>NC_057813.1:149848457-150448457 GCF_018294505.1 Triticum aestivum | reverse complement strand
GGCGTACTCCTAGACACTGGCCTAGCTTCAAGGGAGGCCAAAATGTTCTGGACTTTGGAACGAGTCAACTGGCGAGAGGAGGCGACTGGCATTGGTGTAAGGAAGCGGTCGACGGTGGCCATCCATGCCGCTGAGGGGGGCACTGGCACCCGCGCCGGGACATGCGCTGTCAACGGCGCGACAGAGACATTCATGTGCACGGGCACCGACATGGGCGCGCATGTCAGTGCACGCACAGGCGCATGTGCTGGCAGGTGCATGGGCACCGGCACGAGTGTGCGCGTCAGTGCACGTGCAGGCGCATGCGCTGGCAGGTGCACGGGCGCGTGAAAGTCAGCGGGGACCTCGTGGAACGCCCGTGGGATCAAGCTCGGCGACAATATGCGGCTCCCAGCCCATCAATGACACGGGGATGGGCGCTGGCGCAGTCGGGGCGACGGGAGCCGGAACGGGAGCGGGGACAGGCGCGGCGTCTTCCCACAAGGCCAATTCAAGCTCGTCCCAAAGCGCCTTATGTTCTTTAGACTCCGGCTGGGTGTCTTCCTCAGGAAACTGGAATACTAAGGGCAGACCATCATGATGCGGCATGGCGTACGTTTAGGTCAGGCTAGTTGGAGGTAGACGACAGGAGAATCGGAGAGGAAGAGAGAAGATTTTAGCGATACCGGGTAGTGCGGGGTTGATTTTAAACTGCGGCGCCGGCGACATTAAAAGTGGGAGCAGTTGGGACGAAGGTGGGCGGCGGAGCCTGGTCAAAGGGCTCGCCTCCCGGTGAGCCTGCACAGCGATCTACTCGCACGCCTCCCTGTCAGACGGCATAGCGGTCTGCTCGCACGCCTCCCGTCGACTCACACGCTTGCTCGGACGGCACCTGCCGATGAGAAGCGGGGACTCGTGGCGGCACGTAAACGCCCACGGTTTCAATAGTGAAAGCGTTCGCCTTAACGTGACAGGTCTTTGTTCCAAAATACCTTGGCTCTTCATTTGTGCAACTTGTCATAAGCAGCTTGTCTCAAATTGAAGAAAAAACTTACGAAGTAATATTTGTGCCATATCACGTGACCATGCTCAGTTTCAAGAATTTATGCTCACTTTTGGATTTTCTGAAATTTAAGATCCAGGATTCGAAACAATATCATAACCTGCATCATGCAATAAATTTTCAAGCCGTACATCTGTCCTGTTGTATTTCTTAAGAAAGGATTTGGTCAAACATTTTGCTTAGTTAGACTTCAGACAAGTTATATATGCAGAGTAAAAGGATAATCCCTCCGTACCAGTGCATTGCCTGATATATTAACTCAAGTACTAGGCACGAACAAACGGGCTCAATTCTGTGCTCATCCTGGTGTAGTAGTAGTAGTACTAGGCAATGCAGTTGACGGGTGACCTTGACGAGCGGCGACCGAGGGAATTGAACCGTGCTCGGCACGGTAGGTAACGTTGTCTAGTTACTAAAGCATCCCTCCGTTGTTCATCGGTAGTCATTATGGACCGGGGACATGAGGGGAATTTCCTAGGGCTGGAATTCTGGCCGCCAGATATTTCGACTTGAAACGCTGAGGCTCGACTGGTTGGGGTTGCCTAATGTGCGTACCACGCACGCCACCGAAGGACACGAGCCCGTTTTTTTATTTTTTTATTTTTTTAGGATCAACACGAGCCAAGGTCTGGCTGGTACGCCGTTGGGTCCTACCATTCGAGAATACGAAAGGAACCTTTTAAATTGCCGAACGAATCTATGTGTATTACAATGCCCGTATTTTCCTTGCAAATACTAATCTCAACGTGGTAATTGATTTATGACGAGTTGTTGAATTAGAGTGAGTTTGTGATATAGTGATCTCAACGTGGATTTCACATTTCATGGTATCCCTAGTAAGTTTTCCAATGCAAATTCAAATTTAAAAGATGAACAATATGGAGGTGAGAAAACTTTGTATGTATCAAGCATATGACCACACACACACAGAGAGACACACACGCACGAACACAACAACAATCCAATAAGTATAGTGCATCTATTTTTCCAAACCATGCATGTATGACACGAATTCAAAAATACTCCTTCTATTCCTAAATATTAGTCTTTTAGAGAGTTCAACAAGTGACTACATACGGAGCAAAATGAGTGAATCTAGACTCTAAAATATGTCTATATACATCCGTATGTGCCAGTCCATTTGAAATCTCTAAAAAGACTAATATTTAGGAACGAAGGGAGTAAAATGTAAGACATGCATGGTCCTCAGTTCAATATTTAAAATGAACATGAAACTGAAACATGAATATTAAGTCTAGTACTACAGTACATGCAAATGTTGTGTTTAGGCGGAGCTATGATTGTCGGGGGTCAACCCCTCGACCTTAGATAAAATTGTGGAGCTCTGTTTAGGGTTGTTTAGATTATATTTGTCCCCACCCTCCCAACCACCGATTGGTTGTGCACCCCCACCCCTCCTCCCCGGGAGAATATCATGTGCCCCCATACCTTAGATGCTATATGCCGATACGAGTTGCTTGGAGCTTGTAGATCTGAGATATAGCAGCTCACATGATGTGTCTTAATATTTTTACAGGAAACCTTGATGAGTTTGAGAATTGCACACAATTTGTACAAAAACTACTCAGATGCCCTTGGATCCCATATCCAACGACCTCGAAGCTCGTATCACCGTAGCATCTAAGATGAAGGAGGACATCATATTCTCCTGTATGTAAGAATATCATGTGCTACCACACCTTAGATGCTTTGGTGATACAAGCTCTTCGGAGCCGTTGGATTTGTGACCCAACACCTCCTCGGTGGTTCGAATGGTTTTTTGCAGAAAAGCCCCAAAAGAGTTCGGCCACTGCTTACAAGCACAAAGACTGCTCAGATGCCATTGGATCTCAGATCAGACGACCTCGAAGCTCGTATCACCGTAGCATCCAAGCTGCGATAGCACCTTATGTTTTCTCGCACGGGAGAATATGAGGTGCTCCCGCACCGTAGATTCTATGGTGATACGAGTTCACTGAGATCTAACGGCCCACAGTAGGAGGTTTGAATGTTTTTGCAATATACGACTGAGAGAGTTTGGGAAATGCGCAGAAAGTACAAGTACTACGCATGTGCCATCTGATCACTGATCATACGACCTAGATGCTCATATCACCGTAGCGGGTAATTAAGCTACGGGGAGCACCTAATATGAGCAACGGGGAGCCGTTGGATCGAAGATGCAGCGGCACACACGAGGCCTGAATGTTTTATTTGCAAAAAAACCTTTGGAGAGTTTGGAAATTGCGCATAATTACAAAGACTACTCCCAAGCCATTGGATCTCACTTCCAACGGTGTAAAAACTCGTATCACCATAGCATCTAAGCTGCGGGGTGGATGTGATATTCTATGCCGCTGTCATTTTTGTTCGTAAACTTGCAAAATACGTGTAAGTCGTGCTGTTACTTGTCTAACCGTGCAAAGTGTTTGTTCAAAAAAACCATCCTACACTGAAATATCGGAACAACACACGGGGGTCCCACTTGTCATTAATCAAATTTGGACCTAAAACTAACAAATCTGAAAGACAAGATTCGAACTGGCAACCTGGACTACAAAGCGTAAGTCGATAGCCTGAAACAACAACGGTTGTTGGCTTTGTCCCATAACTTGATTTTATACAGTATTACGTTGAGTAGAGTAGAGGGAGTGCCTCGTCAACACGTGCATGACCGTTGACTCACTTACTGGTGGGTCCCAGGTCTGCGATCTCAATCTCTCTTCTCTCCATCGTCTAACCTTTGCACGGGCACACACGAAGAGCGGCGCTAGCTTGCCGTGGTGTTATTACAACTAAAAAAAGCTTGGAAAATAGAAGAATCGCCTAGAACAAGAGACATTGTGGCTGGTCGAGACGGAGCTAACCACATCTATCCTCCGTGCCACGTTTGCATGATGAAGCTGTGTGGCTAGTGGGGTGTTTTCGACCGACTGGCTGGGTCCCGAGGTCGAACCATAGGTACTACGTCTGATACAGTATATTTTTACACGCACATTTTTCCTCCGTGCCGAGACGTGGCACACCCTACCGCGCGGTTTCGGGGTCCTCCCGGGTGGTGCACGCATATATTCTTCCTGACGTGGGACGCCCTACCGCGCGTTTTCTGGGTCCTCCTCGGTCGTAGCGCCGAAGCAAGTAAATGAGTCGTCAAATCACGAAAGACCACCTTTCCCGCCGAGTACATCAGTGAAGCACGGTGGCTAGCTAGTTGGGCTAGTTCGACCGATTAGCTAGGCCCGCCACATTTGTTTTTTCACCCCTTTTTTATCTACTTGCCGGCAGGTAAATTTAAATATCCACCACGGCGTTGCTCTGGTGTTTGGGTGCGGCAGGATTTTTAATTTTTTGATTGACGGGAGCAGGCGCGGCAGGATTTTTAATTTTTTGATTGACGGGAGCAGGCGCGGCAGCAATTAGTCACGATGACTCCGCGTGTAAAACCCACGGCTCCCTGATGTGAGAAGTCGTCGACTGGTGTTTTACCGTGGTGAAAACCAAAAGATTCCCTGCTCCTCGGCTGGCTCCCTCCGCCTTCCCGTAGATTGCATTGCCTTTCAGCCGTTACGCCCCCTTTGCTTGCTCTCCCCATTGCTTCTACCTGGTGCCTGGCGGCCCAGTAGATCACGGAGTCCGAGGTGAGGCGCCTGACACATGAGCTCCATGCCAAGGATGCGGAGCTCAAGGACAAGGACGTGGAGCTCCATGAGATCAAGGAGGAGAGGATGCCATGCTCCTCCGTTATGTGCGGGAGTTCATGGAGCTTCAAAAGCGGCAGGCGTCCACCACAAAGATGCTCGAGGCGTCGGTAGTGTTGCTGTAGAAAGCGGGAGATCCAATAGGCCGTCAGGGGAGCCGGCTGGAGCGCGAGCTGGCCGATCGTGACGAGGTCCAGGATCGCCTCAGCCATTCGGTGAACCAAGTTGCCACGCACATGTTGCGGCTGCGCGATGCCTACCGTCATGCCAGCACGACGATGCCGGTAGTCGGGCTAAACCCGTTCGACCACCCGGTCAAGTTCAACGAGCTGCGGCTTCCTGACCTGGTCTCCTTCTTCACCTATATCTCCGAGGAGCTGAGCCATCTCCATGCAATGGTGGGGGCTAAGCTGGACAAGGAGGGGTTGCGGGCTACCGTCGCCGTTGCCAGGCAAATCCTTTCAGGGCTCCTCACTGGAATCCATTCGTGCCATTGGACGCCGTCTTTGACGAGCTGGCTCCCGTCGACCGGGAGCGGGATCTGCGGGCGGTTGCACCCTCCATCACCAACGTCGTGCACCTCGAGAAGCAGAGGGATTTCACTGGTGTTTAGGCGCCCTCTGCATGGGCATGTCCATGTCTCGGCGCAACATGACCGTTGGATCAAACTCAGACGGTGGAGATCAGTCACTAT
Source organism: Triticum aestivum (assembly GCF_018294505.1). NCBI lineage: Eukaryota > Viridiplantae > Streptophyta > Magnoliopsida > Poales > Poaceae > Triticum > Triticum aestivum. The sequence goes on along the minus strand of NC_057813.1, from coordinate 150,443,023 downwards.
AGCCCAAAGCGTGTGGGTGTGTTTGGTTGCATTCTCATCTCAATATAGTTGTTTCCTCTTCGTTTATTTTTGTTAACCTACTAGTGTGGACTCATGGACCCTTCATGCACTCTGCCAAACACCCAAAAGTGGGTCGAGAAGGGAACTTTTGCTCCCATCCCGTGCACCCTTCATACACCCTTCCTAACACTATTCGTGCTTCACATGGTTCATGTTTCGTGGAGTACTGTAGCACCGTACTCTCCGTGCACTGTAGACCTACTTCTGTTAACATTGATCTCACCATTCATTCTCGACCGGACAGTCAAAAAAGCAGTACTATGTTACATATAGTTGACATGCGCACAACATCATTTGTTATCGTCACATCTTACTACACTAGCAACAAGATTATGTAGTACTGACGTATGAACCACTGCACATGCCTAGTAGTAGGAGCACTGTGTATGTTCAAGTGGCTGCCGTGTTTCGCACTCCTCCGTCGTAAGAGTGGAAACGCTTGCTGTAATCATTTTTTTCTTCAGAAAAATAGTGGACACGCTCTACCGTGCGGATCCTCCTCCAGCCATGCACTAAATTACTCACTTTCGCCGACGTGTGGGACAGTCAGCACCTGGGTCCACCAGCCATGCACTAAATTACTCCGTAGTAGAGTGACGGTAGACTACCCCGATCGAAGCGCCGCAGTAATGCCCAATGAGCCATCAAATCACAAAACCCCCTCCTTTCCAGCAGTAAGTTGGACGGACGAAGCAACCATCATTTCACTCTTCTCTCTCAGCTTCCTCTCTTGAAGAAAACCCCCACTCGCTTCGCTTCTCCCTCATCTCGTTCCTCCTTTCACTCTTCTCTCTCAGCTTCCTCTCTTGGATGGACGCTGGAGCACCGGCCGACGTGATGTCTATGGCTCTGGCCAAAACCGTCGAGGCTCATGGTACGAAGAAGCGCAAGCACCCCGCCGAGACTACCGCAGACAAGCTCAAAGCCATCGCCCTGTCCAAGCCCCCCTCTCCGGGATCCCTCATTAAGCAAGTCCAGGTAATGTCTCTTGTTGACGATCTTTTTCTCGATCTTGATCGTGTTTTTTCATCTAACACGCAGTACTAGTACTGGTAGTACAACTTTCTGGGTGATCTTGCATGTGATTTTAGTGTGCCAAATGACGGTTCTAAATTCCTCTTTTGACCAAAACATGCGAGAGGTTGACACTGATTTCTTATAGATTACTTTCAACTACTCCCTCTGTCCCAAATTTCTTGTCTTAGATTTGTCTAGATACGGATGTATCTAATACTAAAATGTGACTTGATACATCCGTATCTAGACAAATCTAAGACAAGAATTTTGGGACGGAGGGAGTACTTTATGAACATCAATGCTACCTTTGAAGAGGGTATATTTGCCTCAGTAACTTGTGTTATGGATATTGCAAGTAATCCCTCTGCTCTCATGCCTTTGAAGACATGTTCTAGTGTCTTTGTTCACTCATTTCTGTGCGTATATGTAGTCATATATGGAGTATAATATCGAAAATCATCTTATATTTCTGAACGGAGGTAGTAATAAAATATGGTTTCTGTTTGAATTAGAACCAGGTCCGCGGTGGAGATGAAGTTCTCAAAGTCATGCCGTGTGAACTGGAAGACCTGATGATGAGTTCTACTGCTAAACTATCCAGCTGCTGTGTCCTTGTCGCCACGTGTCCTGAACTAGTGTTTTCCTGTAGCATTGTTGTCAGGCGTGTTCTCGAGGCTGTACTTGACCACAACAATTTCCTGGCTGTGCCTTCGATTACGAAGGGTGTGGTTCTTGTAAAGCTTCCCAACAAATCTGATGCGGCCTGTCTTCATCATCATGTTTATGAGTGGAAAGACCACTCTGTTAGGTTCTCCAAGGTTGACGAGATGGTGATGGTGCATGTAGACATCTCTCACGAAGTCCATGGCCTAGTCAGTTATGCGGGGTTCATCCCGTAGGTCGGTGGCAAGAAATAGTCTGCAGAGTTTAATTAGTGCAACTTTGCTTGTCTGTAGTAAGTACTATTGTTCAGTACTTGATTTGTGTTTGTGAACCCTGTATTGTTTATTAGTACTGCCGCTTTTGGTGTGTGGTCAGTCCTGAGAACGGTCTATGTTAATGTCTGTCCACTCAATTCAGTCTGTATATTTTGAAGTATCCAGATCATCTTTTTTGTGAGGACGGTTTATCAATTATGGTTACACTCCAATATCTGTATGCATTGCAGGGTTTATCGCACCCACCAGGATTTCCAGTCCCATGGATGTTCGGTCCATACGATTTGTCACGACCTTTGGACTGTCCTGCTTGTGGGAGTAGGCGGGGCCCCTGCATGCCACCCGTAGTTGGACGATCAATCTTCTGTTTAGTACTTCAACATAGTGATTTCCTGGTAAGGATTCACTCGTGTCACATCAAGTAAATCTTATTGATTTACTGTCTAAATCTTATTGATTTAATGTCATGTTTTCTTTCTTTTCCTGCAATTTTACGATGTAGGTTTTGCCATGTGACATTCATCACAGAATAAACCGTTTGGTTTGCTCTACGATGGCTATTTTTGCAGGTTTCACTTCTTATGTCGTGTCAGTAACGAAGGCACTGTCCATCACTTATATTACTGGAAAAAATTGGATCAGTCTGTTGTCTGAGTACAAGCTGAATCCCTATGATGAACTGCAGTTTGGTTTAACAAAAACGCCACAATTAGTCCTTCTCGCATTTAAAAGAAATGAAGAAAAAACTAGATCACGGTCACGGATCCTAGTCAAGTTAGAAAGCTGATCATAGCAGAACAGACACGATCGCCGCTGTCTCGCACATCGGTACCACCATCAACAACAGATCGAGCACCGGCAGTTGCTGTAGCACTGACAGCGGCAACAGCTCAGTCTGATCCAGCTGAGGATTGGGCACCGACCGCGTCAGCGGATCAGTATGATCTACCGAAGGATCGGGCATCGACACCGGCACCTGCTCCGACACCGGCACCAGCTCTACAAGGAGCACCATCTCCGGCAGCAGCAGCGGCTTCGGCACCTGCACCGACACTTGCACTTGCATCTGCTCCAACCCGTGCAGCGGCAACCGAACAAGTAGTTGCACCGGCAATAGACTGGGTTACAGTTCGCATTTCATATACCAAATTCCTTACAAAAATGACATGTCCACCTTCTTGGTAAGCATTGGCCGCCCAAGTGCTTCGTTCTTTTTTCTTTCCATGTTGTTTCACATGATTCACTGTGTTGACCTAACTGTTTGGGTATGTCTTCTTGTTTGCAAACAGATAATTCCTAGAGCAACAGGGGAGTCATTCAACAATCCGGGCGACCATGGCCAAGTTTCTCTTACCATGCGCAGCCTTGGTGTGAATGAACCTGCTTAATATACCGTAAGTACAAAGGATGGTCGGATGATATTGATGCTAAAGGATGGTCAAGGTTCAAATCTAAATCATATCTTGTGGTAGGGGATGATGTCAAAATCGAACATTCTCGGCAAGGAGAGATGGTCCAAATCAACTTTGAAATTCTTCAGTAGCAGCACGCAACTACCGAACTGATCTATCCTCCGAGAGATTTTGATGTAATAATCTGGCATGGTGAAACAAGTGTCTGTGTGTATAAGTAGTACGACATTATTATTTATCACATGGTATATCGTTGATAGAATTGCAATCATTGCTGGTTAGGAACTGTCGTTCGATTTCATTCCAACAGCTGCCGTGCTTTATTCAATTTTGTGTATTCGCCTTGCGACAGCATCTAAAACTAGCGCCATACCGATCGCTTGCAATATGAAAAGCGTTGAGGTAGAACACATGGGCCCCCAAACATGCAGGGTGGGACTGCGGCCCAAAGTCCAGAACCGTGAGCATGTCTGAGTATTATATTCTTAGCTAAACCCCCATAAAAAAAGCTTAACCCCCATAATGCCCGTGCGTTGCACGTAACATCAAGATGCATTTGTATGAGTATTTTATCTTGTGAGAGAAAAGGATGAACGAGGGAAGGCCTTATTTGCAAATGTGGAGAGGTGTGTGGGTACCTTTTTGCAAAATTTGCATAATTTCCTTCCTATTCGTTAGATATAAATCGGTCGGCCTATATTGCAGGATGGCAGGCACACCATCATCACCAACTTGTCCATAGTGTGTTAAAAACAACTCTATTTTTTATAATTATATATGTTATATATATTCGCCTTGATTTTTCTTATGTATAAAGTTGTGATATAAAAGATTTGTATATTTCTTTACAGAGGGAGTATCTCTCTGTCAAAAATATATTTATGTGTAACTAGTTACTCCTGTCTTTCTACTTCTTTTCACTGATATGTGGGGCAACCGACAACGGGGTCCACGTGCCATATGCACAAATTAGAGTGCACAACTGCACGGTAGACACACCCCGGTCGTAGCTCCACAGTAATGCCCAATGAGCCATCAAATCACAAACCCCCCTTTCCAGCTTTAGCAGTAAGCTGGACGAACGAAGCGGCAATATTTCACTGGGCCTGAATCCCCTTCTCCCTCATCTGCTTGTTCAGAGAAAACCCCCTCTCAGCGATTGCATAGGGTTTTCTCATGGAGAACCAGGTACGAATTCTTCCTCCATCCCCGATAAATCCAAGTCCCTTGGTCGCAGGTAAACCTAGGATGACAGCTGCCGCCGTTGATGCATTTTTCTTCCTACTAAATCTAGTGCGTTTCATTTGCAGTGCCCAAAGTGCAAGGACCCTACAGGTTTCTACGCCCTCGGCGAGACGCCACACTTGTTCCTTCTCATCCTAACACAGGATTTTAAAATGCGCACAGTATGTTCCTAGAATCCTCTTTTCTATCTGGAAGGGTGGGGTTTTTTTGAACGTGTTGTCGACTAATTTGGAAATTTGGATTTCTATATTTGGATAAAAGGTACTACTAGTACGATGGTCAACACTAACGTGAAGGAGGAAGTTATTTCTAGATTTGGATAGGGAATACATTGTGTTCTCATATTATTTTTCCTGTAGTGCATTATTTGCTCTTCCAGAACACATGTACTCAAGATGCTCAGCCTTGCCATAACTGAATACACTAGTTTAATGGTCACAGTGAAGACAAGCCATGGATATAAGTTCCGAGTTGGGTTCATGAACCTAGAAGATCGCTGCTTTTTTATGGCCGAACTTGGATAAACTTTCTCAAGTGTTACGGACTAAAAGTTGGCGAACAAATGTTGATGGAAATAGCAGAACCTGGTCTCATCTTCACTGCGATCTTCCACCCCGACGTCGTTCCAATTGTTTATCCATGTTAGTTTTGTATCTGGTTCTTGCTTGTTGCCTCAATTACTTCTTAATCCACCTATTTTGTCTTACTAATCACAATTTAACTTTAGAAGTAACAACGAATCTCTCATGAAGATGCTACTTCTAACTAATATTTTCTTATAATTTGTGGCACGTGTAGGTTTTTTCAGAGTTAAGCAGGCTGCTCATTTGTTATTCTGTAATAACTCGGCTGTTACTGATGGCACTGAAGTTGATTGGGATGACATCCACAAGTTCCTACACTTTATTGATCTTCTTGAGGTCCTTGTGGGGCATTTCAATGGTGGAAGGCCACGTGGGGTATGTGTTCCACTACTGCACTCGTTGAACAGGTCCAACTGTGTTGAGAAAATTATGGTCCGAGGTGTTTTCTGTTATATATGTTATTCATAAACTATTGCTTATACACAGTTTTACAGTTGTGATCTTCTTGAAACAGAATTGCACAGTTCTATTGTTCCTATACAGACGCCTGACCATGGTCGGGTCAGACTTGCGCTTGGTCACAACATGATGTTTATGTCGACCTACTCCATTCCCCTTGGAGGTGAAAATATACTTATTCATGGGTGGTCTCAAATAATGAAGGCCCGTCCATCTTGGAGAATAGGACAGAAGATTATGTTCATGCTTTTGCATGGCTCTAAAGAGAATATCCTGTTTATTGACCACATTGCGAGATGAAGCCGCTTTCAGAAGGTTGTGGATGCACGGGGTGGCACCTCGGCCTTGTCCTGGGGCTTGGCGGCCTCACCCTTGGTTAACTGTAGGCAAAGTAGCACTGTTCGAGGCGTGCTTTGTACAGTTGAACCTGTATAAGTACTCATACTGCTTTCAGCTTTTGTTGTTAAGTGCCCCTGCTGGTTTCAGTTAAGGTTGTCAAGTACTCCTGCTGCTTTTATAGTCTCTCGTGTTTCTTCAGTCCTGTCTTCATCCAGCCGCCAAAACCAAAGCTGCGCCAGCGGGGCCACCTGCTTCCGCCTCCCACGGCTGGCTGCGCCTCAGCGCACGCATCGCCGCCCCATCGTCTCCTAAATCGTTAACGCCGATGTCCTCCACGCGCTTTGGTGCGCTCGCCATGGCGCCACCCTTTCGCATTGTCAACATGGTCAACAAACAACTTGAATCAGCAGAAGTACGTGGAGAGGATGACAGTAGGGGCCCACCATGTCAGCGTATGGAAAAATAAAATGCTTCCTCCTAGTGTTTTCCTGACATCTGGGACCCACGACATTGTGAGTGTATATAGTCAATAGACAAGAGAACAGCACAAGATCGGCTGACACCTGGGACGTAGCTCCTCAAGCAGTATTTTTTTGTTATTGTTGAGATGGAGCAGGGTTTGAACTGGGCTGTGTCCCGTCTAGCCCAGGCTTATATTTTATGTTCACCATGTGACTAGCCCACCTAGTTTTTCTTTGTGAAAATGAGCCCAGTTTATTTTTTCTGAAGAATACCCATTCCAGGCCTACTTATTTTTCTACGCCCTGATGGGCTGCAACTCTTTCAAGACGCCTGCAAATCTTGAAAGTAATATGAAATGGGTTGTAAATATAAAAACAGATGACAAATTGGCAATTACTTTATAATTTCTGAATTTTTTCACATTTTCAGATTCCTATTTCATTGGGCATTAACCTAATTTAAATATATCTTCAAAGTACTTTAAATCTGGCTCGACATTTCAATATTAAAAATAGTTTGGAACCCACAGAAATATGCGAAATTGGCCCTGGCTAACCAAAAAAACGACTGCAATAAATTGCATAAGAAGTTGCAATGAGCTATATATAAATTATTAAATAAAGAGGGAGTCGTTTGACTTGTGGGCCTGTTAAACTGACGTGTATGCAAGATTTTTTTAGTTATTATATATGTCAACAAACGATTCTAGCAGACGTAACCGTTGTATGTCAATCCAACGGCCGTCATGTTTCTTCAATCTCTGATCTTCTTGCTCCAGCCGCCAAAGCAGCGCCGGCGGGACCGCTTGCTCCCGCCTCCCCTGGCCGGCTATGTTGCCGCGCAGGCCTCAACGCCCCTACTACTCCCACCGCTGGCCAGGGCATCCCGCTAGTCACCCACACCCCCTGTTATTCTACAGCGACGGTAGCCTCACACCATAGTCGAACCAGTGAACCCTCATACTCCTCTACGCGTGGGCATCCACTGCCGCGTCTTTCCCGGCTCCGCGTCGTCCCCTTACTAGGCCTCGCCATCGTCCACCTCCGTGGTGCTCTCGGTGTAGCGTGGTCAATGTGGTCAACGACCGACTTCCATCGGAAGAGTACTGTACATAGAGAGGCTGACAGCTGGGTCCACAGCAGCCGCAAGGAAGTTCCTCCTTATTACGCGCAAAATAATTATTCCTCTACCTGACAGTCGGGACCACCGGACGGGCCACCAGTATTTCGCAAAAAAAAACATTTCCCCCTGACTGCTGGGACCCACCGGACGGGCCACCGTATTTCGCGAAAAAAACGTCCCCCCGCTGTCAGCTGGGACCCACCGGAAGTGCCTCCTTATTACGCACAAAAAAATGAATACCCCCTGCTAGCTGGGACCCACCTTGGTGGGAGGCTGACTTGTGGGCCTACTAAGTTGACTGGGACGGAGGCCTTTGTCAACTTTAGTCAATATGAACGATTCTAGCTCCAGTGACCGTACGATGTCCATCCAACGGCTATAGTGCTTCTTCAACCTCTAGTCTTCTTGCTCCAGTCTCCCAAAGCAGCACCGGTCATGTCGCATGCTCCTGCCTCCCGTGGTTGGCTGTGATGCCGCGGAGGCCTCAGCGCCCCCTACTACTCCCACCACTGGCCAGGCCATCCCTCTACTCACCCACACCCCATGTTATTCTGCGGCGATGGCAGCCTCACACCGCAGCCGAACCAGTGAACCCTCATACTCCTCTACGCATGGGCATCCACTGCCGCGTCTTCCCCGGATCTGCGTCATCCCCTTCCTAGGCCTCACCGTCATCGACCGCCTTGGTGCTCTCGGCGCGGCGTGGTCAACGTGGTCAAGGAACGATTCGCCCACCTGACTGCTGGGACCCACCAGCTACATCTTCGCACGCAAGGAAGTGCCTGATATTTGGGACCCACCTAGTCAAAGCGTACGTAGCGTTGTCATTCTGGTCGTGAACGTGTACGTACATACTGGTGGATGTAGAGGCGCGCACGTGTCGTAGTAGAGGCGCGCACGTAGCATGTAGATGTATGTACAGCGGCCAGTGCACAAGAAAGAAAATACGGCCGTGTACATACATACGGGCGGGGTCTCGAACACCTACTCGCGCATACATACGGCCAGGGATCGTGTACATGGCTAGGTCAGAACAGAGAAACAACGTCGTCGTGTTCATGGGGAGCCAACCGGCTGGGTTGGAACGGAATGCGTAGTCGTGTTCATCGGGAGGGCTTGGACGGAACAGCCCATGGAAACAAGGCCTGGCGTACTGCAGAACGGAGGAAACGGCCATGTGTTCTACCGGCCATGTTCGAAAAGGGATCCTGTTCATCGAGAGGGGTCTGGCGTACCGCAAAACGGAGGAAACGGACTTGTGTTGGACCTCCTATGGTCGAAACGGGGTCCTGTTGATCGGGAGGGGTGTGGCATACCACAAAACGGACAAAACGGACTTGTGTTGGAGCGCTACGATCGAAACGGGGATCCTGTTCATCGGGAGGGGTGTGGCATACCACAAAACGGGACTCCACGGGATACTGTTCATCTCCATCGTCGACCTCCTCCAGCCTCCACGGGCTACTGTTCATTCACCGTCGGCCTCCTTGAGCCTCCACCTGCGACTGTTCATCCACGGGCTCCTGTTCATCCAGCCTCCACCGCGCGCTACTCCACCGGCTACTGTTCAACCACCCCTCTCCACGGGCTCCTGTTCAAACACCCCTCCACGGGCTACTATTCATCCACCCCTCCACCATCTACTGTTCCTCCAGCCCTCCACGGGGTCGTCCTGTTCATCTAGCCCTCCACGGGGTCCTGTTCATCCAGCCCCAATCGGCTCGATCGATCGGGGTCCTATTCATCCAGAGGCAACACTATGGGGTCAAGTTCATCCACCCCCAACGCTCACTGTTCATTCAACCCCCCCCCCCCCCCCGCAATGTTCACGGTTCATCCAGAGGCAGCATCGATCGGCTTCAGTTAGCAGCAGTAGCGAAGGAATCGCTCGATCGGGTTCAGTTAACAACCATCGATCGATCGCTCGGGTTCAGTAACACGTAGCCTGCAGTGCAATCGCTCGGGTTCAGTTAGAGCCCAACGCCTCGCTCGGGTTCAGTTAGAGCCAACACCTCGCACACACGCACGTACGTGTATGAGTGAAACACACATGGCTCGGCCCCCGACCTCCCACTGTAACCGGGAACTCGCCGAAATTTTCCACGCCAATGCTTCTACCACGGTTTTTTCCATCATGGACGACCCAAAGAATGTCATGCATCTGCGTCTCTGGCCCGCCCAGGACAAAAAGCCTATTTTCTGTCATGATTTTTTGTCATAGAAGTAGGAGCCCACCACATCTATGATGATACCAGATTTTGTCACAATTATCGTCATAGAAGTGTCATAAGTATGACAGGAAAAATATTCGTTCGGCACAAAATGTCACGGATGTGTCTTTTTTTGTAGTGTGATACATCTCCAACGTATCTATAATTTTGGGGCCTGCTGAACATATCAACGGTGGAGCATCTCTTCTTTCATTGTACCTTCAGTCAGGAATTTTGGGGCCTGCTGAACATATCTTGGGCCGCACATGGGGATAGATTGCAGCTGCTGGAGAACCTAAAGACGCAACACCCTAGGAAAATGATCATGGAAATATTCCTCACCGCTGCTTGGAGCCTTTGGAAGGAACGCAACAACAATTACTTTAGACATGTGTTGCCCTCCATTCCTTCTTGGTTCACTAGACTCAAGGAAGACTTTGGCAATATCAGCTATAGGCTGCCTAGTAGAAAGAGACATGTTGTCTCCTCCTTTTTACAAAGTCTACCACAACATAGTTAGGATTGTGTCTTCGTGCTAACCCTTCCCCCCCATTGTAAAAATCACCATGTAACTGTTATTTTGCTTATTTATATATACATGCAGTAGGAGCCTCTCCTACTGTCTTAACCCTAAAAAAACGTATCTATAATTTTTGATTGCTCCATGCTATTATATTACCCGTTTTGGATATTTATGGGCTTTACTTTACACTTTTATATCATTTTTGGGACTAACCTACTAACCGGAGGCCCAGCCCGAATTGCTGTTTTTTGCCTATTTCAGTGTTTTGAAGAAAAGGAATATCACACGGAGTCCAAAGGTAATGAAACCTTCGGGAGCGATATTTTTGGAACAAATGCAATCCAGGAGACTTGGAGTGGACGTCAAGAAGCAGCCGAGGCGGCCACGAGGGTGCAAGGCGCGCCCCGGGGGTTGCGCTCCCCCCACCCTCGTGGGCCCCTCGTGGCTCCCCTGACCTACCTCCTTCGCCTATATATATCTACGTACCCCAAAAACATCCAGGAGCACCACGAAAAACTATTTCCACCGTCGCAACCTTTTGTATCCGTGATATCCCATCTTGGAGCCTTCGCCGGCGCTCCGCCGGAGGCTTCTACATCAACACCATAGCCTCTCCGATTAGTTGTGAGTAGTTTACCACAGACCTTCGGGTCCATAGTTATTAGCTACATGGCTTCTTCTCTCTCTTTGAATCTCAATACAAAGTTCTCCTTGATCTTCTTGGAGATCTATTCGATGTAACTCTTTTTGCGGTGTGTTTGTTGAGATCTGATGAATTATGGATTTATGATCAAGTTTATCTATGATAAATATTTGAATCTCCTCTGAATTCTTTTATGTATGATTGGTTATCTTTACAAGTCTCTTCGAATTATCAGTTTGGTTTGGCCTACTAGATTGATCTTTCTTGCAATGGGAGAAGTGCTTCGCTTTGGGTTCAGTCTTGCGGTGTCCTTTCTCAGTGACAGCAGGGCAGCAAGGCACGTATTGTATTGTTGCCATCGAGGATGAAAAGAAGGGGTTTATATCATATTGCTTGAGTTTATACCTCTACATCATGTCATCTTGCCAAATGCGTTACTCTGTTCTTATGAACTTAATACTCTAGATGCATGCTGGATAGCGGTCGACGTGTGGAGTAATAGTAGTAGATGCAAAATCATTTCGATCTACTTGTCGGGGACGTGATGCCTATATACATGATCATGCCTAGATATTCTTGTAACTATGTACTTTTCTATCAATTGCTCGACAGTAATTTTTTCACCCACCGTAATAATTATGCTATCTTGAGAGAAGCCACTAGTGAAACCTATCGCCCCCGGGTCTATCTTTTATCATATAAGTTTCCGATCTACTTTATTTTGCATCTTTACTTTCCAATCTATATCATAAAAATACCAAAAAAATTATCTTATCTTATTATCACTATCCGATCTCACTTTCGCAAGTTACTGTGAAGGGATTGACAACCCCTTTATCGCATTGGTTGGGAGGTTCTTGTTTGTTTGTGTAGGTACGAGGGACTTCTGTGGAGCCTCCTACTGGATTGATACCTTGGTTCTCAAAAACTGAGGGAAATACTTATGCTAGTTTGCTGCATCACCCTTTCCTCTACAAGGGAAAACCAACGCAATGCTCAAGAGGTAGCAAGAAGGATTTCTGGCGCCGTTGCCGGGGAGGTCTTTGCTCAAGTCAAGACATACCAAGTACCCATCACAAACTCATCTCCCTCTCATTACATTGTTTGCCATTTGCCTCTTGTTTTCCTCTCCCACACTTAACCCTTGCCGTTTTATTCGCCCTCTCTTTTTCGCTTGCCTTCTTGTGTGCTCGTGTGTTAGTTCGTTTATTTCGTCATTATGGCTAGCTCAGTCTTCATCCCTGCATCTCCCGATTTTGAAGTCCTCCACTTCAAACAAAGGCAAGGAGAAAATTTAAAATATGCTTGGTTTAGGATGTTAGAATCCTATTGTAATTGCAACATAGAAGGAGATTTCAAAATTTTACTTCACAATTTTTACGTTGGGCTAACCATATCCCATAGACAACTCCTTGATTTTGCCGCTAAAGGGAGTTTTATTGAAATTGATCCTAGTTTTGCTTATGAAATTATAGAGGGGATTGTAGGAGTACCTCCCCTACAAAAGGGATCACCCCTTACTCAAGAAGGAACCCAAATCCTAGAGAAATTATGTGAATTGCAAAAATTTGTTGAACCTCTTAAAAATGTTGGTGGAAATCTCAACCGCATGAATACTTTGATTACACTTTGGAATAAGCGGTTGGATGCTCTAGATCAAAATATCTTCGAGCATGAAGGAAAACGTAAGGAACCTCCCAGATCCGAGCATAACTCCGTTAAAAAGACGAACACCAAAGATGGCAATACTTAGATCTATTCTCGATTTTATGCCTAGCTAGGGGCGTTAAACGATAGCGCTTGTTGGGAGACAACCCAATTTTATTTTTGTTCCTTGCTTTTTGTTCCTGTTTTGTAATAAATAAATCATCTAGCCACTTTTTAGATGTGGTTTTATGTTTTAATTAGTGTTTGTGCCAAGTAGAACCTATAGGATCATTTTGGGTGAAAGTTAATTTGATCTTGCTGAAAAACAGAATCTTTTGCGCACACGAGAATAATTTTAGTAAATCACAGGAACGTGATTTTTAGTTGATTATTTTTGCAGAAGATCAATAGACAAATTGCCTAGGACTTCCTATTTTGGTAGGATTGTTAGATTTCCAGAAGTATTAGAAAGTTACAGATTGCTACAGACTGTTCTATTTTTGACAGATTCTGTTTTCCGTGTGTTGTTTGCTTATTTTGATGAATCTATGGCTAGTATCTGGGGGCATGGACCATAGAGAAGTTGGAATACAGTAGGTTTAACACCAATATAAATAAAGAATGAGTTCATTACAGTACCTTAAGTGGTGTTTTTTTCTTTCTTGCACTAATGGAGCTCATGAGATTTCCTATTGAGTTTTGTGTTGTGAAGTTTTCAAGTTTTGGGTAAAGATTTGATGGACTATGGAATAAGGAGTGGCAAGAGCCTAAGCTTGGGAATTCCCATGGAACCCCAAGATAATTCAAGGACAACCAAAAGCCTAAGCTTGGGGATGCCCCGGAAGGCATCCCCTCTTTCGTCTTCGTCTATCGGTAACTTTACTTGGAGCTATATTTTTATTCGCCACATGATATGTGTTTTGCTTAGAGCGTCTTGTATGATAAGATTCTTTTCTTTTTAGTTTACCACAATCATCCTTGCTGTACACACCTTTTGGGAAAGACACACATGATTCGGAATTTATTAGAATACTCTATGTGCTTCACATATATCTTTTGAGCTAGATAATTTTGCTCTAGTGCTTCACTTATATATTTTTAGAGCACGGCGGTGGCTTAATTTTGTAGAAATTATTGATCTCTCATGCTTCAGTTATATTATTTTGAGAGTCTTTTAGAACATCATGGTATTTGCGTTATGGTTACAAATTTGGTCCTAGAATGATGGGATCCAAGTTGGGTATTATAAAAACTATCATAGAAAGTGCATTAAACACTAAGTTGAATTTGATGCTTGATAATTGTTTTGAGATATAAAGGTGGTAATGTTAGAGTCATGCTAGTTGGGTAATGATGAAATTTAAAAATACTTGTGTTGAAGTTAGCAAATCCTGTAGCATGCTCGTATGGTAAAAGTTGTGTAACAAATTTGTTGCATGGAGTGCTTTTTGATTGCCTTCCTTATGTGTGGAGGTCGGGATTGCGCGATGGTTAACTCCTACCAACCCTTCCCCTAGGAGCATGCGTAGTAGTACTTTGCTTCGAGGGCTAGTAAACTTTTGCAATAAGTATATGAGTTCTTTATGAGTAATGTGAGTCCTTGGATTATACGCACTCTCACCCTTCCACCATTGCTCGCCTCTATTATGCCGCGTAACTTTTGCCGGTATCATGCACCACCATTTACCTTCCTCATAAACAGCCACCATACCTACCTATTATGACATTTCCATAGCCGTTCCGAGATATATTGCCATCCAACTTTCCACTGTTCCATTTATTATGACACACTTCATCATTGTCATATTGCTTTTTGCATGATCATGTAGCTGACATCGTATTTGTGGCAAGGCCACCTCCATAATTTTTCATACATGTCACTCTTGGTTCATTGCATATCCCGGTACACCACCGGAGGCATTCACATAGAGTCATATTTTGTTCTAATTATTGAGTTGCAATTCTTGAGTTGTAAATCAATAAAAGTGTGATGACTTCATTATTAAAGCATTGTCCCAAGTGAGGAAAGGATGATGAAGACTATGATTCCCCCATAAGTTGGGATGAGACTTCGGACTTTATAAAAATGAAAGAGGCCAAAGAAGCCCAAATAAAAAAGAGGACAAAGAAGCCCACCCAAAAAAATGAGAGAAAAAGAGAGAAGGGACAATGTTACTATCTTTTTTTCCACACTTGTGCTTCAAAGTAGCACCATGATCTTCATGATTGAGAGTCTCCTATGTTGTCACTTCCATATACTAGTTGGAATTTTTCATTATAGAACTTGGCTTGTATATTCCAATGATGGGCTTCCAAAAAATTCCCTAGGTCTTCGTGAGCAAGCAAGTTGGATGCACTCCCACTTAGTTTCTTTTGTTGAGCTTTCATACATTTATAGCTATAGTGCATCCGTTGCATGGCAATCCCCACTCACTCACATTGATATCTATTAATGGGCATCTCCATAGCCCGTTGATACGCCTAGTTGATGTGAGACTATGTTCTCCCTTTTGTTCACAACCACCACCCTATTCCACATATAGTGCTATGTCCATGGCTTGCGCTCATGTATTGCGTAAGAGTTGAAAAGGCTGAAGCGCATTAAGAAGTACGAACCAATTGCTTGGCTGAAACCGGGGTGGTGCATGATGTGAGTATTTTGTGAGATGAAAATGAAGCATAGCCTAACTATATGATTTTGTATGGATAAGCTTTCTTTGGCTATGCAATTTTGATAAGACATGATTACTTGTTAGTATGCTTGAAGTATTACTACTTTTATGTTTTATGAACTTTTATTTTGAATCATTTGGATCTGAACATTCATGCCACAATAAAGAAAATTACATTGAGAAATATGCTAGGTAGCATTCCACATCAAAAAAATCTGTTTTTATCATTTACCCACTCGAGGACGAGCATGAATTAAGCTTGGGGATGCTTGATACGTCTCCAGCGTATCTATTATTTTTTATTGTTCCATGCTATTATATTACCCATTTTGGATGTTTATGGGCTTTACTTTACACTTTTATATCATTTTTGGGACTAACCTACTAACCAGAGGTCCAACCCGAATTGCTGTTTTTTTGCCTATTTCAGTGTTTCCAAGAAACGGAGTCCAAACGGAATGAAACCTTTGGGAGCGGTCTTTTTCGCACAAATGCAATCCAGGAGACTTGGAGTGGACGTCAAGAAGCAGCCGAGGCGGCCACAAGGGTGCAAGGCGTGCCCCCACCCTCGTGGGCCCCTCGTGGCTCCCCTGACCTACCTCCTTCGCCTATATATATCTACGTACCCCAAAAACATCCAAGAGCACCACGAAAAACTATTTCCACCGCCGCAACCTTCTATATCCGCGAGATCCCATCTTAGAGCCTTCGTCGGTGCTCCGCCAGAGGGGGAATCGACCATGGAGGGCTTCTACATCAACACCATAGCCCCTCCATGAGTTGTGAGTAGTTTACCACAGACCTTCGGGTCCATAGTTATTAGCTAGATGGATTCTTCTCTCTTTTTGAATCTCAATACAAAGTTCTCCTTGATCTTCTTGGAGATCTATTCGATGTAACTCTTTTTGCAGTGTGTTTGTCGAGATCAGATGAATTATGGGTTTATGATCAAGTTTATCTATGATTAATATTTTAATCTCCTCTGAATTCTTTTATGTATGATTGGTTATCTTTGCAAGTCTCTTTGAATTATCAGTGTGGTTTGGCCTACTAGATTTATCTTTCTTGCAATGGGAGAAGTGCTTAGCTTTGGGTTCAATCTTGCGGTGTCCTTTCCCAGTGAAAGCAGGGGCAGCAAGGCACGTATTGTATTGTTGCCATCGAGGATAAAGATGGGGTTTATATCATATTGCTTGAGTTTATCCCTCTACATCACGTCATCTTGCCTAATATGTTACTCTGTTCTTATGAACTTAATACTCTAGATGCATGCTGGATAGCGGTCGATGTGTGGAGTAATAGTAGTAGATGCAGAATCGTTTCGATCTACTTGTCGCGGACGTGATGCCTATATACATGATCATGCCTAGATATTCTCATAACTATGCACTTTTCTATCAATTGCTCGACAGTAATTTGTTCACCCACTGTAATAATTATGCTATCTTGAGAGAAGCCACTAGTGAAACCTATGGCCCCGGGTCTATCTTTTATCATATAAGTTTCTGATCTACTTTATTTTGCATCTTTACTTTCCAATCTATATCATAAAAATATCAAAAATATTTATCTTATCTTATTATCTCTATCAGATCTCACTTTCGCAAGTTACCGTGAAGGGATTGACAACCCCTTTATCGCGTTGGTTGGGAGGTTCTTGTTTGTTTGTGTAGGTACGAGGGACTTCTGTGGAGCCTCCTACTGGATTGATACCTTGGTTATCAAAAACTGAGGGAAATACTTACACTACTTTGCTGAATCACCCTTTCCTCTTCAAGGGAAAACCAACGCAGTGCTCAAGAGGTAGCAGCAGCTATCTTACATGGTCTCTTCCTTTCCTTTTTCTTGGGCACACCTTCCATACCCTTGCTTAACCCTTGCCCCAGTGTTGCCGGGCTAAGCACTGTACGACCCCCGGCTAGTTGACCCTGTGTTGAGGCGGCATATTCAGGCGTGTCCTGTGAGGATTTCATGAAGAGAGACTTCTTGCAATCCCTGCTACGACCTTCCATCCCGGGTAGATCATCCATATCCTCATTAGCATGCTGATAGCCCGATTTGTCATATGGTTGACTCATCATATCTAAGTCATCCTCATACGCGTTTGTATTGAGGAAAGCCATTGGGTCGACCTCCGTCTCATCATCCATTCTCTGTTCTACAGGACCGATTACATCAGCCAGTACTATTGCACCCCCTTCATCACGTCGTCCGCCGCTCTCACCCGGCACTACAGGAGCTGGTTATTGCGTAGGCAGGGTGGTGGTCTCCGCACATGCTTGTTGATGTGTGGTTATTGGTGTGCTCTCGACTAGCTCTAGACGAAGGAGATTCTTCGGCCATAGCAGCACCCAACCCTTGCAGCTTCCAATCCACGGCGGGGTCTCATCGTCCTCTCCCACATGCCGTACTGGAGGAGGCAAATCCTCGTGCCCCGATTTCACACTGACAAGTTAACCTTGAAGTGCCTAGCGGGGATCGACTGGTTGTGGAACGTGGGTTGCAAGGGGTTCATTATCACCCCCTTTCCCACGTCCACCTTCTGGCCTTTGATCAAGTAGAGTATGGTGCACGGGGTTTCGTCGGCCTGCAAACACATGTCTGTGGCGTAAAACATCCGAAAGGCAACGAAAATGGAATATTATATATATATATATAGGGTGGGTCTATTCTTATAACACCCCTTAAGAACTTATTCTGCACACCCGGGGCTTATTTTGCTAACACCCCGCTCGGTGCTCATCCCCACCTTCTTCCTCCCGAACCCTCACTCCCCCACCTTCTTCCCTGCCGGAACCCCGCATCCCCACCTTCTTCCCCGCCGGAACCTCGCATCCCCACCCACGGCCAGAATCCCTGCTCCACCACATCTCCCACCTTCTCCATGTAACCCCCACCGCCTCTACTTCCTCTCTTCCATGGTTCGATCCAGATCGGGATCCAGCCCCGACGCGAGGCACTGGCTAAGCTCCACACCGGGGCGCCACCTCCCTCCACCACCTCCTTCACGCTGCCCTAATGCCGGCCCGCGCGATGCCGCGAATGGGTGCACCCAACTGGCTGCCAATGCCCGTGACCGGTTGCCCGCGCCGTCGCCCTGGCCTCTGTCGCCTCCCCGCAGCGGCCACCTTGGTGCTCCTCCTCCTGGATCCATCCCAGCCGTGCCATGGCCCTGCCTCCTGGTGCCTCACTAGCATCGCAAACACGTGTCGCCCAAGAGCCACCTCCAAATCCCGGCGTCCCCGCCATCATGCCTGGATCCGCCTCAACTCGGTCGGATCTGGGCTCTCTGGCTTCCTTGTGGGCGGCAGGAGGAGTGGTTCTACTGGTTCCTAAATCGATTCCTCACCTCTGACCTTTCCTCCACCGGCGACCTCACTGGCTTGGCCGCCGACCTCCTGATGGTTGCTTCGGTTGGATCCTGTTCCCTCAGTGGCCCTGCCTTGCCTCACAGCCCTGCATTACTCCTGTTCCCTCCCCCCTAGATGAACTGCATCACCATCGGCGTCGTTGGTGTAGTTTTCTTCTGCAGACCAAATCATGCACCGCCACTTCAGACCTCCCCCTGCTCAACCACGAGTTCAGGGCCATGGCTGTGTCCTGAGCGACAGGGGTCACCGTGGAGCACGTGTTGCAGTTCCGTGAAGAGAAGGACCGCGGGCTCCCCTACTGTGCATAAGATACATCAGTCGCCGTCCACCTTCGTTGCCACACAGGTGCCACTACCTGTTGCCTCGATCGAGAATACCTCTAGCCAACTTCTTTCCTCCTCATCGCAGTGCACCTCGCCGTGCGGTGCAGTTCCTTGCCCATCTTGCCCTCCTCGCAGTTCCTAAACAATGCCCCCAACCTTTTTTGTGTGTGCCGCTCGCTGGCTCCCCTTGTTCGATTTTCCAGGCGCCGGCAGAAGCCAGGAGGGCATTGGGAAGTCGCTTGCAGTTCACCGGCGCGACTTGGTACATGGTGTGGCACAGTTGAGTTCCCGGTGCTAGTATGTCCAGTGACAAATTTTGTTTTTCATTTTTGATTGCTTGTGGGCTGCAACCACAGCAGGCAATCCCGCAGATGGGAGGAAACCAGCGGTGGCGCGCGGGCGCGCGATTCGGTTGGTCATGGCTTGCGATGCAGTCTCCCAGTTTGGCTGGTCGCTGCTTTGGTGTTGACTAGCAAATGTTTAGTACATCCCGCCCACAAAATCATCACTAGATACTTGGGCTCACGGGTGGGCAGTTGGAGGCATGGTGTTTGGCCACGGGGGCTGCTAACGGTGGTCATGGGTAGTCAACGGCGAAGGCTCTACCAAAAAGACCGGATTGTAATATTGATTTTTGTTTGAGATTAATTTTTGCAATTTGTCCTGGTACAAAGAAGTTCATTTCAGTTTTTTCTTTTCACCATACACACATGTGAGGAAAAAAAGCAATATAGTTTGTTAAGTGGACCCCATGAAAAAAAATGCGGCTCGGTCTGTCCTAATACAGAGATTTTTTTTGAGAGGTTCGCTCCTCTGTCCTATGCAGTTCTTTTAGTTTGGAACAAAATAAACAATCGGAAAAAATGCAGCTCTAGAAAAAAAATAACATTGCAAGAAGTCAACTTCCTTTTATTTTTGCCTTGTGGTTCATTTTCTTCGACTGAAAAATGCAGTTCTCTAACATCGATCATGTAGTCCTCATGCAATTTTAAAAAGTTAGAAAAAAGGAAAAAAATCATGCGGTTCACTTAGACTCATGTTGTGCTTCACTTTTCCCTTGATGTTGCAGTGCGTTTGGTCCTCGGATGTGGTTTACTTTTAAGAGTGATGCTGTTCACTTGCGCTCAACATGAAAGTGCGTTTTTTATAAATGAAACAACCAGATAGCAATGAGGTTCACTTTGCCGTATGTCGCGGTTCATTTGCCCTCGTCTCTGTGGTCCATTCTCGTTCATAAAAATTGTTGAAAAAGAGACAAAAAAACTCACAAAAAACTCGGGTGAGAAAGTTTACATTTGATAAAAGCATTCATGAAGTTCACTTGACTGTCTCATGCAGTGCGGTTTTCTTTCTCGTCTTCAAAAAATTACGTCCCACAAAAAAGAAACCATGCAGTTCTCTTACCGGTCTGATGCAGTGCGGTTTTCCATCCATTGCAGTGCGGTTTTCAGTTGGATGAAGTACCCACGTCGATTTGGGTGTCGCAAAAAAACAGAGTGTCCGCATTTCGGTAAATTCAAAATTCCTCTTAAACCGTAAAGAATTAGAGAGAGTGTTCTACATAAAAGAGTTGCGTCTCGTTGATATCTTTCCAACAGCGTATCGTTTAAATCATTCCGGCTTGCGGTTTGCAAAAATTTCGCGAAAAACGGCCGCTGCCACTCGTCATCCACCGCACGATTTTCAAAATTAACTTAAAACCGTAAGGAATCTCAAAAATATTTCAACATATGAAAGTTGAGTCTCGTTCGTAGCTTTCCAACGGCGTATCACACGCCTTGTTTCGACAAACGGTTCAAAAACTGGAGCGAAAACAGTACCGAAAATTTGAAAAAATTTGAAAAACAGAATTCCGCAATTTAGTAAATTTGAAACTGCTCTTAAACCATAACGAATTAGAGAAAGATTTCTATATGAAAAAGATGCGCCTCGATGATATCTATCCAACACGTATCATTTGCTTCATTCCAACAAGCGGTTTAGAAAAAAACGCGAAAAAACGCTCGCTGTCACTCGTCATCCGCCGCACTATTTTCAAAACTGCTCTTAAACCGTGTGGAATCTCGAAAAGTGTTCAACATGTCGAAGTTGCGCCTAATCCATAGATTTTCAATGGTATATTACACGCCTCATTCCGATAAACGGTTAAAAAATTAGAGCGAAAACAGTACCGAAAAAACATCGCGTGCAATTTTTTTCGACACGAAGTTCACTAGTCTCTATTGCAGTGCTCGTCGTGAAAATGATGCAGTGCGCTTCTGTTGAGCGTGCAGTGCCGAAGTGGTGTGCAGAATAGTTATTCTGCTAATATTAGCAGAATAGACCGTCTGTATATATATATATATATATATATATATATATATATATATATATATATATGTTGGTGCGACATGTAATTACCGTGAGGGCGTCGAGCTCAGCCAAAGACGAAGGCCCACCTAGCGCGCCGGAGACTGAGGATGGGCTGCTATGAGCGGGAGCGAGTGCGACAGGAGGCTCAGTTGCATGAGCAAGTGATGGTGCGGTGTTGTTGTTGTTCACGGAGTTGCTCGCGACGAAACTAGGAAACGGGAAATCATGTACCGTCTTGTCTGGATTTTCCTTCATCCAGTTGATGATAGCTGGAACCAAGTTAGTAGCAAAATCATTTCTGCAGGCAGTTACAGCTACATTGACTGCCTGCTGTAGCAACTCATTTTTCTCCTCAGTTGTTTTTTTCGCGTCCTCGGCTGCTTTTTTTCTCGACCGCAAGCTTCGCCTTCTCATCGATGTCCGCCCGACTAAACTTCTTTTTCTGCTTCTTGGCCTCCGGGCCCTCGTTGTAAAACACCTTCCACGTGGCGCCGTCTCTAGCGCCATACACACGACCATATTGCAGCTGCTGGCCCAAAGGGAGTACCTTAAGCTTGTTCAAGGCCCGGTTGAGAGGGGTGTCCCACTTGGGCCTCATTGAAGAAGTAGGGCTTTCGGCTGCAAGCTGGTGTTGCTTCTCCTGCAGAAGGAACGTGAACCATTTAGGAATGTGTAGTCGGCTAGATCTAGAGCTAAATGTAAGGTCGTAAAAGAATAATTACCAGTAGTCTAATCAATCTCCTCATGATTTGGTCTGTGTAAAAAACCTTCTTTTCCTTGTCCCACTTGTAGTGGGCCCTGATGAAGTCACGCTCCAAGGGGTTGGTGAACTTCGTGAAGGGGTCTGGGATACCCACGGCTTCATGTTCCGCATCCTCCTTATCCCATATGGGCCTTTTACCGAGGTAGCCATGGCTTTCGAGGCGATGCTTCCCCGTGTTCCATTGCTGAAGGCTCTTGAATTTCACAGCCTTAGCCTTGGCTGCCTCGGTAGCGCAAGTGTCCTTGAACTTTTTGAACTCCTCTTCCGTAAGTGTCGAATTTTCCTCCAGAATCTTGGACAGGGGTTCCTCAGCCTCAATAGCTCATTTCACCCTCCCTTTCCAAGAGGCCAAATCATTGTTGAACATGCCCATGGCATGATTGTTAATCTTTTTCATCTTCGGATCATCCCACGGTTGTACTATGTTATCATCCCGGTCGGGGAACTTGAATCTCTTGTGCAACTTTGTCAGGAGCAACTGCATCAAATGTTCTTTACTCCTTAAGTCATCGTCATTGATGCTCACGCATTCCTGTAGGATGCATCCTACTTGGTTCCCATAGCACTTGCGAAGTTCTTCCGGCTCTAATGGCTCAAACTTGCCAGGTGCCATCTTTGTGATCACCATTCGCCCAATCCCTAGTTTGTTAGGTTTTTGTATCCTCTACTTCTTCTGCTTCTTCTTTTCGGTAGCGGCATTGGCGCTGGTACCTTCCCCATCGGTATCTTCTCCGCTGGTACCTTCCCCGCCGGTCTCGGCGCCGCCATTGGTCTCGTCACCGCCATCGGTGCCGGTGCCGTCAGTATCGATGTTAGTGTCAGTACCATCATAGAGGCCGACCTGCAAACCTTGACTTTGCTTAGCAGTCAAATAGTCGAGGTACTCTTGTTCACCCTCATAATCCATCTCGTCTGCATCTTGGTCAAAAGGCCTAGTTTCTTCGTTGTTCAACATGTTTCCTATGATTAAGTCTCCTCGTTTAATTCTAAAACTATGAAAAAAAAATGAGAAATGACATAAAAAAGAAATCTATGTTTGCCGGAATGTCATTTCCCAGCAACTCCCGGCACTCGATATGCCTACTATCTAGCACAAATCATGCCAAAACTCACGGAAAATTTCGGCATGACCTTTGCTAAAAAATGGACATACCGAGCGCCTGAAATTCACCAGAACGGAAATGAATCAACATTCCGGCGTAACATAGGCCACTCGGATCATTTACCCTGCACATAATCATCATGTCCAAATTCCAAATATGACATGTCCAAAACATCACATGTCCACTTCAAATTTGCATATAAAAGGAAGAAAAATATAGAACTTGAAGAAAAAACCTAGCTAAATTCATAACTAAATATATAACCTAATTAACCATCAGCCCTAACTAAAACCTAAGTACATTAAGCAAAGAAGCCTAGCTACCAGAGAGAGGAGGAGCGGTGGGGGCTTACAAAGGGTGCATGCCCGACGACGGCCGAGGTTGGGAGGGGTCGGGGTTGGAGTCGGGGTCGAGCGTCGGGGCCGGAGCCGGGGCCGGGGTCGGGGCCGGGGTCGGGGCCGGAGCCGGGGTTGGGACCGGGGCCGGAGCCGGCGCCAGGGTCGGGGTCAGGGTCGGGGGCGAGCGCAGGGGCGCGGCGAGGGCAGGGCTCCGGCGGTGCGACGGGGGAAGAGAGAGTGTGGGGATTTGGGGAAAAGAGGCGGGATGAAGAGAGGAGTGGGGATTTTGGGGGTTAAGTGGGCATAGCAGTAGCGCATTTAAACAAAACGCGCTATAGCTACTCCATGTAGCTATAGCGGTTTTATGAAGAAACCGTTACTACTATCTTGACTAGCTGTAGCTCTTTTCTCACAAAAGCGCTGCTGCTATAACCAGTACCTATATAGCAGTTTTCCTGTTTGTTTCCTTCTACTTTATTTTCCTTTATTTTCTCTCACTTTTTTTCCGACAGCAGTGAACGAAGGGAAGGCGATATATATTGTATCATTTGACGGTTAAGTATGTATACAAAATAGGAACATATATATTACATCATTGAACCCATGCATAATAATGGCTAAGTGTGTATCCAAAATAGGAACATATATATTACATCATTTGACCGATAACATACGGTTCCTCGGTGTTGACGTTTTCATTTTGATTGAGCTTCTTTCCCTTCTTGCTCGTTGAAGAATAATTGAACCCCTCATTGTGACTTTTCCTTTTCCATGGAGTACAATTTTTCTTAGGTAATGTAGTATTGATTCTTCTTTTGATGTATACTTCATCATCATCGTCATCTTCCCTCATTAGGTTGCCGTACTGGTCGTAGTCCTCCTCGTTGGTGAATCCATCCATTCCAATGATGTTCCTTTTGCCTCTCCTCACGATAACACGGCTGGGATTGCGTGGGTCGGTTATGAACAAGCATTGTGTCACATGCTTAGCGTGTACCCATGGCTCGTTTTTTGTGATAGCGTTCACGGTAGCACTCTTGGCGTCGGGTATAGTCATGGTAGTGAAATTCTGGTTTTCTCTTTTGACATTCTTAGCCCATCTGACACGGAACATCATCGTGTTGTGTAGTCCAGAGTAGTCAAGCTCCCAGATCTCCTCGACCCTTCCGTAAAATCTTTTTGTTTCGCCGTTGTCACTACCGGTCATGCATTCCATTGTCACTATTCATATCTTTGGCCTCCATGTAGAACGTGTATCCGTTGATATCGTATGCCTGATAGGTTACGAGGTTGGGTGAGGGTCCATGTGCTAAGGCGTGTATGAGCAATCCATCCTTAGAGCCCTCCTCCGGGGGATTAGCAATAATATGCTCTTTGAACCAATGCAGGAAAGTGGAGTTGTGCTCTCTAGTAACTTCGGCGTCCATCCTGCATACCCCCCGGTCACGATACTTCTTTGCGATATTTTCTGTGTGTAGTGCCACGAAAGGATCTACCTCATCTAGGTGTTGTAGCACTACCAAGTTTGCTCTGTCAAAGTCGCTACATCGATCTAAGTATGCCACGTGCATTTCCCTGCGACCGTTGGAGTGACCATCTCCTTCGAGCCTCCCATCGTGCTGGTTAACGAGCAAACCAACACCAACACCAGGCGGCTAGTCTGCACCATATAGAAAATTCTCGCAGAAAGAGATGCACTCTTGTGTCAGATAGCCCTGGACGATGCTTCCATCCGGACGGGACATGTTACGAACGAATCCGTTGATGATCCCATTCATCCTCTCAAACGGCATCATGTTGTGCAGGAATGACGGCCCCAGGTCTATTATGTCGTCCACAATATGGACACACAGATGCACCATCATGAAAAAGAACGTGGGCGGGAAGTACATCTCAAGATCATTCAGTATCAGAATGATCTCTTCCTGTAGCCTTCGGAGCTGCTTCACACTGATCGACTTTCGAGAGATGATGTCGAAAAAGTTGCAGAGACCACTAAGCGTGTCACAAACGTGCTTGTCCATTATCCCTCTAAGGGCAACAGGTAGTATTTGTGTCATCATCACATGACAGTCATGGGACTTCATCCCATTGAACCTTTTCTTGTCCATGTCTAGATATTTGCTTATCTTGCCACAGTAACCAAAACTAACTTTGACTCTGGTAAGGCACTTAAAGA
Organism: Triticum aestivum; assembly: GCF_018294505.1. NCBI lineage: Eukaryota > Viridiplantae > Streptophyta > Magnoliopsida > Poales > Poaceae > Triticum > Triticum aestivum. The sequence goes on along the minus strand of NC_057813.1, from coordinate 150,417,261 downwards.
ATTGATAGATCTCAGCCTGACTTAAGGTGAAGCAAGAAGGGGGGCAATAATCCTCTTCCTTTATTTTCTTGCCCTTCTTATCCCGCGCCTCTGTCTCTGGCTCTGTCTCGTCTGACTTTTTATGGGGTGGCATGTGCATATCTTCCATGATATTCAAATCTTACAAGTCTTTTCTTGCCTTCGTCCCATCCTTGGTCTTATCCGACATGTTCATCAGTGTCGCGAGCAAGCTCTCAAGGACATTCTTACAGATATGCATTTGATCAAGGCAATGAGGTGTGTCGAGTTTGTGCCAGTACTCCAAGTCCAAGAACACAGACCTTGTCTTCCATACCTTCAACAGCGGCTCCGTAGCCTTTTTCATCGTCTTTCTCGGCGCGGGGCACTGCTTCCAGTTTTCCAACAGCTCATCGATTTTGGCGCCGCTCCGCTTATGTGGAGGTCCTCGATGCTCAGCGTGACCATCGAATAGATCTCCATGGTTTTTCCATGGGTCGTCCGGTTCGAGCCATCTTCGATGCCCCATGTACACGATTTCCCCAGACTCGCTATCTTTCCTTGACGTTAGCTGTTGAGATGTTGTATCATCCATGCACTGCGTGCATCCGCAATGTCCATGGGACACCTGGCCTGTGACATATCCATAACTGAGATAGTCATGCACCGTCATGATCAGTGCGACTCTCATGTAGAAATACTCGCCTTCGCTGGCGTCCCATGTCTCGGCTGGTGTTTTCCATAACGTGTCTAACTCCTCTTGAAGTAACCCCAGATACAGATTAATATTATTTCCTCGTTGTTTTGGCCCTTGAATCAGCATGCTCATGTGAATGCACTTCGACTTCATGCACAACCAGGGGGGAGGTTGTACATCCATACAAACACGGGCCATGTGCTATGGTTGGTGTTCTGGTTGCCAAACGGATTCATGCCATCAGTACACGCGCCGAGCATGATGTTCCTTGCATCACATTCAAAATACCAATAGAATTTGTTCAATGCTCTCCACTCGCTTCCATCTTTGACGTGTCTCAGCTTCAAATCATCTCCATCGTCGGGCTTCTTCCTCTCCGCGTGCCAGCGCATTAGCTTTGCTTCCTTGGGATCTATGAAATACCACTGGAGACAGGGAGTGATCGGTAAGTACCATACAACTTTCTGGGGACATTTCTTCCCGGCCTTCTTGTATCGAGAAGCATTACACACCAGACAGCTTGTTTTTTTGCGTGCTCCTTCCGATAAATTATGCAATCGTTGATGCATGAAAGGTACCTAATGTGCGGCAAATCAAGAGGGCACACGATCCTCTTGGCCTCATCAACACTAGTAGGACATAAATTCCCCGCGGGAAGAACATCCTTTAGGTACTTGAGATGCTCATCGAGGCTAGTGTCGATCCATTTGTTTTTAGCCTTCATCTTCAGGAGTTGGAGCGTGAAACTCAAGTGGGTCGCCTCAGGATTGCAACCATCATACAATGGAGTGTTCGAGTCTACCACCAGCTATTGCAGCTTAGCCTCCTCTCTAGAAGCAGCTCTCTCAATACTCGTCTCCTTGCGAAGCAGTGCTTGAACATGAGTGTCGGTGTCAAAACCGGCGGATCTCGGGTAGGGGGTCCCGAACTGTGCGTCTAGGCGGATGGTAACAGGAGACAAGGGACACGATGTTTTTACCCAGGTTCGGGCCCTCTCGATGGAGGTAAAACCCTACTCGTGCTTGATTGATATTGATGATATGGGTAGTACAAGAGTAGATCTACCACGAGATCAATGAGGCTAAACCCTAGAAGCTAGCCTATGGTATGATTGTTGTATATCTCTATCGACTAGCCTGGCCTCGGTTTATATAATGCACCAGAGGCCTAGGATAACAAGAGTCCTAGCCGAATACGCCGGTGGGGGAGGAGTCCTTGTCTTGATCGCCAAGTCTTGCGGAATCTTCCTTGTATGCGACAGCTGTTCGGACTGGCCCATGAGTATACGGCCATGGGGGTCCTCGGCCCAATTTAACAGATCGGGAGATGACGTGGTGAGTACCCCCTGGTCCATGACACCGTCAGTAGCCCCCTGAACCGGTCTTCAAGTTTAGTGACGCTCCTCGATTCTTCCGAACCGTTCTTCATCTTCAGTCATCGGTCTTGAAAACTGGTTCAACAAATCTTCTCATCTTCGATCTTGAGGATCGCCGAAATGCACTCGACGAGTTTACACATCGGGTATCCGAGGAGCCCCTTTAAGTTTTCGACCTTTATCAATGCCTTGTTATTTTTATGCCACACCTCGGGTTTGAAGTTGTTCCCGGGCGGTAGCGTCCTCTTGCGTCTGAGCTCCAACGCCGGACCGCATTCGAGGTATCTTTTACAGCCGAGCACCAGCGCCGGACCGCTTCCCAGCTCTGACGCCGTAATGTATCCGAGCTCCAACACCGGACTATATATCTGAGCTCCAACGCCGGATTGTATCCGAGCTCCAACGCCGGATTATGTATCCGAGCTCCAACGCCGAACTATGTGTACGAGCTCCCACGCCGGACTGTATCCGAGCTCCAACGCCGGATTATGTATCCGAGGTGTCGTAAATCACCTTGGTTCAAAGAAGTTTGAAGGAGTTTAGCCGAGCTTAATGCCGGAAATGCCCTCTATGGAGCCAGCCACTAGCGCCCAAGCTTTATGCCGGACAGCTTCCGTGGTGGTGCACCACCCCGAATGTGGGCCGATTTTTGTCAATATTTTTGATTGGTGCAATTTATTCTCTGTCGAGATACATAGTCAGTAGCCCTCAAGGTGGGTATCGGTCTAAAACCCGAGATGCACATGAAGGATGACATAAGACCGCTGATCCCCGTAGCCGCTGAGACTCAGGTTGATTTGTAAAATCGGTCTGAGGATCAAGTCCTAGCTCGGCAGAATACTTCGGGACACAAAAAGCAGCGTGCTCAGTCCTCAAGACTCAGGTTGGGTGCGGCCGACCAACCTGAGGATCAAAATCTCCTCGGAGACTGTATTACACTTAAAATTTTCTGCATTGGACAAGCAATGCAGTAGCCCCGAGACACTGGTCGGGTGGCAACACCAGATCAGGGGATCGATGTGCCACTTTAATATTTGTAAATAATGAGCCCGAAGCCCAGTAGCCCCCGAGCCTTAATGCGGGCACGGGTGGCCGAATTAAGGATTGATATCCATAGTAAAATCACAAATTATGTGTAATGACTCTATGTATCCAAGTACTTTACGTCATTAATGCTCGGATCCGCATTGTACAAAACTTTGTTGACCGACCATCGGCTTCCACCTCCTCGGCCAATAGCTGAGGAGTGTTTGTCCTACTTTATAAAGCCTTTATGAGGGCAAAGATTTACAACAAACAAGGCAATCTGGCCATACGGTTTTATAAACAAAGGTATGTGTAGAGATATGTTATATTACTGTTTAACAGAAGAAATGTCTTCCAAAGAAAATAGTCCCGCTATCGGTTCCTTTCTTTGGGTTGTCATGCTAAGCATGATCATGAAACCTCAGCTCCAATGTAAGAGCAAAATATCGAGGATTTAGTTTGGGAGGCCAGTTAATAGCCCCCGGTAGTGTTCGGCGACAGTCGAGGTCAAGCCGTAAACACTTCGGCCATTGTTATGAATGGCCCGTCGTTTAACACCGTCATCGGATCGCTGACCAGTTTACGCTTATTGTGACAGTCAGTTTTTGGCTTTCTCCACTGAGGTGCTTAACCATGTGAGCTGGAAGCACAATCGCTGTGGTTCTCCCTTTGCACACCTAGCCGAACAAAGCGGAACGTAGGAGGCAAGCTTAGGAGCCGGGCAACCCAACTATTGACCAAAGACACAATTCGAAACTGATGCATATATAGCAATATATGAGAATGTTTTTGCCGAATCTCTAAAGGTGTCCGGCGTCGCACTGCGAGACTTGTGCTAAAAACATACAAATAGTTTAAAAAGTGCCATAAGCTTGGAAAACCAAAAAATGTCAGTAAAGACTTGACGTCCGAACGATATCAAGTGTTCGGTGCCAATCGGAAAATTGGCCTTAGCAAAAGAAGTGCTTATGTCGTGCTTTAACATGATACATCCTATCTCAAGATGTCAAGCGGGTCAGCCTATGGCTTCAACCTCCTATCCCGAGGGCGGAGTACTTCTCATTAGGCCAGTTTAGCAAACTAAACTCTAGCGGCTTTGAGAGACAAATTAGGCTCCCCGGCTAGTGACCACACGCTCGTGTCGAAAAAAGGAGTGATAGATAATAATAATAATAATAATAAAACTTTGCAACGACTAAGAAGAAGAACACTTATCATAAAATGGCTCATATAAATTTAAGAGCCCCCAAGTGACTTTGGTAAAAGAATGATTGCATGTACCGAAGTACTTATATCATATCTATGTTCAACCGAACTTTAAACGCATCTTAACCGACCGTCGGCTTCTCCCTCTTCGGTCAAGGACCGAAAAGTGTTATGTACTCCATCTGTCGAGAATATCGACGGTGTTTCCAAACCAGGCAATCAGGCCATAAGGCTGTAACAGACAAAGCGTGCTCAGGGAACTTATGCTATATTACTGCGAAGTGTAAGAAGCATCTTCGAAGAAAATAGTACCCCCACCGATACCTTTCTTCGGTGCTCATTGTTATTATGAGACTTTTGCAATAGATTTTTTGTACTCATGAGTTTCGTTGTGTGCCGACCATCATTGAAAACTATAAGAGCGCTAGCTTTCGGCTTCACCCAGTCTGAGGTCCGGCTCAGATGACCCGATCATGACAATCGCAGAGGTGCTCCCTTTACTCCCTAGCCGAATAATCGGGAACGTAGGGGTAAACATAGGAGCGAGGCAACCCAGCTTGCAAATCACTTAAGTCAATATGGTGCATATTGTGGCGTAATACACGAACAAGGAACGAAGCCGTACAAGTATAATCATATGCAAGAGGAAAAGCTTCATGAAGGAAGCCCCCAAATGAATTGGGTATTTGAATTTATGCGTCACAAACAAAGTTTGGACAACAATTTTTTTCAAGCAACATTTTCCAAAAAAGTATAATGCTTGGTCGAACCGAACCCAAGTTAGGAATTAAAGCTTTGAGCATGAAAGCGGCTTAGCTGGTTAATGTGTTCGGTATTGATGACGCGGTCCGAGCTTGATACGGGACAAGGTTCCATCCCCCAAGCCGGTCCCGAGGTGGCGGAGCAGAGAGCTCGATACGCCGAAGTGGTGACATAGCACGGCCAATGCAGACCGGCAGAGTGATGCCGAAGTCCCCGGATCATTTTCCTGTGCACAAAAAATGGTGCAAACCGGAGACAATAGTAATAATGATAATTAAAAAAAATCGTTGCATAATAAATAATTCATGCAAAGTGAGTAATAAAAGAAATATGGCTTGGCGCCGAAGTCAATGTCGATGCAGGGCGTCGGCGTGATGCGGTAAAGGCGTGGCAAAGCCTGACTTCACAGGTCGGTCTGAGCTCCGGATGCGGCGTTCGCCGGACTATGTATGGAAACTGACCGAACCACAATGCGACTGTCGTTAATGCGGCCACCATTTGATAGACTTGTGTACATATGATGGACAAACCAGAGTAATAATTCCTTTGGAAAAATGAACCCAAACAAGCAAAAACACTGGGATTAATAGCACCTGGTTTATTTGTTGTAGCAATCCAAAGGAAGGTGATTACCAAAATTGGCACTTGATCCTCGCACCCATATCCTGATGGGTGATAAAACGACGGCATGGCAATGCTGGCAAAGGTTGGCTTGCCGAGGCAAAGCCCTCGGTCCAGCTAACGTGACAGAGCTGGTCGGCTAGTGACGCAAAAGTGTCCGGAGTAGGTTGATGAAGAGATGGTGAAGCCCCCGGTCCAGCCGAGATGTCGAAGTAGGTCGGCGTGATGGACACCAGCTTGAAGAAGCAATAGTGCGGCCCTGCCGATGTAGGTCGTGACGTGGTCGATGCCGGCTTGATGAAGCGACCGTGCGGCGGTGCCGGTATGCCCGCTCCGTGTAATCCGTGGGGCGGCGATGTTGGTGAGGATTTATCCTTCTTGATGCCGGACTCTTGTTTGGCTTGCCGAGATGATGATCCGAAGAAGTTGAGCTCGGCTCAACAAAGTGACGACGTGTCTAGTGTAGGTCGGCAGCCGTGGAGCAATATTGTCGGACTGGTTTGACACCAGCATGATGTTGAAGATCATGTTCAAAAGATTTTAAAGTTAGTGGGATGTGTTCGGGAACAAAACACAATATCCCATACTAAACTTCCTTCAAAAAGGATGTCTGAAATCCCGTTCGTAAAAAGGACGAACTCGGGTCGGATTTGTTTTCACGCAGAAAACAGATCCGAAAAGTGATGCACTAATCGGAAGGTTCCCGGAGTTTGGACGGTCGGATCGAGCTGAACTTTGGAGGGGCGGTAGATATAGGAATTCCGCAGTCGATCAACGGTTGGATCTTCCAAAGGAGGTCCGAGCTAGAAGCTGGACACCATGCCCTAAACTCGTCCAGATTCTCGTCCAGATTTGACAGGGCTCTGGTATATCGTAGATTGTCGGAGATTCCTCCATCGAAACTCGACGAAATTCAGCGTGGATGTTGTAGACGTAATTCCGCACTATTCCAACGAAGCAATCGTCAAACCAACACTCGAGGAGGCGGTGACGGCGGATACAAGTTCGCTGTCCAGAAAAACAGCACGGTCGCCCAGGGGCAATGTTGACGTTGAGCCCCCGGGCTCCCTGGACGATTCCTCCATCATCTTGATAGAGATCGGAGCTGATGTTGATGAAGGCCCTCATCCGAACATGGTGGTCGGAGGTAGGGCGCAGTCCTTGGTCGAACCAAGGTGACCAGTCGAGCTGGTGACGAAGATGCCGAAGTCACAGTTGATCTGCAGGCGAGCCATCGACCTTTTGCCGAACACACAGCGGAACTCTCAATGAAAGCACCAATGTCGGTGTCAAAACCGGCGGATCTCGGGTAGGGGGTCCCGAACTGTGCGTCTAGGCGGATGGTAACAGGAGACAAGGGACACGATGTTTTTACCCAGGTTCGGGCCCTCTCGATGGAGGTAAAATCCTACTCCTGCTTGATTGATATTGATGATATAGGTAGTACAAGAGTAGATCTACCACGAGAACAATGAGGCTAAACCCTAGAAGCTAGCCTATGGTATGATTGTTGTATATCTCTATCGACTAGCCTGGCCTCGGTTTATATAATGCACCAGAGGCCTAGGATAACAAAAGTCCTAGCCGAATACGCCAGTGGGGGAGGAGTCCTTGTCTTGATCGCCAAGTCTTGCGGAATCTTCCTTGTATGCGGTAGCTGTCCGGACTGGCCCATGAGTATACGGCTATGGGGGTCCTCGGCCCAATTTAACAGATCGGGAGATGACGTGGTGAGTACCCCCTAGTCCGGGACACCGTCAATGAGGGTCCCGCACGATTGAACTTAGTACCGACGAAATCTGTTGCGTGGAGTCCATGTTCTCTCCATCGCCATGTCCTGCCCCTTCTCCGCCGCCTCGTCCGGCCTCTTCCCCGCCGCCATTATCGATCATCTCTTCGTCTTGCCCTGTGTCGTCATTGCCTGCCCCGTCAGCGTCCTCAACATCATCATCCTCATCTTCAATTATCCACCGAGTATAGCCATCCATGAAACAAGTCATGAGCAGGTGCGCTTCGACACGACCATCGCCATAGGGGTCGAGCCAAACTATTCCTTTGCCTTTTTGATACGGACATAAAACCTCTGTCAGGTTATTTTCTTTCATGTCCCGCACCGCCGAGCGCAACCACCTATCCACCATCGTTCCACTGACCATCATGAACGTCTGCACGGTAATAATAAACAAATTGATTATAAAAATGCGTGCATGCATCAAAGTCATACAAAAATTCGGCATGACCTTCCCTAAAAATAGGACATATAAATCTAGAGTTTTCATGGAATTCGCCGAAACAAAAATAAATCGACATTTCGGCAAAACATAGGCAACTCAAAAGCACAATTCAGCGTCAACTCATGCCACACACACAATTTTCATCATATCGCCCAATTATCATATCACACACACATACACATATTTCCATTTTGCAAAAGCATGAAATTTTAATCACCCCTATCTCGAGATCGAGCACACGGTGGAGATGATGATGTATGGAGATCAAAAGTGGACAAAGCTCTTCTTGACAAAAATAGATCTAGTTAGGGGGCAAATAGGCCACTTAACTAAATGCTACATCTACCTAGCTAGCTAATTTGGGAGGAGACAAATTCAACTAGTGGAGGGGGGAGGAAAAAGAGAAAGGAGATGCATTAATGGAAGTGGTGTAGTTAGCTAGGAGTAATGAAGAGAGAGAAAGGTAGGTAGAAGAGGGAGAGTAATGGGGGGAGAAGTATTGAGGAAGAATCAAAGTGAGAGAGAGAGGATGTGGGAGGTAGGGGAAAGGGAAGAGAGGAGATGGGGGAGGGGAGGACGAGGGGGAAAAGGTGGTGGTGTGTTGCGTCTTAGCAGTAGCGTGAGAGGCAAAACGCGCTACTTATAACAGCGTAGCAGCAGCGCGCTTTTCACACACGCGCTACTGCTAAGCGGGGCCAACCATGTGGCCAATTTCAAAATTAGCAGCAGCGACCAGAGTAAAAAGCGCGCTACTACTATTGCATTAGCAGTAGCGCATGTCGTGATACTGCGCTGCTGCTAAACTTAGGTTGGTGGGTACTGTCGGTCGATTTTTGTAGCAGCGTGGTTTCGCCCGCACGCGCTACTGCTAAATTTGTATCAGTAGCGGGTGTTCTTTACCCGTGCTACTGCTAATTAGCAGTGGCACTTCTTTTTGTGCCCTGCTGCTGCTAAGGTTATGTGTATAAGGTTTTCCCTAGTAGTGAAGAAGCAACCTTGTCTATTCCACCATGGCTTACGTCCATGAAGGACTAGTCTCAGTCAGGTAGATCTTCACAAAGTAGGTGATCTCCTTGCCCTTACAAACTCCTTGGTTCAACTCCACGTGATCTTTGAGGCTCCCAAGTGACACCTAACCAATCTATGAGACACCACTCTCCAAAAGGTATTAGATGTTGTGTTGATGATGAACTCCTTGCTCTTGTGCTTCAAATGATAGTCTCCTCAACACTCAATCTATTTCTCACAGATTTGGCTTCGGTAGGAGACAGATTGGAGTGGAAAGCAACTTGAAGAAGTTAGAAATCAAGGTTCAAATAGTAGGAATGAAATCTCTTGATCTCAACACATGACCAGGTGGTTCTTTCTCAGAAAATGATTGGTGGAAGTTGTGTTTCATTCTGATTGCTCTCTTACTAAGAAAGAGGGCATGGAGGGGTATGAATAGCCTTCTCACATAATCCAACCCTTACACACATTTGACCAAACTCGGTGGCACCGACTGGAATTCTCGGTGAGACCGAACTGTGCAAAGATATGAACGTTGGAGGTCTCGGTGGGACCGACGGGATAATCTCAGTGGTACCAAAGTGCAATGGCAAAGGCAGAACCATGTTTCGGTGATTCCGATCAGTTTCTCGGTGATTCCGTAGTGAAGTGATTTCATCATAGAAACTTGGCCAGAACATCTAGGTAGTACCAAGAGGCATTTCGGTCAGACCGAAATGTTAGGGTTTTGGCTGTGGCAGTAGAAGGGTCATCTCGGTGGGTCCGAAATGGGAAGTATCATTGGGACCAAAATGATAGATTAAGGTTTTGGACGGATGTGATTTGGGAAAGTGACTAAGGTTTTTTTTGAGCAATATCACTAAGCACTTTGAGAAACAACCTCATCAACAATACCTCACTCCCTTTTAATAGTATTGGCTTTCCTAAGGGACTCAATGTGATCTTGGATTAAGAAACCAAAAATGTGGAGTCTAGGGGTAGCCAAATTTGTTCTACACATTTTTAGGGGTTGATACGTCTCCAACGTATCTATAATTTATGAAGTATTCATGCCATGTTTACAAGGTATGAGTTTTGAATGGAACTAACCCGGATTGATGCTATTTTCAGTAGAACTAGCGTGGTGTTATTTTTTGTGCAAAAATAAAAGTTCACTAAATACAACGAATCTTTTGGACAATTTTTTTGGAACAAAAGAGGCACTAGAAGCTTCGTGGGAGGACCAGGAGGTGACCACTAGGCACCAGGGCGTGCCATCCCCCTCTGGCGCGCCCTGGTGGGTAATGGGCCCCTCAAAGCCCATCTCAGCATGAGACCAATGCCAAAAAATCCTATAAATATAGAAACCCCCATAAATAACCATAGATCAGAAGTTCTGCCACCGCAAGCCTCTGTAGCCACGAAAAAACAATCTAGACACTGTTCCGGCACCCTGCCGGAGGGGAAAATCATCACCGGAGGCCATCATCATCATGCTGGCAACCACCATGATGAGGAGGGAGTAGTCCACCCTCGAGGCTGAAGGTTTTTACTAGTAGCTATGTGTTTCATCTCTCTCTCTCTCTCTCTCTCTCTCTCTCTCTCTCCCTCTCCCTCTCTCGTGTTCTTGATTTGGCACGATCTTGATGAGCTTTGTTAATATAGTTGGATCATATGGTATTTTCCCCTCTCTATCTTGTTGCGATGAATTGAGTTTTACCTTTTAGATTTCATTATTATTGGATTCAATACTTTTATGGATTTGAGAACACTTGATGTATGTTTTGGCACTCAACTCCCAGATTCCCAATGTGATATTGGGGTAATCTATGCATAGGGGTTGATGCATGTTTTCGTCTTTGTTTCCCCGGTAGAAATCTTGAGGTACTCTTTGAAGTTCTTTGTATTGGATTGAGTATTATGAATCTGAAGTTTTTTTATGCATATCATATAATAAACTCACGGATATTCGTGGTGATTGATACGTCTCCAACGTATCTACTTTTTCTCATGCTTTTCCTCTTGTTTTGGACTCTAATTTGCATGATTTAAATGAAACTAACTCCGGACTGACATTGTTTTCCGCACAACTACCATGGTGTTTTTTTTGTGCAGAAATAAAAGTTCTCGGAATGGAACGAATCTTTGCGAGGATTTTTTATATCAATAATAAGAATTTCTAGAGCCAAGACCTGCCGGAGAGGGGCACCTTGGTGGGCACAACCCAGCAGGGCGCGCCCCCCTCTCCTGGCGCGCCCAGGTGGGTTGTACCCACCTGGTGGCCCCGCACATGACCCCCCCCCCTGATACTATAAAATCACATATTTCCAGAAAAATGAGGGAGAAAGAATTATCGCGATCCACGAGACAGAGCCGCCGCCAAGCCCTGTTCTTCCTCGGGAGGGCAGATCTGGAGTCCGTTTGGGGCTCCGGAGAGGGGGGTCTTCGTTCTTCGTCATCACCAACACATCTCCATCGCCAATTCCATGATTCTCCCCACTGGGAGTTAGTAATTCCTTCGTAGGCTCACTGGTCGGTGAGGAGTTGGATGAGATTCATCATGTAATTGAGTTAGTTTTGTTAGGGCTTGACCCCTAGTATCCACTATGTTCTTAGATTGATGTTGTTATGACTTTGCTGTGCTTAATGCTTCTCACTTTGCACCCGGGTGCCATGATTTCAGATCTGAACCGTTTATGAATTCATCATTATATCCATGTGTTAGATCCGATCTTGGAAGTTATAGTCACCTACTACGTGTTATGATCCGACAACCCCGGAGTGACAACAACCGGGCCCACTCTCGGTGATGGCCGTAGTTTGAGGAGTTCATGTATTCACTATGTGTTAATGCTTTCTTCCGGTTCTCTATTAAAAGGAGGCCTTAATATCCCTTGGTTTCCAATATGGACCCCGCTGCCACGGGAGGGTAGGACAAAATATGTCATGCAAGTTCTTTTAATAAAGCATGTATGACTATTTACGGAATACATGCCTACATTATATCGATGAACTAGAGCTAGTGCCATATCGCTCTAGGTTATAACTGTCACATGATGAATATCATCCAAGTTACCGATCCAATGCCTACGAATTTATCATATATTGTTATTTCTAAGTTACTACCGTTGCTACTGCTATCGTTACTCCTACAATATCACTGCTATCACTGTTACCGTTACTACTATCAAAACTATCAAACTACTTTGCTACTGGTCACTTTGCTGCAGATAATTAATCTCCAAGTGTGGTTGAATTGACAACTTAGCTGCTAATACCTTCAAATATTCTATGGCTCCCCTTGTGTCGAATCTATAAATTTGGGTCAAATACTTACCCTCGAAAACTGTTGCGATCCACTGTACTTGTGGGTTATCAAGACCTTTTTCTGGCACCGTTGCTGGGGAGCATAGCTATATTCTGTTGAGTCACTTGGGATTATTATCATGTTACCACTATGAAGAATTTGAAGGATGCTAAGACTAAGATATTTCCCTCAAAGACGAGGGGAGGTAATTGGATTCACCTTCTGTTATGACCAAACTTGCAACACCGCCACATGCTATTAATTCTGATATGTCGCAAGTTATTGATGATGCTACTTCTACTATAATGATGCTTATGATGATGCTAGTACCATGCTTGATAATGATGATATGCCACTTGGTAAATTTCTTAATGAACAAATTGCTAGAGTAATACAACATGATGTTGTTGAATCTTGTCGGTGGGAGACGAGACCTATGGGATCACTGGAATCCCTACAACGGTTGCGGGGCACTGGATCGTGAGAAGAGCGGGACTAGCAGACAGCACAAACGGGATTTACCCAGGTTCGGGCCGCAAAGATGCGTAAAACCCTACGATCCTGCTTTGGTGGATGTATTTAGTGTTCTGGAGCTCTTGAACTAGCTCTGGGTGCTGCTAGGTTTGAAAGAGACGAATCCTTCTCCAGTGCGCCACGAGCCTCCTTTTATATGCGAAACGGGCTGCCACAGTGGCACACAGGAGGTGGAAAGTGCTACCGCGCTATGAGCTTATCGCTGGTATTACAGGACAAAGCACATTTAATGCGAGGCTTAGGTGTCCCTTCACTTTATCGGGGACGGGGACGAGGCCCGTCCCGTCCATTGCCGCTCCTCCTTGCTTTGACATGTGCCTTGGCCAGCGATACATGCGGCGCCATGTAGGCAGGCAGGCAGCTGAGGTGGCGCGGTGGTGGAGCCTCCAAGAAGGGCTGCATGTTGCCACACAGGTGCATGCCCAGCTGGTTGGGTCGGCAGCTGCATGCGAACGGCAGTGGAGACTTGGCTGGCGTGGGCCTGGCAGTGGCCCTACTGGTGCGCGTGGCGAGGGTCTTGCCGGGTGGCCCAGCAAGGGTCTTGCCGGGTGGCCCGGCAAGGGTCTTGCCGTGGCGCGCTGGCGTCCCCGGCAAGGATCTTGCCGGGGGTCTTGTGGGTTTCTTCGGTGAGGATCTTGGTGAGGATTGTTGCCTTCCTATCCTCATTTGATCTTGACTATTCTTTGTCTTCACAAAGATCTGCATGCCACCACGGAGGTGCCTCCCGAGCCCTGTCCCAATGCGTTCGTCTAGTGTTGGTGGGCTCAAAGGTGGCTCGCTCGGCTGGTGTGGGTGAGCTGCCCCGGCAAGATTGGTGGGCTCAAAGGTGGCTCGCTCGGCTGGTGTGGGTGAGCTGCCCCGGCAAGGGTCTTGCCGGGGCTGCTGAGGCTGCCCCGGCAAGGGTCCTTGCCGGGGAAACCTGCCTCGTCCATCTGATCTTTGTGGCCTTGGTCCTTGTTGTTGCTCTGTTTGTCTTGTACCTTCGGCTTCTCTCTGGCTTCCCTTTCCTGCTCTATTATGTTTGGCCGTGGCGGGTGGCTCTGACTGCCCGTGCACAAGTAAAGGGGTCAATAGCAGAGCCCCTACTTTTGTACACCGACAGGAGCCCCCAGGACTGGGCCATACATAAGCGCAGCACGTTGTTGGGCCAGGCCCAGAATGGTGCGCGGGCAGATGGGCGGATTTTTACGGTGGTAACTGTTCCGTCCGTAGCGCTTCCCCACAACCCGCGTTGAACGCGCGACGTGGGGGTCGTGCACACGCATGACGGAAGCATGTTGGCATTATCCCGTGGTGGATAGTAAAGAGGCGGCTTGTGTGTCTCTTTGAGACCGCAGGGCCGCTGCTCATTTACCGCCCTCGCTTGGGAACCGTCGCTCCACGTGTCTCACCGCGCCTATTCTTCACGCCATGTTCGCTGCATGCACGACACTTGGCGAATGACAGGCGGGCGGGATGTGAGAAGTCATGCATGTGTGTGGGTCGATTCCCACGCGCCTTCAATGGAGTGGGGAGGGTGGTCGACGGGCCCGCTTGCTGTCACTTCAACAGGCCGGATTGGCCGAGAGGGGGTGGTCGAGCCTCGCCCCCGCTCCTTTATAAAGAGGGGAGCGGGAGGAACGGTGCCTCTCAACCCTTCGCCATCTGCCTCTCCCCATTCCTGCTTCCTCCTTTCTTCTGCCATGGCGAGGGGGCGTGGCGACGCTTCATCGGTGGCGGCGAGGGTTTCGGCCAGACAACGCATCGCTCCTCCCCAAGAGCTCGTAGAGGCGGAGCCGGTTGCTAGAAGAAGGCGGAGAGGGAGAGGTCGAGGCCGTCGTGGTGCTCGAGGGAGAGGAGGACGGGGCGGCAGATCAGCCTTGCCTCCGCAAGCAGCCCCTCCTCTGATGGAGGGCCACGCCAGGGAAAACCCTTGCGAATTCTTCGTCAGGCTGCGCCAGCCACCGCGCCGCCGCCTTCGCCTCCCGACTCCATTCGCATGGGAGATGGAGCTGAATCCGCCGCAGGCATTGGGGCTGCATATGAGGGGTTGCGGGAACAGTGGCACATGGGCCGACGTTGAGTTCCCTGCCCCTCACGTCATGTATCTCCATCGAGGATGGAAGACCTTCACTCGTCTCCACAGCTTGACGGAGGGGCTCACTCTCCATTTCAAACTAATGGAGAATGGCCTCCTCTCCGTCAAGATCTTCGGGCACTTCAGGACTCGCATAAGGTGCTTCGTGGAGAGCACTTCTGATGATGAAGATTCCTCCTCGAGCGAGAGTGGCAAGGAAGACAACGGCAACGATGACGAGGCTAGTGGGCGGCAGGATGACAGGTCCGACTAGGCGTCGGGCGCCGCTCCGAGCGGCACAGGCGACCCCATCATCAGTGTTGCCGGCTCCTTGAACTTCTCGGGGTCGTCTCCTTGGGCGGCTGGCGTTGGGAGGCTGCAGAAGAGGAAGAGGGCGGGCGACAGGGCCGTCAAGTCGGAGTATGTGGGCACCGACGCCATCGTCGCGTATTGACATCCGGCCGCCTCGTCTTCGAGCTCTTCCTTCGGTGCCGCCTTCACCATCCAGCCCTCAGACGGCCACCGGGGTGTTCTCTTGGTGTCTTCTGCCACTCGTAGCTCGCCTAGGTGCCCCTTTTGCCCTTCTGCTTTCTTGTTCCATTTCCCGAGGAGAGGGACAAGAAAGGGATTACGGGCACCTTATCTTTTTTTAGTCCTGTAAGCCTTCTGGCCTTTGTTAACTTTATAACTTTTAATCCCCTTGCTCATGTTTTTCATTTCGTATGAACCGTACCTGTATGGGATGTTTTTTAATGAAAAAGGGATGTTTGCCGGTTTTTCGTTCACATGTGGAACCCATGACAAGGAGTGAATCCTCGTTACCTTTAAGATAAACATTTTTTTCACCCGGCAACAGGCCTTGCCGTCCCCCCACTTTGCTCGACCTTTCTCACGCCCTTGGTGGAGGCAGGGATGAGGTGGGCTTAGGCTCCTCGTTTCATTTCCTTGCTGCCGCGACTACGACCAAACTCGGTCCCAGGAGACGAGTCCTATGGTCCGGAATGAGGGGAGCACGGTAGCCTAAGGATAAAACGAGGTTTCACATACCTCAGTCCATAACGAAACGCATGATAGAGGATAGAAGACTTATCTGGATCTGCGGCCCCCCGACAACCTTGGCTTTCCGCGGATGGATCCTTGCTCTTGTTGTCCCCAGCAACTTTGGCTTGCCGGGGCCCGGACGCCGGTCCGTCCCTTTCTTCCAAAGCAGTTCGACAAGAATACCCATGTGTCCTGCGAACCAAAGAAGACAGAGAAGAACAGAGAGGCGCGCACTCGACCTCTAAGTTAGGGGTTAGCCGCTGCCAAGCACTATTAACCCTAACCGAGGAAGAGACTCGACCTAGCATGCATGCTATAACTTAGGGCGCCAGCGCTTCATTTATTTATGCTCAAGGTCTGCGCCTGGCTTTGTGAAAAGGTTACATGCCTTATCGGCAAGGCTTGTACAAAGGGGTGGCTTGCCGGGAGGCCCGGCAGCCGTGCCTTATGGGTTAAACTTGCGGAGATGCTCGATGTTCCAGGAGTTGCTCACTGGAACGGCATCTTCGGTCTCCAGCCGGACTGCGCCGGGCCTGGTGACTCGTGTTACCCGATAAGGGCCTTCCCACTTCGGCATCAACTTGTTGGAATTCTTGGCCGTCTGAACGTGCCGAAGAACAAGGTCGCCTTCCTCAAAGCTCCGGGCATGAACCTTGCGGCTATGTTAGCGGCGCAAGGCTTGCTGGTAGCATGCTGCTCTCACAGCCGCCCGGAGACGATCTTCCTCAAAGAGCGTCGAGTCATCTTTCCGCAATCCCTCTTGCTCAAGCTCATCATAAGCGAGCACTTGAGGTGACCCGTATATGAGTTCTGTGGGGAGAACTGCTTCTGCCCCATAACCCAGGGCAAAGGGTGTCTGGCCGGTGGCTCGATTTGGCATCGTTCTGATCGACCAAAGAACCGCCAGCAACTCATCAATTCAGCCCCTTCCACTCTTGCACAGCCTGTCAAAAGTCTTCGTTCTTAAGCCTCGCAGGACTTCAGCATTTGCTCTCTCCACTTGGCCATTGCTCAATGGATGTGCCACGGAAGCAAAACAGACCCTGCTGCCGAGATCCTCAATGTATTGCATGAAGGCATTGCTTGTGAACTGTGTGCCTTGTCGGTGATGATCCTGTTGGGCACCCCAAAACGGGACACTAGTCCCTTCAAGAACTTGATGGCTAACTGCACTGTCACCTTCCTCACTGCTTCCACCTCTGGCCACTTTGTGAACTTGTCGATTGCAACGTACAAGTACTCAAAGCCCCCGACAGCACGGGGGAAAGGGCCCAATATGTCGAGCCCCCAGACCGAGAAGGGCCAGGAGAGAGGGATAGTTTGAAGGGCTTGAGCTGGTTGATGGAGCTTCTTTGAATGGAACTGGCACGCTTCACACTTGGTTACTAGTGCCGTCGCATCATGGAGGGCGCTGGGCCAGAAGAAACCTTGCCGGAAAACTTTGCAGGCAAGGGCACTCGACCCTATGTGGGAGCCACATATGCCTCCATGTATCTCTGTCAACAGCTTTAGTCCTTCCTCCTGGGAGATGCACTTCAATTTCACCCCATTCGATCTTTTTCTGTACAATACGTTATCAACAAATTGGTATAGAGCAGGCCGGCGGGCTACTCTTTCTGCCTCTTCCTGCTCCTCAGGAAGCTCTCCTTTTTGAAGGAATCAGACGGTGCGTTGCGCCCATGCCGGAGCCTGTGGCTCGACGACAAGGACCAAAGTCACCTCTTCTGCCACGGGAGCGGTCGCCTCCACGGCCATGACCTGAGGTCCTGCCGGAGTCGGTTGTCCCGCGCCAGGGTCGGCATCCACAACAACATCTTTGCCGGAGGCTCCGGGGAGCTCGGTGGGGAAGTACTTGCCGGAGGCTAGCTTCCTCCGCTTGTTATGACCGGTCGACGGCTCAACGGATGCACTACAAAAAAAAGACACATCCGTGACATTTTGGGACGAACGAAAAAAATTTCTGTCATACATATGACACTTCTATGATGATAATCGTGAAAAAACCCGGTATCATCATAGATCTGGTGGGCTCCTACTTCTATGACAAAAATTCATGACAGAAAATGGGATTTTCATCCTGGGCGGGCCGGAGACGCAGCTGGATGACATTCTTTGGGCTGTCAATGACGGAAAAAACCGTGGTAGAAGCGAGGGGGAGGAAAATTTAGGGGAGTTCCCGGTTACGGTGGGAGGTCGGGGGCCGAGCGATGCACGTTTCTCTCATACACGTATGCGCGTATGTGCGAGGGTTGGCTCTAACTGAACCCAAGCGAGGCATTGGGCTCTAACTGAACCCGAGCGATTGCACTGCAGGCTACACGTTACTGAACCCGAGCAATCGATCGATGGCTGTTAACTGAACCCGATCGAGCGATTCCTTCGCTACTGCTGCTAACTGAAGCCGATCGATTGGATGAACAGTGAGCGTTGCGGGGGGGGGTTGGATGAACAGTGAGCGGTGGCGTTGCCTCTGGATGAACAGGACCCCGTGGTGTGGAGGGCTGGATGAACAGTAGACGGTGGAGGGGTGCCCGTGGAGGGGTGGTTGAACAGGACCCCGTGGTGTGGAGGGCTGGATGAACAGTATACGGTGGAGGGGTGCCCGTGGAGGGTGGTTGAACAGTAGCCGATGGAGTAGCGCACGGTGGAGGCTGGATGAACAGGAGCCCGTGGAGGTTGGAGGAGGTCGACGGTAGCCCGTGGAGGCTAGAGGAGGTCGACGGTGGAGATGAACAGTATCCCGTGGAGTCCCGTTTTGCGGTACGCCACACCCCTCCCGATGAACAGGACCCTCGTTTTGACCGTAGCACTCCAACACAAGTCCGTTTCGTCCGTTTTGCGGTACGCCACACCCCTCCCGATCAACAGGACCCCCGTTTCGACCGTAGGAGGTCCGTTTCATCCGTTTTGTGGTACGCCACACCCCTCCCGATCAACAGGACCCCCGTTTCGACCGTAGGAGGTCCGTTTCCTCCGTTTTGTGGTACACCACACCCCTCCCGATCAACAGGACCCCGTTCCAAATGTAGGAGGTCCGTTTCCTCCGTTCTACGGTACGCTAGGCCTCGTTTCCATCGACTGTTCCGTCCAAGCCCTCCCGATGAACACGACCACGCATTCCGTTCCGACCCAGCCGGTTGGCTCCCACGCGTTTCGTTGCCTCCCGATGAACACGACGCATTCCGTTGCCTCCCGATGAATACGACGCATTCCGTTGCCTCCCCATGAACACGAGCATTCCGTTGCCTCCCCATGAACACGACGACGACGCGGTTTCTCCGTTCAGACCCAGCCATGTACACGAGCCCTGGCCGTACGTATGCGCGAGCAGGCGTTCGAGACCCCGCCCGTATGTACGTACGTGGCCGTATTTTCTTTCTTGCACCCTGGCCTTTGTACGTACGTGTATATGTTACGTCCGCACATCTACTACGACACGTGTGTGCCTCTACATCCACCAGTATATATGTATGACACGTTCGCGACCAGAATAACAATGCTACGTACACTTCGACCAGGTGGGTCCCGACTGTCAGGCACTTCCTTGCGTGCGAAGATATAGCTGGTGGGTCCCAGCAGTCAGGGGGCGAATCATTTTTCTTGCCCGGATGCACTTCCTTGCGTGCGAAGATGTAGCCGGTAGTTCCCAGCAGTCAGGGGGGCGAATCGTTTTTTCCCCGGACGCACTTCCTTGCGTGCAAAGGTGTAGCTGGTGGGTCCCAGCAGTTAGGGGGGCGAATCGTTTTTTTTGCCCGGACGCACTTCCTTGCGTGCGAAGATGAAGCTGGTGGGTCCTAGCAGTCAGGGGGAAATGTTTTTTCCGCGAAATACAGTGGTCCGTCTGGTGGGTCCCAGCTGTTAGGTGGAGGAATCATTATTTTCCGCGTAATAAGGAGGCACTTCCTTGCTGCGGCCGTGGACCCAGCTGTCAGCCTCTCCACGTCCGATGGAAGTTGTTCCTTGACCACGTTGACTAGGCCGCACCGAGAACACCACGGCGGTGGACGACGGCGAGGCCTAGGAAGGGGACGACGTGGAGCCGGGGAAGACGCGATAGTGGAAGCCCGCGCGGAGAGGAGTACGAGGGTTCACTGGTTCGGCTGTGGTGTGAGGCTGCCGTCGCCACAGGGCCTGGCCAGCGGTGGGAATAGTAGGGGGCAGTGAGGCCTCCGTGGCAGCACAGCCGGCCACGGGAGGTAGGAGCATGCCATACGACCAGCTCTGCTTTGGGCGGCTGGAGCAAGAAGACCAGAGGTTGAAGAAGCACTACTGCCGTTGGATGGACATCGTACGGTCACTGGAGCTAGAATCGTTCATATTGACTAAGTTGACAAAGCCCTCCATCCCCGTCAACTTAGTTGGCCCACAAGTCATCCTCCCACTATGGTGGGTCCCAGCTAGCAGGGGGTATTCATTTTTTTGTGCGTAATAAGGAGGCACTTCCTTGCGTGCGAAGATATAGCTGGTGGGTCCGACATGTCAGCGGGGGGAACGTTTTTTTCGCGAAATACAGAGGCCCTTCCGGTGGGTCCCAGCTGTCAGGTGGAGGAATCATTATTTTGCGCGTACAGTCCACGGCCGATGGATGTCGTTCGTTGACCACGTTGACCAGGCCGCGCCGAGAGCACCATGGCGGTGGACGACGGCGAGGCCTAGGAAGGGAACGACACGGAGCCGGGGAAGACTCGGCAATGGTTGCCCATGCGGTGGGGAGTACGAGGGTTTACTGGTCCGGCTGCCGTCGCCGGAAAATAACAGGAGGTGTGGGTGAGTAGAGGAATGGCCTGGCCAGCAATGAAGTAGGGTGGGGCGGTGCGGCCTGTGCGGCAGCACAGCCGGCCACGGGAGGCGGGAGCAGGCAGTCCCACCGGAGCTGGTTTGGGCGGCTGGAGCAAGAAGATCAGATATTGAAGAAGCAGCACGGCCGTTGGATTAACATCCAACGGTCACTGCTGCTAGAATCGTTTGTGGACTAAGTTGACAAAGCCAAAGTACACGTCAACCTAGTAGACCCACAAGTCAGCCTCCAAATCTGTCCCAAACAGCATACAGCCCGAAATTTCTAGCCAGATTCAAATTAATTTTAAATCTAAATATACCTTAATTTAAATTCAATGAAATTTTACCCGCACAAAAACAATGAAATTTAAAATATCAAAATCCGAAAGAAAACAGTATTTTGGAACTAATTGCCTGTTTGCTGTATTTTTTCATTTTACAGCCCATTTATTATTACTTATAGCCCATTTCTTATTACTTATAGCCCATTTTCTGGGCAAAATGCATCCCTCCTCGTCTTGAAAGATTTCCGGCCCAGCAGGGCGTAGAAAAGCAAGTAGGCCTACGTTGGTTATTCTGCAAAAAACAAAATAGCTGGCTAGCCATTTTCAGAAAGGAAAAAAACAAACTGGGCTGGTCATGTGCTAAACATATGAAATAAAAGCCTGGGCTAGACGGGCCACGGGTCCCGCACAACCCAGTTGATACCCTTCTCCGTCCCGAAAAAACAAAATTACTGCGCGCGCTGCTGGGTCCCTACTGTCATCCTCACCATGTACAGTCATCTCCTTATTCCTCTCGGTTGTTGACCATGTTGACAACACCGGAGGGCGGCGCCGCGGCGAGCGAACCAAGGCGGAGGACGATGGTGAGGCCTCGGACGGGAACGAACAGGAGCCGGGGAAGATCACAGCCAGCCGTGGGAGGCGGGAGCAGGCGGTCCCGCCGGCGCTGGTTTGGCTTTGGCGGCTCGAGGAAGAAGAGACTGAAGAAACGCGACAGACGTTGAATGTCAATCCAACGGTCAAGGTTGGCACAATCGTTTGTTGACTAAGCGGACACCAAGTAGCATACTTTTTTATATATAGGAAGAAAACTGCGAGGAAAATGCGTTCGTCTGCCGTCCTCCTCACAGGGAACGTTCGCCACATAAGTGACTAGCACCCTTGGTTTTCAACCGAGAGGTCTTGGGTTCGAGTCCCAGGAACTCTCAATTTTGTCCTCCTTCCTTCCTCGCAAAAAAGGGAAAGAAAATCAAAGACTTGGGAAGGCGTACAGAACAAGCTAGTGTACCAGTAAAGAGACGTTGCCGAGTTTTAGAAAAAAGAAAGACGTGCTCCTGTAGCTGGTTCGAATCCAAACCTAGACTATGACTATATATGGTGCTATGCTACTCTGCAAGTAATGAAACTGACATATCCAACGTTCGCTTCTCCTCTTCTCTACTTACTCTGCCTAGCATCAGAAGCTCTGGCCGCAGCAACCATGTCCGCTGGCTGCTCGTCCACCTGCTCTTCAGCAGGCAACAACCAGATATGCGCCAAGTCGCCACCCGTACCATCGCCTGTGGGTCTCATCACACCCCCGCCGGCACGCGCACCGCAGCCGATTGCTCATCGCAACCCGCTGCCGTTGGTGTGGTGCCACTGCTGCAAATCACGCAGAGTCATCCGTCGCGTCTCAACCACAATCCGCAACCCTGGCCGAGTCTTCTACAAATGCCCGAATCATGGGGTAATAATATGTTTAAGTGTTGTTCTGCTGCTTTCAGTTGCTGATTTTTTTAATAGTTTGGTTGATGATCTTCCAATTTGATTCATGCAGAAAAGGGAAGATTCGTGTGATTTGTATTTCTGGGAAGTTGCTGATGTGGGGGAATGCAACTACGCTGATTATTTGGTTAGCCGAGGAATCCCAATACCAGCAGGTTGGGGTGTTGGACAAGTAACTGAAGGAACGGCAGAAGAGGAAGATGCAGAGCAGAAGGTTAAAGATGCAGTTCCTCTGATCATGGCCAAGCAACAGCTGCTGAACGGCCTTGACAGCAATGAGGAGATGAAAGAGCTTGTGAAGATAATGGGCAAAATCGATGTGCTCTGTAGGATGATTGTCTCTTTATTTGCAGTGTATGTAGCACTCGTGATGTATTCAGTGGCTACGACATGAGCACTTTGCTGAAACTAGTAATGAATGAAACCTGTGTAGCAGGCTGGGCGTAGTGTTGTGAACATCTAATGATTTCTATTAACGGAAATCAGGGGTATCCCCTTTTGCTCATATAAATAAATAAATAGCAGAGGCCCTGTCGGGTCAGCTTTGTTCTCATTCGAAGACGTCGAGCAAATTGCAGTCCAACAGCAAACTATGTCATCAAATTCAAGTTTCACAGCCAAATATGAGTACAACTAAACAACAATGTCATCATGTTTTAGTTGTCATACAATCACCAAACACAAATCAGCATACATAACAAGTGATGTTCTCACAGCAAAATACTAAACAACATGTTCATCAGGTTTCAGTTGTCATAGCAAACACAATTTCACATAGTAGATAAAAAACGTCTTCTGACAGGCAAATACGACAAAAGCAATGTAATCATCATCCGCAGCAGCAGCGTCAACATCTTCGCCATGTGTATCAGTCTGAATCGTAATTCCCCACGGTGTCATCTTCTTCTTCGTCCTCAACGTCCTCGAACGTTGGCTTCTTCTTGATCAACTCTTGTATGTCCACAGCACGACAGGCAATCTTTTCGCCGGCGTCATTGACGTGATGGTTCTCAAAGATATTAGGAACATCTGTGTTATCTTGTACATCAGGAGCAGTGTAAGCATCATCTTGTTGTGCAACTTCATTAAACGAATTCCTCTGCTCAAACCTTTGCAATACTCTCCAGTCATCGCTACGTGCAAATGTGTCTTCCAAGAAAAATATCTGTGTTGCTTGATTTGCCAAAATAAAAGGCTCGTTGGTCTGGTACGCCGCCTTGACATTGATGGATTTGAAATAATCATCAGCTCTGGGTTTTGCGATCCTGGAAAACAGGTTATACCAACGACAGCACAACAGAACCACACACCGATGATCCTCGAAACTGGAGATATACTGCAACTGAACAATGTCTGTTATGTTAGCATACATTTCAGTTGTCTCTTTGTCATACGTATCCGTGCTCATGATGGCACTGTTTTGTGTCTTCCTGCCTTCGTCTCGTGCAAGGGTGTTGTAGCGCACATCTCCAACAACGCAAGATTCATAATGTCTTACCCGAGTATCAGGACCCATTGCTAGTGAGTAAAGGGCATCATCAACTGCCTGCCCATCCTCCCGCATCTTCTTAACCTATGGTTAGAAAATAGACAAGCTGATCATCTTATGTACTCAATATATTAAAAAAACTGACAGTGCACTTCAAAAGCTTACATGGTTCTTGAACCATTTCGCAAATCCTGCCATAACCAGTTTGTCAATGTTTCTTGGATTTTGCGGCAGTAACTCCTCTTTGTAGATGCTGCACAACATAGTGATCGCGTCAAACATCTAAATATATAAGAATGTGCTGCAAGTTTAGTAGATTACGATGTATAAGCTGCAGTACTGCACTTACTTGATATAAGGTAGTATCTCAGGACAGTTATTCAACACATACCAAACCATTTTGTCCAAATCTTTAGGTTTGTCCTCTTGTCGACTCTTCCCTGTAACTCGAACAGAATAATCGAAAACATTGAGCCCGGGATTGTCTTCACCCACCTCTTTGCTAAGCTGATCAGCTGTTTCAATGTATTTTGAGCAGAATGTCAACGCTTCTGTAGCAATGTAGGCCTCTGCAATGGAACCCTCGGGTCTAGCTCTGTTCCTAACATAGCCCTTGAAAGTGCCTAGCCGCCTTTCAATAGGGTACATCCAGCCATACTGTACTGGACCTCTAAGTAGTGCCTCATCAGGTAGATGAACAGCCAAATGCACCATCACATCAAAGAAGGCTGGAGGATATATCTTCTCAAGGTCGCATAGGATAGTTGGTATCTTGTCTCTAAGACGCTCCAAAGCATCTATCCTGATATTCCTACTGCAGAGTTCCCTGAAGAATTGTCCCAACTCTGCAACTGCTCTGTATAAGTCAGGGCGGCCCAATCCTCTAAGGATAACAGGTAAAACCCTTTGAAGTAGGACGTGGCAGTCATGAGTTTTCAACCCTTGTACCTTGTTTCCATCTGCACTGACTCTCCTTTCAGGGTTGGAAGCAAATCCATGTGGGAATCTCACACGTGACAGGACCTCGCAGAATTCTTTTCTTTTTACCTTGTCCAAGACGTACACAGCTGGTGCCATATCCCGTGGTTTACCTTCATCTTGCACCTGCAAATCCTTTCTGATACCCAGGTGTGTCAAATCAATCCTAGATTTTAAGGTATCTTTCGTCTTGCCTTCAATATTAAGAAGTGTGCCGATAATGCTGTCACATATATTTTTCTCGATGTGCATCACATCAAGATTATGCCGCAGATCCAAATCTTTCCAATACTCCAAGTCCCACAAAGTGGACCTGCGGGTAAACAATAATCTCTCTTCTACCCTGCCACGCTTCCTTTTCCCGCTACCATTACCAGGATGGTTTCCTGGTGTAATATGCCTGACCTTCTCTAATTCCACTTGCAACTCATCGGCGGTGAGCCTCTTTGGCGCATCACGGTTTTCATGCTTTGCATTGAACACATGTCTTCGGTATTTTCTAGGATGCGGCTTGTCCTTGGCAAGGAAACGGCGGTGTCCAATGTAACAGATCTTGCTAAGTATTGCGTATGACAGCGGATTCCTGTCACAGCGAACACATGCATTGTAACCATGTGTCGTTCGCCCTGACATAGTGCCCAAAGCCGGATAATCATGGATGCACCAAATTATAACAGCACGCAGAAAGAAATCAGCTGGTGGGCTGCTATATAGGTCTCGAGTGAGAACACCCTTCCATAGCTGTTGAAGTTCCTCCACAAGAGGCTCCATGAACAAATCAAAATCCTTTCCAGGACTTTTTGGACCTGGGATGAGCAAGGCCATCATGTAGTTTGATTCTTTGGTGCAGACATTTGGAGGCATGTTGTAAGGGATAACAAGCACTGGCCACATGCTATATGTGGCGCTCTGGTGGCCAAATGGGTTAAATCCATCTGAAGCTAAGCCAAGTCTAATGTTTCTCGGGTCAGCAGCAAACTCTTTGTGTTTATCATTGAAGCTTTTCCACTCACTACCATGAGATGGATGGCTCATTACATTCTGATCTCTGTACTCCTGGTTCCTAGAATGCCACAGTACATCCTCTCTTGTTTCAGCATCATGAAACAACCTCTGCAATCTTGGTGTAATTGGAAAATGTCTCAGAACATTATGAGGAATCCTCTTCACAGCATCGCCATCTTTCCATCTTGATGATTTGCATTTCGGGCATTCACTTAAGTTGGCATAATCCTTCCGGAACAGAACACAATTATTCTTACAAACATGGATCATATCATATCCAATTCCAACTGCACGAAGGAAATTCTTCATTTTACTGTAGGTGTGTGGCAGCTCAGACGCATCTGGGAAAGATTTGCGGAAAGCAGCCAACATCGCATCGAATGATTTGTTGGTCATCCGCTCAGATGTCTTCACCTGAAGAAAGGTGACCATAGCTGAGAATACTGACAGCTTATTTCCTGGGTGACAGCAACGTTGCATTGTTCCAACATGCGGGCCCACCGTTTTTCTTCTGCAGGTGAAAGTTCACGGAATGCACGAGCATTTCGTAGCATTGTTTCAATGTTGGTCAAACTCACTGGCTCCGCCACCACCACCTCCTCCTCCTCTTCCACCTGAGCATCAGGCAGATCAAGATGGTGATCTGCTGCTTCCACGTAGTCAATAACATTGACGTTCACAGCTTCACCATGATGAACCCACCTAGTATATGTGACCGACATCCCATACAAGTGTAGATGATTTTGCACAGTTGACTGGGGTCTTGTAACTGAATTCATACAACTGCTACACGGGCAGAGCACATCTGATTTTGGACCACCGTACTCAGCTCTGATAAAGTTCATGAAGTTTTCAACCCCGTCGACATATGCAGTGGAGAATCTTCGAGCACAAGTTATCCAAGTCCTGTCCATCTGTTAGACATACAAATTAGTTCTTCTACTAGATATTACAGGAAAAACATATATGCTTTTTTATGAAGTCCAGAAAAAAATACCTAGGTCGATGTCTAAAGCTATGGCAAGATATTTGGACGAGCAGATCTAAGTAACGAAATATATGTAAAGCTAATTCAGCAAACAAATTTGAGTGCCAAATTATGGCAGGTTGTTTCAGCAGTCAATGAGGCCGAGCACACAACCATCAAACTATCGAAGGCCATCACAGCAACAAAGATCGAGTATAAAATGATGTAGAGCTATTTCACCTAACAGATTGGCTACTAGACCATGGCAATCTATGTCACAATAAATATATGGCAGGATATTTTAGCAACTAATCGGCCTTGGCATGCCATCTCAGCTAAGCAGATTGAGTGCAGAACAGGGAAAGGAAGCTTCTTAAGCAGAGCATATTCAAAGTAAACTACTTCGGCAAATAGTGAGATTAACAGTGTCTATCAACTAACATTCAGCGCTACACCGACATGAACGGCGCCTCAGTCTAGAATGCGCGTACTGTGGGAGAAGCTGACCGCCGTACGTCTCCACACAAATGTCGCCAGCAGTGGCGGCGCTGACCGCCGTACGCCTCCACAAGAACGTAGCCAGAGGTGGCGGCGCGGCTAGAGGACGGCAGTCTATGAGAGCGTACTGTGGGAGCGAGAGGATCGCCGAACTGCAGCACCAACGTATCGGCGCGACGGGGAGGGCGGCTTTGGCAGAGCGAATGGAGTGGAGGGGGACAGGGGGGAGGGGGGTTTGGGGAATATTATTGGCTAGTTGGCCGAAGGGCGGTTGAATCGGATTTGGGGGGAATTTTTGGGTGTGGGGGGGGGAGGATTTTCGCGTGGTGGGCGGGGGGAGTTTGGCTTATGGTCGGTTTCTCCAAGTGCAGTCCCACGTGTCAGTGAAGAGGCAGGCCGAAGTGCGTTCCATTTGCGTGAGCCGTGTGCAGGACCGAACGTGTGTGGGGTGCAATGCGACCGCGACAGGAGTGCTGTGAGTGTACCGCCTTTTTTCCTTTTAAACTAGGTGCTTCGCCCCCTCAAAAAAAATTGTTGCTTCGCGCGATCCATCGATACTACTACTAGTAATCCGGTAATCCCGACTAAAACTGTGCGGCAGGGTCTTTTCCCGCGCGATATGCTGGGAGGTTGGCTTAGTTGGGTTTTTTAGGACAAGTAATGCTACACCTACGTAATCCCAGTTACGTAATTAACGTAATGTGAAACGTGTGAGCTGTTGATTGTAGATTGGGGGGAGGGAGGGGCCCACCACCATGAAAATCAGGGGAGGAGAGAGAGAGAGGCAATTTACGTTAACCCTTTCGTAGGTTCCCGTAGATGTAGAAAGATGTGAAATGTGTGAATGTGTAGTGGACGTACTATGTTGGAGTGCCTAAGATAATTTGTGTATGTATAGACCCTATGTGTTTATTTTACTTCGCATGTTAGATTTGTCTCGGTTCAATAAAAAGCAGAGTTGGTGATGATGGTGTGCCTGTCATCCTGCAATATAGGCCCTCCGATCTATATCTAACGGATAGGAAGGAAACTATGACAATTTACCCGCACTCCTCTCCACATTGGCAGATAAGGCATTCCCTCGTTCATCCTTTTCTCCCACAAGATCTTGATCTTCCGTGCAATGCACGGGCATATTGCTAGTACTCCTACAATATGTATATTATTGTGAAAGTTCATATACACCGGCCGAGATTAATGCAAACACGGCAGATTTTCATTACATTTCGAACTTCTATAGGACAGAAAAATAAAACAAACCCGACCCTAAACCTATTCTATGGCGGTGACCGACATCCTCCATCTGCGATCTCTATGTATGGGGGCGGGGTTCAAGACCCGTGAAGTGAAGGTGCGGTCTCCGGTGAGGAAGAGTAGAACACGGGATACGGACCGGCCAGTTGGCACACCATGCCCGGCCACCTCCCATGCCCTACTCATCCTCGGGGAATTCCCTGACCTCGGCGGTGCCGGACGTTGGACGGCGGCAAGTAGGATGCGTGGCTAACGGTGCTCCCGTCGTCGGTCACCAGCGTGGCCACCGCTTGTGCAGTCACGTCTGCGTCCGGCTACGCCGCTATTGCATCGTGAGAGGCGACTTGAGCGAGGGCGGTGACCTCGAGCTTCATCCCCAAAGACAAGCTCAACCGCAGAGCATTCGCACTTGCGGTCATGGAGGATGTGGTGCCAGTTAGGAGGACGATGCACTATGGTGTGGAGGTTAGCTGGGCGTTGCCGCTTTAAGTAGCGCATTCCGGTGAGGCCAAGCGTCCGGGTGCATCATTAAGTCGCCGGAGTTGGTTCCTCGGGCACCGAGCCTCTTAACAACGACATAAAAATGGACAACATGAATGCGGGCAGCTGGCGCCGGCTGGGAACGCACCACGCGACGGCGCGAGGGATGAGGGTTTTGGTGTGCCAGGGTAGTCAGCTACGGTCGTGGCAACGTTGGAGATGCCCTTTGCTCACATGCGATCCCCGCATGTCATTGAAAAAGCAAGACGACCCGGCATGGTCTCAGGTCCAGAGGATGCAGTTGGCCGCGCTACACCACTTCGCGGACGTGTCGCGGCGCCCCGTGCATCCTCGACGAGCCGGGTGTTGGGGTGTGTTTGGATTGTGGCCAAAGTGCACCTTACCAAAATTTTGGTCATGACCCAAAGATTGGTCTTTGTTTGGATGGTTGCCATTTTTTTTGCATGCCAATGAACTCTAGCCAACTCTAGTTCATTTTTCTTGCCAATGTCGGCCAAATCATGGGCAACCGATACCTCAACCAAAATTTTGGTCATGACCCAAAGATTGGTCTTTGTTTGGATGGTTGCCATTTCTTTGGCATGCCAATGAACTCTAGCCAACTCTAGTTCATTTTTCTTGCCAATGTCGGCCAAATCATGGGCAACCTATACCTCAAACAAAATTTTGGCTACCCAATGCCTTGA
This sequence comes from Triticum aestivum, assembly GCF_018294505.1. Lineage (NCBI taxonomy): Eukaryota > Viridiplantae > Streptophyta > Magnoliopsida > Poales > Poaceae > Triticum > Triticum aestivum. The sequence goes on along the minus strand of NC_057813.1, from coordinate 150,387,489 downwards.
TGGGGCAACCTTGGGCACAAACCAAACATACCGTTGGTCGTGCCACAATACTAACGCCACCCTCGACACACTGAAACCAATCGTGTCTAGCAACGATATGAGCATGTCGCTGACCGCGGTCGCCGTGTCCATAGGCGATGCTGAAGCTGTGCCCTGTTGTTGGCCCCAACGACCCACATGAACGGTTGTCGGTGGCTAGGAGGTCGTGGGCCAGCTCCTCCATTGGACTAGTCTACGCTACATCGTCCCGACGGGTGTGCCCCACATGTCGGTTTCCCTGTTTTCCCGACCATATTCGAGCGTCATTTGATGTAGGGCGGAACCCTAGGGGCCGATCTTTCACATTTGGAGTGGATCCTACGGGGAAACACGAAGAACGCGCGGAATACAGAAGGGAAAACACAGGGAGAAATGAGAGAATCACTCAACCAACAAGTATCGATCACACAAGGGCTAGATCACCGAACACATAAGGTAGCACGAGATTCAAAATCAACAAAGGAAAGATACAAAGCTAGCCGTTCTTCTCCGTGAGGAGGTCTTGATTGTCTTCCCTTGAAGGGGTCTTGAATCCGCTTGGGGGATCTTCTCCGAAGAGGTCGTGAGCTCCGAGGAGAAGTAACCAAGTGGATGAGCAAGGCTCTAACACAAAATATGAGCTAAACCTTCGCTAACCCTAGAAAGGATGAGGGAAAGGTCTATTTATAGTCTAAGCCTTCGAAGGGGTAAAAGAGGGGTGAAACGAGTAGATGGGCCTCGGCCCGGATACGCCGCACATAGGCATGGCGGTAGTACAGGACCCTCGGGCGGTAGTACAGCTTGCAGAGCTTCAGCGGTAGTACCACTTTGATGGGGCGGTAGTGCCGTTCTGGAGCCGTTCGATCACTTGAGTTTGTCGGGTTCAGCGGTAGGAGGGCGGATGTAGAGAGGTAGTGCCGCTTGGTTGGGTTCAGCGGCAGTACCGCTTGTCGTGGGCGGTAGTACTGCTAGTACCAGGATAGGAAGCTTCTCCTCTTGCTCTCGTCATCCATCTTGTACGGTAGCTTCTTCTAGGTTGGTTCCTTGGTACCTAATCACACAAAGCATCTCCATTTGAGGTAGTAGCCATGTCTCAAGTGGGTCAAAGGGAAGTTCAACAAGGAGAGAGTTAACCTCGGATTGGATGGCACGTGCTCGAGCTCTTGTCATGGGTCCACGTGGAGCTTGTGTAGTCGAAGTAGTGTCCATGGGGATGATCGAAGGATGCTCCGCATCATATCCCACCCCGTTGGGAAAGATCCGACCTCGGATTGAAATCCTCATCACCATGGTACGGGGAGAGATCGGAGACGTGGAAGATGTCGCTCACATTGTACTTGTCGCGTGGGAGGTCGATCTTGTAAGCGTTGTTGTTGTAGCATGCTAGCACCTTGAAGGGTCCGTCGGCTCTAGGGAGAAGCTTGGACTTGCGTTTGTTAGGGAAGCGGTCCTTGCGAAGGTATATCCACACAAGGTCACCAATGTTGAATATCATGGGTTGCTTGTTGATGTTGAGCTTGGACGCTAGTCGTTGTACATGGCACTCAATGGTGTGCCTTGTATCTTCATGCATCTTCTGGATGTAGTTTGCCCGTGCACTCGCATCCATGTTGGTGCGCTCTTTTAGAGGAAGGGGTATAATGTCCAATGGGGACAACAGGTTGAAGCCATAGACGACCTCGAAGGGGGACTTGCCGGTAGTCGAATATCTTGCACGGTTGTAGGCGTACTCGGTGATGGGTAGACACGCCTCCCACTCCTTGATGTTCTTTTTGATCAACACGCGAAGTAGAGTGGAGAGCGTCCGGTTCGTCACCTCCGTTTGGCTGTCGGTTTGAGGATGGTATGCGGATGAGAACAAGAGCTTGATTCCGAGCTTAGCGCATAGCGTCTTCCAAAAGTAGCTCAAGAACTTGACGTCACGGTCGGAGACGATTGTCTTTGGTACTCCATGGAGGCGCAAGATTTCCCTACAAATGAGATTTGCAACATGTGAAGCATCATTTAACTTGTTGCAAGGAATGAAATGTGCCATCTTAGAAAATCGGTCCACAACAACAAATACAGAATCCTTTCCATTTTTAGTTCTAGGCAAACCAAGTACAAAATCCATGCTAATGTCTTCCCAATGTTGATAAGGAATAGGAAGAGGCATGTAAAGACCATATGATTGAGGTTTAGACTTAGCTTTGCGACACGTAGAGCATCGGGTGGTGAAGCGTGAGACGGCACGGAACATCTTGGGCCAGTTCTTGGAGAGCGTGGCAAATGTCTTGTCGCGTCCAAAGTGTCCCATGAGTCTTCCTCCATGAGCCTCTTGCAAAAGGAGCAAACGAAGAGAAGACTCGGGAATGCATAGTTTGTTAGCTTTCATAAGATAACCATCCTTGATGTAATATTGTTCCCAAGATGTATGTGTCAAACATTTAGCATAAGGAGTAGCAAAAGATGGATCATTAGCATACAAGTCTTTTATGTGCTCAAAGCCAATAACATTCAACTCAAGTTTAGTGACAAGCGTGCATATGCGTGAAAGTGCATCCACAACTACATTTTCCTTACCCTTAATGTACTTGATAACATGGGGGAAAGATTCAATAAATTCACTCCATTTGGCATGAAGCTTTTTCATCTTAGTTTGGCCTTTTAAGTACTTTAGTGTTTCATGATCGGTATGTATGACAAACTCATGAGGTCTAAGATAATGTTCCCAAACATGTAGCACATGCACTAAAGCATACAATTCCTTGTCATAGATGGGATAGTTAAGTTGAGCACCGGAGAGTTTTTCACTAAAATTTGCAATGACTCGTTTTTCTTGCATCAAAACTCCGCCAATTCTGGTACCACTTGCTTCACAATGAACCTCAAAAGTTTTGTCAAAATTGGGCAAAGCAAGAATCGGAGCATGAGTACGCAAAGACTTGAGCTCATCAAAAGCGGTGGATTGCAAAGATCCCCAAACAAAAGGAGTATTCTTCTTACTCAAGGCATGCAAAGGAGCGGCAATAGTGCTATAGTCTTTCACAAAGTGACGATAAAAACCCGCAAGACCAAGAAAACTACGCACTTGTTGCAAATTGGTGGGTTGGGGCCAAGTTTTAATTGCTTCAGTTTTAGATTCATCAACATGGACACCCTTGGAAGAGACAACAAAACCAAAGAAAACCACTTTGTCGACACCAAATGTGCACTTTTTCATGTTGGCATAAAGACGTTCCTTGCGAAAGGTTTGCAAAACAGCCCTAACAGGATTAAGACGCTCTTTAATGGTTTTGCTAAACACAAGAATATCATCGAAGTAAACCACAACAAAGACTCCAATATAAGGGCGAAGCACATAATGCATGAGACGCACGAAAGTACCGGGAGCCTCTGATAAACCCATAGGCATGACTAACCACTCATATAGGCCAAATTTGGTTTTGAGAGCAGTTTTCCATTCATCACCCTCTTGTATGCGTATTTGATAATAGCCACTTTTAAGATCAATTTTTGAGAAAAAGTTGGCTCCGCTAAGTTCATCAAGCATATCATCTAAGCGAGGAATGGGATGCCTATAGCAAACGATAATAGCATTTATAGGTATACAATCGGAACACAAGTGGAAACTTCCATCGGGCTTAGGCACAAGTATAACGGGAATGGCACAAGGGCTTAAGCTTTCACGTACATGACCGTTGTCGATGAGTTGTTGTACTTGCCATTGAATCTCCTTAGTTTCTTCGAGGTTGAAACGGTATGGAGCTTTGTTTGGAAGTGGCACTCCGGGGATGAGGTCGATTTGATGCTCAATGCCTCGCAGAGGAGGTAGACCCGGAGGTAGCTCATCGGGGAAAATATCTTGGAATTCCTGTAAAAGAGATTGAAACACTAAAGGTAGCTCGTCAGAGGTATTAGTTTTTGGTTCTCCATCCTTGCACACAAGGACAAAGTGCATAACACTCGATGGGTTCTCACACACTTCTCTCATCTCACTTTTTGTGGCAAATAATATGAGGTTTTTCTCTCTAGGCGAAGTGGCGCTCAAGTTTGGCTTGTGGATCTCACTCACTTTTGGGTGGATCACTTTCTCACTCTTCTCTCCACGATGGGTGGCTTGCTTGTTGGCTATCACTTGACTTGGAGACATAGGTCGTAGCACATATTCCTTCCCTTTCATCTTGAAGCTATAGTGATTGGTGCGCCCATTGTGGATGACACCACGGTCGAATTGCCATGATCGACCAAGAAGGAGGTGGCAAACGGTCATTGGGACCACATCACACTCCAAAGTGTCTTCATATGCACCAATTTTGAAGGAGACTTGGACCGTATGCTCAACTTGTATAGTGCCGGAGTCACTTAGCCATTGAACCTTGTAGGGGTGCGGGTGCTTCCTCTTGACCAATTGGAGCTTGGAGCATAATTCTTCACTTGCCAAGTTGTGACAACTACCTTGATCGATGATGACCTTGACAGACCTTCCTTTGATGCCGGCCTTGGTGTGGAAGATATGGCATCGTTGGTCTTCTTCTTGTTGACGTTGAAGAGTCAAGACCTTGGAGACAACGAGAGCGGGGCTCGAATCCTCATCACAAAAGACTTGATCATCTTCATCCTCATTCACTCGCCGGTCCATGGCCACTTTCTCAAGAGCTTCCATCTCCTCATCACTCATGGAGTCGTAGGTGCCATCGTTCTTGAGGATCATGGTGCGCTTGTTTGTGCATTCATAGGACTTGTGGCCTCGGCCGCCGCAAGTGAAACAGTTGAAGGAGCTTGTCTTGACGGTCTCATCGGTCGGAGTAGATGAAGAAGCACACGGCTTGAAGTTGCTTGTAGTACGAGGAAGACGACTTGAACTTGACGAAGTTTTCTTGTAAGTTGGCTTGTCATCATTTCTTGGAGAAGGTTTGGTTGATGTAGATGTAGAAGGAGTTGTTGAAGCTTGGATGTTGGAGAAGCCGTATGTCTTGGATGAGTACTTGGCGTACTTGAAGTCATCTTGCACTTGACGTTCCACCCTGGTCGCTTGATGCACGAGCTCAATGAGGTTGGAGTAGGGTTGGAAGTCGGCGATCTTCTTGATGGGATGATTGAGTCCATTCAAGAATCGTGCCATTGTTTGCTCATCATCTTCCTTCACATTGGCTCGAATCATGGCTATCTCCATTTCCTTGTAGTATTCTTCAACACTCTTTGTTCCTTGCTTGAGGAGTTGGAGTTTCTTGAAGAGGTCGCGGTTGTAGTAGGTGGGCACAAACATGCTCGCATGACATCCTTCATTTGAGCCCAAGTGGTGATTGGAGGTTCACCTCTTGCTTGTCGGCGCTCAAGGATTTGTTCCCACCATATGAGCACATAGTCTTGGAACTCAAGTGATGCCATAGTGATCTTCTTCTCTTCCTCATAGTTGTGCAAACGAAAGATTTTGTCGACCTTCAATGCCCATGAAAGGTACTCTTCCGGATCATTGCTTCCATTCAACTTGGGCATGGTGAATTTAAGCTTGCCGTAGCATTGCTCTTCATTGTGTTGTTGGCGATGGTGATGATGACGCCCTTGACGTGGAGGGTAATCATCCTCATGTTGCTCTTGGCGTGGAGGAAGACCATGATCAACTTGCTCTTGTTGAACTTGAGGTTGAGTTGGAACTTGATGAGCTTGTGGAGGAGCTTGAGGAACTTGACGTTGCACATGTGGTTGGTAGTTCCTCTCTTGGATTTCTTCTCGAAGGGATTCCTCTTGATTGCGCCATTTGCGATTGCGGTTGGCGATGGCTCGACTTGATTCTTGAAGGGCACGTTGCGCCTCAAGAGCTTGCACTTCACATTGTTGTTGTTGAAGACGTTGAGCCTCGGCGTCTTGTTCCTCTTGGTGTAGACGCACTCGTTCTTCCTCTTGGCGACGAAGACATTGTCCTTCTTGAGCTTGAGCAAAAGCAACGTGGTTTGAGTGAGGACGAGGGACTTGCTCATCGACTTGCTCTTGTGAATGCTTAACGTGTAGCGGGTTGCGAGATGCATGACGGTCTTGACGCGCGGCTCGTCGAAGAGTGTTCGATGACGGTGTACTTGAGCCGGAGAAGGAGTCGTCGGAGTGTCGACTTGAGTGGCTCCGTCTCGAGTATGAAGAAGTTGAAGGAGGACGGTTCACCAACAAGGCGTGGATCTCGTCCATTCTTGCATCATTCTCTTGCTTGTGCGCGTCGAGCTTGTTGTCGAAGTAGTCCTTGGTACGTTGCTCGGAGAGTTGCAAATCGGTGGCGAGGTTGTCGATGCGTTCGTTCATAGCTTGTTGCTCTTGATGCAACGCTCGTTGTGCACTAAAGAGGTGGCTCTTGGTGACATATGATGACATGTCGTCGTCTTGCTCGATGAAGAGTGGGTTTGTAGAAGTACTCGGCCTATCCATCATTCCAAGCAAAATGTGAGTGGTAGAAGGAGAAGAACTTATACCAATGTACCTTGACCGATGTTGATGATGAATCAAGTTCACTCAAATGCGGACAATGAAATAGCACTATTGGTATCAATCCTTGTCGGTTCTCACACCTACATAAATAAAAGCTTATGGTGGAGCTTGGTTAGGATGGTGGCACAAAATTGATTGCAATCGTTAGTTTGACTCAAAGATGTTGAAAAAGATTCGCAAATTCGCAAATGCAACAAGTAGACCAAACAATTAGTGGTACACGGAAACACACACGCAAATAGATAAGTGGGATTGTGCAAACCAAAAATGAGCCAAAATGTGGAGTCCACGAAAATGCTCTTGTTGCACAATACTAGAGAGACGCTAGCACGATTGCACAATAGGCGGATACGGAGCTCTTGCACAACCTACTAGGCAAAATTGCAACGATCTCTATCCCAAGTATGATATATGTATGGTATTTCGGTGCTATGATCCAAGATGATCTTATATGACAATCTTAATGTAGTATGATGCTATGGTTCTTGCTTATAAGCTCTTTGCTTATCTTTCTCGTTTGCTTAAAAGCTTGGGTGGCTCTTTCACTTTTGAGCTCTTTTCTCATGCAAAACTTCACGAACCAAGATAGCAATTGTGTATGCGATGACAACTTTGTGACACACAAGTTGATGCCAAGATATGCACCACTTTGGTATGGTATGTATGATATAGAGTATGACCACTAATGTGCACAAGTCATGTTGCCGGCAATACTCAATGGCTAGTCTCGATGGGTAAGCAACGCAAAAGATGGGCTATGATGGTTATCAATGCAATTGCAAGATATGACAAAGATGTCGTCGAGGTTACCGTCCTTGGCGATGATGAGTCCTTGGCGAAGATGAGCAGTGGTGATGTTGATGTTGAACCATACCTATATAGCCGAAACACAATAGGACACGGGAACCACAACTCAAATTCTGAAAGACCAAAAGCAACAATGGTGGTAGCGGAAAGCGGAGGTGGTATAGCGGATGATGTGGTGAAAGCCCTAGGCAAAGATGCCAATGTTCGGAAAATTAGATGGTGTCCAATGATGTTGTAGCCTATCTAGGTGGATGGGGGATGTCAATAGCTTCTCAACAAGCTAAAGAACGCGAAAATCGGACTCCGGATGTGGAAGTTATGATGAAAATGGTGAAACTCGGAATGCTGAAACTGGCATGGGCGGTAGTACCGCTCGGATGGGCGGTAGTACCGCTCGTGTCGGGATTTTTCGACTGTTTCGAGCTATAACAGGGCCTGGCGGTAGTACCGTTTGCGGGGCGGTAGTACCGCTTGTGGTGCTCAGCGGTCGTACCGCTTGGAGGGCGGTAGTACTGCTCGTGTCGGGATTTTTCGCAGATCGAATCAGGGCACGATTTTGGGGCGGAAATGGATGATTTCGGGGGCAAAATTGGATGGATTTCGTGGATGGAAAGAGGGGAAACTTGGGGGATGCTAGATCCACTTGAAACCAAGCAAATCCACGGATCAAAATAAAAAAAACATCATCAAACCAACAAATCACAAAAAAAATTGGGGGCTATTTTTGGTGGGGATTTTCGGATTTAGGACGAAAACAACAAAATCAAGCTAGAAAACATGGGGTGGGGGCTCCAAATATGTGATCAATGTGGCTCATGATACCAAGATGATGTAGGGCGGAACCCTAGGGGCCGATCTTTCACGTTTGGAGTGGATCCTATGGGGAAACACGAAGAACGCACGGAAAATACAAGGGAAAACACAGGGAGAAATGAGAGAATCACTCAACCGACAAGTATCGATCACACAAGGGCTAGATCACCGAACACATAAGGTAGCACGAGATTCAAAATCAACAAAGGAAAGATACAAAGGTAGCCGTTCTTCTCCGTGAGGAGGTCTTGATTGTCTTCCCGTGAAGGGGTCTTGAATCTGCTTGGGGGATCTTCTCCGAAGAGGTCGTGAGCTCCGAGGAGAAGTAACCAAGTGGATGAGCAAGGCTCTCACACAAAATATGAGCTAAACCTTCGCTAACCCTAGAAAGGATGAGGGAAAGGTCTATTTATAGTCTAAGCCTTCAAAGGGGTAAAAGAGGGGTGAAACGAGTACATGGGCCTCGGCCCGGATACGCTGCACACAGGCAGGGCGGTAGTACCGCTTGCAGAGCTTCAGCGGTAGTACCGCTTTGATGGGGCGGTAGTGCCACTCTGGAGCCGTTCGATCACTTGAGTTTGTCGGGTTCGGCGGTAGGAGGGCGGATGTAGAGCGGTAGTGCCGCTTGGTTGGGTTCAGCGGCAGTACCGCTTGTCGTGGGCAGTAGTACCGCTCGTACCAGGCTGGGAAGCTTCTCCTCTTGCTCTCGACGTCCATCTTGTACTATAGCTTCTTCTAGGTTGGTTCCTTGGTACCTAATCACACAAAGCATCTCCGTTTGAGGTAGTAGCCATGTCTCAAGTGGGTCAAATGGAAGTTCAACAAGGAGAGAGTTAACCTCGGATTGGATGGCACGTGCTCGAGCTCTTGTCATGGGTCCACTTGGAGCTTGTGTAGTCAAAGTAGTGTCCATGGGGATGATTGAAGGATGCTCCGTATCATCAGTGATCCGCGTTGCGCATTAGGCCTTTCACTATGTAGGCCAAGAGAGATAGCTTATTGTTTATTTGAGCCATTCAAGTATAATCATGTGGTGTTTGCTTATTTCTCATTCCTCTCCAACCCTCTTCTCCATCGATCATGTCGCCCTCCAGTCGAGTCCATCCTCCCGCATGCTTCATTTGAACATTCCGCCAAGTATCATTCGCATGTACCCACCCTAGTCCTCTTTCAATAGATCTCCGGACCCCGAGATGAAATCGAGAGGGAACGAGTGGGGGCACGTGATACCTAAGGCGGATTCAAAATTTTGAACCAGTGATCATAGCATCCGCAAATCATATATAAAGGGTATTCAATGTTCGTTTCATTTTTGAACGTACAATATACTCCCTCCTATCCTTTCTAGTTTACATATAAGTTTTATGTGTAGTCAAAGTATCTCTACTTTGATCAAAAAGGTATCAACATTCAACAACGCCCAATCAATATTGTTAGATTCGTACGTACTCCTAGATTTGACTATTGACAAGATTAATAGTACATGAGATGTATAATGTGAAAATTATATCATTGGAAACTCCTTTCACATATGAATTTGACCGTATGCTTTGTGTAAGTTGCATGTCATATATTATTACTCTAACATTTGGTCAAAGTTAGCCTCAAAAAACGCATTAGACCCTGTATGCTTTGTGTAAGTTGCATGTCATATATTATTACTCTAACATTTGTGTAAGTTGCATGTCATATATTATTACTCTAACATTTGGTCAAAGTAGTATAGTGGAAGTGGATCCTCTGATGTAGGTATCCCTGCCTTACCCTCCCTTTCGGTCACTTACTGGCGGACCCCATGCTTGCTAGGCCCCGCATGTCAGTTAATCAATGGGTTCGGCCACGTCAGGGGATCCTCATCCGTAGTATACTCCCTCTGATTTTATTTACTCCGCATAAAACGGAGGGAGTGGTGGTATAATAAATGAGCGGGTGGGGGAGGGGGAGGGACATCGGTTTGCTCTCAACTGCGGTCCCACAAGCGAGCGAAAACACAAGATGAAGCGCATTCCATTCGGTGAGTGACGTGGAGGGTCCAGCGTGCCGAGCTGCAATGCGAACGCGACAAGAGCGATTTACAGTCAAAACCGATTGACCGGTCGTCACCGGAACCACTATTCACACGAGAACCTTCACTGCTCGGCCTATGCCAGCCACTGCCCTAAAACCAAACCAAATCTCCAGCCCATTGCCCCACCTTTCGATCCCCTAGCCCGCATCAAGCGTCCCCTAGTTCGCAGGAAAGCCATGGTGCACCGCAAGATCACTTACTACAAGATGCTAACGCCGGAACGCCGCGCAGAAATCGCGGCGGCGGTCGGCGCCATAGACCTCCGTTCCCAAGCTCGCTTTGCGACGGGCCAATCCCCGAGTTCTCTGGAGCCAAGCTACGAGGAGGAGGAAGCCGATCCAATGTTCATGGCGGAGGTCGCGGCACAGAAGGCCCCCGATGGGTATGAGACAATGGACGTCGACTTCGTGCCGGCGTCCGAGTCCCCCATGGTGCAGGCAGACCAGCGGTTCAACATGGCGATACTAAAGGAGGACCGGGAGGCAGAGTCTCAACTCGACGTGGAGTGCGCGCATGCCGCTGCCATCGAGGCTCCCCTGCAGGCGGAACCGGATGTCGTGGATGTGAACCGGGCGGCGGAGGCTCAACTTGAGGCGGAGCGCGCGGATGCCGCTGCCATCGAGGCCCTCCTGTAGGCGGAACCGGACGTCCTGGACTTGAACCGGGCGGCAGAGGCTCGACTCGACGCAGAGCGTGCGGATGCGGCTCTAATCTACGCCCTCCTGTAGGCGGAACCGGACGTCCTTGACTTGAACCGGGCGGCGGAGGCTCGACTCGACGTAGAGCGCGCGGATGCCGTTGCCATCGAGGCCCTCCTGCAGGCGGAACCAGACGTCCTTTACTTGAACCGGGCTGTGCTCTCGTCCGTGCAGAGCGCCCGCACGCTCCGCTTGAACGAGTAGCTGGAGGCCGAGGACAACCACGGTGCGGAGACACACGTCGGCAGCGACGACTGGTTCGTGCTTGCAGCCAAAGACGATGAGGCTGTCACTTTCCACGAGCAGTGATAGTTTTTCTTTATGTTTTTGTTTTTATGGAACTTTTGCTGTGTCAAAACATATATTTTTTATGCAAGTCGCCTGACTTGGGTCAGTCTACCATTTCAGGCGGTTGGATGAATATCCTACGTCTCCTAACCCTTCTTTCCTTCTTCCTCACCTCTTCTTCTTCCCCAACAGACCACCACACGAGCCGTACGGATACTCCCCAACATGCGGTTGGATAAACATACTCTATGAACGAAAATTATGTGTCAGCGATAGGATGGCTAAGTTTGGTTTGTTCACATGCGACAACATGTGTCAGTGAGGGTGCGTTCCCTTGGTTGGTTTTGCGGCGTGTAGGAGCGACTATGTGAGGGTGCGGTGCGACAGCGGCGTACAGGAGCGACCTTGTGAGGGTGCGGTGCGACCACGACAATCATGCGCAAGTGTACCTCCTTCTCATTTTAAAAACTTTAGGTAAGCTTGGCAAAAATGTGTGGCGAAGTTTGGCAATGCAAGGCCTAGACCCAAACAGGATAAGTACGTACGTACTAGGAGTACTAGTGTTAAAAAAGAAAGGCGGGTTTTCCTTCGCGGGATTTAATCGATACAAATCCTCGTTTCACGTGTCAATTAATGCGTATTTTTTTTCTCCAAAGACCAAAGAGCTAACCGTCTCACTCCTCATCGCTTGATTAATGCAGCGCCATGCAAAACAACATCCTCACTTCCGCATGCATGCAGGGGATATTAATGTCCTTGGTTGCTAACCCCATCAATTTTGCCTTGATTAGTGTTAGTGGCCCATTGCAAATTGTAATTTTGATATACCGGCCTTGTGTACAAAAAAATGGAGGTAGTAACTATATTTTACTTCCTTCCCCATTGCGGTGACGTCGACGATATCTATTTTTGTGGTTTGGCGAAGTGCGTTCGACGGAGAACACCATTGAGGGAGGCCACGGTAAGTCGTTCGCAAGTGTCGCCTGCAAGCCGAGAAAACCGCCTTATTTGCATCCAGGAAGTCCTTTACTACTAGGAGTACTAGTGCGGTGAGATGGTTTCTCGAAGAAGACGATGGAGAAGCGGATTCAGCGAAGAGTGAAATGATGGTTGCTTCGTCCGTGCTTTTGTGATTTGACGCCTCACTACTTTGTGATTTGTGATAGAAGGGACCGGGGAGTAGACTCTGTGCTCTATAATATACTGTACTACATGTGTCCAAGCATGGGAGAAAGAGGAGAGACGTTGCATTTTTCTATTCCTTCAATCAATCAATCAGGGAGCTTTGGTTCCATCTTTTTGGCTTTGGCAACACCATCCACAATGGTTCCCATGATGCCATTGTGGATGCCCTTAACCGTACCACTTGGTTTTGCTCCTGTGTGCTATCTATACAAATCTCAATTATATTGATCTAAAAATTATAGAATCAAGATTAGTAAAAAGGAGGTGATTTTGCCGCGCGGATGGCAAGGGAGGTTTCTTATTTGAGCAATGCTACATCCATGTAATGGTTTATGTAAAGTTACGAACTGATGTGATGTGGGACTATTTGATTGGATTAAAGAAGGAGAGGATTAGGCCCACCCCACCTGAAAATCAGGGGGGCATATATAGATTAGATGGAAAGTATACGTAGCAGCTACATAGCCCTTTGTAAGTCTAGGATTAGGCTTCTTATTTTCGGAGGACGTTGACCTGGTGGTTTGCTAACATGCGGTCCCACGTGTCAGTGCTTTACCAAGCCGATCCGCATCCCACATGAGGCAGAACAACGGCAGAAGCAACACATGGTTAAGTTGAAGAAGATGAGGGAGAAGCGGATTCAGCAACGAGTGAAATGATGCTTGCATCGTCCCTCCAACTTCTTTTTTAGCATTATTACTTCGTCCCTCCAACTTAACTGCGGGAAAGGTGCAGCTTTGTGATTTGACGCCTCATTGCTCATTACTACGCCGGCGCCATGACTGGGGTGCTTCACCCCGGCTGCTCTGCACTGTATTCCAGTATGGCACGTGGACCCGGTAGCTTGATGTCCCACATGTAGGCGAAAGGGACTAGAAGATTTATGAAAGTGAGTGCTCCACTCTTACGACGGAGGAGTAGAAAACACGACGGCCCAGTGAACTGTCACTTGTATTGTATAGTACTATAGTTTTGCTATTTCGCATGATCCATCGATACAAACCCGATTAAACCGGAAAGGGCAGGATTTTTCCCGCGCGGTAGATGATACTGGCCATACATTTCAAAGGCAATTTTAATGTATGCAAACTGAATAATTATAAGTAACAATATGATATCTAGCAAAACTAAAAACACATATGATTTATTGTGTTAGAGTGTAGTAGTAGTGCTGTATTGCATAGTTGTTAGATGTAACATGCGAGAACGTGTAGAGATGTAGTTTTGGACGGCCTACAGAGAGAAAAGTGTAATACGGTCACCGAACTTCAGAATAAGCTGATTACGGTCACTATATACGTTTTGCGGTGATTATACGGTCACTTGCTCACAGTTCAGCATCGGATTGCACTCTGTTGACCGGCCAAATAGTCTGCGTGGTACCATGTTGACTAGTTAAATTGACCACGTTCCTTGTGGGTCCCACCTGTCAGTTCGCATAGGAAAAGGTCAGATAAACACAAATTTACGCAGGCGCGACAAGGCTCCAACCCGTGCGCGGGAATCACCTGGTTGTGTATGTGTCTGTCAGGGCCTGATGTGTGCGCATGCACGTGTAGGTTGAGCACTTGAGCGTGAGAGTGTGTGTTGGTCGTGTGGTGTACTGGTGTGTGCATGCATGCGTGCGTGTGTGCGTGTGAGTGTTGCGTGCGTGCGTGGCTGCGTGTGTACGTGTGAGTGTTGCGTGCGTGCGTGGGTGCATGTGTTTGTGTGAGTGTTGCGTGGATGCAGTTCGTGTGCATGCGTGCGTGTGTGTATAATCACCACACCAGCTCCTGTGTGTTAAAACAGACGGCTCAGCATACCAATACAAGGCCACCTTGTCCGCTGTGCCCGCGGTCATGACTTCGAACCACCGTCCAAATATTTTTTGTCGTTTGTTTTCATTCTTACTAGCAAGATGCCCGTGCGTTGCACGTAACATCAAGATGCATTTGTATGACTTGTTTATCTTGTGAGAGAAAAGGATGAACGAGGGAAGGCCTTATTTGCAAATGTGGAGAGGTGTGTGGGTACCTTTTTGCAAAATTGCCATAGTTTCTTTCCTATCCGTCAGATATAAATCGGACGGCCTATATTGCAGGATGGCAGGCACACCATCATCACCAACTCTGTTTTTTATAAGAGTGTATTTTATGTATTTTATAAGAGTGTAGATGTAGAGTAGATACAAGTCGACAGGTGGGCACGATGGTAGTGAGATAATGTGATGCAACACTAGAGGTGCCACGTGGAGCGTTTAACTGGTCAACTAGTCATGTCATGAGCAAATACAGAGTTGTACGGTGAGCCCGTGACTGTATAATAACCACTAAACGTAAATGGTGACCGTAATGAGTGGATTCTGAAGTCCAATGTACGTATCGTGCTTTCGCTTCAAATACAATGATCGTCATTGCATATATCGCGAGAGAAAGATGAAACATGCGTGAATTTTCTGGGGGCTTACTTTTAGAGGACCTGGAGATAGTTTTGTGTGCATACGTGAAAGGGGCGTACAGGGGGGGTATGCGATGGAGAGAGAGATGCTCTTCGTTTCTCTTTATTATGACTAACTTTGTATATAGTATAAAAATATACAAATTCACAGTGCGGAATAAATATCATTGTGGGCACCATGCAATGCAAATTAGCGTTCGTACTCCTCCATATAACTTTGTAATGTTGTATATATGTAGAAACTCTAAAATAATTTTTTGGCCACACTTTATTCAAAAGGAATGTTGTATGCGAAATAAACGTGAAGAGAGGGCTTTTTAGATCAATGGGGTACGTGATGTAACATGTGTGAATGTGTAGTTGATGCATTTGGCGGGGCCTAGAGAGGTATGTGTGTGTATTACGTATTCGAGAGAGGCATGGATAGAGGGGCCGACGGGGGGGGGCGTGGGAGAGATAGCACGAGAAATGAGAGTGGTCTAGAGAGAGAGAGACGAATATGACGTCACGACAAGAGATTCCATTCCCTTGAGTGTGTATATGCAAGGGGGGAGGGAATAGAGGCACCAGGAGAAATTTTCTGTGTGTGTGGTGTTTGTGTTGGTATGTGTGGGTGTGAGAAGATAATGAGACGTGGGGGCAGAGGGTGTGTCACCGCGTGAGGTCCGGTGGGTCGAGGTGAGGCCCTTCGTTCGGTTCCGTCCTGCGCCACATTGGTCGGCCCGTGACGCATTTAGGAAGACCCATGGATGACTAGTCGTACAAGACAAAGATAGCAGAATTGTGAAGGACTCTGTGTCCACTGACAAAGCCGGCTAGGATTTGTAACCCTAGGTTCTCGGACTAAGGTAACCCCTTTATCTCTGATATTACTATTCATCCAACCTAACTTTAAGGGGCATCCTACAGAATGCTCTGCTAGAATCATACTCGTCGATTAGGAAGAGAGGTGTGAGACAATGCGTGAGAGACAGGCGTAAAGATAATGTGCGTACATGAGACACGTAGGCAGGTCCATGTATATAGAAAGGGTCGATGAGGATTGTGCGTGTGTATGTTTGCGAGAGGAAGAGTGCTTGTGATAAAGGTTAGTGAAAACAGTTGTAAATGGTTACGAGAGGGAGGGAGGGTTATATCTAGAGCATGTGTGCGAGAAAGACACCTCGGGAGAGAGTGTGTGAGCATGTGTGAGAGACCACCGATGGAGAGTGAAACTACACGTAAAAGACTGCTCTACACATTGATTAAAGATATAAATTGTATCCAAATATTAGGATGGGATCATGATATTTGCAATTCGCGTAAGGAGCGGTCATTGATCCATCAGACATCTAGATTCTATCGAATTTGAGCATGTCTATGTTATTATTCGACACAATTGATCCACATAGTTAGTATTTTGAACTCCAGACAATGCATCGCTTTAGCAATCGAATATAAACGTGAGTATAGTTCATGTTGTGTGTGTAAAGCACATTATACATACGAAAGTTACACAATGGACATTATAAATAGCTACCTATGAACTAGCATACATTTGAATTCAACTTAAGGTGGTTTAAAAAAATCGAATTCAACATGAAGTCCATTCAATTATTTGAATTTGATATCATGGCATTTGTAAACCATACCTAAATTATGGGGGCACCAATCTTTGCTCTGATTTTGTACATAATAGCATATGTAGTCGTGTACAAAATAGATTCAAATTTAGCTCCTCCATTCCAAAATAATCGTAGTTATAGGATTTTCAAGTGTCAAAATTTCAAAAAGAAGCGGATAATTTAATGAGGTTTTCAAACATACAAGGTCAAATATAACATTGTCTATTTAGGTCAATCCGCATAGTTCAAGAGTACTCTAAACGTGAATGCTTGTGTTTCAAAATTTTGAACGAAGCGCCAAAAGAGCCTCTACTCTCCCAAAACCGCGTGAGACCAATGTTTGGTAGTACAAGGAAATTACTTTTCTAATAACTCCGACCCATGAAACCTACCGGCCCGACGTCCAAAGGTCTAAACCGGGGTAGGTTTGTAGCTTCATCTAGACGCCACGCAACTGCCTCCGAAAAACATTCATACACAATGGCCGCCTAAGAACCCATGCACGCGGCCGAAATCGCTCCCGCCCACTATTTGGGACACCTGGGATTACCATCCTACCCCCGACCCGTAGTAGGTCCGAAACTTAAGAGGGGGCAAAGTTTGTACTTTCCCCAAATTTCAAACAAGCGTGTCCCATCTTCTGTTCAAAGAAGCCAAAAACAAGCACGTCCCAGACCGAAACATGGTTCCCCCTCCACCCGTCTGATTCCCCATTTGTACTCTGTGGGCGCCAAAACAACCTCTCCACCAGCCGCAAAACTCCGGCGTCCTCTGTCTGCCACCCCATCCCACCCATCAACCGCCGCCCTCCTCCATCACGCCAGAGCCGATACCCCGACATCGTCGTCCACCGCAACCTCAACTGCAACACCCTCCACGGCTAGTAGTTGAAGCCGAGGCCGAGCCGTCCGTACCCGAGCCAGTTCAACCACGCCATCCCGCGCCTCACCGCTACCGCTCCAACTTCACCACCCTCCATCGCACCAGAGCTGTTCCTACTACACCGTCCTTCGCCGCCTCGGATCTGCTTCCCCTCCGCTGACATACGGCCACGGCAACACAGTCAACAATTTGGCCATGGGTTCGTCCAAGCCTGCACCCTCCAGAACATCGGTTTCCCCGGTAAAAAGAAGAAGATCGGCACGACAAGTGGAGGTGACCACACCGGCAATCGAAAAAGGTACTCCTCTTCCCTTATTCGTGCAAATCTTATGTCTCTGCTTGCACGGTATTCATCCCACAGAAGACACTAGTTGACCGCTTCTTCTTGATACTAGATGTTCCTAGTAACTCGCGATGCACAAGGTTTCTCCTCATATACTATTTCACCTTAGCTAGAGGTCCGTCACCCCCCTGAATTTCAATTTCTGGCCAGTTGATTCCCAATTAACAGAAGCATTCCCCGGTGTAACAGGCCCTAGTACGTCTATTACGCTGGGGAAGCAGCGCCTTGGTGTTTATCTTAGGGGCGTGTGCGGCCTAGAGCTACTAGCGCCCGATCTGGAGGTCGACTGAGATTAAAGGGATGGCCTGGGGGCAATGCCAAGCACGGCGGTGGTGTGAGGTCGATGGGAGGGCGGGGCGGCGGAGGCAGGGGTCTGGGCCGGTGGTCGCTGGCGGTTCGAGAAAGATCGTCAACAGTGACTGGCGGGAGGTAGACGAAGGCCATCTGCCCGTTCCTTATAGATCGGACGGTTCATTAAAAAATCGACTGACCTATTTATTTTCAGTCGACTGTTATCTTAGATATGACCACATGTGGTGGTGTGCTGGAGGAGTACCTGCATTTCCTGTGCTCATATATTACAAAATCATACGGAGTAGAATCTAATTTTGTTTGCCATGCAATGTTGTAGAGCTATCATGTGTCTCCTGTCATTTATTTTCAGCCACCTGCTATCTGCTACTTTTACAGTGCACTAGTTCTGTACACACTTCACCCTTACTCTCACTATTGTGTTTTTATGCAAGGGTATTTCAGACTCTGCTGCCATGAGAGAAGCCAAAAAGAAAAGAGAGAAGTCGCTCCAGCTTCGTATGTGGGTAGGCAAGACACGTTACAGCGCTATAAAGGGTGCAGTGTCAGCAGATGGAGACGGTAAACGTAGCTCTGGAGTTGATGACCTCGCTCGCAATGAACCACCATCCCAAGTGCTTGCTTTAACTTTGCGGTGTCATATGTGGTTGCATGTTCCATATGGTGTCTAGCTTGTATTCGAAAGGCCGAAGTCGGTAAGATAAGGACAGATATTTTTTTACATGAACCACCATCCCGTGAGCACCAGAAGACAAATAGCTAGTCAGGGCACTGGCCGAGCCAATGACAAGCCCAACAAAGATAGGCATCACCTGGAAGCCAACTAAAAAGTTGTGATGGTGGCGAAGCAGCCCACCTCCCACCAGGCTCTCAGGTCCTAGATGATCATGCTCACCACTCCAGCCGGATGTCTAGCTTGTATTGCTTCCAATTTGGTTAAATTGCATCTGCTTAGCTTACACATTATACCTTTGAATATGACATGCCTTTCTGTTTTTGGTACATACTAGTACATTTGTGTATTAACCATGTTCTTACATCAAACTAATGTTCTTGTGTATCCCTCATCAATCACTTATGACGAGGCAGGCAGGCAAGGGGACTACTCCTCATTTAAAGAATGCAGCGTCAGCCTCCCGACATGATTCTCAAGAAACAGAAATGCTAGATGAAGATAGTGAACTTAGCTCTATAATTGATTACAGCATTTCCCCTACACTAGCATCGCAGGTGCTTGCTCTAACTTGGCAGCATGATATGTGGTTGCATGTTGCATATGGTGTCTAGATTGTAATTCTTCCAATCTGGTTAAACTGCATGTGCTAGTCTGCTTAGCTTATACATTATACCTGTTAATGTGACATGCCTTCCTATATTTAGTACATAGTACATCTGTCTATTAAGCATGTCCTTACATAAACAATTGTTTTTTTGTATCCCACATCAATCAACATGATGATACATCTTTAGTATATGCAATGCGATATTAGTTGCATCTTTCATATGATTTATAGCATGCGCTGCTTCTAATTTTCATTTGCTTAGTTTACTGGAATGGTTTCTGCTTAGTTTACACAAGCAGTTGTGAACATGCCATGCCGTCCTGTTTTTCGTACATATTCCATCCTGGTATCATGTGTTTGCCTTACATCAAAGTAGTGATTGTCCGTATCATGCATGAATGAGTTCTGAAGAGAGAATTTTATTGCTTTTTCTTGTCGGTTTTACTTGAAAATTCAAAATCAATAAAGTGGAAGGAAGTTAGCAAGGCAGCGGATAAAGGATCTCCTTCCGAACGGAGAGCCTCTGCAGTTTCTACTCCTCCACACCCCCAAGATGATTTCCAAGACAACACATGCATAGACACTCAACAAAGCTGTCTTTGTGATGAGCACGTCTCCCCTAGTGCAGCATCACCGGTGCTCCCTCTAACTTGGCACTGTTATAAGTGGTTGCATGTTATGTGATGTCTAGCTTGTATTGCTTCTAATTTTGTTGAATTCCATCTGCTTACTTTACACATTATACTTGAATAAGACACGTCTTCCTATTTCTAGAACATACAATATCTGTCTATCACACCATGTTCTTACATCAAATTACTACTGTTGTGTAACCTGCAACAATCACTTATCATAAGACACGTTTGACTTCGGAGTGTGATATAGGTTACATCTCACATTGTTTTCTAGCTTGTACCACTAATTTGTTGAAATGGCACTTATGACGAGACAGTTTTAACTTGGTAGAGTGATATTCCTTGCATCTTTCATATGGTGTCTAGCTTTCATTGCTTCTAATTTGTTGAAATGCCTTCTCCTTAGTTTACACATCATAAGCTGTGAATATGCAATGCTGTGAATATGCAATGGCACTAATGACGAGAGACCTCTAACATGGTAGTGTGATGTTGTTTGCATCTTGCATATGATTTATTTCTTGTACTGCTTCACATTTGTTTAAACGCCATTTATGATGAGACACTGTTAACTTGGCAGAGCGATATTTGTAGCATCTTTCATATGGTGTCTACCTTCCATTGCATTGCTTCTAATTTGGTGAAATGTCTTCTTCTTAGTTTACACATCATAGTTCTGGTTATCTCTTCCGTCCTGTTTTTCATACATATTACATCCTCCTATCATGTGGTTGTCTAACATCAAAGTTCAGTTCGTCTGCATCACGCATCAATTTGTTCTGAAGAACTAAATTGTTATTCGTTTTTCTTGTCGGCTTGACTTAACATGGCACAGAGAAAGAGGAAGAAACACAGAATGGCAGGGAATGAGAAGCGGATGAATCCTGCAGATTCTGCTGGTACTGATGGTGCAATAGAAGGTCAAAGTCCAGCGGAAAATTCTACAAACACGGCATCCCATGCTACACGAGTTGCAAAAAAAGCCAAACAGAAACAAATAGCTGCCACCAAACAAGCAGAGACAGCCCTAGTTCTTGCAACACCTACCACAGTACTACCAGCTGCACGACTTACTCGTGCGTCAACTGAGCTAGCAGCACGTTCCCAAGCTCCCTTGCCACCTGACACTACTTCCCAAGCACTCTTGACACAAGACGAGTTGGCAATATCAGATGAACCTTGTGAGCTTCAACAGCAAGAAGGTAGTTGCTGGAGTCAAGTTACAGTTGCATGCTTCTTTATATGTAGTCTCACAGTTTGATGTACACTAACACTTCCTATGTTCGTTGTTGGACTAGCACCTAGGCGCAAGAGGAAACAAACATCAGGGATAATGCTCGATAGGTTAACTAAATCTAGAGGAGGAAGAATGGAGATCCGTTTTGAGGCAGGTTTAAAAAGGCCACGTGATGCTACAGAGTCAGCCAAGTTAGTATCAGAGGCAGCGGTTGCCGTTAGGTGTCATGTACGTATCCTCCCAACATGGATTCAGTACAGGAATGACAAAGACGAAACCCAGTTCAACACCTTCCTCGACCATTTATCTGTAAGTATGGTTATGTATGGAAACTAGTAATATCGTCTTGCTCTGTCCCATACTTTCTAGGTTGCTGATAATGAGACTCCCATAATTTTCAACAGATGAGGTTCAAGTTGGATAGCCAAGATGATGCAACCAGACAAGCTTGCACCCATGTTTTCAAGTCTGCTCTGCGACAGTATCGGTATAACTTGAGGAAAACTCACTTTGAAGGCAAGGCTAACAGTGAACTTTCCCAAACATCTCCAGTGGAAAATATATCGGATGAAGACTGGAGGGGCCTTGTTAAACACTGGTCTGATCCGAAGTATCAGGTACATTATATATATGTGATCAGATCACATGTTGAAGTCCTATTTACGCATGTGCCACACAAATCTATCTTCTTGTAGGTGAACTGTTCAAAGAACAAGGCCAACCGTACGAAAGTGAAATTCCAACAGACGACAGGATCTCGTAGCTATATTGCACACTGCGAGGCTCTTGTAATTAGCTGTTGTTTCACTCTTTTCGCTGTACCATATTATCAGATCTATATTGACTTGTTCGAAATGCAGAGGAAAGCCCGCAAGGACCAAAAAGTACCTGAACCAAATGTTGTGGAAATCTTCAAGGACTGTCACACCAGCAAGAAGAAGGGCATGACTACACCAGTCAAAGCCGTTGTTGTAAGTCCTTAATCCTCATGCCTTTTAACTACTACTTACTCTGACTTGTGCCTTGAACTGCATGGTTTGCAGCCAATGTCTATTACTCTTTTCAATTTTATACACAATTGTCTTAGCGTATCATTGCACCTTACAAGGTTTAAAAGAGAGGAGTGATGTTCCTTTGATCTTGACCCGTAATCTAGTTCCGTGCTGGACTTGCCCACACAATGTTACAATTGCCTGTTTGTCTGTTCTCAGTTGTTTTGTGATATGAATGATGTCATACTATGCTTACCGTATTATAAACTTCGTCTCTTTATCCTTAGCCCTCAATACAATGTGAAGAAATAGACAATACATTAGCGATGGTACATGGTCATATGTTTGGAACCTGGTTTTATTATGTACTTTGCAATAAAATACAACTAATATTTTACATGGGTTCACCAGAATAAGTTCTGTATATAGACCAAAGCTATTTTGTTTGGTTTTGCTGCCTCCTTAATATCTTCTGTTCTGGTACTACTAATGTAAAACCTCAACTTTTCAGCGAGCTATGGAAAAAATGGTGGAACCGCCACCTTCTGAAGGTGGCGAGGCAACTATAACCGCAATGTCAGCTCTTGCTGCAGTGGGTCAGTACCTGTCCACTAACAGTGCCAAAAGCACGTTCCTGCGTAATACTGGGTTGGTTGTTAAGGCAATATCATCCAAACTGCCTCATGATCAAGATATGCAAGCTCAAAGCAATGTTGTATCTGCACTCCAGACACAAGTCCATTCCCTAACAGAGACCCTTTGTGAAACAAGGAGAAACATTGCTCAATGTCGTCAAGATATGCATGGTTTTGAAACGAGACTATCAGACATTTGCTATGTCGTTCAGGAGCCTAGGGGAAATGAAGGCGAGGGTTATGGTGCTCCATCAGATAATACAGCATGAAAACGTAACAGTCAGGTCAAATGAACTGAGCTTCTGAACTTCTGGTGGTGCATTTATCTGCTAGACTGTTAAGTTTTATGCCAACCTTCCTTTTGTTATATAGTTGTAATTTGTTTTGGTGCGATACAAAATTTATTCTTAACGTGCAGCCACCAGCTGAAGAAAACAACAAGCCATTTTTGTATAGTGTAGGGTGTTCCCTGTATTTGCACTGGTGGCAACCTTTGATGCCGAGTGGACGTAATCTGTGGAATCGCCTTAATAGCCTAGCGTTAGTTTCAGCCTTATTTATTTCCTAGTCTTCTTTTTCCCTGGTTTGCTAGTGGCCGCAACTACCATGGGCCATATACGGGCTGTAGGATCCATGGGTCTCCTACGGGCCGTCGATAAATGGGCCTGTAATCGGTGGGCCTCGGGCCGTCGGATAAATGGGTCTACATGGGTCGTAATCGGGCGTAATTGGTACGGCCCGACATGGTAACGGGCCGTTAATAGGCCGTAGGACAGCAAAGGCTTAATTCTGTCACAGGCATAACGAGTCGTTAATGAGCCATAATATAGGACGGGCTGGAAACGGCGCAACGGGTTAACAGGCCAGAAATGGGCCGACTCTTGCCATGGGCCGAATTTGGCCCATAAGGGTAACAGGCCAGTAATGGGCCACCTCTTGCCATGGGCCGAATTTGGCCCATTAGGCGAACAGGCCAGTAACGGGTCGACTCTTTCCATGGGCCGAATTCGGCCCATTAGGGGAACAGGCCAGTAACGGGCCGGAAGTAATCGAGGGCCGAAAAGGAGCCCAAGAACGTATGGCCCATCAATAGGCCGAAAGCTAACATGGGCTGGAAACGGCCCATGTAAATCACAGGCCGTTAATGGGTATAGAGAAATTACTATTCATTATGGGCTAGAGTCACCATGGGCCTGTAAAGGGCCGAAAGATACGAAGGCCTCATATGGGCCGAAAGACGTCGTGGGCCATACATGGGCCGAAACTGAAATGGGATGGTGTTATATTCGACGACCCACATGACGTTGTTGGGCCGATTTCCTTTAGGGCCTAACGGGCCGTGAGTTAACGGGCCGGTAAGGAAATGGGCTATTTGCGAAGAGACCGTTAACAGGCTTTTCATGGGCCAGCCCGTTAACTTTTGACCAAGTCAAACGGGCCGTCTTTGTAAGCTAAATGGGCCAGTGGTGGGCCGTGGCACGTGTCGACATATCATAGGCGCCTATCTGACCCACTGACGAGCTGACACGTGTTTTGTCCGGCCAATAAGAATTTTACACGTGGAAATTTTCCATTGGTCGTGGCTGTTAATGGGTTATCGGATCCAAAACCCGACCAGATAGCTTAACGGTGTTCGGTTACGATGGATGCCACGTGTCGGTCACCCTTGACGAAAGCACTTCTGTGACGCGTGATTTATCGTCATGGAAGTGGACACTTCCGTGATGATAATTTTGGTAATGTCATGGAACACTTCTACGACAGCACAGGTATGACTATCTTGATTCTGTCATAAAATCGTCATGGATGTACATGTATGACAAAAAACGCGACCTACTGTGACAAACACGTATCATCATGGAAGTGTATTTTTTTTGTAGTGATGGTTGAGTTAACTGAAGCACAAAAGTACCTGGTTCCACAAGTAGCTTGAGGGCAGCGCGCTTTGACAGGTAGTCGGCGATGTCGTTCTCTGTCCGAGGGACATGCTCCACTTGTATACCGTCAAAGCGCTCCTCCAGTTTTCTCACCTCATCTACGTAAGCTTCCATCAACGGGCTTTGATAATCTTTGTTGATCTGCTTGACGACGAGCAGTGAGTCGCCCCCGACAATGAGCTTTTTAACTCCGAGATCTGTCGTGATCTTGAGACCGGCAGGCAAACCCTCGTACTCGGCGGTGTTGTTGGTTGACATCTCCCGAGGGAAGTGCATCTGGATGACATACTTGAGGTGCTCTCCGGTGGGTGCGACAAGCAGCACACCGGCACCAGTGCCTTGCAGCGAGAAGGCACCATCAAAGTACATGATCCAGTTGCGGCTCGTTTCCTTGCCGAGGAGAGTGGTCTCATATACCTCTTCGTCGGGCGTCGAGGTCCATTCCCTAACAAACTCCGCCAAGACTCTGCTCTGAGTCAGCGAGGTACTTTGGAACTTCAAACCGAAACTTGACAGCTCCAGGGCCCATTCCACGATCCTCTCTGTTGCATCTGGGTTATGCAGTATCCGTTGCAATGGGAGGCGGGTGACCACTGTGATCTCGTGCGCTTGGAAGTAATGGCGCAGCTTCCTCGAAGCCATAAGGAGGCCGAAGAGCAGCTTTTGCACACCTGAGTACCTCGACCTAGCCCCCTGCAGGAGGGAGCTGACGAAGTAAACTGGGTGCTGCACCATTTTATTCTTCGGCGCCTCTTCACCCGGTCGTGTGGGCCCTATTGCGCTGGCGTCAGCTCTGCCGGAGACTCAGTCTTGCCGGGATCGAGCCCTGCCAGAGAGGGTTCTGGCTTTCCATCTGTAGGCTCTGTTGCTGTCTTCTCGTCGACCTCTCTCTGCGCCACTAATGTGGCGCTAACCGCCTGATTCATTGCTGCTAGATAAAGCAACAACGGTTCTTGTGGTTTGGGCGCAACCAGCACTGGGGTAGAGGAGAGGTATTTCTTCAAATCCTGCAGCGCTGCCTCGGCCTCTGGGGTCCACTCCACTGGTCATGCCTTCTTTAAGATCTTGAAAAAAGGAAGGGCACGCTCCGCGGACTTGGAGATGAACCGGCTCATGGCGGCAACGCAACCAGTGAGCCGACGCACGTCCTTGATCCGTTTGTGTGCCTCAATCTGCTCGATGGCCTTGATCTTATCTGGGTTTGCTTCAATCCCGCGCTACGACACAAAGAACCCGAGAAGCTTGCCAGACGGGACGCCGAAGACACACTTCTCAGGGTTCAATTTGAGGTTGATCTTGCGCAGGTTTGCAAATGTTTCCTCCAGATCTTGCACAAGGGTTGCTTTGTGCTTGGTTTTGACCACTATGCCGTCCATGTAAGCTTCCATATTTCTATGTAGCTGGGGCTCAAAACCAATTTGGGCTGCCCTTGCAAAGGTTGAGCCAGCACTCTTTAACCCGAAAGGCATCCGTAAAAAGCAATACATACCACATGGGGTGATGAATGCTGTCTTTTCCTCGTCTTCTTTTGTCATGAAGATCTGGTGGTATCCTGAGTAGGCGTCAAGGAATGATAACAGGTCACACCCAGCCATGGAGTCAACAATCTGGTCAATGCGCGGTAACTGGAAGGGATCCTTTGGACATTCCATATTGATATCTGTGTAATCAATACACAGCCTCCACTTCCCATTTGCCTTGCGCACTACTACCGGATTGGCCAACCACGTCGGATGGAGTACTCCTCTCACCAAGCCTGCCGCCTCTAGCTTTCTGATTTCCTCCGTGATGAACTCCTGCCTCTCCAGAGCTTGCTTCCTGACCTTCTTCTTGATGGGCCGCGCATGAGGACAGATAGCAAGGTGGTGCTCAATCACCTCCCTGGGAACGCCGGGGATGTCGGAGGCTTGCCATGCAAACACATCGACATTCGCCCGCAGGAAGGTGACGAGCTCGCTTTCCTATTTGGTGTCGAGGGTGGAGCTTATGGTAAAAGCTCCCCCCGTGCCGTCCTCCTTGACGGGCACCTTCTTGGTCTCTGGTGGTGTGGCTCTGGACTTCTTGCTCTTGTCGGCGGAGCTCTTTGGCACATTCTCAACGGAAGCGCAACACCCTAAAGAGGTGCGTTTGTCAGAGTGGGTGCGAGGGGTCTTGCCGGTCTTCTTCCCCCCCACCCCCCCGAGGCTCCGTCAGCAGGAGCAGGTGCCTTAGCGGCAGCTGCTGCAACTTCTTCTCGATAGAGTTGGTCGGCGTAGATCAATGCATCTTTCTTGTCGGAGGGGACGGTGATGATGTTCATCAGCCCGGGCATCTTCAGCATGTTGTAGGCATAGTGTGAGGCCGCCATGAACTTGTCTAGTGCCGGGCGGCCGAGGATCCCGTTGTAAGGCAAGGGGATCTCAGCTACATTGAAAACAATCCTTTCCGTCATGTGGTTCAGCTTGCCTCCGAATGTCACGGGCAGCGTGACCTTTCCCTTTGGTTGGCTCCTCCCCGGGTTAACCCCTTGGAATGTGCCCGTCTCCTCGAGGTCTCCATCGGGGATCTGCAGCCTTTTGACCACAATAGGCGAGATCAAGTTTAGGCCGGCCCCACTGTCAACCAACATCTTTGTCACCTTGGGGTTGCGGATTGTTGGTGAAACCAACAATGGCAAGCACCCGACCACAGTCGTGCGGTCAGGGTGGTCCTCGGTGTCGAAGATGATGGGCGTGCTGGACCATTCCAGGGGCTCCGTGCGTCGAACGATGGCTCCACCACCGTGATCTCACGTGCCCACTGCTTGAGTTGGCAGTGGGACGTATGCAGCGAGGCGCCACCATCGACGCACATGGCCTCTGTGGCTTTCTGAAACTCATGGTCGCCGGACTCATCTTCCTCGTCATGATCATCGTCTTCCTGCTTCTTGTCGCGGCCCCGGGCGGGCCTCTCCTGCTGATTATCCTTGCCACGGCGGCCTCCTTGGCCGCCACGTTTCTTACCGGATCCCTCAGCACCATCTAGGCCTTTCTCCTTGTCCCGCCGCTCATACTCGGCTTTCTGCTTCTCGGCGAGCAGCTCTACCTGCCGACAGTTTTGGAGGTCATGGCCCTTGGTGCGGTGGATCTTGCAGTACTGCTTGTCGGAGCCTCCTGGATTGTCGGCAGCCACCAAGGCCCGGCAAGCGACACACCCGGCAACCTCCTTGCCGGGGTCGCTCGCCTTAGTCTTCTTGGTGGCGCCGGTGTCGTCGGATCCCTCGACGGCAAACACGGCCTTGACCTTGCGGTTCTTGTTACGTCATCGGCCCTTCTTCACTGGGGTGGCGGTGTCGCCAGTGGAGTCGATTTCCGCGCCGGCATCTTCGTCGGGGTACTTCCTTCCCTCTTCGGCGCGAGCGCATCGATCAGCCAGTACATAGAGCCCGGCCACATCCTTAACCTTGTTCATCGCCAGCTCTTCGCGCATCTTGCGGTTGCGCACATTCTGGTGGAATGCACTGATCACGGCGGCGGGATGAACATCAGGGATGTTGTACTGCACCCAGCTGAACCTTTGGATGTACTTGCGCAAGTTTTCTCCCTCCTTCTGGGGGATGATGTGTAAATCACTCGCCTGGCCATGAGCTTGGTGACCTCCGCTAAAGGCGCCAACAAACTCATGGCACAGATCCACCCAAGAAGAGATGGAATCCACCGGCAAGTGCATCAACCATGACATAACATTAGGCTTGAGTGCCAACGGGAAGTAGTTGGCAAGTACCTTATCGTCGCGGCCCCCAGCAGCTTGCATCGCGATGGTGTAGATGCTGAGGAACTCTGACGGGTGAGTCTTGCCGTTGTACTTCTCGCCAACGTCGGGCTTGAACGTACGATGGGAGGGCCACTGGAACTGCTGCAGCTCACGGGTGAAGGCTGGACAACCCACCTCGTAAGGTAGGCCACCGTAGCCTCCCGGCGCTGGGTGGTCCATAGCGGGCCCTGCCCGCATGTCCGACTGGTGGCGCGCCTCACGTCGGCGCTCGATCGTAGTTCGAGCGTCCTCATGAGCCCGCTCTCAAAGGACTTGACGCTGATCGTGGCTGGTTCGCGGGTCGGACGACGCGATGGAAATATCAACACGAGCGTCGTCGCGATGGACCGATGCCCGGGGTGGCCGGGATGGAGGTGGGGAGTACACCGTGGCCGCATCGCCTCCGGCACGGCCTCCACCGACATGCGGTAGCCTGGCGGAGCGACGGCCTACGGGTCCCGCCGGCCGCAACTCATCGTTGTTGGCGATGCCGACGAGGCTCTGGACGGTGGCCCTCCATTCGCCAAGCTTCTCCGCGGCGGGAGGAGAATCGAGGAGCAGCTGCACGCGTGCTAGGGCCTCCGCTGGCGTGGGTGGCGGCGAAAGCTAGGTGGACCGCGATGCGCCTCGACTTCTAACCACGTTAGAAGGAGCTGCGTCACGGCCCCGCAGCCGTTCGCCTCCTCCATCAGCACCTCGGCGCACATGCTGGCCCTCTTCATCATGTGATGGGCGCACGAGACTCTTCCCAGGGCGGCGCACAGGGTCACCGACAGGGTGACGCTGCTCATCACGCACAACCTGGGAAGAGCGCGCCATGGACGCCGGTGTTGGCGTCTTGGAGATTGCCGTGCCACCGTCTGGCGGGAAGGCGGCGCCCCTGGATGGCCCGGCGCCGCCTGCGGGGTGCCCTACTCCACCTCTGGAGCCCGCGACTGGTGGCTCGTCACCTGGCGTGCGAACGACGTCACTCGCTAGGCCTAGACCATCGAGGTGATGTGGATGTTGGCGGGCCACGCCACGGGTTCTCTCCGCGATTGGCCCGCTACCGGTCCGCACCGGTACCAACCCGGTCCCGGACGAACCAAATGACGTGGTCATCATCTTCTTAGGAGCCATGGCGATGAAGAATAGCTTGGTCAACTGCTAGACCAGATTCTCTCAATTGCGCCCCCTACCTGGCGCGCCAAAGATGTCGGTGGGAGAAGACACCTATGGGATCACTGGAATACCTACTACGGTTGCGGGGCACTGGATCGTGAGAAGAGCAGGACTGGCGGACAGCACAAAGGGGATTTACCCAGGTTCGGCCGCAAAGATGCGTAAAACCCTACGATCCTGCTTTGGTGGATGTATTTAGTGTTCTGGAGCTCTTGAACTAGCTCTGGGTGCTGCTAGGTTCGAAAGAGCCGTATCCTTCTCCAGTGCGCCACGGGCCTCCTTTTATAGGCGAAAGGGGCTGCCAGAGTGGCACACAGGAGGTGGAAAGTGCTACGGCGCTATGAGCTTATCGCTGGTATTACAGGACAAAGCGCATTTAATGCGAGGCATTTGTGTTCCTTCACTTTATCAGGGACGGGGGCGAGGCCCGTCCCATCCGTCGCTGCTCCTCCTTGCTTTGACACACGCCCTGGCCAGCGATGCATGCGGCGCCATGTAGGCAGGCAGGCAGCTGAGGTGGCGTGGTGGTGGAGCCTCCACGAAGGGCTGCATGTTGCCACGCAGGTGCCTGCCCAACTGGTTGGGTCAGCAGCTGCATGCGAACAGCAGCGGAGACTTGGCTGGCATGGGCCTGGCAGTGGCCCTGCTGGCGCGCTTGGCGAGGGTCTTGTTGGGTGGCCCGGCAAGGATCTTGTCGTGGCGCGCTGGCGTCCCCGACAAGGATCTTGCCGGGGGTCTTGTGGGTTTCTTCGGTGAGGATCTTGGTGAGGATTGTTGCCTTCCTATCCTCATTTGATCTTGACTACTCTTTGTCTTCACAAAGGTCTGCATGCCACCACAGAGGTGCCTCCCGAGCCCTGTCCCAATGCGTTTGTCTAGCATTGGTGGGCTCAAAGGTGGCTCGCTTGGCTGGTGTGAGCAAGCTGCCCCGGCAAGGGTCTTGCCGGGGCTGTTGAGGCTGCCCCAGCAAGGGTCCTTGCCGGGGAAACCTGCCTCATCCATCTGATCTTTGTGGCCTTGGTCCTGGTCGTTGCTTTGTTTTTCTTGTGCCTTCGGCTTCTCTCTGGCTTCCCTTTCCTGCTCTGTTATGTGTGGCCGTGGCGGGTGGCTCTAACTAGCCGTGCACAAGTAAAGGGGTCAAAAGCAGAGCCCCTACTTTTGTACACCGACAAATCTGATGATGAGCTAGAAAATGAAACTCCTGAAACACTTGCTAGAGCTAGCCCTCCTAGATATGAATTGCCTAAGGTACCAGAAGGATATTTTATGAGTGAAGAGGCAACTAGAGATATTCTTGCTTGTAAGGATAGAAATGATCTAGAGAAATTATTACACAAGTATAAAGAAAAATCTCTGAATGCTAGAATCAAATGTGATCCTAAGTTTGCTACTTCACCTATTGCTATTGCTGATAAGGATTATGAATTCTCTGTCGACCCACAGTTAATCACTTTGGTTGAATCTGATCCTTTCCATGGTTATGAAACTGAAACTATTGTGGCAAATCTTACTAAGTTGAATGATATAGCCACCCTTTTTACTACTTTATTCTCAAATTATTTCCTTTCTCATTAAAGGGTGATGCTAAAGTTTGGTACAATACTCTTGCTCCGGGTTGTGTGTGTAGTCCCCAGGATATGATTTACTACTTCTCTGAAAAATATTTTCCTGCTCATAAGGAACAAGTTGCCTTACTGGAAATATTTAACTTTGTTCAAACTAAAGAAAAGAGTCTCCCACAAGCTTGGGGGAGGCTTTCCCAGTTACTTAATGCTTTGCCTGATCATCCTCTTAAGAAAAATGCAATACTTGATATCTTCTATAATGGACTAACTGATGCTTCTAGGACTTCCTAGATAGTTGTGCTGGTTGTGTTTTTAGGGAACAAACTATTGCTCAAGCTGAAGAATTATTGAATAACATATTGAAAAATTATGATATTGGACTATTCCTGAACCACCGCCTAAACCCACTCCAAAGAAGAGAGGTATATTATATCTCAGTCCTGAAGATATGCAAGGGGCAAAGAAATCTATGAAAGAAAAGGTATTAAGGCCGAGGATGTTAAAAAATTACCACCTATCGAAGAAATACATGGGCTTGAAGCACCACCACCACCCAAGGTGGTAGTGGTAAAATCTTTAATGAAATTCAATGATAGTGATGATCCTCATAATAAACATCCTAGTCAATGCCTTTATGAGTTTGACAATTACATTAGAAAGCAAGATCATTTCAATGCAAATGTTATGAAACAACTGAAATATAATTATCATATGATTGCTCGCTTGAGTGACTTGTTGTTTAGAATCTCAAATGATGTTAGAGGTGTAGGAAAACATGCCTCTATGGTTCAAACCCAATTAGAACAAGTAGCTAAATCACAAAGAGAATTACTTGATGAAATGAATCATAATATACATGACTTTGTTGTTGGAGTTGCAACTAGAGGAGGTAAAATGACTCAGGAACCACTTTATCCTGAGGGACACCCAAAAAGAATTGAGCAAGATTCACAAAAAACAACACCAATGCACCTAGTCCCTCTAAATAAAAAGAAAAAGGGAAATGATAGGACTTTGCATGCTTCTAGTGAACCTGAAATAGACAAACCTCCTGATAATGAAAATCAAACTTCTATCTCTGATGTTGAAACTCAATCTGGTAATGAACATCCACCTAGTGATAATGAAAAAGACAATGATGAGGTTCATGAAAACACTCATAAAAATAATGATAAGGAACCAGATAATGATGTTGAGATAGAACCACCTGTTGATCTTGATAACCCACAACCTAAGAATAAAAGATATAATAAAAGAGACTTTGTTGCTAGAAAACACGGTAAAGAAAGAGAACTGTGGATTCAAAAACCTATGCCTTTTCCACCCAAGTCAACTAAAAAGAAAGATGATGAAGAATTTGAACACTTTGCTGAAATGCTGAGGCCAGTCTTTTTGCGTACTCGCTTGATTGACATCTTAAAAATGCCTCCTTATGCAAAGTATATGAAAGACATCATCACAAATAAGAGAAAATTATCGAAAGCTGAAATCTCCACTATGCTTGCTAGGTATACTTTTAAAGACGGAGTACCTAACAAACTTGGAGATCCGGGTATACCAACTATACCTTGCTCTATGAAAAAGAATTATGTGAAAACTGCTTTGTGTGATTTAGGAGCTGGTGTTAGTGTTATGCCTTTTTCTTTATATAAAAGACTTGACTTGAATAAAGTCATGCCTACTGAAATATCTTTGCAAATGGCTGACAAATCAACTGCCATACCTATCGTATCTGTGAGGATGTGCCCATTGTTGTTGCTAATGTTACTATTTTGAGTGACTTTGTTATACTTGAGATGCCCGATGATGACAACATGTCGATTAACCTTGGTAGACCCTTCTTGAATACAGTTGGGGCTGTTATTGATTGCAATAAAAGCAAGATCACTTTTCATATTAATGGTAATGAGCATACAGTGCACTTTCCAAAGAAACAATTCCAAGTGAATGGTATTAGTATTATTGAAAAATCTCCGACAATCACTATTGGAAGTTTTCAAATACCTCTACCTACTGTCAAAAAGAAATATGAAATGCTTATTGTTGGGGAAATGCATATCCTCATTGAGGTAACTTAGTGATTTACAGAAGTTCTTCGGTTTCATGCTAATCGAAAGTGGTTGTTAATAAGACCTGATCAACCTTATTAATGAATCATTTTTTAGAGGCATGAAGTTGATGAATTTACTAAGAACTACCTTCTGTCCCTACCTTTTGTTTTCTGTTTTTATCAGTTAAATAAAATAAAATGCCATGTTTTATCTGTTTTCTGAATTTCTCGTGCAATGAAAAAATGACCCAAAAATAAAAGTTCTCAGAATGCTCTGAAAACCTGATATGATTTTTTTCTGAATATTTAAGAATTTTTGGTGCAAATAATACCAGTGGGAGGTGCACCAGGTGGGCATAACCCACCTGGGCACGCCAGGACCCCAGGCGCGCCCTGGTTGGTTGTGGTCCCCACATGGGCCCCCTCACTTATCTCTTTAGCCCACATCATCACTTACCTCCAGAAAAAAATCCCCATTGCTCTCTCTCCCGTGTTCTTGATCTCATAACTCAGCAGTGGGATGCATGGATGCCCGCTCCTCAGCACCCCTACTACCCTCCAGGCTACTGATCGGCTACCAAGTTAGGCCAAAATCCTAAGCTTGGGGGAGTACGTGTTTCCCACCAACAATATATTCATGTCCACATACCTCATTTGTCGGTGTTCACACTTTTTCATTGTATTATCCATGCTTAGATTTATTTTCTTGCTTTCTTCTTGTATGTTTGAAAAACTTTAGAAAAACCAAAAAAAATAGTTGTAGCTAGTTTACTTTCCATGCATGCTTAGTAGTAATATTCAAAAGAAAATCCAAAAAGATTTCCTAGTTCTTCTTTTGCTTGTTGGGAGCTTTCCCGTGTAAATAGTTTTTCTCGTTTTTGCTTTTCCCTTTTATTTGCCCGTTCTAGAAAACCAAAAACTCCAAAAATATTTCATTGTGTTTCTCTGAACTTCTTTTCTTTTCATTCGAGTCTTACCAAGGAGAAGACCACAATGAAAATGTTGAGTGGCTCTCGTATGAATAATTGTTAAACTAATAAGAGCACATTTTACCATGTCTTCTCCTGTTGAATAAAATGTCTTGCAGATTCCAGCTTAGTCCATGGCGCTCTTGCACTATTCTTATTTTCATATTGTTCGGTCGTGCAAGTGAAAGGCAATAATGACGACATCTGATGAACTGGTCGTGGCAGGGAGAAACTGGTATGAACTCAACTTGCTCTGTTTTTTAAATATGTTTAACCTATTATCCATTATTCAGCCCATTATGATTAAACATGTTTGCAATGACAATTAGAGATTATAGTTTCTCATGCCATGCATAAGTAGCTGGGAGTTGATAATGATTTATCTGGGATCAACATAGCGTTAAAATGAGTGTGATGTAGTATGATGATATGGTATCCTCCTCTGAATGTTCGAGTGGCTTGACTTGGCAAATGTTCATGCATGTAGTTGAATCAAAACGAACATAGCCTCTATGATATTTATGTTAATGGTGTTCATATCCTACTCATGCTAGTGTCCAATGTTACTTATGCATAATGCATGGTTATGATCGTTGTTGCTCTCTAACTGGCCGCTTCTCAATCTTAATTGCTAGCCTTCGCCTGTACTAAGTGAGAACTCTGCTTGTACATCAAAAACCTTGAACCCAAAGTTATTTCGGATGAGTCCACCATACCTACCTATATGCGGTATTACCCTGCCATCCTAAGTAAATTTGCATGTGCGCCACCTCTAAAAACTTCTAAAAAAATTATCCTTTTTGTGTGCCTGGATCATTCGTGGAACGACAGGAGGTGGTCGGTATATTCCATGCTAAGCGGGTTATTCTCAGGTCGAGTGTTTATTCACTTGCCATCGCATGAGAAAATGGGCGGTAATAGGGATGCCCAGTCCCAAACTGCAAACATGAAAAAGAGTTCATCTCTTAAATAATCAAACAAAAACTCCCAATGGAGTCAAAACCTTTACATTTCCGCTCTGGAACCGCCACTAGCATGCTTAGCATGGAAGATATTGATAACTGATGGTCATGAAGTAAATAAGAAAGGTGCATATCCCAAAATATCATTTATCTCTGTTTTAAAAATTGAGCTCTAGCACCTGTGCAAATCACTGCTTCCCTCTGCGAAGGGACTATCTATTTACTTTTATGTCGTGTCACCACCTTCTAAAACAAGCGCCAGAAACTGAGTAGAGCACATCTGTCATGATTTATGCATTATGTATAGCTAATGTTGGGTGCATCATGACTGGATCTTTTCTACCATGAATTACAATGTTTAGTCGCTGCTTGAACTTTGGAGGTGCTCCGCACTTATGTTTTGCGGTATCAGAAAGGGCTAGCAAGATACCACTATTGTCATATTATATCATGGTTGTTTTGACAACGTGTTGCTGTTTGAGATATTTTATTATTGCTCGCTAGCTGATTATGTCATTGATATGAGTCATTATAATCTTTAAATGTTATTGTTGACATGGTTAGTTATAATGTTGGCTGAAAACCTAGGTGATGTTTAAGATTATTTATACAAACAAGAGCAAAAGAGTTCGTAAAACTTTTTCTTTCTCACTTTCAGTTTATCAACTGAATTGCTTGAGGACGAGCAAAGGTTTAAGCTTGGGGGAGTTGATACGTCTCCAATGTATCTACTTTTTCTCATGCTTTTCCTCTTGTTTTGGACTCTAATTTGCATGATTTGAATGAAACTAACCCCGGACTGATGCTGTTTTCAACAGAACTACCATGGTGTTGTTTTTGTGCAGAAATAAAAGTTCTCAGAATGGAACGAATCATTGTGAGGATTTTTATATCAATAATAAGAATTTTTGGAGCCAAGACCTGCCGAAGAGGGGCACCTGGGTGGGCACACCCCACCAGGGCGGGCCCCCCTCTCCTGGTGCACCCAGGTGGGTTGTACCCACCTGATGGCCCCGCAGACGACCCCCTGATACTATAAAATCACATATTTCTAGAAAAAATGAGGGAGAAAGAATTATCGCGATCCACAAGACGGAGCCGCCGCCAACCCTTCTTCTTCCTCGGGAGGTCAGATCTGGAGTCCGTTTGGGGCTTCAGAGAGGGGGATCTTCGTTCTTCGTCATCACCAACCCATCTCCATCGCCAATTCCATGATGCTCCCCACCGGGAGTGAGTAATTCCTTCGTAGGCTCACTGGTCGGTGAGGACTTGGATGAGATTCATCATGTAATCGAGTTAGTTCTGTTAGGGCCTGATCCCTAGTATCCACTATGTTCTTAGATTGATGTTGCTATGACTTTGCTATGCTCAATGCTTGTCACTTTGGGCCCGGGTGCCATGATTTCAGATCTAAACCGTTTATGAATTCATCATTATATCCATGTGTTAGATCCGATCTTGCAAGTTATAGTCACCTACTACGTGTTATGATCCGACAACCCCAGAGTGACAACAACCGGGCCCACTCTCGGTGATGACCATAGTTTAAGGAGTTCATGTATTCACTATGTGTTAATGCTTTGTTCCGATTCTCTATTAAAAGGAGGCCTTAATATCCCTTAGTTTCCAATATGGACCCCGCTGCCACGGGAGGGTAGGACAAAAGATGTCATGCAAGTTCTTTTAATAAAGCACGTATGACTATTTACGGAATACATGCCTACATTATATCGATGAACTGGAGCTAGTGCCGTATCACCCTAGGTTATAACTGTCACATGATGACTATCATCCAACAAGTCACCGATCGAATGCCTATGAATTTATCATATATTGTTCTTGCTAAGTTACTACCGTTGCTACAACTATTGTTACTCCTACAATATCACAGCTATCACTGTTACCGTTACCATTCTGTTGTCACTACTATCAAAACTATCAAACTACTTCGCTACTGATCACTTTGTTGCAGATAATTAATCTCCAGGTGTGGTTGAATTGACAACTCAGCTGCTAGTACCTTCAAATATTCTTTGGCTCCCCTTGTGTCGAATTTATAAATTTGGGTTAAATACTTACCCTCGAAACCTGTTGCGATCCCCTATACTTGTGGGTTATCAGTGACATTGGAGTATCTAAGTGACATTAGAGTTGGTTGATGTGTATCGTATGGTGTTATTTTAGTACGAACTCTTGGGTTGTTTGTGACACTTATAGGAATAGCTTGATACATCGATCAGAAAGGATAACTTTGAGGTGGTTTCGCACCCTACAAACAATTTCATCTTATGTTCTCTGCTAGATAAGAACTTTGTAGTGATTCTTTATCGCATGTTGAGGGATTGCCATATGATCTGACTATGTTAGCACTGTTGAGAGATTGCACTACCGAAAGTATAAACCCTATGCCATGTTTTCAAGCAATGCAATACCGTTTGTGCTCACTTCTTTTACTTGCTACATTTCTGTTTTTTATTGTTCCTATTACAAAAATCAACATATACTATCCATACTACACTTGTATCATCATGTCTTTGCCAAACTAGTGCACCTATACAATTTACCATTGTATTGGGTGTGTTGGGGACACAATAGACTCTTTGTTATTTGGCTGCTGGGTTGTTTGAGAGAGACCATATTCATCCTATGCCTCCCACAGATTGATAAACCTTAGGTCATCCACTTGAGGGAAATTTGCTCCTGTCCTACAGTACTTTGTGCTTGGATGCCCAACACGAGTCTACAAGAACAAGTTGTGTAGTAGACATCAAGCTCTTTTGTGGCACGTTACCAGGGAGGTGAGTGCTTGAAGGTATATCTTTAGGTATTGCAATTGAATCTTTTAGTTTCTTGTTTTATCACTAGTTTGGTTTATAAAAATAAAACTACAAAAAAATGGAATTGAGGTTGCCTCATATTATTCGCCTTTATCATGTCTTTCAAATGATGGAGTGGAAAATTGTGCTCAGTTGATAGAAGAAGAATTCAATAAAATGTTTGGCATGAAATCTTTGAATGATAAGCATGATTACAATGTTGTTGGTAGGAATTCTTTGAATATCCATGATGCTAATGATATGCAAAACCATAAGCTTGGGGATGCAATATTTGATGAAGATGATATTTTGAGTCCCTCGAGTTTTGATGAGAAAATTTATTATGATGATAGCTGATTGCTTGTATCTGCATTGGTATTTCCCTGAAGAGGAGAGGAGGATGCAACACATCAACGGTAAGTATTTCCTACAGTTATGAAACCAAGGTTATCAATCCAGTAGGAGAACCAAGCAACACTATGTAAACAACACCTGCACACAAATAACAAATACTTGCAACCCAACGCGTAAGAGGGGTTGTCAATCCCTCCTAGGTATTGAGATAGATTAAATTGTATGATATTTGATAAATAGATTTGGAAAAAACACAAAATAAAATAAATAAAGAAAAAGTGCATCAAGGTATTTTTGGTTTTTTGGAAAAATAGATCTAAAAACTAATATGATAGGAAATAGACCTAGGGACGTAGATTTCACTAGTGGCTTCTCTCGAGAAAATAGCATACGGTGGGTAAACAAATTACTGTTGGGAAATTCATAGAAGAGCAAATAACTATGACAATATCCAAGGAAATGATCATGTATATTGCCATCATGTCCAAGTTTATTAGACCAACTCCTGCCTGCACCTACTACTATTACTCCACAAATCGACCGCTATCCAGCATGCATCTAGTGTATTAAGTTCATGGGAAAATGGAGTAATGCAGTAAGAACGATGACATGATGTAGACAAGATCTATTCATGTAGGAATAGACCCCCATCCTTTTATCCTTAATGGCAACGATACGTGCGTGCCATGTCTCCTGATGTCACTAAGAATGAGCACTGCAAGATTGAACCCATCACAAAGCACCTATTCCCATTGCAAGAAAAATCAATCTAGTTGGCCAAACCAAACCAAAGTTTCGGAGAAGAAATACGAGGCTATAAATATCATGCATAAAAGGGTTCAGAGAAGACTCAATTAATATTCATAGATAGAGTTGGTCATAAATTCACAATTCATCCTGCAATAAACACACCGCAAAAGGTCATTACATCAAATAGATCTCCAAGAACATCAAGGAGAACATTGTATTGAAGATTAAAATGAGTGAAGAAGCCATCTAGCTACTGCCTATGGACCTGTCGGTCTATGGTAAACTACTCACGCATCATCGGAGGGGCAAGGGTGATGATGAATAACCCCTCTGTGATCATTGACCCCACCGGCAAAGTGCCGGAAAAGGCCCCTAGATTGGATCTCGTGGTTTTGGAACTTGCGGTGGTTGGGATTGTGTTTCATCGACTCCCCTAGGGTTTCGGGAATATTAGATTTTTTATAGAGCTAAGAGGCGGTGGAGGGGGTGCATGTGGGCCACACTACTCACCAGGGCGCGCCTGGTGGCCCTAGCATGCACTGGTGCCTAGTGGGCCCTGCAGAGCCCCTCTGGTGCACTTCTTGGGCCTCCTGGGTGTCCTCTGGGCAGAAAAAAAATCTCAAAAAAGTTTCGCTGCATTTGGACTTCGTTTGATATGGATATTCTACAAAGTAAAAAACAAGCAAAGAACAGCAACTGGCACTGGGCACTATGTCAATAGGTTAGTCCCAAAAAATGATATAAAGTTGCTAGTAAATGAATGTTAAACATGCAAGATTGATAATATAACAGCATGGAATAATAAAAAAGTATAGATATGTTGGAGACGTATCAGCATCCCCAAGCTTAATTCAGGCTCGTCCTCAAGTGGGTAAATGATAAAAACAGAACTTTTGAAGTGGAATGCTGGCTAACATGTTCATCACATATTGTTTTCTTTTGTATCATGGACATTTGGACTTTTAGATGATTCAAAGCACTAGTCTATAATTGACATGAGGACATCGATACTCAAGCATATCAACAAGCAACCATGCCTTTCAAAATATCAACACTCAAGAAAGCTATCCCTGGCCCATCATGCTCAATCATTGATCCATTCATGAAAGACACTTGAATATTAGCTACATCCAACGCACAAGTATGATCACAGTGCTCCCTAGTTGGTGTTTTATAAGATAAGATGGAGACTCAAAAAAATAAAAAAACCATAAAGTAAATGGATAGGCCCTTCGCAGAGGGAAGCAGAGATTTATAGAGGTGCCAGAGCTCAAAGCTTACATTGAGAGATAAAACATTTTGAGAGGCATGCTTTTCCCGTCAATGAAAATGACCGAGAATTGCCAATACTTTCCATGCTAGATACATCATAGGCGGTTGCCAAACATAAAATAAAGTTTATTCCTTTTTCCACCATTCTTTCACAATCCATGGCTAGTTGTATCCCTGGGTGCCCTCCATACCAACACTTTCCAAGGAATTTATTATTTGAAAACATAAATAATTTATTTTTTCCATTTCAGGACTAGGCATACCTATTACCTTGCCACACTCTCATGCAATGACAACTGAATAAACACTCATCTTGAGAATAACATATCTAGCATGGAAAATATCAGCCACCCCTGCCGCTTCATGAGTTGTACGGGCACACAAAAAGGAAATTCGTTTTGAAAATAAGAGTTGGCACATACAAATTTACTTGGAACGGCATGGAAATTATGGTGGACACATTGGCACAACTTTGGTTTAGGATTTGGATGCACAAGCAGTATTCCCGCTTAGTACAAGTTAAGGCTAGCAAATAGATTGAGAAGTAACTAACCAAAAATCGAAAATGATCATAAACGAGCATTAAACATAACTAACACCGAATAATCCCCCTAAGTAGGATGTAACTTCATTGCATAACTGTTGACTTTCGTGCTTGCATAGGGAATCACAAACCTTAACACCAATATTCTTACTAAATCATAATTACTCACCAACATGACTCACATATTACTATCTCCATATCTGAAAACTATTACAAGGAATCAAGTTTATAATATCCAATGATCTTCATGAAAGTTTTTATTATATCCCTCTTGGATATCTATCACTTTGGGACTAGATTCATATATTACCATTGCTTATGAC
Source organism: Triticum aestivum (assembly GCF_018294505.1). Classification (NCBI taxonomy): domain Eukaryota; kingdom Viridiplantae; phylum Streptophyta; class Magnoliopsida; order Poales; family Poaceae; genus Triticum; species Triticum aestivum. The sequence goes on along the minus strand of NC_057813.1, from coordinate 150,346,321 downwards.
AAGCTCTCGAACAAATTTAAGTGAAGAACATGAGCATAAATAAAAAAATTCATCTCTCAAAATAATACAAGTGAAGCATGAGAGAATTTCTTCAGAAATTTACTAACTCTCAAATTGATCCAAGTGAAGCATGAGAATATTTCTTCCAAAATTAACACACCACCGTGCTCAAAAAGATATAAGTGAAGCACTAGAGCAATTCTAACAAATCATAGGATCATTATGGCTCTCTCAAGTAGGTGTGTCCAGAAAGGATGATTGTGACAAACTAAAAAGCAAAACAAGCAAAGACTCATACAATACAAGACTCTCCAAGCAAAACTCATGATATGTGACGAATAAAAATATAGCTCCAAGTAAAATTACCGATGGTCGTTAGAAGAAAGAGGGGATGCCTTCTGGGGCAGTCCCAAGCTTAGTTGCTTGGTTCTCCTTGAATATTACCTTGGGGTGCCATGGGCATCCCCAATCTTAGCATGTTTTCACTCCTTATTCCTTCATCCATCGTGATCTCACCCAAAACTTGAAAATTCAATCACACAAGACTTAACAAAACCTTTGTGAGATCCGTTAGTATAATAAAGAAAATCACCACTCTAAGTATTGTTGCAAACACATTCATATTTTATTATTTCATTATAGCTACTGTATTCTAACTTTACCATGGCTTATACCCTCCAATACAATCCATAGATTCATAAAATAAGCACAAAATGCAACAAAAATAGAATCTGTCAAAAACAAAATAGTCTGTAGTAATCTGGACTTTCACCATACTTGTGTAACTCCAAAAATTCTGAAAAATTAGGACACCGTCAGAAATTTTTATATAAATATTGTGTGAAAAATCTGAATTTTTGTCAATCCAGAAGAGCACATCAATTCTACTAATGTACGTAGAAGTTTCTGTTTTCCAACAGGATCAAATCAACTATCACCCAAGCCATCCTAAAGGCATTACTTGGCACAAACACTAATTAAAACATAAGAAACACAATCATAATAGAAGTATAATTGCATATTTATTGACGAAGATAAATAAAACTAAAAATTCAAAGATAACTATTGGGTTGCCTCCGAACAAGCGTTGTTGTTTTACGCCCATAGCTAGGCATTGATAATTTTAATGATGCTTGCATGAAAGACAAGAATTGAAGCACAAAGAGAGCATCATAAAACTAGCGACAAACACATTTAAATCTAACATACTTCCTATGCATAGGCATTTTGTAGGAAAATTTATCAAAACAATAAATATCTAGCATATGCAGAGAAGAAAGAAACAATAGCAATCTCAACATAATGAGAGGTAATTGAGAAACTTGAAAATTTCTACAACCATATTTTCCTCTCTCATAATAATTATATGTAGGATCATAATCAAATTCAACAATATAGCTATCATATAAAATTTTATCTTCGTGATCCACATGCATAAAAGTTTTCTAATCTTCTAAGGTAGTGGGATTAACAACAACTAAAGTCATGACCTCTCCAAACCCACTTCTATCAAAAATTTCATAAGATCGAACACTCTCCAAATATGTGGGATTATTTTTACCTAAATTTGACACTCTTCCAAACCCACTTTCAATATTATTGCAAGCATTATTATCAATATCATATTCATCATGAGGCATAAATAAATTTTCATGATCATAAGAAGCATCATCCTAATCATGATCATTACAATAAGTATTGGACATAGCAAAATTAGCATCCCCAAGCTTGTAGCTTTGCATATTATTAGCACAATTAACATTAATAAAATTTATAATAACATCATTGCAATCATGCTTTTCATTCAGTGAACTATCATGAATCAATTTATAAATTCCCTCTTTCAACACTTCACCAAAAATTTTAGATTCATGGTTTCAAGCAAAACTTCATACAGATAATAAAGCGCACTCAACTCACTAGCAATTAGTTCAACATAATTGGATCTTTTAAAAAGATTAGCAAGAGTATGATCCATCTTTAATTTTCTTGTTTCTTTTTTGTTTTCTAGTCATGAAGGCAAAAGGCAAACAAACGAGCAAAAAGGAAAACGAAAAATATTTTTGGATTTTTGTAAAAAAAATTAGAAGTAGGGGAGATGAAAATGAGAGGCAAATGGAAAATAAAGTAAATTGCAAGGAGATGAGAGTTTATGCGTAGGTACCTGGTAGATGTTGATGATGTCTCCCCGGTAACGGTGCCAGAAATTCTTCTCTGTGGGTATTTCCCCGAAGAGGAGAGGATGATGCAACACATCATTAGTAAGTATTTCCCTCAGTTATGAAACCAAGGTTATCAATCCAGTAGAAGAAGCAAGCAACACTATGTAAACAACACCTGCACACAAATAACAAATACTTGCAACCCAACGCGTAAGATGGGTAGTCAATCCCTCCTCGGTATTGAGATAGATTAAATTGTATGAGATTTGATAAATAGATCTAGCAAAAGCATAAAATAAAATAAATAAAGAAAAAGTGCATCAAGGTATTTTTGTTTTTTGGATAAATAGATCTGAAAATAATATGATAGTAAATAGACCCGGGGGCCGTATATTTCACTAGTGGCTTCTCTCGAGAAAATAGCACATGGTGGGTAAAAAATTACTGTTGGGCAATTTATAGAAGAGAAAATAATTATGACGATATCCAAGGCAATGATCATGTATATAGGCATCACGTCCAAGATTAGTAGACTAACTCCTGTCTGCATCTACTACTATTACTCCACACATCGACCGCTATCCAGCATGCATCTAGTGTATTAAGTTCATGGAAAAATGGAGTAATGCAATAAGAATGATAACATGATGTAGACAAGATATACTCTTGTAGGAATAGACCCCATCTTTTTATCCTTAATGGCAATGATACGCGCGCGTCATGTCTCCTGATGTCACTAAGAATGAGCACCACAAGATCGAACCCATAACAAAGCACCTCTTCTCATTGCAAGAAAAATCAATCTAGTTGGCCCAAGCAAACCAAAGTCTCGAAGAAGAAATACGAGGCTATAAAGATCATGCATAAAAGAGTTCAAAGAATACTCAAATAATATTCATAGATAGAATTGATCATAAACTCATAATTCATCAGATCCCAACAAACACACCGCAAAAAGTCATTACATCAAATAGATCTCCAAGAATATCGAGGGGAACATTGTATTGAATATCAAAAAGAGAGAAGAAGCCATCTAGCTAATGCCTATGGACTCATAAGTCTATGGTAAACTACTCACGCATCATCGGAGGGGCAAGGGTGATGATGAAGAACACCTCTGTGATCGTTGATCCCTCTATCAAAGTGCCGAAAAGGTCCCCTAGATTGGATCTCGTCGTTTTGGAACTTACGGCGACAGGAATTGTGTTTCATTGACTCCCCTAGGTTTTATGGAATATTAGAGTATTTATAGAGCTGAGAAACAATGGAGGGGGTGCATGTGGGTCCCACTACCCACCAGGGCATGTCTGGGAGCCCCGACGCGCCCTGGTGCCTAGTGGGCCCCACAGAGCCCCTTTGGTGCATTTCATGGGCCTCCGGGTGTCTTCTGGGCAGAAAAAATCTCCAAAAAGTTTTGTTGCATTTGGACTTCGTTTGATATGGATATTCTGCGAAGTAAAAAACAAGCAAAAAACAGCAACTGGCATTAGGCACTATGTCAATAGTTTAGTCCCAAAAAATGATATAAAGTTTCTTATAAATTAATGTAAAACATCCAAGATTGATATTATAACAGCATGGAACAATCCAAAATTATAGATACGTTGAAGACGTATCAATAGCATGCCTCCTATTTATTATGATTATATTGATGAAAGTGGGTTTGCAAGAGTGTCAACTCTAGGTAACAATGATCCCACTATTTTGGAGGGTGTTGAATCTTATTGTAATAATTATGAAAGTGGATTTTGGAGAGGTCATAACTTTATTTAGTGACGAATCCACTATTTTGGAAGAGGTTTCAATTGATTATGACAGCAAAGTTGCTATCTATGATGATTATTGTGATGAAATGTATGCTATAAATAATAATGATATCCATGAAACTTGTCATCATGATTTTAATGCTCAAATGGATTATGTGAATCAAGTATCTCGTGATAGTTATTTTGTTGAGTTTGCTCTCACTACTATTAATGAGAAGAAATTGCTTATGTGGAGAGAAGTAAAAGTTTTATGAATGTGGATCACGAAGAGAATGCTTTATGTGATAGCTATATTGTTGAATTCATTCATGATGCTACTAAAAACTATTATGATAGAGGAACATATGCTTTTACATATGTCAATAATCTCAAGTTTCCTCTCTGTGTTGAAAGTTTTGAAGTGTTCCTTGTTTTGCCTTCCTATGCTAGAAGATTCTTGTTCCCATGAATTATTTGCTCACAAGATCCCTATGCATAGGAAGTGGGCTAGGCCTAAATGTGCTAGTCATATGCTTCATGATGCTCTCTTTCTGTTTCAATTCTTATCTTTTATGTGAGCATCATTGAAATCATCATGCCTAGCTAAAAAGGCGTTAAAGAAAAGCGCTTGTTGGGAGACAACTCAACATTTATACCTATTATTTTTGTGTGTTCACATGATTATGCTACTGTATCATGTTTTATGTCTTTTGTTTCAATAAAGTACCAAGTAAAGCCTTTGGGATAGTGTGAATGATAGTTGACTTGATTCTGTGCAAAAACAGAAACTTTTGCGCCCAGCAACAAAATTGTTAAAAATCATTGGGGCATCGAAAAATTCTGATTTTGTACAGATGATTTATATACAAATTCTTACATTTTCATAATTTTTCCGAATTTTTGGAGTAACAGAAGTATGGTCATTGTTCAGATCAATTCAGACTGTTCTGTTTTTGATAGATTCTGTTTTCAATGCATAGTTTGCTTGTTTTCTAGTTTCTATGGATTATATTGCTCAATATAAATTGTGAAAATGATAAGGTACAGTAGGCATTTTGTGACAACAATTATGAATCTTGTCTTTGACAGTACCAAAGTGAATGATTTTTCTTTATCATACTAACCTATCTCACAAAGTTCCGTTAAGTTTTGTGTGATTGAAGTTTTCAAGTTTTGGGTGAGATGTCGATATGAGAAGAATAAGAAGTGGCAGGACCCTAAGCTTGGGGATTCCCAAGGCACTCCAAGGTAATATTCAAGGAAGACCCAATCAACTAAGCTTGGGGATGCCCCGGAAGGCATCCCCTCTTTCGTCTTGAATATTATCGGTAACCTCACTTGTAGCTATATTTTTATTCATCACATGATATGAGTTTTTCTTGGAGTGTCATTTTGTTTTATTTGTATTTGCTTGTTGTTATTTAGAATAATTTTTTGTATCTTTTAGTTCAATAAAATGTCAAGTATAACCTTTACCATGCTTATTTTGCAAGTCTACATGTTGATGCTTGAAAACATAAAGTTTTATATCATTGTCTAAATTCTTCTGGAAATTCAAAATGTGATAAAATCTTGAAATTTCAACACAATAAGCTACAAAAAAATCTATAGTGTGGTAAGTTTTCAGAATTTTTGGAGTTAGAGAAGTATGAATCTTCTTGCATTCTTTGCAGACTGTCCTGTTTTGACAGATTGCTGTTATGTTTGCATATGTTTGCTTGTTTAATGATTCTATTTGAGGATAAGAGTATTAAATATGCAGATGAATTTATTATGCAATGTTAAATATTAATTTTAGTGATTTTCTACAGTAGAGAATGATAAGGTTTTGCATTAATTTATACTAACTTATCTCACGAGTTCTTGTTGAGTTTTGTGTGGATGAAGTTTTTAAGATTTAGGGAAACCGTGATATAAAAGGAATTAAGGAGACACAAAATCTCAAGCTTGGGGATTCCCAAGGCATCCCAAGATAACATTTCAAGAAGTCTCGAGCATCTAAGCTTGGGGATGCTACGGTAGGCGTCCCAGCTTTCTTCATCAACAATTAGCGGTTAGTATCGATTGAGCCTACATTTTTGCTTCTTTCACATGATATGTGCTATTCTTGGAACTAGGAAAGTGGCCCGCTCGATGCGCGGGCAATGACTTTTAACCTCTGTCATATTTTATCATTAAATTTCTAATATAACGTGGGATTACAAATATTCTAGAATCCATTCGAATATTTTTTATTATGATTCATTATTTTTATAATACATAAATATAAGTACTAATAATAAATCAAAACCTAATTAATATGGACTAACAAAAATCTATCATTTCACACCCAGATGTAATAATATTTAATTGATTTTTCCAAATCTACCATTGATTTTTTCCAGAGTTTATTTTTTTAGTTCTTTGAAAGAGATTAAACATCATGGATATTGCATATTATTGTGTTTTGTGTAGTATTACACTCTGAAAAATTACTACTTTTATTTGGATTCTATTCTATGTGTACACTTTCGAACATATGACCAAAACAATTCGTAGTCAAATTTGATCATTACATTAACGAAGAAAAAACCCTGTATGACTCATGTGTACCACAACAGATCGAAGGATATGGTCATTTTTTTGTCAATCGCCATGATGGAGGTGATTCAATGGAAGCAGTTATAATGCGGTCTTTGGTGCTCAAGTACATATAAATTTATGCCTCATATATTGAGGAAGAAAAAACCCATTACGACTCATGTGTACCACAACAGATTGAAGAACATGCCCACATTGTGTGAGAAAACCGATGATGGTACAGATACATAGAGTGTTTTCAGGACAATATTATGATAGATAGAGAAAGCAAGATTCATTGCATGGACTTCTCTAGCTAAGTGGATGCTTTGGATGTCCCCATCGGTCGTCGTTGCCAGCCATTCTATCATGTTGCCTTGAATTTTGGCGAAGGGTGAGATTAGTATCATGATAGTAGAAATCAAGGTGGCATGAGAATGTAACTACTTGAGACTTGAATTCTATCATTGCAGGGTGGAATCTACTGAGAGGGATACGACTTGTCCTTGCCGGCGTAGGCATAGACGCTCATGTTACCAATCCTAGAATATCATCTTTGATATTCGTCTGTAGGTACAATTGGTTCTGAAACAACTGGCTAGAACGGCACCCCGTCCACATGCATGCTTCATCATCTGCTTACTCCATAAATCTCGATTACTTCGACCCACCCTAGGTTTGATTTTTTTTCTTTATTTAGGATGTGCTCATAGTAATGTGAAAAATCAAGTTTTCTTCTACCCAAATGGTATGTGTATAGATAGATATGACTGATAATTGCTAGACCATAATAGATAATATACCTAGGTTTGGAGGAGAAATCGTTTTTTTTTTGTTTGCAAAATTGTCTCTTCTGGTCAATTTCGAGTGGACCATTTAGAACTGGTGAATTTTGAGCTTTTAGTTTGTTTGATTTCCTATTTTTCATTACCACCTTGACAAAAATTTGGCCCAAGTCTCTATATTTGACGAAGGCATCAAAACAAATTAGTTGGAAAGGCGTCAAAGCTGACCGGCTCCTACAATGCAAATCTAGCCATGCTAGCTGATCGATTTTGCCGAGACTCAGCACGCACGTACACACATGAAGAAAAGATGATGGATTCTCCTCTTATATAACATAACAAAGCTCCTAATTGATTCGCTCCGGACGGCCGGAAAGACAATGCAATACATGTACATGTGCATATGCACCTGATGGGTGTACTTATGCAAAACTCTGAAAAAAATTTAACTGACATGTCGATCGAGTTTTTTGGACATGGACACGTGATTTTCTTTAGCTAGCTATAGACGGATAGGTGATTCTTTTTGACCTGGAAACGTGATTGTTCTTATCTGAACACCTGCACACCGGTGCATGATTTTTACCTGGACATGTGATTTTCCTTAGAAGAGGACGGGCAATTCTTGTTTTTCTTTTTGACATGGACACGTGATTCTTTTAGACGTGAGAAAAACTATCCAAAGGTTTAAGGTTTTACGTAATGGCAATGGTGGGTAATTTACAGAGGATTATATTGGTGGGCTATTTCTTTAGCTGTAAAGTAGATCTAACGGTTGTGATTTTTTGAAATATTAAATTAAAGGACAAATGTTTCTAATTATTGTGGTAATTTCTAGATTATTTCCCTTTTTTCTAGTTGACCCGTCAAATACTTTTTATATATAATAGATGTCATTTTATTTTGTTTTGCATACTATTTTAATAAAATACTTAGATCTGAAAGTTTTTAAAATGATAGAGAGTCCTCAAATAGCTACCCATTTTCTTAACTACTCGCTTAATCTTCACTTATATCTTTTTGGAGTAGTTTGTCATTTATTCTTGTGCTTCACTTATATCCTATGAGTAAATTGTTGAATGAAATGAATATCATGAAGCTGAAATTATATGTTCATAGCATGCCTAGTAGTAGCTTCACATTGGGTTTAGAAAGTGAAATCTATTGAAGCTTGACAATCACATTATTGGTCATAAAAGCAATTCATGAATGATTAGTACAAGGAAGAGAACTTTCACATAAAAATATTGTATCTTCGACATCTTTTATGATTGTGAATACCCATTAATTATTTTCAAACTTGACTAGTTGAAGTGGGACAAGGAAGACAACGTAATGAGTTATGGTTGTGTATATTTGCATAGAAGTTATATTGTTACGGATCCTCCAACATGTGGTGTTTACTTAGGATCTTTTGCTAGCCAAAAATTCGTACTAAGTAGAGATATTACTTATGCCTAAAAACCCTTAAACCCAGTTTCTTGCAATGAGTGTCCACCATACCTACCTATGGATTGAATAAGATCCTTCAAGTAAGTTGTCATTAGTGCAAAACGCAATAAAAATTGCTCCTAAATATGTTTGATCTTTTATTGTAAGGGAAAATAAGCATTGTATAAACTTGTGATGGCAAAGTAATAAAAGCGACGGACTGCATAATAAAGGTTGCTATCATAAGGGGCAATATAACGTGACGTTCCTTTGCACTAAGAGCTTGCGCATCCAAAAATAAAAAGCACATGACAACCTCTGCTTCCCTCTGTGAAGGGCCTATATTTTACTTTTCAGTATTTACTTTTATGCAAGAGTCAATAGTATGCATTCCCATTTCAACCTCAATTATTCTCTAGTTGGCAAGCATCATGTGGAAGGGAAAGATCTAGGCACATATGACCAGTGAAATATATTTGATAGTGAATTATTATTGTTGACCATTATCTCTATGATAAATGAGTTGGGAGGCGAAACATTAAGCCCCTATCTTTCTCTGTGTATGATGGATGTCATTTGTTCTAAAAATATGCTTTGAGTACTAGCATTCGTAGAAGACTATATGATTATTGAGTATGTGGAGCTCTTACTTAGACTTTGTTGATAATAAGTTGAATTCAATTGTTTGCTGACTGAGAACATAGGTTGTCAAGTTTCAAGAGAATGCATTGTTTGAACCATACCATGTGAATTGATTGCTGCTTTATCATGATGAGTTTTATGAGAAAGAGCTGTTGTTATGATGCTAGGAAAAGTGACTGAAATTATCATTGATCAAACTTATGCTCTGTGCTAGCATTCACACGTCATAAATTATTTCTTTTATCATTTACCTACTCAAGGACGAGCAGGAATTAAGCTTGGGGATGCTGATATGTCTCCAACGAATCTATAATTTATGAAGTATTCATGCCATGTTTACAACAATTATATATGGTTTTGGTATGATTTGAATGGAACTAACTCGGACGGGCGCTGTTTTCAGCAGAACTATCGTGGTGGTGTTATTTGTGCAGAAATAAAAGTTCTCCAAATGCAGCAAAACTTGATGATTTTTTTGGAACAAAAGAGGCACTAGAAGCTTCGTGGGAGGACCAAGGGGTGAAGGAGGTGGCCACAAGGCACCAGCATGTGCAACCCCCCCCCCCCCTCTGGCGCGCCCTGGTGGGTAATGGGCCCCTTGAAGCCCATCTCAGCGTGAGACTGATGCCAAAAAATCTTATAAATACAAAAACCCCAGAAATAACCCTAGGTCGGAAGTTCCGCTGCCGCAAGCCTCTGTAGCCATGAAAAACCAATCTATACCCTGTTCTGGCACCCTGCCGGAGAGGGAAATCATCACCGAAGGCCATCTTCATCATCCCAGCGGCCACCATGATGAGGAGGGAGTAGCCCACCCTCGGGGCTAAGGGTTTGTACTAGTAGCTATATGTTTGATCTCTCTTTATTGTGTTCTTGATTTGGCACGATCTTGATGTATCTCGAGCTTTGTTAATATAGTTGGATCATATGGTGTTTTCCCATCTCTATCTTGTTGCGATGAATTGAGTTTTGCCTTTGAGATTTCATTATTATCGTATTGAATACTTTTATGGATTTGAGAACACTTGATGTATGTTTTTCCACTCAACTCGCGGATTCCTGAGGAGACATTGGGGTAATCTATGCATAGGGGTTGATGCATGCTTTCATCTTTGTTTCTCCGGTAGAAATCTTGGGGCACTCTTTGAAATTCTTTGTGTTGGATTGAGTATTATGAATCGGAAGTTGTTTGATGCATATCGTATAATCAACTCACGGATACTCATGGTGACATTGGAGTATCTAGGTGACATTAGAGTTGGTTTATGTGTATCATATGGTGTTATTTTAATACGAACTCTCGGGTTGTTGGTGACACTTATAGGAATAACTCGATAGATCTATCGGAAAAGATAACTTTGATGTGGTTCCGTACCCTACAAACAATTTCTTCTTATGTTCTCTGCTAGATAAGAACTTTGGAGTGACTCTTTGTCGCACATTGAGGGATGGTTATATGATCCAATTATATTAACATTGTTGAGAGATTGCACTAGTGAAAGTATGAACCCTAGGCCTTGTTTCAAGCATTGCAATACCGTTTGTGCTCACTTTTGTTACTTGCTAACTTGTGTTTTGTATTGTTCCTATTACAAAAATCAATATCTACTATCCATACTACACTTGTATCATCATCTCTTCGCCGAACTAGTGCACCTATACAATTTACCATTGTATTTTGTGTGTTGGGTACACAATAGACTTTGTTATTTTGTTGCAAGGTTGTTTGAGAGAGACCGTCTTCATCCTACGCCTCCCACGGATTGATAAACCTTAGGTCATCCACTTGAGGGAAATTTGCTACTTTCCTACAAAACTCTGCGCTTGGAGGCTCAACACAAGTCTACAAGAACAAGTTGTGTAGTAGACATCAGGGGTACACATCCATTAGTCCATGCCATGCCAATCATTCATCTCTTCTGAAATCTATCATCAATGTTCATTAGATCAATGACATATATTTGTTATTAATTACCAATACCACCCGGGGATTAGTTGCACTTTCAATCTCCCCTTTTTGGTAATTGATGATAGTATATAGATCAAAGCTTCGATAAAAGATGTAATGAATGAAATACATCATCGCTTTGAGAAGTATGTTATAAGCAAGAGCTCCCCCTAAATTTGTGCATTACAAAAAAATTGCTTCTGAATGCAAATGCACAATCGATTAGGTTCCACGGGTTACTCTTCCATGTCACATACATCTTGGTGGAGTGCTCAAAATGGTAAGATTGCAATGTAAATGGCACTCATTACCATGTAAGCAAGTGAATGATCATACAAAGGCATATGTGATGAATATCCAAGCAACCATAGAATTAATGTATGGTATGATCAAGCACAAGATAACATAGTCTCATACAAGCATCGCACAAAAGTATATCAAAGTGGCATAAAACCAATTACAGCAAAAAAAAACTCAAAGAAAATCAAGCAAGGAAAAGCAAAACACTCACTCACTCGAAGCCTAATGATCTATACAAATTCTCCCCTTTAGCAGCAAGTACCGAAAAGTTCGAATGAGTACAGAGCTAATCGTCTCTCTAGGCTTGATCTCCAGCAGCTCCTGGTGGTGAAGTCCTCTAGCTTGCAGCGCCAGTGTCCGTAGATGTCGGAGTCGAGGTGAGTGCATTTGTAAATATCTCAAATGACGTCTGCTGGACTGGTGGAGTGGAGACTGCAGGAGCAACTGATGGATCAGCGGAGGGGGCAGTAGCTGGAGCTAAGATTGTGGCTCTGGAAGTGTCTGGCACTGCAGCTGACCTCGGCATCCTCTGGTACTGAGTTGTAGCGGGAAGTACTGGGCCAGGATGATCATCCTCATTAGTGCTACCATGCCTTTCCTCATCCACATCCTTTTTCAGCTTCTCCACTATGGATTGAACTTCTGCTACTTTGATATCCAAATCATAGAATTTTGCCTCTATAATCCTCTCAAGACTCTTTTGGTTCTCTGCCTCTTGATTGTCTTTACAATGAGATCCATGACTTTGAACTTTTCATGTTGGTCAATGTGATGCAGAATATTTATGGAGTGGCCACAAATCATCCTCTCATCTCCTGACTTGGGCATTAATGTATGCCTCATGATGGTGTTGGAAGTAGCAAGTCCTGCCAGCAGGAAGTAGACTGAGCCAAACTGTTGAGACTCTTTATACTCATTAGGGATCTCCTTGTACATGTTGGCCATGGATTTGTGATCCATATTTGGCTTTGCATACACATCTATATCATTCTCATCAGCTTTGGGCACACCAAGCAATGTGGCCCACTCAATCACACTGGAGTCGTACTTGACATTTTCAGTCATCCACACAATCTTTCCATTTGGATAGAAGTGAGTTGTGGAGTGAAATTGCATGATCATCTCGTCGTTCCATGCAGTCAGCTTCTTCCCTATGAATGCATCAACATCGACAATCCTAAAATCCTCATGAACATGGGGAAATTTCTCTTCATGAAGATCACTATATTTCCATTCCATCCACTTCATGTCACTCACAATGGGCTTCTTATCAAGCAAAACGGTCTCATAAAAGTCTTGTTGCTCTTGGTGTGAAATCGATAGTCAACAGTAGTTCTCCTTCTGATGGAGTAGAGGTCTGCCTCCTCCATTTCCTTAAGCCCTTGTCTTTCCTCTTCTTCATGTTCTCAGCAATGGGATGAGCATCATTATGCTCTGGCAACTTGGGTCTCAGCTTTAGAAGCACTGGGGCATCCTTTTCTTCTTCCTTTTCAGGCACTAGGGCCTTGTTCTTTTCAGCAGCAGATATGTTTCTGATAGTCTCCCCTCTTGCCTTGGAAGTAGGAGCCCTAGACTTGGACTTGTACGGGGCTGCACTCTTCATGGCATCTGCCATGAGCTTCTGTTCCTTGGCAGGAGGAGGGTTAGCAGCAGGCTCTTCCCCTTCTTCTTCAGGAATGTCATCTCTCCTCATGGAAGTGGGTTTGAAGGTTACTTGAACTGATTCCTTCCGAGCCCTCTTTTTCTTGGGTGGATCCTCCTTAGAAACCATGTCTTTCTTGGACTAAGGAACCTTTCTCACTGCTCTTCTGGCAGAAGGCTTTCGGCTATGATGTCTACTACACAACTTATTCTTGTAAACTCGTGTTGGGCCTCCAAGCGTAGAGTTTTGTTGGAGAGTAGCAATTTTCCCTCAAGTGGATGACATAAGGTTTATCAATCCATAGGAGGTGTAGGATGAAAATTGGCATTTCTCAAACAACCATGCAACCAAATAATAAAAATTCTCTTGTGTGTCCCCAAGACACCAAATGCAATGGTAAATTGTATAGATGCACTAGTTCGGCGAAGAGATGACCTTCTTGCTACCTCTTGAGCACTGCGTTGGTTTTCCCTTGAAGAGGAAAGGGTGATGCAGCAAAGTAGCGTAAGTATTTCCCTCAGTTTTTGAGAACCAAGGTATCAATCCAGTAGGAGGCTCCACGCAAGTCCCTCGTACCTGCACAAACAAACAAGAACCTCGCAACCAACGCGATAAAAGGGTTGTCAATCCCTTCACGGTAACTTGCGAAATTGAGATCTAATAGAGATAATAAGATAAGATAAATATTTTTGGTATTTTTATAATATAGATTGCAAAGTAAATATTGCAAAAATAAAGTAGATTGGAAACTTATATGATAAAAGATAGACCCGGGGGCCATAGGTTTCACTAGTGGCTTCTCTCAAGATAGCATAAGTATTACGGTGGGTGAACAAATTACTGTCGAGCAATTGATAGAAAAGTGCATAGTTATGAGAATATCTAGGCATGATCATGTATATAGGCATCACGTCCGCAACAAGTAGACCGACTCCTGCCTGCATCTACTACTATTACTCCACACATCGACTGCTATCCACCATGCATCTAGAGTATTAAGTTCATAAGAACAGAGTAACGCATTAGGCAAGATGACATGATGTAGAGGGATAAACTCAAGCAATATGATATAAACCCCGTCTTTTTATCGTTGATGGCAACAATACAATACGTGCCTTGCTGCCCCTGCTGTCACTGGGAAAGGACACTGCAAGATTGAACCCATGCTAAGCACTTCTCCAATTGCAAGAAAGATCAATCTAGTAGGCCAAACCAAACAGATAATTCGAAGAGACTTGCAAAGATAACCAATCATACATAAAAGAATTCAGAGGAGATTCAAATATTTCTCATAGATAAATTTGATCATAAACCCACAATTCATCGGATCTTGACAAACACACCACAAAAAGAGTTACATCGAATAGATCTCCAAGAAGATCAAGGAGAACATTGTGCTGAGATTCAAATAGAGAGAAGAAGCCATCTAGCTAATAACTATGGACCCGAAGGTCTGTGGTAAACTACTCACAACTCATTGGAGAGGCTATGTTGTTGATGTAGAAACCCTCCATGGTTGATTCCCCCTCCGGCGGAGCGCCGGCGAAGGCTCCAAGATGGGATCTCGCGGATACAGAAGGTTGCAGCGGTGGAAATAGGGTTTCGTGGTGCTCCCGGATGTTTTCAGGGTATGGTGGTATATATAGGCGAAAGAAGTCGGTCAGGGGAGCCACGAGGGGCCCACGAGGGTGGGGGGCGCGCCCACCCCCTAGGGCGCGCCTTGCACTCTCGTGGCCGCCTCGGCTACTTCTTGACGTCCACTCCAAGTCTCCTGGATTGCATTTGTTCCAAAAAGATCGCTCCCGAAGGTTTCATTCCGTTTGGACTCCGTTTGATATTCCTTTTCTTCGAAACACTGAAATTGGCAAAAAAAATAGCAATTTGGATTGGGCCTCCGGTTAGTAGGTTAGTCCCAAAAATGATATAAAAGTGTAAAGTAAAGCCCATAAACATCCAAAACGGGTAATATAATAGCATGGAACAATAAAAAATTATAGATACGTTGGAGACATATCAAGCATCCCCAAGCTTAATTCCTACTCGTCCTTGAGTAGGTAAATGATAAAAACAGAATTTTGATGTGGAATGCTACCTAGCATATTTCTCAATGTAATTTTCATTATTGTGGCATGAATATTCAGATCCAAATGATTCAACTTAAAAGTTCATATTGACATAAAAATAGTAATACTTCAAGCATACTAACAACGCAATCATGTCTTCTCAAAATAACATGGCTAAAGAAAGTTCATCCCTACAAAATCATATAGTTAGGATATGCTTCATTTTCATCACACAAAATACTCCCGTCATGCACAACCCTGGTTTCAGCCAAGCAATTGGTTCATACTTTTAATGCGCTTCAGCCTTTTTCAACTCTCACGCAATACATGAGCACAAGCCATGGATATAGCACTATGGGTGGTATGATGATGGAGGTTGTGTGGAGAAGACAAAAAGGGAGAAAGTCTCACATTGACGAGGCTAATCAATGGCCTATGAGGATGCCCATCAATTGATGTCAACATGAGGAGTAGGGGTTGCCATGCAACGGATGCACTAGAGCTATAAATGTATGAAAGCTCAACAAAAGAAACTAAGTGGGTGTGCATCCAACTTGCTTGCTCACAAAGACCTAGGGCATTTTGAGGAAGCCCATTGTTGGAATATACAAGCCAAGTTCTATAATGAAAAATTCCCACTAGTATATGAAAGTGACAACATAAGAGACTCTCTATCATGAAGATCATGGTGCTACTTTGAAACACAAGTGTGGAAAAGGATAGTAACATCCCCCCCTTTTTGGACCTTTCTTTTTCTTGGACTTTCTTTTTTTGGCATTTCTTTTTTTATTTGGCCTTTATTTTTTTATAAGGGGCAATGCTCTAATAATGATGATCATCACACTTCTATTTATTTACAACTCAAGAATTACAACTCGATACTAGAACAAGATATGACTCTATATGAATGCCTCCGGCAGTGTACCGGGATGGGAAATGAATCAAGAGTGACATGTATAAAAAATTATGCAAGGTGGCTTTGCCACAAATACGATGTCAACTAGATGATCATGCAAGGCAATATGACAATGATGATGCGTGTCATGATAAACGGAATGGTGGAAAGTTGCATGGCAATATATCTCGGAATGGCTATGGAAATGCCATAATAGGTAGGTATGGTGGCTGTTTTGAGGAAGATATAAGGAGGTTTATGTGTGATAGAGTGTATCGTATCATGGGGTTTGGATGCACCGGTGAAGTTTTCACCAACTCTCAAGGTGAGAAAGGGCAATGCACGGTACTGAAGAGGCTAGCAATGATGGAAGGGTAAGAGTGCGTATAATCCATGGACTCACATTAGTCATAAAGAACTCATATACTTATTGCAAAAGTTTTATTAGCCCTCGAAGCAAAGTACTACTACGCATGCTCCTAGGGGGGAGGTTGGTAGGAGTTAGCCATCGCGCGCCCCCGACCTCCACACATAAGGAAGGCAATCAAAAGAGTACCCCATGCAACAAATTTGTTACACAAATTTTACCATACGTGCATGCTACGGGACTTGCCAACTTCAACACAAGTATTTATCAATTTCATAATTACCCAACTAGCATGACTCTAACATTACCACCTTTATATCTCAAAACAATTATCAAGCATCAAATTGATCATAGCATCCAATTCACTTCCTATGATAGTTTTTATTATACCCAACTTGGATGCCCATCATATTAGGACCAATTTTATAACCATAGCAAATACCATGATGTTCTAAAATACTCTAAAAATAATATAAGTGAATCATGAGAGATCAATTATTTCTACAAAATAAAACCACCACCGTGCTCTAAAAAGTATAAGTGAAGCACTAGAGCAAAACTATCTAGCTCAAAGATATAAGTGAAGCACATAGAGTATTCTAATAAATTCCAATTCATGTGTGTCTCTACCAAAAGGTGTGTATAGCAAGGATTATTGTGGTAAACTAAAAAGCAAAGACTCATATCATACAAGACGCTCCAAGCAAAACACATATCATGTGGTGAATAAAAATATAGCTCCAAGTAAAGTTACCGATAGATGAAGACGAAAGAGGGGATGCTTTCCGGGGCATCCCCAAGCTTAGGCTTTTGGTTGTCCTTGGTTTATCTTGGGGTGCCATGGGAATCCCCAAGCTTAGGCTCTTGCCACTCCTTATTCCATAGTCCATCAAATCTTTACCCAAAACTTGAAAACTTCACAACACAAAACTCAACAGGAAATCTCATGAGCTCCATTAATGCAAGAAAGAAAACCCACCACTTAAGGTACTGTAATGAACTCATTCTTTATTTATATTGGTGTTAAACCTACTGTATTCCAACTTCTCTATGGTTCATACCCCCCTATACTAGCCATAGATTCATCAAAATAAGCAAACAACACACAAAAACAGAATCTGTCAAAAACAGAACAGTCTGTAGCAATCTATAACTTTCGAATACTTCTGGAACTCTAAAACTCCTACCAAAATAGGAAGTCCTAGGAAATTTATCTATCGATCTAGCTCAAAAAGAATCAACTCAAAATCAGGTTCCTGTGATTTACTTAAATTATTCTCGTGCGCGCAGAAGTTTCTATTTCTCAGCAAGATTAAATTAACTTTCACCCAAGATGATCCTATAGGTTCTACTTAGCACAAACACTAATTAAAACATAAAACCACATCTAAAAGAGGCTAGATGATTTATTTATTACTAAACATGAACAAAAAATCAAGAAACAAAAATAAAATTGGGTTGCCTCCCAACAAGCGCTATCATTTAACGCCCCTAGATAAGCATAAAAGCGAGAATAGATCGTAAGGTAATTTGATCTTCTTTCTAGGAAAGTGTTCCATGACTTTCCTTAATGGAAATTGGAATCTAATATTTCCTTCCTTCATATCAATAATTGCACCAATCGTTCTAAGGAAAGGTCTACCAAGAATAATAGGACATGAAAGATTGTAATCTATATCAAGAACGATAAAATCTACGGGCACATAATTCCTATTTGCAACAATAAGAACATCATTAATCCTTCCCATAGGTTTCTTAATAGTGGAATCCGCAAGGTGCAAGTTTAAAGAACAATCATCAAATTCACGGAAACATAACACATCACATAAAGTTTTTGGAATCGTGGAAACACTAGCACCCAGATCACACAAAGCATAGCATTCATGATCTTTAATTTTAATTTTAATAGTAGGTTCCCACTCATCATAAAGTTTTCTAGGGATAGAAACTTCCAATTCAAGTTTTTCCTCATAAGATTGCATCAAAGCATCAACGATATGTTTAGTAAAAGCTTTATTTTGACTATAAGCATGAGGAGAATTTAACATGGGTTGCAACAAGGAAATACAATCTATTAAAGAACAATTATCATAATTAAATTCCTTTAAATCCATAATAGTGGGTTCATTGCTATGTAAAGTTTTGACCTCTCCACCACTTTTAGCAATTTTAGCATCAAGATCTAAAAACTCCGAATCATTGCGACGCCTTTTAACTAAAGTTGACTCATCTTCAGTCCCATCATTATCAAGATTCATATTGCAAAACAAATATTTAATAGGAGACACATCAATCACTTTTAGATCTTCATCATTATTTTCATGGAAACTAGGAGAACACGCTCTTATAAAGCAATCTTTCTTAGCACGCATCCTAGCTGTTCTTTCTCTGCACTCATCAATGGAAATTCTCATGGCTTTGAGAGACTCATTGATATCATGCTTAGGTGGAATAGATCTAAGTTTCAAAGAATCAACATCAAGAGAAATTCTATCCACGTTCCTAGCCAATTCATCAACTTTAAGCAATTTTTCTTCAAGCAAAGCATTGAAATTCTTTTGAGAGATCATAAATTCTTTAACACTATTCTCAAAATCAGAGGGCATCTTATTAAAATTTCCATAAGAG
The DNA here is from genome assembly GCF_018294505.1 of Triticum aestivum. Classification (NCBI taxonomy): domain Eukaryota; kingdom Viridiplantae; phylum Streptophyta; class Magnoliopsida; order Poales; family Poaceae; genus Triticum; species Triticum aestivum. Next base: position 150,327,154 of record NC_057813.1, on the reverse strand, counting down.
TTGTTGTAGGAATTACCATAATTATTAGAGGAATTACTAGGAAACGGCCTAGGATTAAAGTTTCTTCTATACGCATTGTTACCAAAATTATTCCTACCAACAAAATTCACATCCATAGATTCATTATTATTCTCAATCAAAGTAGACAAAGGCATATCATTAGGATCAATAGGAGCACTTTAGTAGCAAACAATTTCATAAGTTCATCCATCTTTCCACTCAAAACATTAATCTCTTCTATCGCATGAACTTTTTTACTAGTAGATCTTTCGGTGTGCCATTGAGAATAATTAACCATAATATTATCTAGGAGTTTAGTAGCTTCTCCTAAAGTGATTTCCATAAAAGTGCCTCCCGCGGCCGAATCTAAAAGATTTCTAGAAGCAAAATTCAATCCAGCATAAAAATTTGTATGATCATCCATAAATTCAAACCATGTGTAGGGCAATTGCGAATCATTAATTTCATCCTCTCCCAAGATTGTGCAACATGCTCATGATCAAGTTGCTTAAAATTCATAATATCATTTCTAAGAGAGATGATCTTAGCGGGAGGAAAATACTTAGAGATAAAAGCATCTTTGCACTTATTCCATGAATCAATACTATTTTTAGGCAAAGACGAAACCAAGTTTTAGCACGATCTCTAAGTGAAAACGGAAATAACTTCAATTTAACAATATCATTATGCGTGTCTTTCTTCTTTTGCATATCACACAAATCAACAAAGTTGTTTAGATGAGTAGCGGCATCTTCACTAGGAAGGCCAGAGAATTGATCTTTCATAACAAGATTCAACAAAGCAGCATTGATTTCACAAGATTCAACATCATTAAGAGGGGCAATCGGAGTGCTAAGGAAATCATTATTGTTGGTATTGGAAAAGTCACACAATTTAGTATTATCTTGAGCCATCGTGACAAGCAATCCAACACACAAGCACACAAGAGGCAAGCGAAAAAGAGAGGCGAACGGAAAAGAGAGGGCGAATAAAATGGCAAGGGTGAAGTGGGGGAGAGGAAAACGAGAGGCAAATGGCAAATAATGTAATGCGAGGGAGATGAGTTTGTGATGGGTACTTGGTATGTCTTGACTTGTGAGAAGACCTCCCCGGCAACGGCGCCAGAAATCCTTCTTGCTACCTCTTGAGCACTGCGTTGGTTTTCCCTTGAAGAGGAAAGGGTGATGCAGCAAAGTAGCGTAAGTATTTCCCTCAGTTTTTGAGAACCAAGGTATCAATCCAGTAGGAGGCTCCACGCAAGTCCCTCGTACCTACACAAACAAACAAGAACCTCGCAACCAACGCGATAAAGGGGTTGTCAATCCCTTCACGGTAACTTGCGAAAGTGAGATCTGATAGAGATAATAAGATAAGATAAATATTTTTGGTATTTTTATGATATAGATTGGAAAGTAAAGATTGCAAAATAAAGTAGATTGGAAACTTATATGATAAAAGATAGACCCGGGGCCATAGGTTTCACTAGTGGCTTCTCTCAAGATAGCATAAGTATTACGGTGGGTGAACAAATTACTGTCGAGCAATTGATAGAAAAGTGCATAGTTATGAGAATATCTAGGCATGATCATGTATATAGGCATCACGTCCGCAACAAGTAGACCGACTCCTGCCTGCATCTACTACTATTACTCCACACATCGACCGCTATCCAGCATGCATCTAGAGTATTAAGTTCATAAGAATAGAGTAACGCATTAGGCAAGATGACATGATGTAGAGGGATAAACTCAAGCAATATGATATAAACCCCATCTTTTTATCCTCGATGGCAACAATACAATACGTGCCTTGTTGCCCCTGCTGTCACTGGGAAAGGACACCGCAAGATTGAACCCAAAGCTAAGCACTTCTCCCATTGCAAGAAAGATCAATCTAGTAGGCCAAACCAAACTGATAATTCGAAGAGACTTGCAAAGATAACCAATCATACATAAAAGAATTCAGAGGAGATTCAAATATTTCTCATAGATAAACTTGATCATAAACCCACAATTCATCGGATCTCGACAAACACACCACAAAAAGAGTTACATCGAATAGATCTCCAAGAAGATCGAGGAGAACATTGTATTGAGATTCAAAGAGAGAGAAGAAGCCATCTAGCTAATAACTATGGGACCCGAAGGTCTATGGTAAACTACTCACAACTCATTAGAGAGGCTATGGTGTTGATGTAGAAGCCCTCCATGGTTGATTCCCCCTCCAGCGGAGCGCCGGCAAAGGCTCCAAGATGGGATCTCGCGGATACAAAAGGTTGCGGTGGTGGAAATAGGGTTTCGTGGTGCTCATGGATGTTTTCAGGGTATGGTGGTATATATAGGCAAAAGAAGTCGGTCAGGGGAGCCACGAGGGGCCCACGAGGGTGGGGGGCGCGCCCACCCCCCTAGGGCGCGCCTTGCACCCTCGTGGCCACCTCGTCTGCTTCTTGACGTCCACTCCAAGTCTCCTGGATTGTGTTTGTTCCAAAAAGGTCGCTCCCGAAGGTTTCATTCCGTTTGGACTCCGTTTGATATTCCTTTTCTTCGAAACACTGAAATAGGCAAAAAAAACAACAATTCAGGCTGGGCCTCCGGTTAGTAGGTTAGTCCCAAAAATGATACAAAAGTGTAAAGTAAAGCCCATAAACATCCAAAACGGGTAATATAATAGCATGGAACAATCAAAAATTATAGATACGTTGGAGACATATCAAGCATCCCCAAGCTTAATTCCTACTCGTCCTTGAGTAGGTAAATGATAAAAACAGAATTTTGATGTGGAATGCTACCTAGCATATTTCTCAGTGTAATTTTCATTATTGTGGCATGAATATTCAGATCCAAATGATTCAACTTAAAAGTTCATATTGACATAAAAATAGTAATACTTCAAGCATACTAACAACGCAATCATGTCTTCTCAAAATAACATGGCTAAAGAAAGTTCATCCCTACAAAATCATATAGTTAGGATATGCTTCATTTTCATCACACAAAATACTCCCGTCATGCACAACCCTGGTTTCAGCCAAGCAATTGGTTCATACTTTTAATGCGCTTCAGCCTTTTTCAACTCTCACGCAATACATGAGCACAAGCCATGGATATAGCACTATGGGTGGTATGATGATGGAGGTTGTGTGGAGAAGACAAAAAGGGAGAAAGTCTCACATTGACGAGGCTAATCAATGGCCTATGAGGATGCCCATCAATTGATGTCAACATGAGGAGTAGGGGTTGCCATGCAACGGATGCACTAGAGCTATAAATGTATGAAAGCTCAACAAAAGAAACTAAGTGGGTGTGCATCCAACTTGCTTGCTCACAAAGACCTAGGGCATTTTGAGGAAGCCCATTGTTGGAATATACAAGCCAAGTTCTATAATGAAAAATTCCCACTAGTATATGAAAGTGACAACATAAGAGACTCTCTATCATGAAGATCATGGTGCTACTTTGAAACACAAGTGTGGAAAAGGATAGTAACATCCCCCCCTTTTTGGACCTTTCTTTTTCTTGGACTTTCTTTTTTTGGCATTTCTTTTTTTATTTGGCCTTTATTTTTTTATAAGGGGCAATGCTCTAATAATGATGATCATCACACTTCTATTTATTTACAACTCAAGAATTACAACTCGATACTAGAACAAGATATGACTCTATATGAATGCCTCCGGCAGTGTACCGGGATGGGAAATGAATCAAGAGTGACATGTATAAAAAATTATGCAAGGTGGCTTTGCCACAAATACGATGTCAACTAGATGATCATGCAAGGCAATATGACAATGATGATGCGTGTCATGATAAACGGAATGGTGGAAAGTTGCATGGCAATATATCTCGGAATGGCTATGGAAATGCCATAATAGGTAGGTATGGTGGCTGTTTTGAGGAAGATATAAGGAGGTTTATGTGTGATAGAGTGTATCGTATCATGGGGTTTGGATGCACCGGTGAAGTTTTCACCAACTCTCAAGGTGAGAAAGGGCAATGCACGGTACTGAAGAGGCTAGCAATGATGGAAGGGTAAGAGTGCGTATAATCCATGGACTCACATTAGTCATAAAGAACTCATATACTTATTGCAAAAGTTTTATTAGCCCTCGAAGCAAAGTACTACTACGCATGCTCCTAGGGGGGAGGTTGGTAGGAGTTAGCCATCGCGCGCCCCCGACCTCCACACATAAGGAAGGCAATCAAAAGAGTACCCCATGCAACAAATTTGTTACACAAATTTTACCATACGTGCATGCTACGGGACTTGCCAACTTCAACACAAGTATTTATCAATTTCATAATTACCCAACTAGCATGACTCTAACATTACCACCTTTATATCTCAAAACAATTATCAAGCATCAAATTGATCATAGCATCCAATTCACTTCCTATGATAGTTTTTATTATACCCAACTTGGATGCCCATCATATTAGGACCAATTTTATAACCATAGCAAATACCATGATGTTCTAAAATACTCTAAAAATAATATAAGTGAATCATGAGAGATCAATTATTTCTACAAAATAAAACCACCACCGTGCTCTAAAAAGTATAAGTGAAGCACTAGAGCAAAACTATCTAGCTCAAAGATATAAGTGAAGCACATAGAGTATTCTAATAAATTCCAATTCATGTGTGTCTCTACCAAAAGGTGTGTATAGCAAGGATTATTGTGGTAAACTAAAAAGCAAAGACTCATATCATACAAGACGCTCCAAGCAAAACACATATCATGTGGTGAATAAAAATATAGCTCCAAGTAAAGTTACCGATAGATGAAGACGAAAGAGGGGATGCTTTCCGGGGCATCCCCAAGCTTAGGCTTTTGGTTGTCCTTGGTTTATCTTGGGGTGCCATGGGAATCCCCAAGCTTAGGCTCTTGCCACTCCTTATTCCATAGTCCATCAAATCTTTACCCAAAACTTGAAAACTTCACAACACAAAACTCAACAGGAAATCTCATGAGCTCCATTAATGCAAGAAAGAAAACCCACCACTTAAGGTACTGTAATGAACTCATTCTTTATTTATATTGGTGTTAAACCTACTGTATTCCAACTTCTCTATGGTTCATACCCCCCTATACTAGCCATAGATTCATCAAAATAAGCAAACAACACACAAAAACAGAATCTGTCAAAAACAGAACAGTCTGTAGCAATCTGTAACTTTCGAATACTTCTGGAACTCTAAAACTCCTACCAAAATAGGAAGTCCTAGGAAATTTATCTATCGATCTACCTCAAAAAGAATCAACTCAAAATCAGGTTCCTGTGATTTACTTAAATTATTCTCGTGCGCGCAGAAGTTTCTATTTCTCAGCAAGATTAAATTAACTTTCACCCAAGATGATCCTATAGGTTCTACTTAGCACAAACACTAATTAAAACATAAAACCACATCTAAAAGAGGCTAGATGTTTTATTTATTACTAAACATGAACAAAAAATCAAGAAACAAAAATAAAATTGGGTTGCCTCCCAACAAGCGCTATCATTTAACGCCCCTAGATAAGCATAAAAGCGAGAATAGATCGTAAGGTAATTTGATCTTCTTTCTAGGAAAGTGTTCCATGACTTTCCTTAATGGAAATTGGAATCTAATATTTCCTTCCTTCATATCAATAATTGCACCAATCGTTCTAAGGAAAGGTCTACCAAGAATAATAGGACATGAAAGATTGTAATCTATATCAAGAACGATAAAATCTACGGGCACATAATTCCTATTTGTAACAATAAGAACATCATTAATCCTTCCCATAGGTTTCTTAATAGTGGAATCCGCAAGGTGCAAGTTTAAAGAACAATCATCAAATTCACGGAAACATAACACATCACATAAAGTTTTTGGAATCGTGGAAACACTAGCACCCAGATCACACAAAGCATAGCATTCATGATCTTTAATTTTAATTTTAATAGTAGGTTCCCACTCATCATAAAGTTTTCTAGGGATAGAAACTTCCAATTCAAGTTTTTCCTCATAAGATTGCATCAAAGCATCAACGATATGTTTAGTAAAAGCTTTATTTTGACTATAAGCATGAGGAGAATTTAACACGGATTGCAACAAGGAAATACAATCTATTAAAGAACAATTATCATAATTAAATTCCTTTAAATCCATAATAGTGGGTTCATTGCTATGTAAAGTTTTGACCTCTCCACACTTTTAGCAATTTTAGCATCAAGATCTAAAAACTCCGAATCATTGCGACGCCTTTTAACTAAAGTTGACTCATCTTCAGTCCCATCATTATCAAGATTCATATTGCAAAACAAAGATTTAATAGGAGACACATCAATCACTTTTAGATCTTCATAATTATTTTCATGGAAACTAGGAGAACACGCTCTTATAAAGCAATCTTTCTTAGTACGCATCCTAGCGGTTCTTTCTCTGCACTCATCAATGGAAATTCTCATGGCTTTGAGAGACTCATTGATATCATGCTTAGGTGGGATAGATCTAAGTCTCAAAGAATCAACATCAAGAGAAATTCTATCCACGTTCCTAGCCAATTCATCAACTTTAAGCAATTTTTGTTCAAGCAAAGCATTGAAATTCTTTTGAGAGATAATAAATTCTTTAACACTATTCTCAAAATCAGAGGGCATCTTATTAAAATTTACATAAGAGTTGTTGTAGGAATTACCATAATTATTAGAGGAATTACTAGGAAACGGCCTAGGATTAAAGTTTCCTCTATACGCGTTATTACCAAAATTATTCCTACCAACAAAATTCACATCCATAGATTCATTGTTATTCTCAATCAAAGTAGACAAAGGCATATCATTAGGATCAATAGGAGCACTATTATTAGCAACAATTTCATAAGTTCATCCATCTTTCCACTCAAAACATTAATCTCTTCTATCGCATGAACTTTTTTACTAGTAGATCTTTCGGTGTGCCATTGAGAATAATTAACCATAATATTATCTAGGAGTTTAGTAGCTTCTCCTAAAGTTATTTCCATAAAAGTGCCTCCCGCGACCGAATCTAAAAGATTTCTAGAAGCAAAATTCAATCCAGCATAAAAAAATTGTATGCTCATCCATAAATTCAAACCATGTGTAGGGCAATTGCGAATCATTAATTTCATCCTCTCCCAAGATTGTGCAACATGCTCATGATCTAGTTGCTTAAAATTCATAATATCATTTCTAAGAGAGATGATCTTAGCAAGAGGAAAATACTTAGAGATAAAAGCATCTTTGCACTTATTCCATGAATCAATACTATTTTTAGGCAAAGACGAAAACCAAGTTTTAGCACGATCTCTAAGTGAAAACGGAAATAACTTCAATTTAACAATATCATTATTTGTATCTTTCTTCTTTTGCATATCACAAAAATCAACAAAGTTGTCTAGATGAGTAGCGGCATCTTCACTAGGAAGGCCAGAGAATTGATCTTTCATAACAAGATTCAACAAAGCAGCATTGATTTCACAAGATTCAACATCATTAAGAGGGGCAATCGGAGTGTTAAGGCAATCATTGTTGTTGGTATTGGAAAAGTCACACAATTTAGTATTATCTTGAGCCATCGTGACAAGCAATCCAACACACAAGCACACAAGAGGCAAGCAAAAAAGAGAGGCGGACGGAAAAGAGAGGGTTAATAAAATGGCAAGGGTGAAGTGGGGGAGAGGAAAACGAGAGGCAAATGGCAAATAATGTAATACGAGGGAGATGAGTTTGTGATGGGTACTTGGTATGTCTTGACGTGTGAGAAGACCTCCCTGGCAACGGCGCTAGAAATCCTTCTTGCTACCTCTTGAGCACTGTGTTAGTTTTCCCTTGAAGAGGAAAGGGTGATGCAGCAAAATAGCATAAGTATTTCCCTCAGTTTTTGAGAACCAAAGTATCAATCCAGTAGGAGGCTCCACGCAAGTCCCTCGTACCTGCACAAACAAACAAGAACCTCGCAACCAACGTGATAAAGGGGTTGTCAATCCCTTCACGGTAACTTGCGAAATTGAGATCTAATAGAGATAATAAGATAAGATAAATATTTTTGGTATTTTTATAATATAGATTGGAAAGTAAATATTGCAAAAATAAAGTAGATTGGAAACTTATATGATAAAAGATAAGCCCGGGAGCCATAGGTTTCACTAGTGGCTTCTCTCAAGATAGCATAAGTATTACGATGGGCGAACAAATTACTGTCGAGCAATTGATAGAAAAGTGCATAGTTATGAGAATATCTAGGCATGATCATGTATGTAGGCATCACATCCGCAACAAGTAGACCGACTCCTGCCTGCATCTACTACTATTACTCCACACATCGACCGCTATCCAGCATGCATCTAGAGTATTAAGTTCATAAGAATAGAGTGATGCATTAGGCAAGATGACATGATGTAGAGGGATAAACTCAAGCAATATGATATAAACCCCATCTTTTTATCCTCGATGGCAACAATACAATACGTGCCTAGTTGCCCCTGCTGTCACTAGGAAAGGACACCGCAAGATTGAACCTAAAGCTAAGCACTTCTCCCATTGCAAGAAAGATCAATCTAGTAGGCCAAACCAAACTGATAATTCGAAGAGACTTGCAAAGATAACCAATCATACATAAAATAATTCATAGGAGATTCAAATATTTCTCATAGATAAACTTGATCATAAACCCACAATTCATCGGATCTCGACAAACACACCACAAAAAGAGTTACATCGAATAGATCTCCAAGAAGATCAAGGAGAACATTGTATTGAGATTCAAAGAGAGATAAGAAGCCATCTAGCTAATAACTAGGGACCCGAAGGTCTATGGTAAACTACTCACAACTCATTAGAGAGGCTATGGTGTTGATGTAGAAGCCCTCCATGGTTGATTCCCCCTCCAGCGGAGCGCCGGCAAAGGCTCCAAGATGGGATCTCGCGGATACAAAAGGTTGCGGTGGTGGAAATAGGGTTTCGTGGTGCTCATGGATGTTTTCAGGGTATGGTGGTATATATAGGCAAAAGAAGTCGGTCAGGGGAGCCACGAGGGGCCCACGAGGGTGGGGGGCGCGCCCACCCCCCTAGGGCGCGCCTTGCACCCTCGTGGCCACCTCGTCTGCTTCTTGACGTCCACTCCAAGTCTCCTGGATTGTGTTTGTTCCAAAAAGGTCGCTCCCGAAGGTTTCATTCCGTTTGGACTCCGTTTGATATTCCTTTTCTTCGAAACACTGAAATAGGCAAAAAAAACAACAATTCAGGCTGGGCCTCCGGTTAGTAGGTTAGTCCCAAAAATGATATAAAAGTGTGAAGTAAAGCCCATAAACATCCAAAACGGGTAATATAATAGCATGGAACAATCAAAAATTATAGATACGTTGGAGACGTATCATGATACAAGTGTAGTAATGATATTAGATGTTGATTTTTGTAATAGCAACAATAAAAAATAGCAAGGTAGAAATTGATAAATCGAAGCACGAACGGTATTGCAATTCTTGAATTGAAGCCTAGGGTCCGTACTTTCGCTAGTGCAATCTCTCAACAATGATAATATAACTGGATCATATGACTATCCCTCAACATGTGATGAAGAATCACCCTAAAGTTTCTATCTAATGGAGAGCATAAGAAGAAATTGTTTGTAGGGTACGAAACCACCTTAAAGTTATCCTTTATGATCGATCTATCTAAGAGTTCATACTAAAATAACACCAAGTTATCCCATCTGATCGATCTATCCAAGAGTTCGTACTAAAATAACACCATATGATACACATCAACCAACTCTAATGTCTCCTAGATACTCCAATGTCACCGCGAGTATACGTGAGTTGATTATGAGATATGCATCAAACAATTTCAGATTCATAATTCTCAATCTAACAAAAAGAACCTAAAAGAGTGCCCCAAGATTTCTACCGGAGAAACATAGACGAGAACATGCACCAACCCCTAGCTATGCATGGATTACCCCAATGTCACCTCGGGAATCCGCAAGTTGAGTGCCGAAACACATAGCAAGTGAATCAATATGATACCCCATTGTCACCATGGGTATTCATAGCAAGACATACATCAAGTGTTCTCAAATCCATAAAAGTATTCAATCCAACAAGAAGGAAATCTCAAAGTGAAAACTCAATTCATCAGAACAAGATAGAGAGGGGTAAACACCATATGATCCAACTATATTAACAAAGCTCGCGATACATCAAGATTGTGTCAACTCAAGAACACGAGAGAGAGAGAGAGAGAGAGAGAGAGAGAGAGAGATTACACACATAGCTACTGGTACAAACCCTCAGCCTCGAGGGTGGACTACTCCCTCCTCATCATGGTGGCCGCCGGGATGATGAAGATGGCCACCGGTGATGAGTTCCCCCTCCGGCGGGGTGCCGAAACAGGGTATAGATTGGTTTTTCATGGCTACAGAGGCTTGCGGCGGCAGAACTTCTGATCTAGGGTTATTTCTGGGGGTTCCTGATTTATAGGATTTTTTGCGTCGGTATCACGCGAAGATGGGCCTCGAGGTGAGCACGATACACCTGCACACAAGTTGGGATCCAGGCGCGCCCTGGTGGGTTGTGCCCACCTCGTGGCTCTTCTGTCCCTCCCATGAAGATTCTAGTGCCTCTTTTGTTCCGAACAAATCATCAAAAAGTTTCAGCTCATTTGGAGAAATTTCATTTTTGCACAAAAAACAACACCATGGTAATTCTGCTGAAAATAGTGTCAGTCCGGGTTAGTTCCATGCAAATCATACCAAAACCATATAAAATTGTTGTAAACATGGCATGAATACTTCATAAATTATAGATACGTTGGAGACGTATCAAGCTGGCAGCAGTGCCATACTCCTTTGCAAGAACCACTCTCTTGGCCTTCTTTGATGTTGCCTCATTTGCAACAAAATCTCCATGTTCATCATCTGAAGTTTTCTTCTTCTTTGATCTAGTGGCTGTTTTTGGAAAATCTGGATAACTTCTCACTCCTTCATAGAAACTGTCTTCTGGACTTGATCCTGCACTCATGTCAATGCTCTGCTCTGCTGACATGTTCTGGCTGTCACTTGCATCTGACATTGCTGACACTGCACCTGCGAAGTAGATGGGGTAGAGTGGAATGGATGAGCATCACAAAAACATATCTTTTTGCCAAAATTTTGAGTAAAAGTTTCAGGTCTAGGTATTCACAGAAGTGATATCGGAGTCACCGAGTGGATGGTTTCGGTAGCACCGAAGCTGTTTCCGAGACGATTCCACACAATCTCGGTCAGACTGAGATGTGTTTCGGTCTCTCCGACAAGCTAGGGTTCTACTGAGACTTTAGACTCGGACTCACCGATGTGTACTGCTCGGAGGCACTGAGGCGTACAATGTGCAACGGCCAGAGGCCAAATCAGTGATTCCGATTTTTCCGTTCGGTCATTCCAAGATTAATTCTGTGCAAACCTGACACTAAATTTTTAAACTTAAATCTAATCTAAGGAATTCGTATGAGGAATAGATAGTGCAATCTGTGCCAAGAATAATGGCGCAAACCCTAGTGCATTGAATCAGAAATTGAAGCACGAGGGGATCAGATTTTACCCTAACTTGGCGCTGATGACCCACAAGTATAGGGGATCAATTGTAGTACTTTAGGTAAGTAAGAGTGTCGAACCCAACAAGGAGCAGAAGGAAATGACAAGCGGTTTCCACCAAGATATTTTCTGCAAGCACTGAAATTGTCGATAACAGATAGTTTTGTAGTAAGATAATTCGTAATGGGTAACAAGTAAAAAGTGTAGCAAAGGTGCAGCAAGGTGGACCAATCCTTTTTGTAGCAAAGGATAAGCCTGGACGAACTCTTATATAAAGTAAAGCGCTCCCAAGGACACATGGTATTTACTGTCAAGTTAGTTTTCATCAAGCTCATATGATTCGCGTTCGTTACTTTGATAATTTGATATGTGGGTGGACCGGTTCTTGCGTGATGTCCTTACTTGGACAAGCCTCTCACTTATTATTAACCCCTCTCGCAAGCATCTGCAACTATGAAAGAAGAATTAAGATAAATTTAACCATAGCATGAAACACGTGGATCCAAATCAGCCCCTTAATTACGAAGCAACGCCTAAACTAGGGTTTAAGCTTCTGTCACTCTAGCAACCCATCATCTACTTATTACTTCCCAATGCCTTCCCCTAGGCCCAAATCATGGTGAACTGCCATGTAGTCGATGTTCACATAATACCACTAGAGGAAAGACAACATACATCTCATCGAAATATCGAACAAATACCAAATTCACATGATTACTTATAACAAGACTTCTCCCATGTCCTCAGGAACAAATGTAACTACTCACAAAGCATGTTCATGCTCAAGATCAGAGGGGTATTGAATATCATTAAGGATCTAAACATATGATCTTCCACCAAATAAACCAACTAGCATCAACTACGAAGAGTAATCAACACTACTAGGTACCCACAACTACCAATCTGAGGTTTTGGGACAAAGATTGAATACAAAGATGAACTAGGGTTTGAGAGGAGATCATGCTGGTGAAGATGTTGATGAAGATTGACCCTCCATCGATGAGAGGATCGTTGATGATGACGCTGGCTTCGATTTCCCCCTCTGGGAGGGAAGTTTCCCCGGCAGAATAGCTCCGCCGGAGCCCTAGATTGCTTCTACCTAGGTTCCACCTCGAGACAGTGGTGCTTCATCCCGAAAGCTCTCTTCTGGTTTTTTCGAGGTCAAATCCCTCAATATAGCAGAAGATGGGCACTAGATGATGGCCAGGGGGCCCACAAGCCCTAGGGGCGCACCCTGGGGATAGGGAGCGCCCCCAGGCTTATGGCCTCTTGGTGGGTCCCCTTCTGTAACTTCTTTGCCCAATATTTTTTATATATTCAAAAATAATTCTCCTAAAGTTTCAGGACATTTGGAGTTGTGCAGAATAGGTCTCTCGGATTTGCTCCTTTCCGGTCCAAAATTCCAGCTGTCGGCATTCTCCTTCTTCATGTAAATCTTGTAAAATAGGAGAGAAAAGGCATAAGTATTGTACCATAATGTGAAATAACAGCCCATAATGCAATAAATATTAACATAAAAGCGTGATGCAAAATGGACGTATCAGGCGCAAATCCTCTACGGTGGCAATGGTGGGAGAGATTCTCGTTGACGGTAACGGAATCCAACGGCGAGGGCGCACAGGATGCAACAGCGACTGTCCAAAGACTTGGTGACAGCAGCTGTGGGACGCGAAGTCAAAAATGAGTCAAGAAATTTCAACCGCACGGTCTCACTAGATATATATACCCATCAGCTGCCGGTGGCTCCGAGTGAAGCAACTCGGTGGCACTGATATGTGTAACTGCTAGCAGTATAACACATTGGTGGCTCTGAAATGGTTGAAGTCGATGGAACGCGAGAAGGAAAATCAAATCAATCTAAATGACTTCAGTTTGATCGAGTGTGAGTAAATTGGTCCAACCGTAAGAATGTAGAAGGTTTTGGAGCTCAGTCCTTCTAGATCGGTGACTCCGAGTGCGCCTCACCCAGAGGGTCCAAAAATGACTTATTCAAGCTTTTGTGATATGGCAAGAATGAATTTAGATGAGTTGAGATATATAGCTAGAGAGGGTATTTAGGCATTCTTGTACATCCATTTGGCCAAATAAACCAAATCCTTGAATGGAGAAAATATGCATACCAACATGCTCACACAATAAGATAGAAAATAAAATATGTGTCAAACATGCACAACCAATTCTAGCAAGTATCAAGCTATTGGCGATGACTAGGTCAACTATATATGAGTATATTGACTCAGGACCAAATGAGAACATTTGATCGAGGTCATACTCATCGTTTAAGCACAAGTGGGGTTACCACTTTTACATACAGCACTAATGTGTTCACACCATTAGAGTTGCTTTATCTCAAGTCTTAGAGCAAAGCTCCCCCTAGATGTGATATCCCCCCAAAGAGGGATGATCTAACCTTGGATTTTGTCGATGATGACTTCATTAGATAGTGAAGATCTGGCTGCTCAATGTTGATGTAGTCCATTAAGAGTTGGGAGCAATCCTTTGGATTTGGGCACTTTCAATACCTACATGGTGTAGTCCCACAAGGAACGTACAAGCATATCCATAGACATAGCCTGAAATGCACATATAATGATGTCCATGAATGCATTGAATACCTTGTCCCTTTTCTTACCAACAAGAGGGTTTGTGACTCCTTGAGCTAGTGCAAGATGTTGAAGTTGGTAGCACAAGTTCTTGCCAAAAGGAACGTGAGTGAAGTTTGTTGGCAGAGTCACCCTTAATAACACTCTAGTTCTTCTTCTTTGGGACCCACATCAACTTTATGGGAATCCTTGGAGTTTTGGTTGAGCTTGATGAAGTAGAGCTTGATGAAGTCTTGGGAACCCACTTGACCATGGCTTGAGGTGCTTCCTCAAATGAATCAATGTCTTCTTGAAGCTTGTCCTTGTCTTTTAACTTGTGGTCTTGTGGTGGAAGATCATCTTATGCTTGTGTTCCCTTGAAGGAAGTGGGGTTATACTTCTCTTGTTGAGGAACAAACTTTGTCCTGGGGTATTGATCTTCTTCTCATTCAACTCCATTAGCATTGAACTTCCATTGAAAACCAATACCTTGATTCTTCTGGTGTCTTCCTTGGTTGCGTAAAATTTCCTAAAATTGCTTACTCCCGGCAAGACTCTTGTGAATGCCTTTCTCTATAATTCCCATCAATAAACTACTCTCTTGCTCAAGTGTAACTTGGCTAAGAGAATCATTAGTGGAATCATGGGAACTACTAGAAGCAACAATATTTGATTTAGCATTGTTATTGTTACTACTAGATGAAGAACCTTTCTTACTATTGTTACTAGCTTGAGTAGTATTAACTTGTGGCATAAAAGTAGACAAGAGGAGAACTTTGGCAATGTAAGAAGAACTCTTCTTTCGAGATCATCATTGAATGCTTTAAGAAGCTCATGCTCTTGCTCTAAATTTAGCTTCTCAAAGCATAGCTTCTCATGAGTTCTTAGAAGCTCTCTATGATCTTCTTGAGTTGTTTCATGGGCTAACTTAAGAGTGTTTAGTTCTTTAGTTAGACGCTCAATCTCCTTCTTAGCATTGTCATTCGTTTCGTCTTGATTATCATGATTACTAGCAAGTTCATTATAGCTCACATCACTAGTTTTATCAACAAGAAAATCATCATCACCTAGCAAATCATCCTCATCACTATCAAAATCAAGATACTCGGGGTGTGATACCTTAGGGCCTTTAGCCATGAAGCATCTTCCAATTCCTTCATTCTATGAATCAAATATGTCATAGGAGTTGGATGACACTAGAGCAAGTTCGGCAACACCTCATCTTAACTATAGTCGGAGTCGGAGTGATAACTTCTCTCGGAGTGGTTGTTGGAGACAGAGCCGGAAACCCATTCGCCAACATGAGCTTGATGCCTTCTTCTAGAGTAGTTCTTGGTTGACTTGTATTTCCCTTTTGATTCCTTATTTCTTCGAGAAGGTCTCTGTTCATAACAATCATCTCTACTCCTCCTCTCTCTATGAGGTGATTCATATATTCTACTCTTCCTTCTAGGCGAGTCTTCTCTTTTCTTGTGAGGTGTCGTACACTATTTGTAGTAGTGTCCGGGTCTTCCACAATTGTAGCAATTTTGGTCATGATTTCATGATCTTTTCTCATAGTGCCTTGAGTTGGAGCTTCTCTCTTTGGTTTCTATTCTTGTAGAATTTGTTGAAGTTCTTCACCATTAGACTCAATTCCTCATTGGATACTTGCTTGTCACTTGAAGTTGTAGGAGCTTCACTTGAGACTTTGTATGTACCACTTGACTTGTTGTGGAGCTCCTCCTTATCCTTGAGTGACATCTCATGAGCAACGATTCTTCCAATGACTTTTGTAGGCTTGAGATCTTTGTAATTGGCATCATTTGGATCAATGTGCACATGATGTCATACTTTCCATTCAAGGCTCTAAGGATCTTCTTGATGATGAATTTGTGGGTAATTTCTTCGCTTTCTAAGCCGATAATCTCATTTGTGATGAGAGCAAGCTTAGAGTACATCTCGGTGACTCCTTCGCCATCCTTCATCTTAAACTTGTCAAGTTGACTTTGAAGTACATCCAACTTGGATTCCTTGACGAACTCGGTACCTTCGTGCATATGAACCAAATTATCCCCAATTTCCTTGGCATTCTCGAGGCGGCTAATCTTGTTGAATTCCTCGGGGTACAAACCATTGAAGAGTATGTCACAAGCTTGAGCATTGTATTGCAACATCTTTAATTCTTCTTTGGTTGCTTCATGATCTGGCTCTTTGCTATCCTCAAAGTATTCACCTTGCAAGCCAATACGAACAACAGCCCAAACGGCAGGGTTATGACCAAGAATATGCATTTTTCATCTTATGCTTCCAACTACCAAAATTTGTATCATCAAAATATGGACCTCTACGGTGGTAGTTTCCCTCACTAGACGCCATACTCTCCTAGGTTGTGCAACCAATGCAATGGATACCAAAGCTCTGATACCACTTGCAAGATCAAAAGTATGTCTAGAGGGAGGTGATTAGACTACTTGACCAAATAAAACCTAACCTTTTCCCAATTTTAGTTGTAGGCCGATTTTAGCAATTCTAGCAAGTCAAGTATCACACTACACATGCAATTCTAAGAATGTAGCAATGGAAAGTAAAGCATTGCACATGTAAGTAACGGAGGGGTTTGGAGATTTCAAACACAATGAAGACACGATGATTTTTGGCGTGGTTACGATAGGTGGTGCTATCGTATGTCCACATTGATGGAGACTTCAACCCACGCAGGGTAATGGTTGCGCGACTCCACTGAAGGCTCCACCCACGAAGGGTCCACGAAGAAGCAACCTTGTCTATTCCACCATGGCTTACATCCACGAAGGACTAGCCTCACTCAGGTAGATCTTCATGAAGTAGGAAATCGCCTTGCCCTTACAAACTCCTTGGTTCAACTCCACATGATCTTGGAGGCTCCCAAGTGACACCTAACCAATCTAGGAGACACCACTCTCCAAAAGGTAATTGATGTCGTTGGTGATGAACTCCTTGCTCTTGTGCTTCAAATGATAGTCTCCTCAACACTCAATCTCTTTCTCACAGATTTGGCTTGGGTAGGAGAGGAATTGGAGTGGAAAGCAACTTGAAGAGGCTAGAAATCAAGGTTCAAATGGTAGGAATGGAATCTCTTGATCTCAACACATGAGTAGGTGGTTCTCTCTCAGAAAATGAATGGTGGAAGTTGTGTTTCATTTTGATGGCTCTCTTACTAAGTAAGAGGGGGTGGATGGGTATTGTCGGTGTCAAAACCGGCGGATCTCGGGTAGGGGGTCCCGAACTGTGCGTCTAGGCGGATGGTAACAGGAGACAAGGGACACGATGTTTTTACCCAGGTTCGGGCCCTCTCGGTGGAGGTAAAACCCTACTCCTGCTTGATTAATATTGATGATATGGGTAGTACAAGAGTAGATCTACCACGAGATCAAGGAGGCTAAACCCTAGAAGCTAGCCTACAGTATGATTGTTGTTTGTCCTATGGACTAAAACCCTCCGGTTTATATAGACACCGGAGAGGGCTAGGGTTACACAGAGTCGGTTACAATGGTAGGAGATCTACATATCCGTATCGCCAAGCTTGCCTTCCACGCCAAGGAAAGTCCCATCCGGACACGGGACGAAGTCTTCAATCTTGTATCTTCATAGTCTTGGAGTCCGGTCAACGGTGATAGTTCGGCTATCCGGACACCCCCTAGTCCAGGACTCCCTCAGTAGCCCCTGAACCAGGCTTCAATGACGATGAGTCCGGCGCGCATATTGTCTTCGGCATTGCAAGGCGGGTTCCTCCTCCGAATAATTCATAGAAGATTTTGAACACCAGGATAGTGTCCGGCTCTGCAAAATAAATTCCACATACCACCATAGAGAGAATAATATTTACACAAGTCCAATCTACTAACGTATTTCGAGGTATGACGCCACATCACGGCAAAAACTTTATTAGAATCGTTTTTATTGTTCCACCTCAGCGCGTTTAGTGAAGCGGTTTCCTTGGCATGTCTTGTCAAAGCAGAGATCGTGTCCCCTTATTCCGGGATTCTCATCAATACGGGCGTGGTTAACCCAACCGCGCCATTGATTGTGACGCTTGGGAGATAAGTGAGTTTTACTGGGCCGGTGGGGACGCATAGCTTCGTCCGCTCATATATAAGGGGATAAGAATCCACCTTTTCACCTACGCCTTCTTCCTCCTTTGCTTATCCATCTCCGCGCACTCGAGCTCCAGCGCCCAAGTCCGCACATCTCACCTCAACCTTCTCCAACCATGTCCGGAGCGGGAGGCAAGTGGATGGCCTCCTCCGTCACGGAGGGGCACATCAAGAGGCTGCGCAAGGCCGGATACTTGTCCAGCGATATCGCGCACCGACTCCCCGACGAGGGGCAGCTCATCCCCACCCCCAGGCCCCATGAGAGGGTGGTGTTCCTTCCCCATTTCCTCCACGGACTGGGCTTCCCACTCCACCCATTTGTCCGGGGGGTCATGTTCTACTACGGCCTGGATTTCCATGATCTAGCCCTGAATTTCATCCTCAACATCTCGGCGTTCATCGTCGTGTGCGAGGCCTTCCTCTGCGTCCGGCCCCACTTCGGCTTATGGCTGAAAACTTTTAATGTCAAGCCGAAGGTAGTGGGCGGCTGCCAAGTGCAGTGCGGAGGCGCCATGGTGGGCAAGATGCCCAACATTACATGGCTTGAGGGCGCCTTCGTGGAAACCATCAAAGGGTGGCAATCGGGGTGGTTCCACATCACCGAGCCGCGTGACCCTAAATGGGCAGCGGCCCCCGAATTCAGATCTGGGATCCCCACACGGCTCACCTCTTGGAAAGAGAAGGGCCTGACGTGGGGTGATTCGGAGGAGCTGACCGGACTTCAATCCTGCGTCCAAACCCTGGTGAACAAGAAGCTCAAGCTTGTCAACGTAATCCAGGTCATGCTCATCTGTCGGATTCTCCCGTGCCAACAGCGGGCTTTCAATTTGTGGGAGTTTGATCCGGCACATCACCCAACCTTGAGCAGGCTCTTCGACACTACGTACGAAGACGCCTGGAGGGTGCTGTTCAAGGGCGCCGAGGCTCCCCCATCCGCTACCGAAGATCGCAGATTCAGCTCGCAGCGTCAAGCCGGCGAGGTAAGCTATTTTATACTTTACGGGACACTTGCTTTCCATAGTTTGACTCTATGCGGGATCTAAAACTCCCATTACCTTTGACAGGCCTGGCAGAAGATGTCCGGGCAGGTTAACTTCCCGGCTCCCTTGCCCGAAGACCCAGCGGATGCCCGATTATCGGGACTGCTGGCCCTGGCGCCTTACGTGGTGCCGGAGAAGAAGGCCAAGAAGAAGGCCACGAGAACTCGGATGAGTTCCCGGCGCCAGGTGTTATCGGACTCATCGTCCGATGACTCCGAGGTGGAATCCTCCCACGAGGACGAGGAGGAGAAGAAAGAGGCCTCTCCCCCAGTGGGGGGAGAGAAGAGAGGAAGGCTTCCCTGACGGGGCAGGCCTAAGGGTCCAAGAAGGGATGGACCCTTCCTCCGGACTGTTCAACCAACACCGACGACGGCGAGGAGGAGTGGCCCTCGAGGGCCAAGCCCCTGGTGAGATCGTAAGTGTCCGGATCCCAGAATAACTTATGATTTTCCTTTCGCCGCATAGTGTCTTCTAATGCCGAACACCACCATATAGTCCGCCCAAGGATGATCTCCCCGCTTCGTCGAGCGGGTCCCTGGGTTCGTCGGATGTGAATAGTGCTTCACTTCCGACTGCCTCCTCCCCTCGTGACACAGACGACGCCGAGGTGGGGTCCCAAAAGGGGACCGGCCAGGAGGAGGAGGCCCCGGAGGTGCCGCAGGGCAACCTCCCGGACTTCGGTCCAGACTCCGCGCCGAAACCTTCGGTGGTTCCGGAGTCCGGCGGGCGGCCCCTTCGTAAGAAGGGCGGGACGGCGACGCCGGTGACCTCTGTCCAATCGGAGGTGCCGGATAATTTGCTGGAGGCGCTCAACAGCACTTCCATCAAAGAAGAACACCGCACTGTTATGAGTGTGGTGATTCAGAAAGTTCAGTCCGCCAAGAGCGGGCTGACTGAAGCCTGCACCAGCCTTCTAACAGGCTTTGAGGTAAGGGTTTCAAGATATGTAAAAATAGTACCGCATAGACAGTAGCCCCTGATGCTCAGTTCGGTGTTCGGAAAGAAAAGCCGAACTGAGGATCTAAAAAGATATACGCAGGAGTCTAACACAAATATGTCAATATGGGAATGCAGGTTGCGCTGCTGACCTCTGTCGCACTGACTACGGAGGTCAATTCCTTGAAGGAGAGCCTCGAGCGGTCCGAGAGCGAGCTCGGCCGTGCCAAGAAGCGGCTCGAGGACAAGGAAGGTAAGTAACACCTTATTAAAGTTGTACCTTATAAAAAAGGATTTGGTTGCAAAAAATGACAGGAATAACAGGTGGCGACCTTGAAGGAGGCGGTGTCCGCGGCCGAATGCAATGCGGCCGCGGAATGCACCGAGCGAGAGAAGCAGCAGGCGCGGGTGGCGAAGGTGCGGCAAGAGCTCCAGGCTCTCGTGGAAAAACACGAGAGTTTGGAGCGTGACTCGAAGACTCGAGAGTCCGAGCTTGCGTCGGCTCTTGAGAGTGCCAAAGCCGCTAAGGCCGAAGCCCAAAAGGCCCTCCAGGAAATCGAGGCAGTAAAGAAGATAGCGGCGGGTAAGGCATTCGTCATGCAAAGCAAGCATGTAAAAGTGAATTACCTGTTACTTACCCGAATTCGGAGCTCAACAGGAGCGTTCGCAGATTTGCCCCGTAGCATGTCCGATGTTGCCGCGTTCTACAGAGCCGAGGAGGGGAGCTCGACGGAAAAGGTGTTCTGGTCTCAGTATGCTAAGGCCGGACATCCGGTGCCCCTGAGCGACCAGCTGAAGCAGCTGGTCGAGCTCCACAAGGTGGCCGAACAGGCCATGAAGGGCCTCATTGGTTGGCTGTGGCCCAAAGAAGCCATGTCTGGGAGCTACTTCGGTCTGGTGCGGCGGCTGGTGGACGCCTGTCCTTGGGTTGACGTCATCAAGCACTCCGCCTGTATTGAAGGTGCCCGTCAGGCCCTTGCCCGCGCCAAGGTGCACTGGGGCAAGATGGACGCCGAGAAGCTTGTGACGGACGCGCCACCGCCGGGCAAGGAGTATCGCACGCCCGAGATGTATTATAAGGGTGTCCTGAAGGGTGCCCGCATTATTGCGGGTGAATGCTCCAAAGATGTAATTTTTGAGTAGACTCGCGTTTTGTTATCCTGTGCGCTGAAAACTTTGTTCATATGCGCTAAGCAACGCTTGTTAATTTAAAATATTACCTTCTGTGCGGCCGTTTATCAAATCTGAGAGATGGCAAGTCGTTGGCTTCGGCCCCCATGCCACGAGTGCTGGGGTGTTCGGGATAAACTTGAGCGCTCTTGTTCCCATTTTTGGGTCCTTCTAGGGAGGCGCTCAACACAACGAACGAGGCAACCGGACTTATAATGCTTGAACACTCTCACTTAGCCATAGAATTCTATAATTTTAAATTTCGGCGAAGCCCCTTGTATTCGGAAGGCCGAATTCGGGGCGCTATCCACGCCTGGGGTCGGACAAAGCCGGCTCCTCGCTCTAAGCGGCATAAGTCTTTAGGGACTCGAAAAGACCTCTCGAACAGCGACCAGCTCTCGCCTTATCATGACGATCAGTTTTAGCTTTCTCCACTGAGGGCTCAACCCAGCTCAATTGGGGCACAATCGCAGTGGTTCTCCCAGTGCTACCTTAGCCGATATAACGGAACATAAGGTACGAAAACATGGGAGCCGGGAAAACCCAACTATTGACCCAAGACATGATTCGGAGCCGATGCATATAATGCTATAAGTTCGGGGTGCCGCACTTGTGAAAGTGTTCGGACTTATCACACCATACTTTGGGGAACTTTAAGCCCCTGGTGTATTTGGCCGTACCAAGGCGTACGGGTGCAACATGTCATAAGTGAACATGTATAGAAAGGAATGCAATGATAGGCAAACAACGATGCATTGTTTATTCAAAAGATACTGCAATAAAGGCAAAATGATACAAATAGTGCGATAAGCGAGGGGTGGGACTATTTAACATGTCCCCCTCCAGGGGTAGGTTGCGGAATGGTATATAAAACAGGTATAATGCTCGTAATGGAGACCACCTAGATGCTCGTCGTAGCCTTTCTGCTTCCCTGGCTGTTGCATCGTGAGTTCGGCAGATCTACTGCCGGACAGGACTTCTCAAAAACGGAGTCCTGAGAATAAGAAAAAAAAGAAGAATGACAAATTTGGGAGCCCCTGGTGTGGTTGATCCGCACTTTGGGCATGTCGTGGTCGTGCCCCTCCCCCTATGCCCATGGTATCTCCAGAGCGTAGTGATGTACGCGTGGTACTCGTCTCGCGATTTCGCAAGGGTTGGGGTTGGGGCCGCATTGCTACGCGTGCTTGGAACGTGCCAAGTGGTCTTGCTGTAGGTTACTCCGAGCGCGCTTGACGGTGTCCGGTCGCTTAACAGCCGGACTCGAGAATTGCCTTAGGAGGCTACTCTGTACTTCCGCCGCGAGAGCCGCTGTGTGCTCCTCCGTTCGGAGAGAGCGTTCGGTGTTTCTGTTGACCGTGATGACTCCTCGAGGGCCTGGCATCTTGAGCTTGAGGTATGCGTAGTGCGGCACCGCATTGAACTTTGCAAATGCGGTTCGTCCGAGCAGTACATGATAGCCGCTGCGGAACGGGACTATGTAGAAGATTAACTCCTCGCTTTGGAAGTTATCCGGGGATCCGAAGACCACTTCAAGTGTAACTGAGCCTGTACAATTGGCCTCTACACCTGGTATGACGCCTTTGAAGGTCGTTTTTGTGGGTTTAATCCTTGAGGGGTCTATGCCCATCTTGCGCACTGTATCCTGATAAAGCAGGTTCAGGCTGCTGCCGCCATCCATCAAGACTCTAGTGAGGTGAAATCCATCGATGATTGGGTCTAAAACCAATGCGGCGAATCCACCATGGCGGATACTGGTGGGGTGGTCCCTTCGATCAAAAGTGATCGGGCAGGAGGACCATGGATTGAACTTTGGGGCGACTGGCTCCATCGCGTATACGTCCCTGAGCGCACACTTTCGCTCCCTTTTGGGTATGTGGGTTGCGTATATCATGTTGACCGTCCGCACTTGTGGGGGGAATCCCTTCTGTCCTCTATTGTTCGGCGGCCGTGTCTCCTCCTCGCCATCGCTATGCAGCCCCTTGTTGTTGCCTTCAGTGATTAACTTGCCTGCCTGCTTGAACACCCAACAATCTCTGTTGGTGTGATTAGCTGGCTTTTTGGGGGTGCCGTGTATCTGGCACGAGCGATCGAGTATCCGGTCCAAATTGGATGGGCCCGGAGTAGTTCTTTTGAATGGCTTTTTCCGCTGACCGGGTTTAGAGCCTCTGAATCCGGCGTTGACTGCCGTATCTTCAGTATTATCACCGTTAATGTGGCGCTTGTGCTTATTGCAACGCGACCTGCCATTGATGTCTTTGGTATCCGAACTACCAGAGTTTTTGGTTAGGTTGTTACTGCGAGCTAGCCAGCTGTCTTTTCCCGCACAGAAGCGGGTCATGAGTGATGTGAGGGTTGCCATTGATTTCGGCTTTTCCTGTCCTAGGTGCCGGGCAAGCCATTCGTCGCGGATGTTGTGTTTGAAGGCTGCAAGGGCCTCTGCATCCGGACAGTCAACAATTTGATTTTTCTTGGTTAAGAACCGTGTCCAGAATTGTCTGGCCGATTCGTCTAGCTGCTGAATTATGTGGCTTAGGTCATCGGCGTCTGGTGGTCGCACATATGTGCCCTGGAAGTTATCGAGGAATGCAGCTTCCAGGTCCTCCCAACACCCAATTGATTCTGCTGGCAGGCTGTTGAGCCAATGCCGAGCTGGTCCTTTAAGCTTGAGTGGGAGGTATTTGATGGCGTGAAGATCATCACCGCGGGTCATGTGGATATGAAGGAGATAGTCTTCGATCCAAACCGTAGGATCTATTGTGCCATTGTAGGATTCAATGTTCATGGGTTTGAACCCTTCGGGGATTTGATGATCCATTACTTCATCTGTGAAGCATAGTGGGTGTGCGTCGCCTCTGTATTGGGTTATATCGCGACGCAGCTCAAACAAGCTTTGTCTACTATGTTTGGCCTGGCCGGGGTTGCTGTATCCGGCGTGACGGTTGTCGTCGCGTATCGTAGGGCGCCCGCGCGATCCGTAGATCGATCTTGTTTGGCTCGCCTTATCCTCCAATATGTCTTGCAAGTCCGGCGCATTCCCCCGTGGCTTTGTACTTTTCGAGCGACGCCGGAGTGCGGCTTTAGTGGAGGGCCTAGAGGCCTCTCTGTCGCGGCCACGAGGTGGTCGATCGGCCGTATTATGCGCTGGTGATTGTGCTTCCTCCTCTAATCGGGGTAGCAGCTTGCGTTTGGGGTAGCTTTTGGAGGGGCGTTCGAGTTCACACTCTTCGGCCGCAAGGACTTCAGTCCATCTGTCGGCTAGCAAGTCTTGGTCAGCTCTAAGCTATTGCTGCTTGTTCTTGAGGTTGCTTGCCGTGGCCATAAGCCTGCGTTTGAAACGCTCTTGTTCGACGAGATCCTCAGGCATGACAAATTCGTCGTCGTCGAGGCTTGCCTCGTCTCCGGAGGGAGGCATGTAATTATCGTCCTCTACCTCTTCATCTGCCGCTCTCTCACGAGGGATGGCTTCTCCGTCTTCCTGTGTTGAATCTTGCTGGAGGGGGTTTTCTTCGGCACTGTCCGGGGTGTTATTATCTCCGATGGCGGATCCATTCTTGTTGTGGCGGGATTTGGAGCGGCGCCGCTGGCACCGGCGCTTAGGCTGCTTTTTGGAGGGGTCATCCTCCGCTGGTCCATCGCCATTCCCATCCTTTGGGGTGTCCACCATGTATATGTCATATGACGAGGTGGCTTTCCAGTGCCCCGTAGGTGCTGGTTCTTGGTCGTCTCCGGCATCGTCGTCCATACCGTCGATATCTTCGGAGTCGAAGTCTAGCATGTCGGTTAAGTCATTGACAGTGGCTACGAAGTTGGTGGTGGGTGGGTTTCGAATTTCTTCGTCGTGCGCATCCCAACCGTTCTGACCATAATCCGGCCAGGGCTCTCCTGATAAAGAGAGACACTTTAGCGAATTCAGGATGTTGCTAAAAGGCGAGTGCTGAAAGATGTCCGCAGCGGTGAACTCCATGATCGGCGCCCAACCGGATTCGATTGGCAGGGGCGCGGAAGGTTCGGGGTCCGGAGAGGAGTCCGGCACCTTGGAGTCACGAGGTTCACAAGGGACAGGGTCGGTATTCAGCTCTATCTCCATAGAGGTAGCAGCCCCCGAGGTGGTGTCCAGCCACCCATCCTCGATTGGCGCAGTCGGTTCCGAGCCAAGGGTCGGAGTGGACTCTTGTGCGGCCTCCAGGGCACTGTTCGGCGGTAGAGCTAGATCGTGCCCATCGCGACAGTGCGGCGCACTTGGCTGTGGCTCGAATCCGTCGAAGATCAAGTCTCCGCGGATGTCGGCCGTATAGTTCAAACTTCCAAATCTGACCTGATGGCCAGGGGCGTAGCTTTCGATCTGCTCCAGATGGCCAACCGAATTGGCCCGCAGTGCGAAGCCGCCGAATACGAAGATCTATCCGGGGAGAAAAGTCTCACCCTGGACCGCGTTGTTGTTGATGATCGAAGGAGCCATCGGGCCTATAGGTGACGACACAGAGGAACTCTCAATGAAAGCACCAATGTCGGTGTCAAAACCGGCGGATCTCGGATAGGGGGTCCCGAACTGTGCGTCTAGGCGGATGGTAACAGGAGACAAGGGACACGATGTTTTTACCCAGGTTCGGGCCCTCTCGGTGGAGGTAAAACCCTACTCCTGCTTGATTAATATTGATGATATGGGTAGTACAAGAGTAGATCTACCACGAGATCAAGGAGGCTAAACCCTAGAAGCTAGCCTACGGTATGATTATTGTTCGTCCTACGGACTAAAACCCTCCAGTTTATATAGACACTGGAGAGGGCTAGGGTTACACAGAGTCGGTTACAATGGTAGGAGATCTACATATTAGTGTCGCCAAGCTTGCCTTCCACGCCAAGGAAAGTCCCATCCGGACACAGGACGAAGTCTTCAATCTTGTATCTTCATAGTCTTGGATTCCGGTCAACGGTGATAGTTCAGCTATCCGGACACCCCCTAGTCTAGGACTCCCTCAGGTATAAATAGCCTCCACACAAAATCCAACCATTACACACATTTGACCAAACTTGGTGGCACTGCCTAGAATTCTCGGTGAGACCGGCCTGTGCAAAAGATATGAATGTTGGAGGTTTCTGTGGGACCGACTGGGTAATCTCGGTGGGACCGAAATGCAATGGCAAAAGCAGAACCGCGTTTTGGTGATTCCGAAGTGAAGTGATTTTATCATAGAAACTTGGTCAGGTCATATCGATGGGACCGATAGCCATTTCGGTCAGACCAAAATGTTAGGGTTTTGGTTGTGGCAGTAGAAGGTCATCTTGGTGGGTCCAGAATGGGATGTATCGATGGGACCGAAATGATGAATTAGGGTTTTGTACAGATGTGATTTGGGAAAGTGACTAAAGGTTTTTGGAGCACTATCACTAAGCACTTTCAGCAACAACCTCATCAAAAATACCTCACCCCCTTTTAATAGTATTGGCTTTTCTAAGGGACTCAGTGTGATCTTGGATCACTAAACCAAAAATGTAGTCTTGGGTAGCCAAATTTGTTATTCACATTTTGAGGGGTCCACGTCCATTAGTCCATGCCATGATAATCTTTGATCTCTTCTTAAATCTATCATCAATGTTCATTAGATCAAGGATATATATGTTGTTATTAATTTCCAAAACCATCCGGGGATTAGTTGCACTTTCAGCCATCTCCCAAGCCCTACTCTTCCTTGTTAGATCTCGGAACACGTCGGGTGCCAGTGGATGTCATATCAATGATGGATCCGTCCGGGAATGAGCTACCGACATCCACCACGATGCGGTTGCGGCGCCCGGACTGATGCGCCATACGGGGCACCAGAGAATGCGACTCCGCCTCGCCGACATCCACCGCCACAAGGGCTGCCGCCAGCTCCCGTGCCCGGTGTCGTGCACGGTGGGTACGCCGTGCCATGGCCTCGTCGGACGAGGCCCATGGTGTGCCCCGATGCTCAACGTGCCAACAGAGGGGTTGCGCGTCCGCCGACGTGTTCGGATGCCAGATGGACTGCACTGCCTCCAGCGAGGCAGCTATGAATAGACCAGCGCTAGATCCATGCACAATTTGGGCGGATGCAATGGATTCCCGACGGAAGGAGTCCGAGCGCAGCCATGCACGGGCCTTCTCCCGGGCGCGGTGGAGCACAAGCCGGATGGTGATCCCCTCCTTAGGGCCGCGTGGGATGAGCTCGGGGTCGACGAATCTGGAGGTCAAGGACTCGGATCCGATGCCCGCCATGTCAGAGACGGGCGGGAGGAGCCAGAGACGAGTTTGGGTGGCGGAGGGGAGTATAGGGGAGGGGAGTGAAGTTGTTAGGGTTTTGTCCGGCGAGCTGATGGGGAGGAATTTATGTGGGGTTGGGTGGGTCAGTGGGGCGAGTCTGACATCGCGGGCGTGCCTGGACGGCCCCATATCCACCCCATATTTCGGCTGAATATGAGGGGCGTCGGTTAGTCCGAGTGTTTGAGGCCGTTTGAGGGGGCAGTCTGGGTCAAAATATCATGGTCGGACAGTGACCGGGCGGCCCGCACGGGCGTATGAGGCGGGTTAGAGGCGCCTGATACGTCCATTTTGCATCATGTTTTCCTACTCTTATTTATGTTGTTTTACTGTATTATAATGCTTTTTTGAGTAATTCTAATGCATTTTCCCTCATAATATGCAGGGTATGCACCAAGGGGGAGAATTCCGGCAGCTGGAAATCTGGACCTGAAAAAGCTACTTCCAGCTACCTATTCTGCACAACTCCAAATGAGCTGAAACTTCCCAAAGAATTTTTACGGAATATTTAATAAATATTGGAGCAAATAAGTATCAGAGGAGGGCCACCAGGTGGGCACAACCCACCTGGGCGCGCTAGGAGGCCAGGCGTGCCCTGGTGGGTGCTACCCTCTTCGGCCCACCTCCGGTGCCCATCTTCTACTATATAAGTCATTTTTGACCTAGAAAAATTAAGAGGAGGACATTCGAGACGAAGCGCCGCCTCCTCGAGGCTGAACTTGGGCAGGAGCACTTTTGCCCTCTCGCGGAGCGATTCCGCCGAGGGAACTTCCCTCCCGGAGGGGGAAATCATCGTCATCATCATCACCAACAACTCTCCCATCTTGGGGAGGGCTATATTCATCAACATCTTCACATCAGCAACTCCTCTCAAACCCTAGTTCATCTCTTGTGTTAAATCTTCATATCAAAACTATAGATTGGTGCTTGTAGGTGACTAGTAGGATTACATCTTGTAGTTGATTACTATATGGCTTATTTGGTGGAAGATTATATGTTCAGATCCATTATGCTATTTAATACCCCTTTGATCTTGAGCATGTTTATCAATTGTGAGTAGTTAGTTTCGTTCTTGAGGTCACGAGAGAAATCATGTTGCAAGTAATCATGTGAAGTTGATATGTGTTCAATATTTTGATGATATGAATGTTGCCATTCTCTTAGTGGTGTCATGTGAACGTCGACTACATGACACTTCACCATATTTGGGCCTAACGGAATGCATTGTGGATAGTTATTAGATGGTGGGTTGCGAGAGTGATAGAAGCTTAAACCCCAGTTTATGTGCTATTCCGTAAGGGACCGATTGGATCCAAAAGTTCAATGCTATGGTTAGAATTTGTTCTTAATACTTTTCGCATAGTTGCGGATGCTTGCGAGAGGATTAATGATAAGTAGGTGGCTTTTTCAAGTAAGAACAGCACCTAAGCACTGGTCCACCCACATATCAAATTATCAAAGTACCGAACGCGAATTAAGCCAACATGATGAAAGTGACTAGATGAAATTCCCGTGTACCCTCAAGAACACTTTTCTTATCATAACAAACCGTTTTGGCCTGTCCTCTGCCTCAAAAGGATTGGGCTACCTTGCTGCACTTTTGTTACTACTTTTGTTACTTGCTCGTTACAAATTATCTTGCTATCAAACTACCCTGCCACTTACAATTTTAGCACTTGTAGACAATACCTTGCTGAAAACCACTTGTCATTTCCTTCTGCTCCTCATTGGGTTCGACACTCTTACTTATCGAAAAGGCTGCAATTGGCCCCATATACTTGTGGGTCATCAAGGCTATTTTCTGGCACTATTGTCGGGGAGTGAAGCTCTCTTGGTAAGTGGAAATTGGTAAGGAAACATTATTACTACGTGCTGAAATTTATTGTCACTTGCTACTATGGAAAACAATCCTTTGAGGGGGGGTTTCAAGGTATCTTCACCTCGAATGGAACCACAATTAGTTGCCCCTCAACCTACTGCACCTACTGAAAATATTGAATATGAAATTCCTTCGGGTATGTTAGAGCAACTGCTAGCTAATCCTTATGCAGGAGATGGAACCGAACATCCTGATATGCACTTGATATATGTGGATGAAATTTGTGGATTGTTTAAGCTTGCAAGTTTGCCCGGATATGAAGTTAAGAAGAAGGTTTTCCCTTTATCTTTGAAGGGAAAAGCATTGTCATGGTATAGGCTATGCGATGATATTGGATCTTGGAACTAGAACCGTTTGAAATTGGAATTTCATCAGAAATTTTATCCTATGCATCTAGTTCATCGTGATCGGAATTATATATATAATTTTTGGCCTTGTGAAGGAGAAAGTATCGCTCTAGCTTGGGTGAGGCTTAAGTCAATGTTATATTCATGCCCCAATCATGAGCTCTCAAGAGAAATTATTACTCAGAATTTTTATGCTCAGCTTTCTCGTAATGATCAATCCATGCTCAATACTTCTTGTACTGGTTCTTTTATGAAGAAAACTATTGAATTTCGATGGGAACTTTTAGAAAGAATTAAACGCAACTCTGAAGATTGGGAACTCGATGAAGGTAAAGAGTCTAGTATTGAACCTAAGTTTGATTCTGTTAAATCTTTTATGAATGTTGAAGCTTTTCAAAAGTTTAGCATTAAATATGGACTTGACTCTGAGATAGTAGCTTCCTTCTGTGAATCTTTTGATACTCATGTTGATCTCCCTAACGAGAAGTGGTTTAAATATCACCCACCAATTAAATAAGAAATTAAAGAACTGGTAAAAGCTAAAGAAGAAACCATCATTTACAATGTTGATCCAATTGTTCCCACTTCTTATATTGGAAACCCACCTTTCCCTGTTAGGATGTACATGCTAAAGCTTCAACTATGGTTAACAAAAGTTATGTTAGAACACCCAAACCATCTGAATAAATCAGAGTTGAACCTAGTGTTGATATGGTTAAAGATCTCTTAGTTGATAATATTGATGGGCATGTTATTTACTTCTGTGCTGAAGCTTCTAGAATTGCCAAACCTGAAGGAAAAGATAAACATAGACCAGTTGTTGGCATGCCTATTGTCTCAGTTAAGATAGGAGATCACTGTTATCATGGGTTATGTGACCTAGGTGCTAGTGTGAGTGTTATTCCTTTCTCCTTTATCAAGAAGTTAAAGATGAAATAGCACCTGTTGAAATAGAAGGCATAGATGTCACTATTAAACTTGCTAATAGAGATACTATATCACCAATTGGGACTCTTAGAGATGTTGAAGTCTTGTGTGGGAAAATAAAATACCCAACTGATTTTCTTGTTCTTAGCTCCCCATAAGATTACTTTTGTCCCATTATTTTTGGTAGAACTTTCTTGAACACCGTCAATGCCAAAATAGATTTTGAGAAACAAACTGTCGGTGTTAGCTTTGGTGATGAATCTCATGAGTTTAATTTTTCCAAGTTTAGTAAACAACCTCATAAGAAAGATTTTCCTAATAAGGATGAGATTATTGGTCTTGCTTCTATTGTTGTACCTCCTACTGATCCTCTGGAACAATATTTGCTAGACCATGGAAATGATTTGCATATGCGTGAAAGAAATGAAATAGATAGAATCTTTTTCGAACAACAACCTCTACTTAAACACAATTTGCCTATTGAAACTCTAGGAGGTCCTCCTACACCTAAAGGTGATCTTGTGTTTGAATTCAAACAATTTCCAGACACTCTGAAATATGCTTATCTTGGTGAAAGAAGATATATCTTATTATTATTAGTGTTAACCTTTCACAACATGAAGAAGAAAGATTATTGAAAGTTCTAAGGAAGCACAGGGTTGCTATTGGATATACTCTTGATGATATTAAGGGCATTAGTCCAACTCTATGTCAGCACAAGATTAATATGGAACCTGATGCTAAACCCGTTGTTGATCACCAACGTTAGTTAAATCCAAAAGTGAAAGAAGTGGTAAGAACGGAAATATTGAAACTTCTGGAAGCAGGTATAATCTATCCTATAGTTGATAGTAGATGGGTAAGTCATGTTCATTGTGTCCCTAAGAAAGGAGGTATTATTGTTGTTCCTAGTGATAGGAATGAGCTTATTCCACAAAGAATTGTCATGGGCTATATAATGGTAATTGATTATAGAAAATTAAATAAAGCTACTAGAAAAGATCAT
The DNA here is from genome assembly GCF_018294505.1 of Triticum aestivum. Lineage (NCBI taxonomy): Eukaryota > Viridiplantae > Streptophyta > Magnoliopsida > Poales > Poaceae > Triticum > Triticum aestivum. Next base: position 150,295,316 of record NC_057813.1, on the reverse strand, counting down.
TACCCTCTGCCTTTTATCGATCAAATTTTAGAAAGATTATCCAAGCACACACATTTTTGCTTCCTTGATGGATACTCTGGCTTTTCACAAATACCTATTTTACAATCTGATCAAGAAAAGACCTCTTTTACTTGTATTTTGGAACATTTTCTTATAGACGTATGCCTTTCGGTTTATGTAATGCACCTGCTACCTTTCAAAGATGTATGACTGCTATATTCTCTGATTTTTGTGAAAAGATTGTTGATGTTTTCATGGATGACTTCTCTGTTTATGGGAAGTCTTTTGATGATTGTTTAAGCAATCTTGATCGAGTTTTGTAGAGATGTGAACAAATAAATCTTGTCTTGAACTGGGAGAAGTGCCACTTTATGGTTAATGAAGGTATTGTCTTGGCCCATAAAATTTCCAAAAGAGGCATTGAGGTGGACACGGTCAAGGTTGATGCAATTGAGAAAATGACATGTCCTAAAGATATCAAAGATATTCGTAGTTTCCTTGGTCATGCTGGTTTCTATAGAAGGTTTGTCAAAGACTTTTCTAAAATTTCTAGGCCTCTTACTATTCTTTTGCAAAAGGATATTCCCTTTGTGTTCGATGATGATTGTATGGAAGCCTTTGAAACACTAAAGAAAGCCTTAATTAGTGCACTTGTTGTTCAACCACATAATTGGAACTTGCCTTTTGAGATTATGTGTGATGCTAGTGATTATGCTGTTGGTGTTGTTCTAGGACAAAGAGTTGATAAGAAACTAAATGTTATTCATTATGCTAGTAAAACTCTAGACAGTTCTCAACAAAACTATGCTACTACTGAAAAAGAGTTCTTAGTAGTGGTGTTTGCTTGTGATAAATTCAGATCTTACATTGTTGATTCTAAAGTAATTGTTCACACCGATCATACTGCTATAAAATATCTTGTGGAAAAGAAAGATGCTAAACCTAGACTCATTAGGTGAGTTCTTCTGCTACAAGAATTTAATTTGCATATCACTGATAGGAAAGTAGTAGAGAACCCCATAGCTGACAACTTGTCTAGACTTGAAAATATTCTTGATGGCCCACAACCAATTAATGATAGCTTCCCTGATGAACAACTAGCTGCAATAAATGTTTCTCATAGTACACCTTGGTATGCTGACTATGCTAATTATATTGTTGCTAATACATACCACCTAGCTTCACATACCAACAAGAGAAAAATTCTTCTATGATTTAAGGCATTACTTCTAGGATGACCTGCATCTTTATAAAGAAGGAGTAGATGGTATTATTAGACGTTGTGTGCCTAAGCATGACTAGGAAGAAATCCTACGGAAATGTCACTCTGAAGCTTATGAAGGACATCACGCGGGAGACATAACCGCTGATAAGCTATTGCAATCTGGTTTTTATTGTCCTACTCTCTTCAAGGATGCCTGTAAGTTCGTCTCATCATGTGATGAATGCCAAAGAATAGGTAATATCGGTAAGCGTCAAGAAAGGCCTATGAATTATTCACTTGCTGTTGAACCATTTGATGTTTGGGGATTTGACTTCATGGGACCTTTTCCTTCCTCTAATGGGTATACACATATCTTGGTTGATGTTGATTATGTTACTAAATGGGTAGAAGCTATTCCAACCAGTAGTGCTGATCACAACACCTCTATTAAAATGCTTAAGGAAGTTATTTTCCCAAGGTTTGGAGTCCCTAGATATTTAATGACTAATGGTGGTTCATACTTTATTCATGGTGCTTTCCGTAAAATGCTTGCTAAGTATGATGTTAACCATAGAATTGCATCACCTTATCATCCTCAGTCTAGTGGTCAAGTTGAACTTAGCAATAGAGAAATAAAATTAACCTTACAAAAGACTGCCAATAGGTCCCGAAAGAATTAGACTAAGAAATTAGATGATGCACGTTGGGCCTATAGAACGACTTATAAAAATCCTATGGGTATGTCTCCATATAAAATGGTTTATGGAAAAGCTTGTCATTTACCTCTTGAGTTAGAACATAAAGCATTTTGGGCAATAAAAGAACTCAATTATGATTTCAAACTTGCTGGGGCAAAGAGGTTATTTGATATTAGCTCATTAGATAAATGGAGAACCCAGGCTTATGAAAATGCTAAGTTATTCAAAGGAAAGGTTAAAAGATGGCATGACAAAAGAATCCAAAGGCGTGAGTTCAAAGTCAGAGAATATGTTCTTTTGTACAACTCTCATTTCAGATTCTTTGCAGGAAAACTCCTCTCCAAATGGTAAGGACCCTATGTCATCGAGGAGGTCTATCGATCCAGAGCTATCAAAATAAATAATGTCGAAGGGACTAACCCGAAGGTTGTCAATGGGCAACGAATGAAACACTATATCTCAGGTACACCCATTAATGTTGAAAGCAATGTTATCCAAACTTTGACACCGGAAGAACACATAAAGGAAACCTTCCGGAACACTCCAGAATAATGAAAACAACGAGGTACGTGATACGGTAAGTAAACGGACTCCAAAAAATCCGCAAAAATATTTTTTATCAGTTTTGGGATATTTAGAAAATTAGAAAAATAAGAAACTTCGAGGAAAGTGACCGTGGTGGGCACGATACACCAGGGCGCGCCAGGCATGCCTAGCGCCCAGGTGGGTTGTGCCCACCTCGGGTACTTTCTAGACTCCGTTTTTCTTCCGTTACGCTTGTTCCCCAAGATAAAAAATCTATATATACCTCCCGAACCTGTTGACCTCCGTATCGCAGAGAAATCTCATGTTTTCTTTTCTCTCTGATTTCCTGACAGATCTAGAATTATGTTGTCCCAAGACTCGGAGGGTGAGAGCTATGTTGCTGACCTCATCGCAAACCCCAAATCCTATGGGGATGAGAGGCACTATAGCTGGACCTCCGAAGAAGATGAAGATGAATCGGTTCCTCCCTGGTTCAAAAACGAAAGCATGGAGGCGCTATGCAAGAGGATAATAAAACTTGAGATAGATAACGACGAGCTGAGGATAGATAATTTTATTCTCTGTCATAAGCTGGAGGAAGCAAAGGGCAAACCCTCTACTTTTTCATCACCACCACCTTCTTCATCACCACTAAAAGAAAACTGAGTATTGGGTATGGGCACTCCCCTTGGCTTTCGCCAAGCTTGGGGGAGGTGCCCCGGTATCGTATCAATCTCCACTATCTTTTGCCTTTACTTTCTTAGTTCGATCCATGGTTCTCTTTTGCTATTGGATGAATAAAAGTTTAGTTCGATCCTTTCTTTTTGTGAGTTTTCTTAGTGATCAATCCTTGTAATCGTGTGCGAGATATAATAAAGTTTACTTTGAGTTTTGCCTTCTTTACTTTTCTTGTTTCAATAAAAAGAAAGGAAATAAAAAGAAAGAGATCATATGCTAATCTTATGGTAAGTGATGGCATTACACAAGGAAAAGTATAAGTAGAAAACTTTATTGTAGATTGACAAACATAGCATTGGTCAATGATGCAACTCATGAAAGAATTAATAAGGGAAGAGAAGATTCACATATAAATATACTATCATGGAAATCTTTTATGGTTGTAAGCACCCATCAAAATATTATATGGAAAAATTGGACAAGGTAGACAAGTTACTGATTTATGTTTGTTCATATTCACATAGAAGTTATATTGTCATAGATCCTTCAACATGTGGTGCTTGCCCCTATCTTTGCTAGCCAAAAACTCCGCACTAAGTAGAGATACTACTTGTTCATCCAAACCCCTTAAACCCTATCTTGTTTGAGAGTCCACCATACATACCTATGGATTGAGTAAGATCCTTCAAGTAAGTTGTCATCGGTGCAAAAAGGGCAATAAAAATTGCTTATAAAAATGTGAGATCATTTAGTGTAAGGGAAAATTGAGCATTGTACGAACTTGTGATGGTGAAGAATAAAAGAGAAAGACTGCATAATAAAGGTTGCCATCACAAGGGGAAATACAACATGACGTTCTCTTTCACTAAGGGGTTGAGCATACAAACAAAAGCGCATGGCAACCTCTACTTCCCTCTGTGAAGGGCCTATATTTTACTTTCATGCAAGAGTCAAAGTTATTCTTTTTTCTCTCTATTCATTTTATTTTTCTCCTTTGGCAAGCATCATGTGGTGAGGAAAGATCTAGGCACATATGTCTAGTTGAATACGGGTGGCATAAGTTATTATTGTTGACATCACCCTTGAGGTGAGTGTGTTGGGAGGCGAAACTATAAGCCCCTATCTTTCTTTGTGTCCGGCTGAAATGTTTTGCTCATGTGTATGTGGTGAGTGTTAGCAATAATGTAAGACTAAATGATGGTTGAGTATGTGGACTTGCCTAAAGGCTCTGGTACGTGAACCTTCCTGAAAAGATAATGAATTATAGTTGCAAAGTTGACTAAGAACATAGTTTGTTGTTTTCCAATAGAGTTTATGCTTTGTACTTCGATGTTGTGATGAATTGTCACTTGTTCATGAGAAGTCTATGATAAAAGTTCTACGACAAAAGTTTTATATTAAAGTTCCGTTGTTGTTATAATAAGTCACATGATGCTGCTATGTCCATAGTTTTGTTTTCAATCGACACCTCTCTCTCTCTAAGCATATGGACATGTTTTTCCATTTCGGTTTTCGCTAGGACAGGCGAGGTCTAAGCTTGGGGGAGTTGATACGTCCATTTTGCATCATGTTTTCCTGCTACTATTTATGTTATTTTATTGTATAATAATGCTTTTTGGAGTAATTCTAATGTCTTTTCCCTCATAATATGCAATGTATGCACCAAGGGGGAGAATTCTGGCAGCTGGAAATCTGGACCTGAAAAAGCTACGTCAAGCTACCTATTCTGCACAACTCCAAATGAGCTGAAACAAATTTTTATGGAATACTTAATAAATATTGGAGCAAATAAGTACCACAGGAGGGCCACCAGGTGGGCACAACCCACTTGGGCGCGCCAGGAGGCCCAGGCGCGCCCTGGTGGGTGTTGCCCTCCTCGGCACACCTCCGGTGCCCATCTTCGGGTATATAAGTCATTTTTTGACCTATAAAAAATAAGAGGAGGACATTCGGGACGAAGCGCCGCCGCCTCGAGGCGAAACTTGGGCAGCAGCACTTCTGCCCTCCGGTGGAGCAATTCCGCCAGGGGAACTTCCCTCCCAGAGGGGGAAATCATCGTCATCATCATCACCAACAACTCTCCCATCTTGGCGAGGGCTATCTTAATCAACATCTTCACAGCACCAACTCCTCTCAAACCCTAGTTCATCTCTTGTGTTCAATCTTCGTATCAAAACTATAGATTGGTGCTTGTAGGTGACTAGTAGTGTTGATTACATCTTGTAGTTGATTACTATATGGTTTATTTGGTGGAAGATTATATGTTCAGATCCATTATGATATTTAATACCCCTCTGATCTTGAGCATGTTTATCAATTGTGAGTAGTTACTTTCATTCTTGAGGTCACGGGAGAAATCATGTTGCAAGTAATCATGTGAATTTGATATGTGTTTGATATTTTGATGATATGAATGTTGCCATTCTCTTAGTGGTGTCATGTGAACGTCGACTACATGATACTTCACCATATTTGGGCCTAAGGGAATGCATTGTGGAATCGTTATTAGACGGTGGGTTGCGAGAGTGATAGAAGCTTAAACCCCAGTTTATGCGCTATTCCAGGAGGGACTGATTGGATCCAAAAGTTTAATGTTGTGGTTAGAATTTGTTCTTAATACTTTTCTCGTAGTTGCGGATGCTTGCGAGAGGGTTAATCATAAGTAGGAGGTTTGTTCAAATAAGAACAGCACCTAAGCACCGGTCCACCCACATATCAAATTATCAAAGTACCGAACATGAGTTAATCCAACATGGTGAAAGTGACTAGATGAAATTCCCGTGTACCCTCAAGAACACTTTGCTTATCATAAGAAACCGTTTTGGCCTGTCATTTTCCTCAAAAGGATTGGGCTACCTTGCTGCACTTTTGTTACTACTTTCGTTACTTGCTTGTGACAAATTATCTTGCTATCAAACTACTCCGCTACTTACAAATTTAGCACTTGCAGACAATACCTTGCTGAAAACCACTTGTCATTTCCTTCTGCTCCTCATTGGGTTCGACACTCTTACTTATCGAAAAGGCTACAATTAGGCCCATATACTTGTGGGTCATCAGCGCCCGGGTGTAGATGCTCTAATGTATACTATTCCTCTTCTTTCCAGGGGTCAAAATGGATGCACTACCAGTTGATACATTTGAACCGATCGCATATCGTTTCACCCATGACCTACGTGCCAGCTCAGTATACTTATACAATAAAGTTGGTTTTAAACCCGCAGCGATAGATGTGCCTCTGCGAGTCACCTTGTATGTGCCACGTGACTTACCTCGTCCTCCACTCGCACACTGAAACACGTCTTGTTGGGGCTAACATTAAAATCCCTCCATTTTCGCCAGGATTCATAGATTTTATGGATGTTTACAGCCTCAGAAACAAGATGCTCGCAGGTGCATTCTGTCATTTCATGATTCTTGAGTATATGATTATTAGGAAGTATAGGATAGACTAGAATTTGTTCCTACCTTGTCCTATACTCCAAGTTGGTCATTGTACTCCTATATATATGCTCACGAGGCTCAAGCAATATATCAATCAATTCCAACAATCCCTCTTTATCCCTTCTGACAATGATGACTTTTTCATGTCTGCTATCTATCATACCCTATGTGGTTGAGCTAGAATTTGTTCAATTTCATACCACTTTTCTCCCAAATGTCATTGGTATGATGATGCATGTCAGCACCGTAACACTCCACAGGACATCCAGACGTAGCACACCATATCGAGATATCGTCGTAATGAACACTCGTTGTAAACTTCTCACGATTCGTTAACATGATATAATAATTTTTCTTGTCAGTGGGCTGATCTTTTATTGCTCAACCAGCCGGGAGTTTGTCTCTCTAAGCGTCTAGGACCAGTAGGTGTCACACCACCTGATGCGGTGGCCACGGGCAGGAGCATCGGATTTTAGGTGCCACACTTCTTAAATAGCGTGACATAGCACAGCGTGAGTCCTTGCGTGAATCGAAAACTTCAAAATGTTGACATCACATAAATAGTGTGACATTTATATTGTTTTATTAATACTCTTTCGTATGGTTTTTGAAAACGATATACTGTTGACACACGAACACGTCACATGTATCCTCGACGTCGGGGGTGATGCACCGCAGCTCAATTTGATGATACAAAACTATTTCACGTTGAAACCTTTTTCATTTGAGGCCATCTTAATTGAGTCTCGTCCCATGTTAAAATCTGATGTCAGCACATACACAAGCTAAGTTGTCTTCAAACCAAGCAACCAACAGTCCTATGAGCTGGCAACCTATGGTGGTACACTAGGAGAGGCTCTAGGGTCCTTGAAGAATCAGGCCATCTTGATAGTTCAACAAATGAGCGGGTGTTCATTTCCAAATGCAAACTTCATTCGACACACTACAATTAGGTTCCAATATTATGTTCGCACAACCATAATGCTAGCCTCTAACACGGCTTCACAAGGATCAATATTAGATAAACTATATCTGATTGTTAAAGTGATTTTCTTTGGATGGAACGTGCTGTCAATATGATTATGATCAGTTCCCAACGGTGATAACACATCTGGATTCATATAAAGACAATATAAATATGTCAGCTGATTAATAGAACCCGGCTCTCTATTCGGAGGCGTATGAAAAATGGAAAGAAACCGATTTTCGTCAAGGTAAGCAGAAACTATTCATACCGAGGTTGATAACCGCGAATGAAATCTTACCTCTTTGTCGCTGCCATAACCTGTTTTAAGTGGAGCGCTGCATCTCTTCATGCCAAGCACGCTACCGTCCCTCCTTGAGATGCACCGCTGTCTTCTGTGAAAAGGACAGAGGTAAATGGAGGTATTCTGTGAAGACGACGGAGCCGCGGAGTCTTGCGCGGCAGAAACGACCGTAAACCGCTGCAGCCATCGCATTCGCACCAGTCAACAGTTGTCGTCGTCCGTCTTCAAGCTGGGACACGGCCGTAGCGCGGTCTACCGGCAACCAATCCCACGCGCAACCATCACGCCGTCGTCCGCCTTCAAGCGGTGACCCCGGGCCGGGGCGCCGTCTCCCGACCAACAATCTCGGCTCCAGTCACCACGCCATCGTCCGCCTTCAAGCAGTGACCCCGGGCCGGGGCGCCGTCTCCCGACCAACAATCTCGGCTCCAGCCACCGCGCCGTCATCCGCCTTCAAACGATGACCCCGGCTAACAATTCCGGACCCAGCCACCGCGTCGTCTCCCGGCAACAACTCCACAACCCGGCCGCCTCGCATTTTCCCCTCGCGAACCATTCCCTTGATGCTCGCGTGCGCCGGCGAGTAAGCCCTGCCGCGCCGGGATGTGCCGCCGCTGTTCGCTTGATGCGGAAAGAAATTAGTTTTGACATTATAGGAATTTAAACTGATTAAAAATGGCATCGATGCATTAGATGCATGCTCAAAAATATCATTAGATACCTAAAAAATGTCATCGTTTCATCCGATGTTTGCTAAAATTCCAATAGACATCGTTATTGCCATGTTACATATATCTATACCTAATAATAAAGGGTATAGTACTTATCTTCAGCCCACCAGTGTTCAAGTCATGGTGCTCGAATTATTCCTGAATTTATTATAGGATTTCCGGCGATACGCTTTCAGCGAGAGAAGATGTTCCCGTCAACGACGTGGCGGCTACGGTGACTTCGTAAATCTCAAGATTTTATATGACGACTCAGTCTCTCGAAGATGCTCACAGGGGTAAGGTGTGCGTGTGTGCGTTCATAGGGTGAGTGTATGCGTGTGTGTAAGAGTGCTTGCGTCTATACTGTGTTCATAAAGAATAAAAAATAAAGGGTCTATTACTTCTTTTGTCAAAGAAATTCCCCCGAAATAGCAAAATATTACCCACCAATGTCACTATAAATGGAAAAAAACCCGTTTTACATAAGGGAATCGCCCGCCTGGGCCGGCCCATGCAGTAAGAACCTCGTATACCATGCTCTACGTTCTTTGGGCCGGCGCATGTCCTTGCGTTTTTTTTCATTTTCATTTTTTCTACTTTAAATAATTGGGACTTCAAAAAAGTTTTAAAAGTTAAAAAAAAGAAATTTAACATAATATATTTAGTAAATCATAAAATGGGTTTGAATTCAAAAAATGTTCATGATTTTATAAAAAGATATTTGCTTATTCAAAAAATGTTCAAAATTTTGAAAAATAAAAAATAAGGAAATCAAAAAAATGTTCATGATTTTTAAAAAATGCATATTAGAAACTGTTAATGAAATGGAATAAAATTTCACCAATTCAAAAAATGTTCATGTCAAAATATTGTAAAAATTCAAAAAAGGTTCGTGACTTACCAAAAAAATTATTCATTCATAACATCCTTTGTTTCAAAAAATATTTGTTAAATTAGAAAATGTTCGTGAATTTCAAAAATTGTTCCACCAATTTCCAAAACAATGTTCATCCATTCTAGAAATGTTTGCTGCTTCAAAAAAATTGTTAAAAAAATGTTCACATTTAAAAAATGTAAATAGTATAAAATGCTCATGAACTCAAAAGATGTTTTTGATTTTAGAAAATGTTCAAAGTGTTGTAGAAGTGTTCATGAATTGGAAAAATGTTCACGATTTGAAATATATTCATGAGTTTTAAAAGATTTTCATGATTTCATGAAAGTGAGTGATAGTGCATGTCGGTGATTCAGCAAAATGTGATCATAGCCATTGGAGATTATGAAAAAAAATCTCCCGTTTCAACGCACAGGCCCTTTTGCTAGTATGACCAAAATACTCCAAAACCCACATGTGAGATCTCTCAATCTCACAATGACAACTATGGACCCCACTTGTCAGGAGTAAGCAAGCGAATAATTTTAAAGAAAAATAAGAATGATGTTGGGGATCAAGTAGGGGCCACACTTTATCATAGTGAGATAGAGGAAGACCTGACATGTTGGTCCATGGATATTTTGGCCATTATAACATGGTAAATGGGCTTTGAGCTGACAGTAATACTATCTAGTGGCATTTTTTAGTATGTGCCTAACGCATCGATGGCATTTTTTAGTAGTTAAAGTTCTAATGACAAAACTAAATATTGAGACACAACTAGTGGCATATATGATAAAAACCCTTTTTAGGGGCTAATATGAGCGCGAGAGCTATGTCTCGCATCAAGCGACACGGAAGCCCCTTTCGCTGAAGGAAATCGCTTCCCACGCAAGACATTGGGCCAGCCCATCACCGCACTGTTTTCAAAACAAAAAGAAGGAGAAAAAAGGTGCACGCGCAGGGGGTCCATCCCAGTACCTATAGAAAGAAGACTGCCGTTCCTAGCCACTCCACCCGCCTTGCGTTCGTGGCTAGTAGTTGGGGACTATAACGCCTGAATAATTATGCTACAATAAAACTATGCTAATGATGCCACGTCACCTCCGTTACTGTTGCTAATCTTTCGGTAATTCAAAACCGGTTCAAAAGTCAAATTCAAAATATGTCAAACAACGAAAAATTTCAAACTTTAAAACTAAAATGTTCGGAGTGTGCCAATTAATGTTTAGGTATTTGAGGTGAAGGAAACCCCCTTTTTACAAAATGTATAAATATTTTAAATTGAATTGAAACAGAAAAGGAAATAAATAAATAAAAACAAACCTAACAAAACTAAAGAGAAAGGCAAATCCCCCTCCCCACCTGGCCTAGCCGGCCCCCCTGCCGTCCCCCTTCCCTGTTTCCCCGACCAGGGTCGGAACAGGGGCGCGTCCCCGCTGCACCACCTCGCCGACCCCACCGGGAGGGGATAAGGCCGCCACGCCCCCGCCTCCTCGGTTCCTTCTCCCACTCGCCCCCGCTGCCCTCTCGGTCCCTGCGCCTCTCCCTCTTCCCTCAGATCCACCTCGCCGCTCCTCGCTCTCCGCCATGAACGAGCGCCTTCCTCGCCGTCGCTCGCAGTAGACGCGACCGCCGTCGCACGTTCACCTCTCCGACGAATCCAACAGCTCCGCCTCGCTCCTCTGCTTTGACTACACGGCTAGATCGAGCCCCGCAACGCCCACGACACCGCCGTCTTCCTCCTCTGCTCCGACAAGCTTCGCCGCCACTCTTCACCAACTTCGGCGACGCCCTCTGCAGCTACTAAGCCACCAAAGGCCATCGTGCGTGCCGCTAGGTGAGCTGCCTCCCTCCTCTGCCCTCTAGCTCCCCTAGCTCACGTTGTAGCTAGCTCGTCGTCGTGCCCGGGCTCTGGTCGCCGCGGTGTACCTCGCCGCCGTGGCCACAGCCGCCGTCACGCTCGCCCGAGCTCACCGTTGTGCTCCTGGGGTTCCTAGGAGCCCAACGCGCCTGTGCATGCTCCCTCCCGTGCCTCCTAACGCCATCCCCGATGAGCGCCCGAACGTATCACCGCGGAGCTCGCCGCCGGCAAGGCTCCGGTGACCTTTTGGTCACGGGCTCAACCCCGTTGCACTCCCCACATCGTGTAGATACTCCCCAGTCTCTCCGTTTGCTCGCTTGCGCGCCGCAGCTCCGTTTTCGTCGAGCACCCGTGCACGCTGCCGCCTCCGCCGCTCGCCGGCGCCGATTCCGGCAAAGTCCCGCGATGCTACGGCCACCACTGGACGCAGCACTGTGAGCTCGTTCGAACGCACCTAGCCCCGCTCCTCCCCGAGCCCCGTAGCGCGATTCCGGTCAACTCCGGCGAGGGGCCGCCGTTGTTTTGGTCACCGGAGTCGCTCCGGCGCCGGCTGCCGACGTGGCCTACCGTTGGGGTCTAGCAGGGTCACTGCCTGGTGGCCCCAGGGGCCCAGTTGGCCCAGTTGACCATGGTCAACTTGCTGACCAGGCTGGTCCCAGCAGCTGACCAGTGCCCCCCCCCCTTTAAGCTAATTAAATTAGTTAATCTAATTAATCTGATCCAATTAGGGCATCTCCAGCCGTTGCCCCCCCCCCCAGGACGCATAGAAATCGCCCCCTGGGGGCGAGCCGGCGATACACTCAGCGCTGGGGGCGGTTTTGCGCCTAGTCGTCGCCCCCAGGCGCCGAAATTGGCCCACTTTGCAGCCCAATTTCGGCGAATAAACGGCCCATATGGGCGAGAATAGGCCCATATTCGGCATGGTTTCGCCGTGTCTCGGCGTTCAATTATCATCACAATTATTCCTTATCACATATTTCATCACAGAAAAATCAAATACAACAACAAATAGTTCAATACAAATTATATAGTTCAACAAATAAAAACTCGTATTTCATCACGTGGCGTCCCCCTTGAGCCTCCATAGGTGCTCAATCAGATCTTTCTGCAGTTGATGATGAACCTGTGGGTCTCGGATCTCCTGACGCATACTGAGATAGGCAGTCCAAGTTGCCGGTAGCTGGTGATCAACTTCGGCTAGAGGACCCTGCCTGTAGTATGGTTCAGTGTCAAACACTAGGTCTTCTTGCTCTCTCTCGATGATCATGTTGTGCAAGATGACACAGCAAGTCATGATATCCCACATTTGATCTTTCGACCAGGTCTGAGCGGGGTACCGAACAGCAGCGAATCAAGATTGGAGCACACCAAATGCCTTCTCGACATCCTTCCTGCAAGCCTCCTGAACCTTCGCAAACCAGGCGTTCTTGCCTCCTGCCACAGGGTTTGAGATTGTCTTTACAAATGTCAACCATCTCGGATAGATGCCGTCAGCTAGATAGTACCCCTTGTTGTATTGGTGCCCATTGATCTCGAAGTTCACCGGAGGAGAATGACCCTCAACGAGCTTGGCAAAAATAGGAGAGCACTGCAACACGTTGATGCCATTGTGAGTTCCTGGCATACCAAAGAAGGAGTGCCAAATCCAGAGGTCCTGTGTGGCTACCGCCTCAAGCACCACACTGCAACCGCCTTTGGCGCCTTTGTACATCCCTTGCCAACCAAATGGGCAGTTCTTCCATTGCCAATGCATGCAGTCGATGCTTCCAAGCATCCCAGAAAATCCTCTTGCTGCATTCTGGGCTAGGATCCGAGCAGTGTCTTCCGCATTGGGTGTTCTCAAGTATTGTGGCCCAAACACTGCCACCACTGCCCGACAGAACTTGTAGAAACACTCTATGATGGTGGACTCGGCCATGCGCCCATAGTCGTCAAGTGAATCACTGGGAGCTCCATATGCAAGCATCCTCATCGATGTCGTGCACTTCTAGATGGAGGTGAATCCAAGAGCGCCAGTGCAATCCATCTTGCACTTGAAGTAGTTGTCGAACTCCCGGATGGAATTCACAATCCTGAGGAAGAGCTTTCGGCTCATCCGATAACGGCGTCGAAATGTTCTCTCGCCATGAAGTGGAGCATCGGCGAAGTAGTCGGAGTAGAGCATGCAGTAGCCTTGCAGACGATGCCGGTTCTTTGCTTTCACCCGCCCCGGCGCCGAGCCACCTCGACGCGGCTTTTCATTGATCGCCAGCAGTTGGGCGAGGGCGGCGAGCACCATCAGATGCTCTTCTTCCTGGACGTCGGCCGCGGCTTCCTCCTCCAGCAGCGCGGCGAGCTCTTCCTCCTCATCCGAGTCCATCACCGAGATAGTCAAAACGCCGAACACCTTGCGCGCGGTGGGCGTGTACCTGCCGTTAAACCGCTGCCGGAAACGGCGGCCAGAAACGCCCAGTTGCTACGGGAGGGACTGCCGCGGCGAAGCGCTGCTATTTTCCGGTGGGGAATGGCTATCTAGCGGAGTAGGCCGGCGGACGTCGCCGGGATATAGCTAGTGGTGGCCGAGGGCGCGGGGGGGTGCGAGGCGAGTCGGGGGAAGAAAACCTTGACTTTTCCCCTGTTAGTGTGGGCCAGGCGTGCTTTTCCCTAGCGCCGGAGCCCCCAACGGCTCCCCAGCGCGCCAGGTTCGTTTGTGACCGCCGGGCGGAAAAAAGGTTCGAACCGGCGATTTTCGCCGTCCTGGGGGCGCAACTGGGCCGTTTTTTCGGCGCCGGCGCCGAAAAAGTGGCCTGGGGGGGCCTGTTGGGGGCGCGGCTAGAGATGCCCTTAGTCACTGACTAACGGGGCCCACACTTAGTTAATTCTAATTAGTTTAAAACAAATCCTATTTCACCTCTGTCTCAATGACAGGTGGGTCCCACTGGACCCATAGGTCAAATTTGACCAAGTCAACCACACTGTTTACTGATGACCTCAGCATTGCATCATGCTGACATCAGCAAACACTATTCTGGATAATGTTAGAATTAAATAATTAAATAAACTCTAAAAATGATTAAAACTTTAGAAAAACATAGAAAATAAACCGTAGCTCAGATGAAAATGTTTTTTACATGAAAGTTGCTCAGAACGACGAGACGAAACCGGATACGCAGCACGTTCGTCCGCCACACGTCCCTAGCATAGTGAACCTGCAACATTTCACCTCCGGTTCATCTGTCCAAAAACGCGAAACACCAGGGATACTTTCCCGGATGTTTCCCCCTTTCGCCGGTATCACCTACTACCGCGTTAGGGCACACCTAACACCGCTCATTGTCATTTCATGCATCGTCATGCTTATGTTTGCATTGTATTTACTGTTTCTTTCCCCTCTTCTCTCCGGTAGACTACGAGACCGACGTTGTTGCTGCCCAGTTCGACTATGGAGTTGACGACCCCGCCTTCTTGCCAGAGCAACCAGGCAAGCCCCCCCCCCCCCTTGATCACCAGATATCTCCTATTCTTCTCTCTACTGCTTGCATTAGAGTAGTGTAGCATGTTACTATTCGATTACTCCTATTCTGTTGCATAGCCTATCATTGTTGCTACAGTTGTTGATACCTTACCCGCAATCCTAAATGCTTAGTATAGGATGCTAGTTTATCATCATTGGCCCTACATTCTTGTCAGTCTGCCTTGCTATACTATCAGGCCGTGATCACTCGGGAGGTGATCATGGGTATATACTATACATATATACATACTATACAGATGGTGACTAAAGTCGGGTCGGCTCATTGAGTACCCGCGAGTGATTCACGGATTGGGGGCTGAAAGGACATTTGTCCCGACGGCCCTCTGTGTGGATCTTTGTGGCGGAGCGACAGGGTAGGTTGACACCACCTAGGCGAGAGGTGGGCCTGGCCCTGGTCGGCGTTCGCGGTTACTTCATAATAACATGCTTAACGAGATCTTGTTATTTGATCTGAGTCTGGCCACTGGCCTATATGCACTAACCAACTACGCGGGAACAGTTGTGGGCACTCGACGTCGTGGTATCAGCCGAAGGCTTCTTGACGTCAGTGACTGAGCGGCGCACGCCGGATTGGACCGTAAGCCTGCACTTGTATTAAGGGGGCTAGGTCTGCTTCTGGCCACGTTCGCAACATGCAGGTGTGCAATGGGTGATGGCCCCAGACCCCTGCGCGCATAGGATTTAGACTGGCATGCTGACCTCTCTGTTGTGCCTAGGTGGGGCTGCGACCTGTTGATATTCTGAGGCCGGGCATGATACAGGAAAGTGTGTCCGGCCAAATGGGATCGAGCGTATTGGGTTATGTGGTGCACCCCTGCAGGGAAGTTTATCTATTCGAATAGCCATGTCCCTTGGTAAAAGGATGACCCGGAGTTGTAACTTGACCTGATGACAACTAGAACCGGATACTTAATAAAACACACCCAGACAAGTTCCAGAGACAACCCGGTGATCGCTTTCCCACAGGGCGACGAGGGGAGGATCGCCGGGTAGGGTTATGCTATGCGATGCTACTTGGAGGACTTCAATCTACTCTCTTCTACATGCTGCAAGACGGAGGCTCCCAGAAGCGTAGTCTTCGATAGGACTAGCTATCCCCCTCTTATTCTGGCATTCTGCAGTTCAGTCCACCGATATTGCCTCTTTACACATATACTCATGCATATGTAGTGTAGATCCTTGCTTGCGAGTACTTTGGATGAGTACTCATGGTTGCTTTGCTCCCTCTTTTCCCCCTTTTCCCTCTTCTTCCCGGATGCCGCAACCAGATGTTGGAGCCCAGGATCCAGACGCCACCGTCGACAATGACTCCTACTACACTGGAGGTGCCTACTACTACGTGTTGGTGGCTGACGACGACCAGGAGTAGTTTAGTAGGATCCCAGGCAGGAGGCCTGCGCCTCTTTCGATCTGTATCCCAGTTTGTGCTAGCCATCTTATGGCAACTTGTTTAACTTATGTTTGTACTCAGATATTGTTGCTTCCGCTGACTCGTTTATGTTCGAGCACTTGTATTCGAGCCCTCGAGGCCCCTGGCTTGTAATATGATGCTTGTATGACTTATTTTACTTTTAGAGTTTTGTTGTGATATCTTCCCGTGAGTCTATGATCTTGATCGTACACGCTTGCGTGCATGATTAGTGTACGATTGAATCGGGGACGTCACAAGTTGGTATCAGAGCCGACTGCCTGTAGGAATCCCCCTTCCACACTCCTTGGCCGAAGTTGAGTCTAGTCACTACAAAACTTTTACTAACATGGCTGTGAGTCTTATGGGCCCACATCGCCATTGGGTGGTATTAGGATCTTTTACTCCTCGACCTTTACTCTGGGGCTCTGAACTCTCTCCTACTCTGGTTAAACGAATTTACTAACTCTAACATTAGGATCCTGTTACCACGTTCACCCCAAAGTTGGATAAGCCATAGTTATTCTGTAGGATAGTGTTTTGAATAATACCCACATTGTCATTTGACTCCATTGAAACATCTTTGTTTTCAGATGGAACCCACGAGGCAGGTCGTGCGCCACACGGCGACCATTGGTGCCTCAGGATCACCTGCTGTGCTAGCTGAGATGATGACCTATCTGGGTTATCGCTGGCACCCTGAGTACACCGTGTACGAGGAGTACCAGGACTTTAGCTAGGAGCAGTACCGTGTCATCGTCCACCTCTACTCTCGGGAGTATGACTCCACTATCGTGCTGCACACCGCTCATGGTGTTGAAGTGACCATCGAGATGGTAGTCCACGATGCTGCTCATGCTGCTCTGACACATCTTCGTGGAGAGTATCGGGCGTTGGACACTTCCCCCTTTCAGGCACATTCCTATCGCATATGATGTTGGTGCGGAGGGATACTACACTGCTGCCTACTCCACCGTCACCCAAGAGCCCTTCCACCATCGGAACCTGGTTCTGCATGCTGATGGGCTAGACCTAGCTAACCAAGCTCTTCGCCACGAGTTGTACACCACTCGTTAGCACCTTTACAGGGCTCTGACGCTGTTACACCCCTTTGTCTGATCTAGACAGCTATCGCGTTCTGCGATCTACCCATCCAGGACCGTGATGCCCCACGGTGTCGGTTGGCCAGAGGTGGGAGGCTACTCTCCCGCACTTGGTCCTCTTCTGCCACCTGAGCATCGGGTTCTACACTAGAGTACCCACGACCCCTAGGCCGCTGACGTGGACTATCCATTGCCTCACTACCAGTTGTCAGGCTACGACTACCTCCAAAGTACCTCCTAGGAGTGATGTAGTCTTGCTTATTAGTATTAGATGCATTTGCCGCGAGCCCGCGTGCCGCCCATGATGACTTAGTCTATGTACTGAACTCTGTGTACTGAACTCTATGTCCGACCCCTTTTGTAATTTATGCCGACTACTATGTAGTACCTGTCGTGCTCCTTTCATTATGCATGTTCCATCATGAATGATTCTTGTCTATGCAAATTTCTCAATGCTGAACTACCCCTGTTATATATTAGCAGGATGGTGAGACCAGGTGGTCGTGGTCGTGGTGGCAATGCCCCACCACTGCCTGAGTACATGGCTGGTACGGTCCAACAACTCGAGATGAATCGCCAGTTCATGGAGAATATGATGGCTTAGTTCCCTCGCCCCAATATGAACCAACATCCAACCCAAGTGACTCTGCAGGATTTCATGCGCCTCAACCCAACCGTGTACCGCAGCTCAACTCAGCCGCTAGATGCTGATGACTGGCTCCGTGACATCACCTATGAGATGGAGTCTGCTGATGTAGCCCCGGCCCACTATGTCACCTTTGCTTCCTTCTTTTTGAAGGGACCCGCAGCTCAATGGTGGGACAGTCACATGCATACTCTGCCAGCTGGAACAATCATCACCTGGCCAGACTTCCAAGCTGCTTTCCGTGCCTGCTTCATTCCTCAGGGAGTCATGGACCGGAAGAAGCGTGAGTTCCGCAACCTCACTCAGGGCAACAAAACTGTGGAAGCTTATCAGCGGGAGTTTCTGGACTTGTCCCGCTATGCTGAAGAAGACATTGCAACTGATGCACGTAGACAGGAGAAGTTCCGTGACGGCCTTCAAGCTGACATCAAGCTCGCACTTCTAGTCCATGACTTTGCCGATTTCACCACCTTGGTGAACAAGGCCATCAATGTTGAGATTGGTCTGTAGGAATACCAGAGCTCTCACAGACGCAACCGTGACACAGACTCATCTTCGGGCCCACCCTCGCAGAAGCGTAAGATATGGATCCCGAACAGCATGTATCGTCCAACTTCACCTGCTCCAAGGCAGTCCTATGCTGCACCTCGTTTGCCGCCTCCACCATCTAGGCAGCCAAGGCTTACAGCTCCACCACCCCAAGCTCCTGTTCCCACTCCCAATAACGGTCTGTGCTACAAGTGTGGCCAACCAGGTCATCTTGCCAAGGACTGCAATCAGAATCAGAATCAACTGGCCCTTCCCACAGCTGGTCGTGGAAGCAATCAGCCCTGCAACAACAATGCCAGGCCTTATGGTCGTGTTCATGCCAACCACGTTGACCTCAATGAAGCTCAAGACCAGCCTGCTACTGTGATGGGTACACTCCTCGTAAATTCAGTACATGCATCCGTTTTATTTGATACTAGTGCATCGCATTCATTCATGTCAGAAGATTTTGCATACAAGCATGACCTTAAATGTGAGGTCATAAACACTCCACTAGTGGTAAAAACCCCCACCGGCTAGTGTCAAACCTCTATGGTTAGTCACAATTTTCCCGTTGAAATCGAAGGGATGAAATTGTATGCCTCTCCCATTATCCTGAAGGCGTCTAACATCGACCTCATTCTGGGTATGGATTGGTTCAAAGCGCATATTGCTTCTATAGTTTGCGCCACTAAGACCGTCCATCTGCTACACCCTTGTGATGAAATAATTAGCTACAATGCTCGTCTGGTTCAGAATGCCGAGGCAAGGCTTTATGCGTTGAGTGCATTGAACGTTGCACCCCTCGAGGGCATTGAAAACATTCCCGTTGTGCGTGAATTCCTCGACGTCTTTCCTAAAGAACTTCCAGGGATTCCCCCTGCTAGAGCTATCGAATTCATCATTGACTTGAAACCAGGCACCACTCCTATAGCCAAATGACCCTACAAGATGCCGCCGCATGAACTCATTGAGCTTAAGGAGGAAATCGACAAATCTCTTCGCAAAGGTTTCATTCGCCCAAGTTTCTCTCCTTGGGGAGCACCTTCTCTCTTTGTCAAGAAGAAGGATGGGAAAAACCGATTAGTCCAAGACTACCGTCCTATAAACCAAGCTACCATTCAGAATAAATATCCTCTTCCTCGGATCAATGATCTGTATGACCAACTGGCTGGTTCATCAGTGTTCTCTAAACTCGACTTGAGGTTGGGTTACCACCAGATCCGTGTTCATGAAGAGGATGTCCCAAAGACCACCTTCGTGACTCGATATGGTTCATACGAGTACACCGTCATGTCTTTCGGCTTAACCAATGCTCCAGTCACCTTCTCTCGTCTGATGAACTATATATTCATGGATTACCTCGACAAGTTTGTCATGGTTTATCTGGATGATATCTTGGTATTTTCCAAGAACAAAGAAGAACATGCTGAACATCTTCGTCTTGTGCTGGAAAAGCTATGAGAGCATCAAGTATATGCCAAGTTCTCCAAATGTGAATTCTGGCTACCCGAAGTAACTTATCTTGGGCATGTCATCTCTAAGGATGGTATTGTCATCAACCCTGAACTAGTCCAAGCTATTCTTGAATGGACTCCTCCGAAGAATGTCAAGTGATACATCTCCAACGTATCTATAATTTATGAAGCATTCATGCTAGTTTATTATCTGTTTTGAATGATTACGGGCTTTATTATACACTTTTATATTACTTTTGGGACTAACCTATTAATCGAAGGCCCAGCCCATATTGTTGTTTTATTGCCTGTTTCAGTATTTCAAAGAAAAGGAATATCAAACGGAGTCCAAACAGAATGAAACTTTCAGGAGCGTGATTTTTGGAAAGGATATGATCCGGGAGACTTGGAGTTCAAGCCAGGGAAGGTTCGAGGAAGCCAGAAGATAGGAAGGCGCGCCCTCCTGGGCCCCTCGAGGCTCCCCCGACCGACTTCTTTCGCCTATATAAGTCCATGTACCCTAAAAACATCGAAGATGAAGGTAGATCGGGAGTTCCGCCGCCGCAAGCCTCTGTAGCCACCTAAAACCTCTTGGGAGCCCGTTCCGGCACCCTGCCGAAGGGGGAATCCCTCACCGGTGTCCATCTTCATCATCCCGGTGCTATCCATGATGAGGAGGGAGTAGTTCACCCTCGGGGCTGAGGGTATGTACCAGTAGCTATGTGTTTGATCTCTCTCTCTCTCTTGTGTTCTCTCTATGGCACAATCTTGATGTATTGCGAGCTTTGCTATTATAGTTGGATCTTATGATGTTTCTCCCCCTCTACTCTCTTGTGATGAATTGACTTTTCCCTTTGAAGTTATCTTGTTGGATTGAGTCTTTAAGGATTTGAGAACACTTGATGTATGTCTTGTCGTGTTTATCTGTGGTGACAATGGGATATTCACATGATCCACTTGATGTATGTTTTGGTGATCAACTTACGGGTTCCGCCCATCACTACAAAAAAATACACTTTCGTGATGATACGTGTTTGTCACAGTAGGTCGCGTTTTTTGTCATGCATGTACATCCATGACAAATTTATGACAGAATCAAGATAGTCATACCTGTGCTGTCGTAGAAGTGTTCCATGACATTACCAAAATTATCATCACGGAAGTGTCCACTTCCATGACGATAAATCACGGGTCACAGAAGTGCTTTCGTCAAGGGTGACCGACACGTGGCATCCACCGTAACGGAACGCCGTTAAGCTATCGGGTCGGGTTTTGGATCCGATAACCCGTTAACAGCCCCGACCAATGGGGATTTTCCACGTGTAAAATCGTCATTGGCTGGAGGAAACACGTGTCGGCTCACCGTTGGGACAAATGTCATCCACTCATTGGACAGAAGGCGCCTACGATACGTCGACACGTGGCCCGGCCCAACAGAGGCCCATTCCTGTGAAAAGGCCGGCCCGTTTGACTTGGTCAAAAGGTGACGGGCCGGCCCATGGAAAGCCTGTTAACGGCCTGTTCGCATATAGCCCATTTACAGCCCGCTAACCCAAGGCCCGTTACGCCCTACCCGAATTAGGCCCAGTAGCGTCATCTGGGCCATCCAATATGATTCCAGCCCGTTTTCACTTCTGGCCCATGTATGGCCCATGACGTCTTTCGGCCCATATGAGGCCCTATGTAACTCTTGGCCTATTAACGGCCCGTGGTGAAACTGGCCCGCAATGAACAGTGTATCACTTTAGACCCATTAATGGCCCGTGGTGAAACTGGCCCGTAATGAACAGTGTATCACTTTATACCCATTAATGGCCCGTTATTCAGTTGGGCCGTTTCCAGCCCATGTTATCTTTCGGCCTTCTCAGAGCCCATTTATTCTTGGGCTCATTTCGAGCATTCGTTTACTTACGGCCCGTTACTGTAATTTTCTGCTTGTGGGCCAAATTCAGCCCGTGGTTACAGTCGGCCCGTTTGTGGTCCGTTAATACATTGGGCCGTTTTCATAGCGTCATCAAATACAGCCTATTAACGATGGCCCGTTATGGTCGGCCCATGAACGGACGATTCCAACTCTAGCCCGTTTACGGCCATAATGCGGCCTGTTATTGGCCCATGTTTGGCCAATCGATCATACGGCCCGTATAAGGCCCATTGATGATAGGGCCCGTAGAAGGCCCATTGTTTCTACGGCCCGTAGAAGGCCCAATGTTTCTACGGCCCGTAGAAGGCCTACTGTTTCTACGGCCCGTAGAAGGCCCACTGTTTCTACGGCCCGTAGGAGGCCCAGTGTCACTACAGTAAATATTAGCCCATGGTTATTGTGGCCTAGTTTTAAAAAATAGGTTATTGCAGCCACTAGCAAACCGCGGAAAAAGAACTGCACTGACTACAAGCAAACAAATAAACAAGACAACAAGGAAATAAATAAGCAAGCAACTTATGCTAGGCTATCACGGCTATTACACATATTACATCCACTGGGCATCAAAGTTCACCACCAGTGCAAATATAGGGAACACAGCAGCATATAAACGCCGCAGCAAAACAAGTCCAGAACTGAAACCACTTCAGAAGAGTTCAAGAAACAATATCCTGGGTACCCATAATGCTGGCAAGATGCTTAGCAAGCTTATTAACTTTCTCTTGTTTGGCGCTTAAATCCTCCAGCGCTTGCTGTTGCACAAGAAAGTACGCATCTGAATTCTGCAGGGACTTCCTCAGTCCTTCGGCTTCTTGCCGCAGCACAGATGACTGATGCCTTTCAGCTTGTAGCTGAGACTGAAGAAGCCGAAGTGATTCAGGCAGCGAGTTCGAAGAGCTTGTGCCAGCGGTACTGGCCAGTAACTCGAACACTACATCAACGCAGGACTGTGGGGTTTTCTCACTGTCTACAAGATCGTTTTTATCACCTTTCTTGGAGACCAACAGGGTTGTCTCACTATCTTGAACCTTATCTGCATTACTTTCTCTACCATTGCATAGTGGGGTGCTCTTCTCCAATATTCTGTTTGCATACTACAAGAGAAACAAGCAGACACATCACAGGTTTAGCTTGTAGTATACCAAACTCATTTTGGTAAACCGGTTCAGTAGTAAGGTGGACAGGATAACAGCATGAAACAAACATATATCTATGTACTATGGTCACTGTATTGTCCATATCATTCTAGTTTATGTTCCCTAATCAAGATAGAGACACAGTTCAACTCATATATTTTTAAGACACAGCAGCATAGACAGAATATAAGTGTGAGAAACTACACAGCATTGGCAGCACTTGTAATGTGCATCACATGAGAACATAACTGTTTATACAACTTAAACTGAAATCAACATAGAGCAAGAAGTTAGAACAGCAATCCAGTTAAAGAAATAGGTTTAAAACATACCTGTTGCGCCATTGGAGTTTCAATTGGATCCTTCAAATTCGAAAGTAGTTGGTATGAGTAAATACAGTGATGCAACAGCAAAGGAGTATGGACCATAGCTACGGAATCTGACCTGAGAACAGTTGCTCTTCTGCTTTAAACGTGGAGTTTGGGTTAGCTGTGGTGGTCTTCGTGCTTTGGGCACTGCAGTAGCTTTACAAACTGCTCGTGTGGGGGTACTCTGTGGTGGACATGGTGCTTTGTCAACTATAAGTGGGTTACTATCCGCTGGGGTTGCGGTTAGATGGGTTGTAGCTGGTTCTCTGCCCAACGGTGTAAGTGTGCAATCTGGAAGAGTCTCGATTATGTGTGGTGGGGCTAGTTTGTGGGCCAGTACAACCATGGTTCTATCTGCATCGACGGGTAGCACTGTCTTTTGTGAAGAACGGGTTTTTGCTCCCTTAGATACTGCCATCACCCCCTCCAATTCAAATGGCTGATAAACAAGAAAAGAAATTGAACGTACAGACATTGTATGATAGACAGATGTGGTAATTCACATATATGTTGTCTAACCAAACAGGACAGCATGACACAATTTCACATATATGATGCCTAACTAAACAGGATAGCATGACACAGTTTCAGATATATGATGGATAACTTAACAGGATATAATGGCATAATTCAACATATGATGAGTACCTAAACAGGATGACATGACAAAACTATATGATGTCTTTCTAAAATAGGTTGGGATGAAATAATTCACATACATGTTGTCTAAGTATACAGGATGGCATGATATAATTGACATAATTGATTCATATACTAAGCAGCTGGCACTCGCATGTATGATCTCTAAACTAAGCAGATAGAATTCAATATTGTGCATATGATGTCTAAACTAAGCAATGCAAGACACCATATGCATCATATGAGAAATATAAACATTGCAACTTAGAGCATACACCTCAGGTGGGATATAGGACTGGTCATCTGTCTCTGAATCCTCCTCTGAGGAGCTCCCTGTAACCATCGAGATATATGCTTCAACAGGTACCATTGCCTGCTCTGAAGACCTTGTTTTCACTCCAGATTTTTCCATAACCGGCTCAAATGGCTGATACACATGAAGAGTAGTTCAATATACACAGATTGTCGACAAATGGAATACGTAATGAAAAAAAAGATGGCATGAGATAATTCACATATATGATGCCTGGCTCCATGGCGGTGCATAATTCACATATATGATAACTGGCTGAAAAACATGGCATTGCATAATTCACATATCTGATATAGAAAGCAAACAGGAGGCATTCACACAAAGCATGTCTAATCTAAGCAGATGGCATGGCAATGCAAGACACCATATGCATGATATGAGCAATATAACCCAGCCAAGTTAGAGCATGCACCTCGGGGGGGGGGATACGACTGGTCATCTCTCTCTGAATCCTCCTCTGAGGAGCTATCTGTAACCAGCAAGAAATCTGCATCGACAGGTAGCACTGACTGCTCAGAAGACCTTGTTTTCACTCCAGATTTTCCCATGACCGACTCAAATGGCTGATGCACAGGAAGAGTAGATGAATGTATAAACATTGCTGACAAATGGAACACATTATGGAAAAAAATATGGCACGATACAATTCACATATACGATGACTGGCTAAACAGGATGGCATTGCATGATTCACGTATATGATGCCTGGCTAAAGAAGATGGCATTGCATAATTCCCATATACTCCCTCCGTTCCTAAATATTTGTCTTTTTAGAGATTTCAAATGGACTACCACATACGGATGTATATAGACATATTTTAGAGTGTAGATTCACTCATTTTGTTCCGTATGTAGTCACTTGTTGAAATCTCTAAAAAGACAAATATTTAGGAATGGTGGGAGTATGATATAGAAACCAAACAGGTGGCATTCACACAAAGCAAATCTAAACTAAGCTGATGACATATAAGATGTATAATGTAAGCAATGCAAGGCGCCATATGCATGATATGACCAACATCAGCATGCCAGGTTAGAGCAAACACCTCAGGTGGTAAACAGGCATGGTCGGCTCCTTCTGAATCTCCATCTGAACAGTTATCTTCCTCTGGAATACAATCTGGAAATGCAGGAGAGGGGGGGGCACTTCGCCCACCATGGAGCAGCGTCTGCATGACATTATATTCGCACGCAACGGTCTTCTCTTTTTCTCTACATGTTCAGTACGATTGTGTACAATATCTGACATGCATAATAAAAAAATAGTTAGATTTTGTAAGGCCTAAGGGGTGCATGCAAAAATCAAGACTGATGGTAGCAAACGAGTGGATGGATCCAAAACTAATGATAGCAGGTAGATTATAGCTTCAGTTTAAAAAGATAGACAATGGATCATCTATTGTTTGTTGCCCACCCAACATGAACCACATAGAAGACCCCAGATGAACCAGATAGTAGACAGATACTATTCGTTGCTGGCTCGATATGAGACCCATGGGCAATTCAAAACTCAAGATTGAACGATAAAGTAGCAGGTAATAATAACCGATGTATAACGTAAGCAAACACGAAAGACTGCGACCTCTCTTCCGGAACTGTCTAGTCCTCAGGTTCATCTGCTCAGTCGATGATGGTAATGCAGTTGGCGTGGCTGCCGGCAACGGGGAAGATGATCTGAGGCGGCGAAAGAAAGTCTGCAGGGGGGATCTCTGCTGCAGTGAACGCTTCTGTCGATGGTGCACCTCAGGTGGGGTGGATGACGGCACGGCAGGAGCAGGACATAACACACAGAGTTTTCTTTGACGCCAATCTGAAAATGAAGTAAATCTGTAAGGGCTCCTTAGAATTGGAGGATTCTATAAACGCAGGGACAGGAAAAACACAGGAATAGGATAGGAATGCACGTGCAAAACAGAGCATTTGGAAACATAGGATTTCAGTCAACCTGGGTGTTTGGCTCACATGAATTGGAAGAACAGAGGAATGGAGAAACAAAGTGATGCGACGAGTGTACAACCTCTTTGGCATAGCCTTGTGGACCTCAGCATCATTGGGTTGGACGTGGAGGATGGTGATGATGCTGGTGTGACTGTCGGAGGCGGGGAAGAAGATCCGAGGCCTCTGGAAACGGCGCCGAGGGTACTGCTCCGCTGTGATGGACGGTTCCGTCGTTGGAGCAGCTCCGCTAAGGTGTACGGCGACGAGGCTGAAGCATGACAAGACAGACAACTTTAATCTGAAGTGGGACCCTAATATCATCTGCAATAGATGATGTAAAATACATCACCAAAAAGTGCTAGATGTAAAACGCATCAGCCGCGCCACGGCCGCTCCGACAGATGCTGTAAGTACTGTTCACTCTGAACTTAACTGAAGAAAATGAACTTCACAGTCGAAACTGAATTTTACTGTCGAAACTGATTGAACTAGTAACAGAGCATTGCAATAGATGTTTAGGGCGTTCGAGCACTAGTAGCAGAGAAGCAGTGATCTAAATCAGCAGACGCTCGAGCAGGGAACGCACTAGCAGAGAGCAAGTCGTGCAGTAGCACCGCGAGCGAGTGCTAAAGCAGCAACTCCTGTAGCTGCCGGAGGTCGTGCAGCAGCAGCAGCAGCGCAAGCGAGAGCAAGAGCAGAGCAGCAGCACGAACGAAAGCAGGAGCAGTGCAGCAGCGCGACCGACAGCAAGAACAGAGCCGCAGCGCGAGCGAGAGCCGGAGCAGCTGCAGCTAGTGCCGTTGTGGAAGTCGCCGCCGAGGAAGCAACGACATGGGGGAGAGACGCCGTGGATGATGTGGCCGGCGACGGCGCCGTCGATGGAGACGCCATGTCTGCTCGGTATCGAGCACCGGCAGCCCCGTGAGATCGAATAAAAGATAAAATGCAGCGGTGAGTGCAGAACCTCCTTGGTGGCGCCGAGTTGGCCTCGGCTTCATCGGAGGAATTGGTGAGGGTGCTGCGGTTCCGGTGGGGCAGGTCAAGACGGCGCTGTGGGGATTGAGGTGGCGCGATAGACGAGGCGAACGTCGGGGCAGCTCCTTGGAGGTGGAGGACGGGGCGGCTGATCCGGCGGGACGACGAGATCGACAATGGATCCTCATTCGGTGCGGTGGATGAGGGACGATGAGCTGTTGCGGTGGACGACGTAGTCAGGGAAGAGTCTCCGGCTGGGCGGCGGTCAGGAGGCCGACAGAGGAGCGTGGGGTTTCGCGGTTTTGGCGGCCTCGGTGTACGAATTTGGGGGGGGGAGGGGGAGGGGGGAGCCAAGCTTAGGGACGCGCTTTTCTGAAATGTAGGGTAAGTTACCAGCGTACCCCCACCGGTTTTGACACCGCGACGTGGAGCTTCATTTTCGGCTGAGGGGTAGAAGGGGGATTTCGCATGTCTGGGATGCGGGAGCGATTTCGGATGAGGAGGGAGTTCTCGCGCGCGTCCAAATTTTGGGATAACAAGGCGCGGCGCGGGTTGAAGAAGCGGGAGTTTCAAAGCAGGTGAGACAAAAGATACTCGAGCTTGAAAATTTCGGGATAACAAGGTGCGGATTCCTTGTTCGGCAGAACAAACTTAACGTGTAAAAAAATCATACAAGACACAAGAGAGTCATGTCCCCTTTTACTATATTGCTATAGATGCCATTGAAAAAACTACAAGAAAAATGTAAAAAAAATCGGGAGAACATGATTACCCTGCACAGTACCAAATCGATTCGCACTTCCCTCAACAACAACAAAAAACAAATCAATTCCCACCAAAGAAAGAGTAATGTCCCTTTTTATATGATTACAGATGCCATGATCTCGAATTTCAATTTTTGAATCCACGTTATGTTGAATTCGAATATATCATTAGGTGACCTTGCGGTTTATAATTGATGTAGTCATACATTTTGATCTTCCATCATATATGAACATTTTACTCCACCATGTGAACATATATATTGTCGTCTACCATATGGACTAAATTTGAATCAATTTTCCTTATTTGAATACGATTGTTGTCAAGTTATACAATAATTTAAATATTATCTTGATAACAAAAAGACATGCATATAGCAGTAATCATATTTCACTATGAACTACATGTACCATACGCTCTCCAATTCAAATATCTGTATCCATTTTATGTTGAATTCAAATCATAGTACATTATTGGTCTAGGTAGCGAGATGTTCGGGATAATCTAAACCCTGTTTTCATACGTATAATTTTTGGCTGAATTGGGACAAGTTTTGGTATAAGCCTCTTGCAAAACCGGAGATTCTCTCAACAAGCCTCGTGGTTCCGAGAGGGAACGTGTCACCTTTGTGTGCGAAACGATATACGCTGCCTCCCCCCTGATTTTATTTACAGAGGCAACATAGAACTATATGAGTGCCCTGTTAAATTTTGGAATTATTTCGGGTTCATTTGGCCTTTTTATACATTAATTGAGTTTCTGGACTTTTAATGTGCATAATCTAAATATGAATTGCATGCACATGCTCCGGTGCACCAAAGTGGGTTGAAAAATCACATGTGTGTCCTTGGTTGAATTTCTAGGTCCCATGGAAGAAATGAGAATGAAATTCAAACATCTGGGCGTCATGACTCTGCCGAGAACATCGAGAAACTTAGATTTTAAATTCATGTAATGAAACTTGGCATGGTGTCATGTCATGGCACTAACATGTTGTGGTAAAAAATTGGGCCGATTTGGAAGCTCGTGGTTCTAAGAGGGAACGTGCCACCCCCCCCCCCGCCCTTGAGTTTCTTAACAAAGGCAACATAGAACTACATTAGTGCCATGTTAAATTTTGGAATTATTCCGGGTTCGTTTGTCGTTTTTTATACATTAATTGAGTTTCTGGTCATTTAATGTGCATAAGTCAAATTTGAACTACAAGCACATGCTCTCGTGCACCAAAGTTGGTTGAAAAATCACATTTGTGTCCTCGGGTGAATTTCTAGGTCCCATGCAAGAAATGAGAATAAAATTAAAACATCTGGGCATCGTGGCTCGGCCGAGAACATTGAGAAACTTGGTTTTAAAATTCTTGTAAATCCAAAACACGTCTGAAAATCATGAAACTTGGTATGGATGTCATGTCATGGTACTACCATGTTGTGGTAAAAAAATGGCCGAATAGGAACAGATTTTGGTATAAGCTTCTTGCAAACCGAAGCTTCTCTCAAGAAGGCTCGTGGTTCTGAGAGGGAACGTGTCACCTTTGAGTGCGAAACGATATACGTTGTCCCCCTTGAGTTTATTTACAAAGGCAACATAGAACTACATGAGTGCCCTGTTAAATTTTGGAATTATTCCGGCTTCGTTTGGCCTTATTTACACATTAATTGAGTTTTTGGTCATTTAATGTGCATAATTCAAATTTGAACTACAAGCACGTGCTCCCGTGCACCAAAGTTGGTTGAAAATCACATTTGTGTCCTCGGGTGAATTTCTACTCCCATGCAAAAAATGAGAATAAGATTCAAACATCTGGGCATCGTGGCTCGGTCAAGAACATTGAGAAACTTGGTTTTAAAATCATGAAACTTGGCATGGTGTCATGTCATGGTAGTACCATGCCGTGGTAAAAAAAATTGGCCGAATAGGAACAAATTTTGGTATAAGCTTCTTGCAAATCGGAGCTTCTCTCAAGAAGGCTCGTGGTTCTGGGAGGGAACGTGTCACCTTTGTGTGCATAATTCAAATTTGAAATACAAGCACATGTTCCAGTGCACCAAAGTTGGTTGAAAAATCACATGTGTGTCCTCGGGTAAATTTCTAGGTTCCATGCAAGAAATGGGAATGAAATTCAAAATTCTGGGCGTCGTGGCTGGGTTGGAAACATTGAGAAACTTAGTTTTTTAATTCCTGTAAATCCAAAACACGCATGAAAATAATGAAACTTGGCTTGGTGCCATGACATGGCACCAACATGCTGTGGTAAATTTGCAGTCCGATTTGCGAAGGCGCACACATTAACAATCAACAAAGTCATTTTGGAACAAGTGCTGTCACGTTACAATCGGAAACACAAGTATTATTGAAACCGTGGGCGTTCTACTTACTAGTACCATTTACGTGCCGCCACGCGTCCCCATTTTTTATTAGCTAGGAGGCGCCGTGCAGGGTAGCTATTTGAGTACGAGAGGCGTGCGATCAGACCCCTGCGCGTGCTTATCGGGAGGAGAGCCCTTTGACCTCCATCTGCCGTCCACCTCTCTCCCAAGGTCTCCATTAATGGCGCCCGAGCCTCTGTTTAATGGCGTGGCTATGTCTCACTCGACTGAGATTTAAGAGAGAAAAAAGAAAATCTGACAGCACGGATCTTGATGTAAGATCCGACGGACCTATATAGCATCTACTGCGACTTATAGCAAGACTGATGAATATATAAGGACGATTTTTTTATCAAAGAAGGGCTTGCCCCTTCCGATTTTCATTACTGAAAACCACCACAATTCACAAGAAGTTCAGCACAACTCCAGCCTAACACGAAGGACTAAAAGTACCAGATTGAAATCGCAACATCCCAAGAGGCCAACAAAGGCCAAACATCCGCGCTAGAACCCAACATTTCACAACCGACGACACAATCGACATCCTAAACCGATTATTACATCAAAAGAAACCAGGAAACTGAAGGAAGCCTAGCAGCAACTAGAAGAACAGCAACGCCAGGGTCGCCACAGCAAGAGTTTTCTTCATTCCAGCCTCGCAACATTGATCTTCCACAGAAAGATAAGGACGATTAATTGTCTTACATAATTAGAAAGATAATTAAAAAAGCCACATGCGGCTACGCCCGAAATACACAAGGGCAAAAGAAGAAGGAAGACAAGGATCTGGCTCGCTGATCTCTACTTTCTTGATGCGTTGCTGCAGGCCGCGGGAACTAGTCTCCGCGGCGAGCGGCGATGAGCTCTTTCGTGTCCTCAAGACGCTGCTTGAGAACATCCACGGATTCCTCCACCAGCCTTTGGCGCTCGTTGCGGAGCATGTCATTCTCGTCCATAAGTTTCTTGACGATGACGCCGGTCCTCTTCAACAAGGCACTGGTCTCCTCCTGCTGGTCTGCACTTCGGACGATCTTCTCCCTCAGCAGGTCGCGCTCGGCCCGGAGCCTCTCATTGCCCTCCCTTAGTTGCCGGATGACGCCGGTAGCCTGTTCAAACGAGGCTTTCACGTCGTCCTGCAACCTCGCCAAGCCGGAGATCTGATCCATCTGGCTATGGACGATCGCATGCATGCGCCTGTAACAGTCGTCGCCTGCCCGCGAGAAATTTTCCCAGGCCGCCGCGGCGCGGCGGGACATCTCTGCTGCATTCGTGGCGCGGCGGGACATCTCTGCTGCTTCCGCGGCGCGGCCGGACCAGTCTGCTGCATCGACGGCGCGGCGGGACCTCCGTGCTGCTTCAGCGGCGCGGCGGGACCTCTGTGCTGCTACTTCCGCGCGGCGGGACATGTCGGCTGCTCTCGCAGCGAGGCGGGACATCTCTCGTGCTTCCGCTTCCATGCTCGCCTCTCCCTGGTAGCAATCTCTCGACCCAGAACTCACGCTGGCCATGGCAGACGCAAGGGAAGGATGCTGAATGACTTGTTTGTTTTTGTGGATGAGGAGTTGAGGAGGAATGTGCAGTCATCTTGGCATACTAGTATTTATAACCGAGTACTAATACGCTCCTAAGTGGGAAACCGTTTAGGTTGTGATCGGTGTGAACAGGTTTGGAATTCAATATACTAGCGTGGTACTAATACGCTCCTAAGTGGGAAACCGTTTAGGTTGTGATCGGTGTGAACAGGTTTGCAATTCAATATAGCGTGGAGTAATTTGGAATGTGACGAGACGCAAGCTCAAAAACTTGTACTCTGAGTTTAGTAGTACGTTATACAGGAAGAGAAGAGGTGCACGCACGCACTCGTCCTCTCACACACGCGTCTGTTTTTTCTCGAAAAGGAGGATGATGACCCCCGGCCTCTGCATCTGGGAGTCACACACGCATCTGTAGCTACGAATTGTAGTGTTCTCAACCATCCGATTGGCTCTATCATGGATGTACCTATATACTAAAACATGTCTAGATACATCTATATTTTGACAAATGGAAGGCATGTCTATTGTGGAACAGAGGGAGTGCTTGTCATCAAAATGGATAAAAAGGGACGTGTCTAGAACTAAAATACGTCTACATACATCTCCTTTTATCCATTTTGATGACAAGTAGTACTCTTACCCAAAGGAACTTTATATCCAACAGACACAAAATATCCGTTCGACTGTTGGAAATTACTGATCTGATGTCGAAGTAATTGCTGCAGCGCCACCAAAACCCACCATTTCTTAAGCTAAAGTAGACCAAGGTAATCCCTATATTAGCATATTACTAAGATAAACAAAAGGCACTGTCGAAACATTTAGGACGTGAGCTTGTCAATCTGAATGTGGAGGGACACAAGCTTAGCCCCGGCCAGCAGCTTGGGCGGAACTGTCAAGAAGGTCAGCTCCTGCACGTCGACGTCGCCGGGATCCTTGCTGCTTGTCACCTCCATTTCCACCTTGACGGCGTCGGTCGTGCCTTTGGGCTCCCCCGGCGGGCCGTTCGCCCACAGCTTGGCCAAGTAGTGCGGCAGTGGGGACGCCCCCGCTCTGATGCAGACGACCGACACGGCGATAGGCGCGCCGATGTCGAGCACGCCGCCGACCAAGAAAAACGCGCGGCGGTCCTCCTCCGCGAACAGCAAGAGCCGTGGCTCCGACAGTGGCACTTGCAGCTGGAGCACCTTGCCGTACTGGATCCTGTGCACGGGCATGGGATGCGCGGTGCTGATGTGGTGGTAGAGCGCCGGCGGCGGGCCTTCGTAGCCGCAGACGGGCACGGGGCATTTGCAGGGCGCGAGCGGACACACGCTCTGGTGATCGGCGAGCTTGTGGTAAGTGACGTAGAGCCCACAGCCTTCGTGCGGGCACTCCACCCTCACCGACGAAAGGACGGAGTCCACCGCCGTGTTCCGCACGTCGAAGCCACCGCCGCGCTCGCACTTCTGGCACTGCCGCTGGTTCCCGGGGCGCTCGACGCGGCAGTCCGCGCAGGACAGGTGCCCTCCCTTGCACTGCAGAAATCAATCCAACAGCACATCAATCAAGAAACCTGCACCTTGCTCAATCAGCCGAACGGACGAGGTGTATTCGAACCTCATACACTGGAGGCGTCAAGGGGCGGAGGCACAAGGGGCAGTGGAGCACGGTGAGGTCCATCGAGACCTTAGAGAGCTCCATCGTCGGGTCCTGTTCCTGTTCGGTCTGCATGATCTCGCCCTCCTCGTGCACAACCATCCTTCAAGGTGCATTAAATCAACACATGCAAGTACTATCAAAAGAAGAGTCACGGCATGCATGCATGCGTTGTAATTAATGCATCGGTAAACGCAAATTATTGAAATATATCGAGTGCAGTGCTTTGATGTGTCGCGTCAACTCGTACATCAACGAGAAGTTTGATTATCCTCTCCCTCGCGGACTTAACTGCACCTGCCTTTGGTTGTATGACAGGTTGGCCACACACCTGTTGGGCCCACCCGTCATACACGCAAAGATAGGAGCGTCCCTCCCTCGCCCATGAGTGTGGTGGCTGGCAAGACTAGGAGAAGCTTTCGCTACACGCTCTCCCTCCCGCGCGCGGCGGACATGCAGCAGTTCAATCGGTGCCAGATGGCCAGAAGCGTACTGTAGTACTCCTCCAGTGCAGTAGTACACCATCATTGTTTGACTTCCCGAAGAGGCGAAGAGCCAAGCGCAGCCCGGACACTTGTGTGGTAGTTTCATGTGTAGAGTAGTCTAGATAGCGTGTACCGTGCCTATAAGCTTAAAATCATTGGGGTCGGCTCCATGCTATGTGGCTGTCTCGAAGTTTTTTTTTAAATTAAAATAGTCTTCTGGCCCTACCTATCACCCTGGTGATTGTAGTTCGCACGCTCATCTGGTCAAGACAGGAATATATATTTTAATTTGTTTTTTTTTCGAAAAGGGGGGACTCCCCGGCCTCTGCATCAGAACAATGCATACGGCCACATAGAACGAGGCTGCGGCAAATATATTGTACATTGCGGGTCTTTCAGCCAAGTTTAGAGGCAAACATGTGGGGCCAGTGCTATGATGTGTCGCGTCAACTCGTAGAACGAGGAGAAGCTTGATTTTACTACACGCCTTCTCCCTCGCCCATGCGCGCGGTTGCTCGCAAACGAGGACAGGATTTTGCTTAGTAGTAGTACTTCCACAACAAGCTATCTGTCCCGCTCGCGGTGAACGGACATGCAGCAGCGGATTCGACACTGTAGAAGCAGTAGTAGTAACATCATTGTTCGTCTTCTTGAAGAGGCGAAGAGCCAAGCGCAAACCGAACGTTGCAGTTGTGAACATTGGAGCACGCATATAGCCAGGCTCTTGCATGAGACAAAATTGCTATGTGAGCCCACTATTGTACTAGTACGTACAACTACTTGCTAGTATAGCCCTGTAAACCAGAAATGAGTATTTGCCCTTCTAGAGATTTCAACAAGTGACTAGACTACACCGAGACGGAGTACATATGGAGCAAAATGAGTGAATCTGCACCGTAAATAAATACGTACTAGTTCTATCGTTTTCCTCTCCGAGGTGCACAATATTGAGTATACTGACTAGTCTCTTTTTGACACGCATTTACGTTTTTTTTGACACAGTACAGACGCAAGCGCTCATATACACGCGCATACACTCACCCCTATGAACGCACACACGCACGGCACTATCATCTTGAAATTTACGAAGTCACCATAGGCACCTCGTCGTCGACGGGTCCATAGGTGCTTGAATGCCAAGGAGGAAGAGGGTAGCGGTTCCCGAGACGTTGAACGGTCAATGATGCATCCTCAATTACATGCAGAGGGAATTAATTGGAGAAGCAGACTAGAGCCAGCACGATGTGAATGCAACAGAGTTTGGACTCTCATATAATAAAGGCGCCCCACCACTCCAATCCATCTACTCCCAAGTCTCTGCGCAACACTGCTCACTCCAATCCAAGACCAAGTGACCAGAAGCCACAAGCACCTATGGAGGCGATGGACGCGAGCGGCAGTCGGCTGTGCCAAATCATCCAAGGCGCCGGCCTGCGGCCCCGCACCGCGCAGCGTTTCCAGACGGTGCTGGCGACCGCAGGCATCGTAGCCCTCGCCGACGCCGGCTTCGCCTCTCGCATGGACGACATGATGGTCAACTCCATCCGCAAGTTCACCGCCGTCAAGAAGCGCGCGGACGACCTTGCCGTACTGCTCCAGCCCGCGCGCCCAGGCTCCTCATTGCCTGCCACCCTCATCGGCCTACATGGTGACGAACTCTTTCAAGCCCTGGTGGCCCTGCAGGTGCCGGAGGTCGCGACGAAGAATGTGCACCTCGAGGCCGCGCTCGCCGCGCAGCGCCTCGCCATGCAAGAAACCGTCGACCTGCACATCCACGTCTACGAGGAAATCGTCTACATAGGCCACTACAAGGCAAGCGAGGACAGAAAGACGTTGGCCTTCTTCCAGCGGCTGGAATCTTTGGACGCCATTGTTCAGAAGCACGTCGACCTGGCCACGAAAGCCGCTGCTACTTAGGCGCCGTTCGGTGGGCCGGCGCCCTGAGTCGAGGAGGTGGACGTCGTCGATGGATGCATCTCTTCTTCTTGCCTCCTGTAACCAGCACTGCATCGCCTCGTGGCCTTAATGTTTTATTAGTATAGTACTCCCTCCGTTCCCAAATATAAGTCTTTCTAAAGATTCCAGCAAGTGACTACTACATACGGAGCAAAATGAGTGAATCTACACTCTAAACTATGTCTTCATACATCTGTATGTTGTATTCCATTTGAAGTAGTATCTAAAAAGGCTTATATTTATGAACGGAGGGAGTATATGGCATTTTTTATTCCAGTCGTAACGTTTTCACTGTGAGGTGGGGCCGCAGTTGAGCAAACCCACCCCACCCACCGGGCGTCGGCCGAGTTTTAGAGAGTAGAAGAGAGAAACGAGGGAGGAGGGCTAGCTGTAGCACGGACGCTGTTGTCAGATGGGACTCGTGTTTATAGAATAGGAGTACTGAGCACTCGTGCCTCTTTTTTTGAGGGAAAAATTAGTCGTACCACTAGTTGGGTGCGTGCGACCTATAGCTGTCATCACTTTAGGTCTACTTTTCGAACCGCGGCTACGCTTCACAGTACATATTTTTCACGCATTTATCCTCCTATATGTACTCCTAGGCTATTTCCACGTGCTCCCATTCGCCGACATGTGGGACATAGAGCATCTGGGTCGTAGTGCATGCACGACTCGGAGCATATGCCGGGGTACTTTACATTTCAGACCTCACGAATTACATGCAAACCCCCCGCAGAAGAATAAATAAATCAATGAATTACTACATGAAACCGGATTATTTTCGTGGAAACCGGAGCACGTTCATTAAATTTTGGACATAACACGTTTATAAAAAATGACCGGACCTAAACCAGTCTAAGGGCCTCTTTGATTTTTCCCGAAAAAAGGGCCTCTTTGATTCGCAGGATACTGAAAACACAGGAATGGGGAAAGTATGATGGCGATGAACCGAGACGAGGAGAACTCTAACTCAGTTAGAGGTTAGAGTTAGATTCTAACCCTGAACTAACTCTAAACCAAAGAGGTGTATGGATGGCAGGGTTAGATTGACAATAAATGCTCTATCTCAATCATTTGACTACTTTGGACCCTATTTTTAGTCAGACTAAAATAAGTCCCTTGGATCCAAGCACCCTCTTGGTGTGGCCGGCTCTTCTGTGGCCTCCTCCCGCTCACAATTGACATAAACGAACCATCTATACAATCAAGCATGCAAAACATGATAATTTTTACTTTGTCCATACAAATGAGATATCCCACTTAAACATACAAGTCGTCAATCAAGCTTCACAAAATAAAAAAACACTTCATGAAACAAAGAATGAGCTAACTCATCACGGAAGTTGTTCACGATAGGGAGGGAGCCCGGAGCCCCTCACGCACCGAGGGAGGAGCTCGCCATCGTCGCTCTGGAGGAAGGCTCTGTAGAGCCCA
Organism: Triticum aestivum; assembly: GCF_018294505.1. Lineage (NCBI taxonomy): Eukaryota > Viridiplantae > Streptophyta > Magnoliopsida > Poales > Poaceae > Triticum > Triticum aestivum. Next base: position 150,257,926 of record NC_057813.1, on the reverse strand, counting down.
AGCCCCGGGAACCCCTCCGACGCCGGCCCTTGCGAGTTGAGGTCGACACCGGCATGGGTAGCAGGGCCGCTTGCCGCCGACTGGGAACTTAATCTTTGGGCCTCTATAAATAATGCAAGCCTGTAACTAAAATACCTAGAAAGGTGAACTGAATCTTTGGGCCTCTAGAAATAATGCAAGCCTGAAACTGAAATACCTAGAAAGGTGAACTGAATCTTTGGGCCTCTAGAAATAATGCAAGCCTGAAACTTAAATACCTAGAAAGGTGAACTGAATCTTTGGGCCTCTAGAAATAATGCAAGCCTGAAACTGAAATACCTAGAAAGGTGAACTGAATCTTTGGGCCTCTAGAAATAATGCAAGCCTGAAAATGAAATACCTAGAAAGGTGAACTGAATCTTTGGGCCTCTAGAAATAATGCAAGCCTGAAACTCAAATACCTAGAAAGGTGAACTGAATCTTTGGGCCTCTAGAAACAATGCAAGCCTGAAATTGAAATACCAAGAAAGGTGAACTGAATCTTTGGGCCTCTACAAATAATGCAAGCCTGAAATTGAAATACCTAGAAAGGTGACCTGAATCTTTGGGCCTCTAGAAAGATTTATTACCTCCTCAAGCAGCATCAAACAATTCCATGCGTGCACCACAAATCTATAGCAAGTTTGATCAGGATCTACTTTTCCAAATCAGAATTAGCGCTAGAGCAAGCAAGATCAATGATATGGCCGTGAGACAGAGAAGGAACGAACAAACTCACCCCTCTCGCGACCTCCCTGGTAGATGCGCCGCCGCCGCGCACGACAGAGGGAGAAAAACGACTGGTGAAGGGGGAGCGGGGCGACCTTCGAAGGTCGGAGGGAGAGGGCGGCCGGAGTAGGGCGGCGGAGGCCGGAAGGAGAGGGCGGCCGGAGGAGAGAGAGGGCGAGCGGCGCTTGGGCGGGCGGCCCTATGGGGAACAGAGAGGAGTCGTGCGAGAGGGGGGAGCGATCTGGTGCGGGCAGGTGAGATTTTTTAGGGGAGCGATCTGGTGCGGGCAGGTGAGATTTTTTAGTTCTCTTTTAGTGGGCCCAGGATAACTAACCCAATTAGAACCTCTCCACCGGGCTAGTTTTTTTAGCTGGGTTAGAGCAAACTAGCTCAAACTAACCCCTCTTGTTTCGATAATTTGAGGCTATTTCAACCCAAACTAGCTCTAACTCAGGGATCCAAACAAAGAGGAGTGTTACTGTACATGCTACAGTGTGGACCGTAGCACATTGTTTTTTATGGCCATACCACCACATTATTGTTTTCTACTGCTGGTTCACTGGGCTACCGTGGTTCGCACGGCTGGTTCACTGGGCTGCCATGGTTCGCACTCCTCCGACCTGAGTAGTACTCCCTCCGTTCCTAAATATAAGTCTTCGTAGATATTTCACTGTGGAGCACATACGGATGTATATAGATGCATTTTATGTGTAGATTCACTCATTTTTCTCCGTATGTGGTCCATAGTGAAATCTCTCCAAAGACTTATATTTAGGAATGGAGGGAGTAGTATAGTACTAGTATATACCACATCATTCTTTGCTCCTTCTTACTACTCCGACATGTGGGGCAGCATCCGGGTCGACGTGTCATGCACCAGATTAGAGCGTGGAACGGAAGGGGGGCATCACCCCGGTCGGAGCGCCAGTAATTCATGACTATAGTGAGTGGTCATATCACAAGTCTTTCCAGCAGTAACGCGTCGTCAAATCGCACAGCCCCACTCGCTCACCCTCCTCACCTCTCTGTCAAACCGCCTACCTGAAAACTGCCGCGCGTACTGCCCGGGAAATGCCCCGCCCTCAACTTTTAACTACGTGAAAATAGTTTGAGCTTGTTCGTTCTATATAAATACAGTACTTACTGTATGTTTATTCACCCGTGGGATTGTTCAAAGAATGGAGGGGCGGGGAGCACAAGTGAACAATAGTACTGTAGTATAGTAGTAAGTAGGAGTCGTAGAGTAGTCACCTTAAATAGAGAGTTTCTTTTCTTTAATGCCACGTACACAAATTGAAACGCTTGTTGTGGAGAGAAAAAAGATAATCACTCCACTATATATGGACGCAGGGGCCTGAGCGCTTGCTTTACTAGGGTTGCTCTCTTCATTCTCTCATCCTCTCCAGATATAAACAAGACAGCGGTAGCGACATTTTCTCTCTGCTCACTGCTGGTCACAGATCTGGCCGGATCCCTTCGGCCGGTGTGTGTAGAGGACTAAAAGGTGCATCATTCACGCGGTCATCGCCGCCGAGGGAGGAAACCCACAGCTGCCGGAGGGGCCCGATCCTCTGCCCGTGCCGTTCTCTCCGACACAGCGCCGGCTCGGGAGGTCCTCCGACCCTTCTTCCTCCCTGCCGTATTGTCCGCAGATCCGACCTGCCGCCGCCGACATCCCGGCGACCCTCAGGTATAAGTTCTTCGAAAGCGGCCTTGCTCTACTGCCCCAGCTCCCCACGTGTCTGCATGTGCATCTTTTTCTACTCCCATCAGCTCTTCCAAAGCCACCTAAATTTTTAGTATTATTAGAGGTAAAGCTACTTCATGCATTCGAATCTAGGGCTTTGTTCAAACAACGAAGAAAGGGGGGAAAGTTGTAGCATGAATCTAGGACTTGATTCAAAGAGGAAATAATATGGTGAAAGTAGTAGAGACCGGATACCCAACCGGTCTCTTGGTTGAAAAGGGAAATAATGGGAAAACGCAGTACAAACTGGATAAGGAACAGATCTATTATTGGTTGAAAAAAGGATAGAAAGTGGCGGCTGGTGGACAAGTCAACAGAGTATGTCCAGGATTAGATTTGCTGCCATCACATAGTAAAGTCAGATAGTTCCCAAAAGGTCTCAGGATTAGATTTGCTGCCCTCACATAGTAAAAGGTCTCAGGATTAGATTTGCTGCCCTCACATAGTAAAAGGTCTCAGGATTAGATTTGCTGCCCTCACATAGTAAAAGGTCTCAGGATTAGATTTGCTGCCCTCACATAGTAAAAGGCCTCCAGGATTAGATTTGCTGCCCTCACATAGTAAAAGGTCTCCAGGATTAGGTTTGCTGCCCTCACATAGCGTGAACAAGCTCGGCATCACCACTTTATGCCTCCTTGTAGGTACATTGTGCTGATGCGTCCACTGTCGCATGTCCTTATACCAACCTTTTGCTGTTTTTTTTGCGGGTAAACCAACCTTTTGCTGTAAGGGCGCATGTAAAATGAAGCGATCACACTGTTACCTTAGGGACATGTCTAACCAGTGTTATTGTTAATCTAATGCCTCCAGTGATAAGATGCAATTAAACTGTGTTACAAATGGCACTCCTGCTGTTTTCCCCAGTATGATAAGTAAGTTGCTCCTTTACGCTGCTGAGTGTCCTGGTGTCCCCACGGTCCCATGCCCTTAAACCAACTCTTTAGCTGCTGTTGATTTACTGTGTCTGGTAAACAAGCAATGCCACCATTAAAGTAATCCCATATCTGAGGAATCTCATTGTTGATCGTAATGCTTCTGGTAACATGAAGCATTGCTGACGTTTTAAAATTTCTACTGTCCTTGCGTGATTGCCATGAACATAATTAAGATGCTTCTTTTCATTTTGTATATGTTTCGTATATTCTTATTGACCAGCAACTGTTTACTTTCTATCATTTTGTGCAGATAGGGATATCCATTTCACCTTGTTGCTATTGTGACCTTTTGGTGAACTGCACAAAACACTTTTTTTGGAATGAGTGTCTTGTGCAGTTCAACTAAAATGTCACGTGGGCAACATCTCTCAATTTTGGTGGAACTGCACAAAATGGTTAAACTAAAGTGAAACCATGCTCTCCTGTCTCCTTGTTTGTGCTATGCAAACATGCTGTGCAAACAGGAATACTCTACTACAGATGTTGTGACGGTCAAGAGCAACATCTCTCAATTTTGGTGGAACTGCACAAAATGGTTCAACTAAAGCGAAATCATGCTCTCCTGTCTCCTTGTTTGTGCTATGCAAACATGTTGTGCAAACAGGAATACTCTACTACAGATGTTGTGACGGTCAAGAGCATTCGCCAAGTTCTTCGATTGTATGACATGGCTAGCCAAGATGGATTTAATCCCGATATTCACTTTATCAAAAGGCTCTAATGGGTTGGTTCTGAATCTTGCAAGCTGGGAATCAGTGAGATGTGTAGGCATCTTTGTTGTACTTATTATTTGAATCTTATTTGTTGGTTCTGAATCTTGCAAGCTGGGAATCAATGAGACGTGTAGGCATCTTTGTTGTACTTATTATTTGGATCTTATTTGTTGGTTCTGAATCTTGCAAGCTGGGAATCAATGAGATGTGTAGGCATCTTTGTTGTACTTATTATTTGGATCTTATTTGTTGGTTCTGAATCTTGCAAGCTGGGAAACACGGCATGATGATGCAGAGGACAGCAACCATAACAAACAATTCAAACTTGGTAGTATTATCTTTGTGAAAGTGCGACAAATGTGCTGATCGTGTGCGTCCTGAGAATAATAATTCTAATTGTTGTGCATGTTGATCCCGTGGCACTGATAGAACGAGCCAATGCATTGCTTGTTTTAAGTATAAATTTCTATTAAAGCTAATTAAATTTAAGTAAAGTGACCACTAACTCCTGTTATTACAGTACCAATACAGACCCGCTCGTGAACCGACGTGTGGCCGGAGTAGGTTTCTTAATGGAGGCGTTTGAATGCGCCGAGGGTGCATCTTCTGCCGGGCGTGCAGCGGACGAGGGAGGGGTAGTAACTGTTGTCGCCTGTACACACTCAGCTTACTGTTGAATCCAGTTCCCCAAGAGCTGAAAAACGAACTGCTGCCGCCGCCTACACACTCGTTCACTCGAAGAGACTCCAATGGCGATCCGAGGGGTGAGCCTGCTGGATATGGACTTCAGCAAGGAGTTAGTTCGCCGTTCAGTCCTATGGCTGCACCAAGTTGAATGTGATGTACACCAACGATACGGACTCGGTGAAGCTCTGCCTCGCCTCAGTCCTATGGCTGCACCAGGTTCTGGAGCATTCGCCCGTTTCATCGGCAGCGCCGACTGCACCTTCGCTACGGTGGAGAGAAGGAAGAACGCAACGATTCGGCCATCTGGTGCAACAAGCTTGTCGACATCCAGAAGCAATACAAGATCATCAGCAACGGGCAGGAGAAGGACTCCGTGGTTGACCTCGCTGAGACCATCATCGACCCCTGATACGCCAACATGAAAGAAGACGACCTGAACACGTGGGGGTACCTCTGAATCTAGCCTACATAACCTACGCGGCCAAGGACGCATACGCATGCTACGACATGTACAGGCAGATCTTGGACATGAGGGCGTGTCTGCTTCCCGTAACCGACGAGTACACGGACAGCCGCAGCGTCATGATCAAGCGTGCCAGGAAGGTCTAGATGTTGTACTTTATCTGTTTATAAGCACCTTTATCATCTGAGTGTTTCATGCATTAGCCTATGTGTCGTAATTATCTGTTTTGTCCGAAATATTTCTTTTAAGAACCCATTAACCTGATTGCTTTTTTAGTGGCTATTTGCTAATGTATGTAAACTAGTTCACTTGTCCGTAAAAAAAACTAGTTCACTCGGCTGCCGTGCTTTGAATCTCCTTCCTCCCAACATATTCCTCTCCTCAGGTGGACCCAGCAGGTCTCTGAATTTTCTCCCACTTTCTTTTTCGATGTAAACTGAGTTTTCTCCCAGTACTTTCCCCTAGAACCAACTCAACTGTCCCACGTCTAGCCTAAAAAATAATAATACCCCACGTACTATTAACTCATCAAATTAAAATGATATTTTATTTCGTAAGTTGAAAGTTCTTACAAAATAATAATAATAATTGTTTATATATAACTTGCCAAGTTAACTCCTAGTGATTGCGTACATAAGCTTGCAAAGATTTTACTGACGTGCAATCATGTGTTTATGTTTTTATAACATTTCTCCGTCTAGCCCAACATGATATTTTCACCCAGCCCAGCAAGTCCGCGGATTTCGAGAAAAATGCAAATGGGATTTAAACGGGCTGCATAGATGCTACATCATTGTTTCACCCAGCCCACCAAATGGACTAAAAAACAAATGGACTGGCTGACATGTGGGCCAGTAGGTCGAAGCCTAAGAAGGCGTTGGATTTACATCCAACGGCCGGCATTCTTCTTCAATCTCTCGTCTTCTTCCCCCAGCGCTGCCGGAACCGCCTGCTCCAGCCTTCGGCGTCCAGCGGCGTTGTTTTGCGCTCCTCAGCGAAACGCTACCCCGCCGACGGCCAGGCCATCCCTCCACTCCGCACCTCCTGTTATTCTCTGCCGAGTGTAGGCCCACCCCGCAACCGAACCAGTCAAGTTTCCCACTCCTCTCCGTCTGCGACTCCACTGCCGCGTCTTCCCCATCTCCGGGTCGTTCCAGTCTGGGGCCTTGCCGTCGTCCACCGCCTCGGTGCGCTCGGCGCGGCGTGGTCAACATACGAGAGTCATCGGAAGAGGACTGTACGTGGAGAGCCTGACGGCTGGGACCCACGAGGTCCATGGTCGCACGCAAGGAAAGTTCCTCCTTATTACGCACTGTACGTGCACTGTACGTGGGAAGGGCTTCTGTATTTCACGAAAAAACGCCCCCCCCCCCGCTGACAGGTCGGACCCACCAGCTATATCTTCGCACGCAAGGAAGTGCCTCCTTATTACGCACCAAAAAATGAATACCCCCTGCTAGCTGGGACCCACCATAGTGGGTGGCTGACTTGTGGGCCTACTAAGTTGACGAGGACGGAGGGCTTTGTCAACTTAGTCAATATGAACGATTCTAGCTCCAGTGACCGTACGATGTCCATCCAACGGCCATAGTGCTTCTTCAACCTCTGGTCTTCTTGCTCCAGCCGCCCAAAGCAGCGCCGGTCGTGCCGCGTGCTCCTGCCTCTCGTGGCCGGCTGTGATGCCGCAGAGGCCTCACCGCCCCCTACTACTCCCACCGCTGGCCCAGGGTATCCCTCTACTCACCCACACCCCCTGTTATTCTGCGGCGACAGCAGCCTCACGCCGCAGCCGAACCAGTGAACCCTCGTACTCCTCTCCGCGTGGGCATCCACTGCCGCGTCTTCCCCGGCTCCTCGTCGTCCCCTTCCTAGGCCTCGCCATCATCCACCGCCTTGGTGCTCTCGGTGCGGCGTGGTCAATGTGGTCAACGACCGACTTCCATCGGAAGAGTACTGTACGTGGAGAGGCTGACAGCTGGGTCCAAGGCCACAGCCCAGTTTTTTTGTGATTTGCCAAGTAAGTCGCTTTGTCAGGCCTGTTGGGCTGCAAATCTTTCAAGACGAGGAGAGCTTCATTCGGCTGGCCGAGAAAATGGCCTATCAGTAATGAGAAATGGGTTGTACATTTTTAAAACACATCAAACCGGCAATTAGTTTCAAATATCTTTTTTTCATTTCGAGATTTTAAATTACATTAATTTTTATGCGTGGAGAATTTGTTGGATTTTATATTGATATACATTTATTTTTAAAATCAGTTTGAATGTGAGTCGAAATTTCGGGATTAAAAACAGTTCGGACCGCACCAAAATATGCAAAATTTCGTATAATTTTTAACCGTGGCCACAATATGGGCTGTAATGCTAACAAAAAGAATATGGGCTCCAAACAAAACCTTAAGAATTAGCAAATGGGCTGTAAATTATTAGAAATAATGGCAGATGGGTTGTATGCTGTTTTCCACAGATTTGAGGCTTTCCTAAAAAAAGGTTGACGCACAAGCAGTGACTGTTGGATGGCCATCCAACGGCCGTCGTGCTTCTTCAATCTCTGCTCTTCCTGCTCCAGCCGCTCAAACAAGCGCCGGCGGGACTGCCTGCTCCCTCCTCCCCGCGGCCGGCTGTGCTGCCGCGCAGGCCTCACCGCCCCACCGTACTCCCATCGCTGGCCTAGCCATCCCTCTACTCACCCACACCTGCTGTTATTCTCCGGCGACGGCAGACGAACCAGTAAACCCTCGTTCAGTCGTACTCCCCTCGCGTGGGAAACAACTGCGGAGTCTTCCCTGCCTCCGTGTCGTTCCCTTCCTAGGCCTCACCGTCGTCCACCGCCCTGGTGCTCTCGGCGCGGCCTGGTCAACGTGGTCAACGACCGACATGCATCTGAAGTGGACTGTACGTGGAGAGGCCGACAGCTGGGTCCACGGCCGCACGCAAGGAAATGCCTCCTTATTACGCGCAAAATAATGATTCCTCCACCTGACATCGGGGACCCACCGAAAGGGCCTCAATATTTCGCGAAAAAAACGTTACCGCCGCTGACAGCTCGGACCCACCAGCTATATCTTCGCATGCAAGGAAGTGCCTCCTTATTACGCACAAAAAAATGAATACTCCCCCTGTTAGCTGGGACCCAGTATAGTGGCAGGCTGACTTGTGGGCCTACTAAGTTGACGGGGACGGAGGGCTGTGTCAACTTAGTCAATATGCACGATTCTAGCTCCAGTGACCGTACGATGTCCATCCAACGGCCGTAGTGCTTCTTCAACCTCTGGTCTTCTTGCTCCAGCCGCCCAAACCAGCGCCGGTCGTGCCTCGTGCTCCTGCCTCCCGTGGCCGGCTGCGATGCGGCGGAGGCCTCACCGCCCCCTACTACTCCCACCGCTGACCAAGCCATCCCTCTACTCACCCACACCCCATGTTATTCTACAGCGACGGCAGCCTCACACCGCAGCGAACCAGTGAACCCTCGTACTCCTCTACGTGTGGGCATCCACTGCCGCGTCTTCCCCGGCTCCGTGTCGTCCCCTTCCTAGGCCTCACCGTCATCCACCGCCCTGGTGCTCTCAGTGCGGCGTGGTCAACGTGTTCAAGGAACGGCTTCCATCGGATGTGGACTATACGTGGAGAGGCTGACAGCTGGGTCCACGGCCGCAGCAAGGAAGTGCCTCCTTATTACGCGCAAAATAATTATTCCTCCACCTGACAGCGGGGACCCACCGGACGGGCCACCATATTTCGCGAAAAAAACGTTTCCCCCTGACTGCTGGGACCCACCAGCTACACCTTCGCACGCAAGGAAGTGCGTCCGGGCAAAAAAAACGATTCGCCCCTGACCGCTGGGACCCACCAGCTACATCTTCGCACGCAAGGAAGTGAAAAAAACGATTCGCCCCCCTGACTGCTGGGACCCACCAGCTACATCTTCGCACGCAAGGAAGTGCCTGACAGTCGGGACCCACCTGGTCGAAGCGTACGTAGCGTTGTCATTCTGGTCGCGAACGTGTACGTACATAGTGGTCGATGTAGAGGCGCGCACGTGTCGTAGATGTAGAGGCGCGCACGTGTCGTAGTAGAGGCGCGCATGTAGCATGTACACGTACGTACAGCAGCAAGGGTGCAAGAAAGAAAATACGGCCACGTACGTACATACGGGCAGGGTCTCTAAGCCTACCGCGCATACGTACATGGCTGGGTCGGAACAGAGAAACAGCGTCGTCATCGTGTTCACGGGGAGCCAACCGGCTGGGTCAGAACGGAATGTGTGGTCGTGTTCATCGGGAGGGCTTGGATGGAACAGGCGATGGAAACGAGGCCTGGCGTACCGCACAATGGAGGAAATGGCCTTGTGTTCGACCGGCCACGTTCGAAACGGGGTCTTGTTGATCAGGAGGGGCCTGGCGTACCGCAAAATGGAGGAAACGGACCTCCTACGGTTGAAACGGGGGTCCTGTTGATCGGGAGGGGTGTGGCGTACCGCAAAACGGAGGAAACAGACCTCCTACGGTCGAAACGGGGGTCCTGTTGATCGAGAGGGGTGTGGCGTACCGCAAAACGGACGAAACGAACTTGTGTTGGAGTGCTATGGTCAAAACGGGGGGAGGGGTGTGGCATACCGCAAAACGGGACTCCACAGGATACTGTTGATCTCCACCATCGACCTCCTCCAGCCTCCACGGGCTACCTTCGACCTCCTCCAGCCTCCACGGGCTCCTGTTCATCCAGCCTCCACCGCGCGCTACTCCACTGGCTACTGTTCAACCACCCCTCCACGGGCACCCCTCCACCGTCTACTGCTCATCTAGCCCTCCACACCACGGGGTCATGTTCAACCACCCCTCCACGGCCACCCCTCCACCGTCTACTTTCATCCAGCCCTCCACACCACGGGGTCCTGTTCAACCACCCCTCCACGGCCACCCCTCCACCGTCTACTGTTCATCCAGCCCTCCACACCACGGGTTCCTGTTCATCCAGAGGCAACGCCACCACTCATAGTTCATCCAAACCCCCTGCAACGCTCACTGTTCATCACAGAGGCAGCATCGATCGGCTTCAGCTAGGAGCAGTAGCGAAGGAATCGCTCCATCGGGTTTAGTTAACAGCCATCGATCGATCGCTCGGGTTCAGTAACGCGTAGCCTGCAGTGCAATCGCTCGGGTTCAGTTAGAGCCCAACGCCTCGCTCGGCTTCAGTTAGAGCCAACGCCTCGCACACACACGCGTACCTGTACGAGAGAAACGTGCATCGCTCTCCCACCGTAACTGGCAACTCCCCAAAATTTTCCTCCCCCTCGCTTCTACCACGCTTTTTTCCGTCATGGACGGCCCAAAGAATGTCATGCAACTGCATCTCCGGCCCGCCCAGGACGAAAAGCCCATTTTCTGTCATGATTTTTTGTCATAGAAGTAGGAGCCCACTACATCTATGATGATACCGGGTTTTGTCATAATTATCGTCATAGAAGTGTCATATGTATGACAGAAAAAAATTTCGTTCGGCCCAAAATGTCACTGATGTGTCTTTTTTTTGTAGTGCATGAACCTATGCATAGGGGTTGGCACACCTTTTTGTCTTGACTCTCCTGTAGAAACTTTGGGGCACTCTTTGAAGTACTTTGTGTTGGTTGAATAGATGAATCTGAGATTGTGTGATGCATATCATATAACCATGCCCACGGATACTTGAGGTGACAATGGAGTATCCAGGTGACATTAGGGTTTTGGTCGATTTGTGTCTTAAGGTGTTATTCTAGTATGAACTCTATGATAGATCGAACGGAAAGAATAGCTTCATGTTATTTTACTACGGACTCTTGAATAGATAGAACAGAAAGAATAACTTTGAGGTGGTTTCGTACCCTACCATAATCTCTTTGTTTGTTCTCCGCTATTAGTGGCTTTGGAGTGACTCTTTGTTGCATGTTGAGGGATTGTTATATGATCTATCTATGTTATTATTGTTGAGAGAACTTGCACTAGTGAAAGTATGAACCCTATGCCTTGTTTCGAAGCATTGCAATACCATTTATGCTCACTTTTATCATTAGTTACCTTGCTGTTTTTATATTTTCAGATTACAAATACCTATATCTACCATCCATATTGCACTTGTATCACCATCTCTTCGCCGAACTAGTGCACCTATACAATTTACCATTGTATTGGGTGTGTTGGGGACACAAGAGACTCTTTGTTATTTGGTTGCAGGGTTGTTTGAGAGAGACCATCTTCATCCTACGCCTCCCATAGATTGATAAACCTTAGGTCATCCACTTGAGGGAAATTTGCTACTGTCCTACAAACCTGTGCACTTGCAGGCCCAACAACGTCTACAAGAAGAAGGTTCTATAGTAGACATCAAGCTCTTTTCTGGCGCCGTTGCCGGGGAGGCTAGGTAAACGGAACTCACACCCCCGTCAACTAAGCTCTTTTCTGGCGTCGTTGCTGGGGAGGTGAGTGCTTGAAGGTATATCTTTAGATCTTGCAATCGAATCTTTTTGTTTCTTGTTTTATCACTAGTTTAGTTTATAAAAGAAAAACTACAAAAAAATGGAGTTAAGCTTGCCTCATACGCTTCATCTTTTTAATATCTTTCGTGAGAATGATGGAAAGGAAAATTGTGCTCAAGTGCTAGAAGAAGAATGCATTAAAATGTTTGGTTTTACATCTTTGAATGATGAGCATGATTGCAATGTTGTTAGTATGAATTCCTTGAATATCCATGATGCTAATGATATGCAAAGCCACAAGCTTGGGGAAGTTATGTTTGATGAAGATGATATGTTTAGTCCCCCAAGTTTTGATGAGAATATTTATTATGATGAAAGCATGCCTCCTATTTATGATGATTATATTTATGAAAGTGGATTTGGAGAGGTCATGACTTTATTTAGTGATGAATCCACTACTTCGGAAGAGGTTCCAATTGATTATGAGAACAAAGTTGCTATCTATGATGATTATTGTGATGACTTGTATGCTATTAGGAATAATGATAATCATGAAACTTGTCATCATGATTTTAGTTTTCAATTGGATTATGCTTCACATGATAGTTATTTTGTTAAGTTTGCTCCCACTACTATTGATGAGAATAGATTTGCTTATGTGGAGAGTAGTAAAATTTCTATGCTTGTAGACCATGAAAAGAATGCTTTAGGTGCTGGTTATATTGTTGAATTCATTCATGATGCTACTGAAAATTATTATGAGGGAGGAACATATGCTTGTAGGAATTGCAATAATATCAAGTTTCCTCCCTATGTGTTGAAAATTTTGAACTTATGCTTGTTTTGCCTTCCTATGCTAGTTGATTATTGTTCCCATAAGTTGTTTTCTCACAAAATCCCTAGGCATAGGAAGTGGGTTAGACTTAAATGTGCTAGTTATAAGCTTCATGATGCTCCCGTTATGTTTCAATTCTTATCTTTTATGTGAGCATCATTGTCGTCATCATGCCTAGCTAGAAAGGCATTAAAGAAAAGCGCTTGTTGGGAAACAACCCAATATTTACACTTACTGTTTTTGTGTGTTTACATTATTATGCTACTGTAGTAATCATGTTTTATAGCTTTTGTTTCAATAAAGTGCCAAGTAAGACCTTTAGGATAGCTTACGGTGATACTTGTGTTGATCCTGCTGAAAATCAGAAACTTTTCACCCAGTAAATTGGTTTTGTTAATTCACACAAACGTGCTTCTGATCTGATTCTTTTTGCTATGGATTGGTACACAAATGTATTAGGACTTCCTAATTTGGTAGGATTTTGGGAGTTCCAGAAGTATACGTTTGATAGAGATTACTACAGATTGTACTGTTTTTGACAGATTCTGTTTTCTATGTGTTGTTTGCCTATTTTGATGAATCTATGAGTAGTATCAGAGGGTATGAACCATAGATAAGTTGGAATAAAGTAGATATTAAACCAATATGAATTGAGAATGAGTTCATTACAGTACCTAAGTGGTGGTTTTATTATACTAATGGAGCTTACGAGTTTCTGTTGAGTTTTGTGTTGTGAAGTTTTCAAGTTTTGGGTAAAGATTCGATGGACTATGGAATAAGGAGTGGGAAGAGGAAAATCTTGGGGATGCCCAATGCACCCCCAAGGTAATATTCAAGGACAACCAAGAGCCTAAGCTTGGGGATGCCCCGGATGGCATCCCCTCTTTCGTCTTCGTCTATCGGTAACTTTACTTGGAGCTATATTTTTATTCACCACATGATATGTGTTTTGCTTGGAGCATCATTTTATTTTGTTAGTATTTACTTTATGTTATTTAGAATAATGTTTCGCATCTATATTTTCGATAAAAATGTCAAGGATAGCCTTTACCATGCTTATTTTGCTAGTATACATGTTGCTGTTTGAAAACAGAAAGTTTACCGCTGTTGCAAAAATTCCCTAGAAAAGTCAGAGAATGGTATAATGTTGAAACATTTTGCATATTGAGATCTGATAAATCTTATACAGCGTAGTATTTTTCTCATAATTTTTGGAGCTAGGGAAGTATGATGAATCTTGCATTCTTTACAGACTGTACTGTTTTGGCAGATTGCTGTTATGTTTGCATTGTTTGCATATGTTTGCTTGTTTAATGATTTTATTTGAGGATAGGAGTATTAAATATGTAGAGACATTTACTATGCAATGTTGAATAATAATTTTAGTGATTTGTTACAGTAGAAAATGATAAGGTTTTGCATTGGTTTATACTAACCTATCTCACGAGTTCTTGTTGAGTTTGTTGTGGATGAAGCTTTTGAGAAATAGAGAAACCATGATATGAGAGGAATTAAGGAGACACAAAAGTTCAAGCTTGGGGATGCCCAAGGCACCCCAAGATAATATTTCAAGAAGTCTCAAGCATCTAAGCTTGGGGATGCCCCGTGAGGCATCCCACCTTTCTTCTTCAACAACTATCGGTTAGTATCGGTTGAACCTAAGTTTTTGCTTCTTCACATGAATTGTGCTATCCTTGCAATGTCATTTTATTTTGTTTTGCTTGCTGTTTGAATGAAATACCAAGATCTGAAATTCTTTATTTAGAGACTCTTCACATAGTTACACAATTATTTAGCTACTCATTGATCTTCACTCATATCTTTTTGGAGTAGTTTGTCATTTACTCGTGTGCTTCACTTATATCCTATGAGTAAATGGTTGAATGAGTTGAATGTCATAAATCTGAAATTATATATGTTTCGTTTGCTTATCCCATGGGGAGTAATGACTTCACATCTAAGAAGTAGAAGTTGTAAATCTATTGAAGGTTAGCAAGCATTGTATTGGTCATTTGAACAATTCATGAAAGAATATTAAAGGAAGAGAGATTTCACATATAGATATACTATCGTAGACATCTTTTATAATTGTGAGCACTCATTAAGTATGACATGCTAAAGAGTTGATGTTGGACAAGGAAGACAACGTAATGGGTTATGCTTTATCACACCTTAGTTAAAGTATATTGTCATGGATCATTCAAACATGTTCAGCTTGCCTTTCCCCCTCATGCTAGCCAAATTCCTTGCACCAAGTAGAGATACTACCTGTGCTTCCAAATATCCTTAAACTCAGTTTTGCCATGAGAGTCCACCATACCTACCTGTGGATTGAGTAAGATCCTTCAAGTAAGTTGTCATCGGTGCAAGCAATAAAAATTGCTCTCTAAATATGTATGATTTATTAGTGTGAAGAAAATAAGCTTTATACGATCTTGTTATGGAAGCAATAAAAGTGACGGACTGCATAATAAAGGTCCATATACAAGTGGCAATATAAAGTGACGTTCTTTTGCATTAAGATTTTGTGCATCCAACCTTAAAAGCGCATGAAAACCTCTGCTTCCCTCTGCGAAGGGCCTGTCTTTTACTTTATGCAAGAGTCAAGGTGATCTTCACCTTTCCTTTTTTTCATTTTATCCTTTGGCAAGCACCTCGTGTTGGAAAGATCCTGATATATATATGTCCAATTGGATGTAAGTTAGCATGAACTATTATTGTTGACATCACCCAAAGGTGAATACGTTGGGAGGCAACACTATAAGCCCCTATCTTTCTTAGTGTCCGATTAAAACTCCATAACCATTAGTATTGCGTGAGTGTTAGCAATTGTAGAAGACTGTATGATAGTTGAGTATGTGGAGTTTGCTAAATCAAAGCTCTGACATAGACTCTTCCTAAAAATAAGATGAATTGTAATTGTTTGATGACTAAGAATGAAGTTTGCTAGTTTTCAAGAAAGTTTATGGTCAATGGCTTGTTACTTGATTGTGAGAAGTTTTACGAGATGAACTACTGTTATGACAAATAATCATGCTAGAAAAGGTGATTGAAATTATCATTGATCAAACTTGTGCACCTTCTAGAATTCACACTTCATAAATTCTTTCTTTATCATTTACCTACTCGAGGATGAGTAGGAATTAAGCTTGGGGATGCTGATACGTCTCCAACGTATCTATAGTTTATGAAGCATTCATGCTATTTTATTATCTGTTTTGAATGATTACGGGCTTTATTATACACTTTTATATTACTTTTGGGACTAACCTATTAACCGGAGGCCCAGCCCATATTGCTGTTTTATTGCCTGTTTCAGTATTTCGAAGAAAAGGAATATCAAACGGAGTCCAAACGGAATGAAACTTTCGGGAGCGTGATTTTTGGAAAGGATGTGATCCGGGAGACTTGGAGTTCAAGCTAGGGAAGGTTCGAGGAAGCCAGGAGATAGGAGGGCGAGCCCACCCCCCTGGGCGCGCCCCCTGTCTCCTGGGCCCCTCGAGGCTCCCCCGACCGACTTCTTTCACCTATTTAAGTCCATGTACCCTAAAAACATCGAAGACGAAGGTATATCGGGAGTTCCGCCGCCGCAAGCCTCTGTAGCCACCTAAAACCTCTCGGAGCCCGTTCTGGCACCCTGCCGGAGGGGGAATCCCTCACCGGTGGCCATCTTCATCATCCCGGCGCTATCCATGATGAGGAGGGAGTAGTTCACCCTCGGGGCTGAGGGTATGTACCAGTAGCTATGTGTTTGATATCTCTCTCTCTCTCTTGTGTTCTCTCTATGGCACGATCTTGATGTATCGCGAGCTTTGCTATTATAGTTGGATCTTATGATGTTTCTCCCCCTCTACTCTCTTGTGATGAATTGAGTTTTCCCTTTGAAGTTATCTTGTCGGATTGAGTCTTTAAAGATTTGAGAACACTTGATGTATGTCTTGCCGTGTTTATCTGTGGTGACAATGGGATATTCACGTGATCCACTTGATGTATGTTTTGGTGATCAACTTGCGGGTTCCGCCCATGAACCTATGCATAGGGGTTGGCATATGTTTTCGTCTTGACTCTCCGGTAGAAACTTTGGGGCACTCTTTGAAGTACTTTGTGTTGGTTGAATAGATGAATCTGAGATTGTGTGATGCATATCATATAATCATGCCCACGGATACTTGAGGTGACAATGGAGTATCCAGGTGACATTAGGGTTTTGGTTGATTTGTGTCTTAAGGTGTTATTCTAGTATGGACTCTGTGATATACCGAACGGAAAGAATAGCTTCATGTTATTTTACTACGGACTCTTGAATAGATAGAACAGAAAGAATAACTTTGAGGTGGTTTCGTACCCTACCATAATCTCTTCGTTTGTTCTCCGCTATTAGTGGCTTTGGAGTGACTCTTTGTTGCATGTTGAGGGATTGTTATATGATCTATCTATGTTATTATTGTTGAGAGAACTTGCACTAGTGAAAGTATGAACCCTAGGCCTTGTTTCCTATCATTGCAATACCGTTTACGCTCACTTTTATCATTAGTTACCTTGCTGTTTTTATATTTTCAGATTACAAATACCTTCATCTACCATCCATATTGCACTTGTATCACCATCTCTTTGCCGAACTAGTGCACCTATACAATTTACCATTATTGGGTGTGTTGGGGACACAAGAGACACTTTGTTATTTGGTTGCAGGGTTGTTTGAGAGAGACCATCTTCATCCTACGCCTCCCACGGATTGATAAACCTTAGGTCATCCACTTGAGGGAAATTTGCTACTGTCCTAAAAACATGTGCACTTGCAGGCCCAACAACGTCTACAAGAAGAAGGTTGTGTAGTAGACATCATCAAGCAAGTCAGAAGTTTTCTCGGACACCAAACAAAACCTTAAGAATTAGCAAATGGGCTATCAATTATTAGAAATAATGGCAGATGGGTTGTATGCTGTTTTCCACATATTTGAGGCTTTCCTAAAAAAAGGTTGACGCACAAGCAGTGACTGTTGGATGGCCATCCAACGGCCGTCGTGCTTCTTCAATCTCTACTCTTCCTACTCCAGCCGCTCAAACAAGCGCCGGCGGGATTGCTTGCTCCCTCCTCCCCGCGGCCGGCTGTGCTGCCGCGCAGGCCTCACCGCCCCACCGTACTCCCATCGCTGGCCTAGCCATCCCTCTACTCACCCACACCTGCTGTTATTCTCCGGCGATGGCAGACGAACCAGTAAACCCTCGTTTAGTCGTACTCCCCTTCGCGTGGGAAACAACTGCGGAGTCTTCCCTGCCTCCGTGTCGTTCCCTTCCTAGGCCTCACCATCGTCCACCGCCCTGCTGCTCTCGGCGCGGCCTGGTCAATGTGGTCAACGACCGACATGCATCTGAAGTGGGCTGTACGTGGAGAGGCCGACAGCTGGGTCCACGGCCGCACGCAAGGAAATGCCTCCTTATTACGCGCAAAATAATGATTCCTCCACCTGACATCGGGGACCCACCGAAAGGGCCTCAATATTTCGCGAAAAAAACGTTACCGCTGCTGACAGCTCAGACCCACTAGCTATATCTTCGCACGCAAGGAAGTGCCTCCTTATTACGCACAAAAAAATGAATACTCCCCCTGTTAGCTAGGACCCAGTATAGAGGCAGGCTGACTTGTGGGCCTACTAAGTTGACGGGGACAGAGGGCTTTGTCAACTTAGTCAATATGCACGATTCTAGCTCCAGTGAACGTACGATGTCCATCCAATGGCCGTAGTGCTTCTTCAACCTCTGGTCTTCTTGCTCCAGCCGCCCAAACCAGCGCCGGTCGTGCCTCGTGCTCCTGCCTCCCGTGGCCGGCTGCGATGCGGCGGAGGCCTCACCGCCCCCTACTACTCCCACCGCTGACCAAGCCATCCCTCTACTCACCCACACCCCATGTTATTCTACAGCGACGGCAGCCTCACACCGCAGCGAACCAGTGAACCCTCGTACTCCTCTACGTGTGGGCATCCACTGCCGCGTCTTCCCCGGCTCCGTGTCGTCCCCTTCCTAGGCCTCACCGTCATCCACCGCCCTGGTGCTCTCAGTGCGGCGTGGTCAACGTGTTCAAGGAACGGCTTCCATCGGATGTGGACTATACGTGGAGAGGCTGACAGCTGGGTCCACGGCCGCAGCAAGGAAGTGCCTCCTTATTACGCGCAAAATAATTATTCCTCCACCTGACAGCGGGGACCCACCGGACGGGCCACCATATTTCGCGAAAAAAACGTTTCCCCCTGACTGCTGGGACCCACCAGCTACACCTTCGCACGCAAGGAAGTGCGTCCGGGCAAAAAAAACGATTCGCCCCTGACCGCTGGGACCCACCAGCTACATCTTCGCACGCAAGGAAGTGAAAAAAACGATTCGCCCCCCTGACTGCTGGGACCCACCAGCTACATCTTCGCACGCAAGGAAGTGCCTGACAGTCGGGACCCACCTGGTCGAAGCGTACGTAGCGTTGTCATTCTGGTCGCGAACGTGTACGTACATAGTGGTCGATGTAGAGGCGCGCACGTGTCGTAGATGTAGAGGCGCGCACGTGTCGTAGTAGAGGCGCGCATGTAGCATGTACACGTACGTACAGCAGCAAGGGTGCAAGAAAGAAAATACGGCCACGTACGTACATACGGGCAGGGTCTCTAAGCCTACCGCGCATACGTACATGGCTGGGTCGGAACAGAGAAACAGCGTCGTCATCGTGTTCACGGGGAGCCAACCGGCTGGGTCAGAACGGAATGTGTGGTCGTGTTCATCGGGAGGGCTTGGATGGAACAGGTGATGGAAACGAGGCCTGGCGTACCGCACAATGGAGGAAATGGCCTTGTGTTCGACCGGCCACGTTCGAAACGGGGTCTTGTTGATCAGGAGGGGCCTGGCGTACCGCAAAATGGAGGAAACGGACCTCCTACGGTTGAAACGGGGGTCCTGTTGATCGGGAGGGGTGTGGCGTACCGCAAAACGGAGGAAACAGACCTCCTACGGTCGAAACAGGGGTCCTGTTGATCGAGAGGGGTGTGGCGTACCGCAAAACGGACGAAACGAACTTGTGTTGGAGTGCTATGGTCAAAACGGGGGGATGGGTGTGGCATACCGCAAAACGGGACTCCACAGGATACTGTTGATCTCCACCATCGACCTCCTCCAGCCTCCACGGGCTACCTTCGACCTCCTCCAGCCTCCACGGGCTCCTGTTCATCCAGCCTCCACCGCGCGCTACTCCACTGGCTACTGTTCAACCACCCCTCCACGGGCACCCCTCCACCGTCTACTGCTCATCTAGCCCTCCACACCACGGGGTCATGTTCAACCACCCCTCCACGGCCACCCCTCCACCGTCTACTTTCATCCAGCCCTCCACACCACGGGGTCCTGTTCAACCACCCCTCCACGGCCACCCCTCCACCGTCTACTGTTCATCCAGCCCTCCACACCACGGGTTCCTGTTCATCCAGAGGCAACGCCACCACTCATAGTTCATCCAAACCCCCCGCAACGCTCACTGTTCATCACAGAGGCAGCATCGATCGGCTTCAGCTAGGAGCAGTAGCGAAGGAATCGCTCCATCGGGTTCAGTTAACAGCCATCGATCGATCGCTCGGGTTCAGTAACGCGTAGCCTGCAGTGCAATCGCTCGGGTTCAGTTAGAGCCCAACGCCTCGCTCGGCTTCAGTTAGAGCCAACGCCTCGCACACACACGCGTACCTGTACGAGAGAAACGTGCATCGCTCTCCCACCGTAACTGGCAACTCCCCAAAATTTTCCTCCCCCTCGCTTCTACCACGCTTTTTTCCGTCATGGACGGCCCAAAGAATGTCATGCAACTGCATCTCCGGCCCGCCCAGGACGAAAAGCCCATTTTCTGTCATGATTTTTTGTCATAGAGGTAGGAGCCCACTACATCTATGATGATACCGGGTTTTGTCATAATTATCGTCATAGAAGTGTCATATGTATGACAGAAAAAAATTTCGTTCGGCCCAAAATGTCACTGATGTGTCTTTTTTTTTGTAGTGCATGAACCTATGCATAGGGGTTGGCACACCTTTTTGTCTTGACTCTCCTGTAGAAACTTTGGGGCACTCTTTGAAGTACTTTGTGTTGGTTGAATAGATGAATCTGAGATTGTGTGATGCATATCATATAACCATGCCCACGGATACTTGAGGTGACAATGGAGTATCCAGGTGACATTAGGGTTTTGGTCGATTTGTGTCTTAAGGTGTTATTCTAGTATGAACTCTATGATAGATCGAACGGAAAGAATAGCTTCATGTTATTTTACTACGGACTCTTGAATAGATAGAACAGAAAGAATAACTTTGAGGTGGTTTCGTACCCTACCATAATCTCTTCGTTTGTTCTCCGCTATTAGTGGCTTTGGAGTGACTCTTTGTTGCATGTTGAGGGATTGTTATATGATCTATCTATGTTATTATTGTTGAGAGAACTTGCACTAGTGAAAGTATGAACCCTATGCCTTGTTTCGAAGCATTGCAATACCATTTATGCTCACTTTTATCATTAGTTACCTTGCTGTTTTTATATTTTTAGATTACAAATACCTTTATCTACCATCCATATTGCACTTGTATCACCATCTCTTCGCCGAACTAGTGCAGCTATACAATTTACCATTGTATTGGGTGTGTTGGGGACACAAGAGACTCTTTGTTATTTGGTTGCAGGGTTGTTTGAGAGAGACCATCTTCATCCTACGCCTCCCATAGATTGATAAACCTTAGGTCATCCACTTGAGGGAAATTTGCTACTGTCCTACAAACCTGTGCACTTGCAGGCCCAACAACGTCTACAAGAAGAAGGTTCTATAGTAGACATCAAGCTCTTTTCTGGCGCCGTTGCCGGGGAGGCTAGGTAAACGGAACTCACACCCCCGTCAACTAAGCTCTTTTCTGGCGTCGTTGCTGGGGAGGTGAGTGCTTGAAGGTATATCTTTAGATCTTGCAATCGAATCTTTTTGTTTCTTGTTTTATCACTAGTTTAGTTTATAAAAGAAAAACTACAAAAAAATGGAGTTAAGCTTGCCTCATACGCTTCATCTTTTTAATATCTTTCGTGAGAATGATGGAAAGGAAAATTGTGCTCAAGTGCTAGAAGAAGAATGCATTAAAATGTTTGGTTTTACATCTTTGAATGATGAGCATGATTGCAATGTTGTTAGTATGAATTCCTTGAATATCCATGATGCTAATGATATGCAAAGCCACAAGCTTGGGGAAGTTATGTTTGATGAAGATGATATGTTTAGTCCCCCAAGTTTTGATGAGAATATTTATTATGATGAAAGCATGCCTCCTATTTATGATGATTATATTTATGAAAGTGGATTTGGAGAGGTCATGACTTTATTTAGTGATGAATCCACTACTTCGGAAGAGGTTCCAATTGATTATGAGAACAAAGTTGCTATCTATGATGATTATTGTGATGACTTGTATGCTATTAGGAATAATGATAATCATGAAACTTGTCATCATGATTTTAGTTTTCAATTGGATTATGCTTCACATGATAGTTATTTTGTTAAGTTTGCTCCCACTACTATTGATGAGAATAGATTTGCTTATGTGGAGAGTAGTAAAATTTCTATGCTTGTAGACCATGAAAAGAATGCTTTAGGTGCTGGTTATATTGTTGAATTCATTCATGATGCTACTGAAAATTATTATGAGGGAGGAACATATGCTTGTAGGAATTGCAATAATATCAAGTTTCCTCCCTATGTGTTGAAAATTTTGAACTTATGCTTGTTTTGCCTTCCTATGCTAGTTGATTATTGTTCCCATAAGTTGTTTTCTCACAAAATCCCTAGGCATAGGAAGTGGGTTAGACTTAAATGTGCTAGTTATAAGCTTCATGATGCTCCCGTTATGTTTCAATTCTTATCTTTTATGTGAGCATCATTGTCGTCATCATGCCTAGCTAGAAAGGCATTAAAGAAAAGCGCTTGTTGGGAAACAACCCAATATTTACACTTACTTTTTTTGTGTGTTTACATTATTATGCTACTGTAGTAATCATGTTTTATAGCTTTTGTTTCAATAAAGTGCCAAGTAAGACCTTTAGGATAGCTTACGGTGATACTTGTGTTGATCCTGCTGAAAATCAGAAACTTTTTCACCCAGTAAATTGGTTTTGTTAATTCACACAAACGTGCTTCTGATCTGATTCTTTTTGCTATGGATTGGTACACAAATGTATTAGGACTTCCTAATTTGGTAGGATTTTGGGAGTTCCAGAAGTATACGTTTGATAGAGATTACTACAGATTGTACTGTTTTTGACAGATTCTGTTTTCTATGTGTTGTTTGCCTATTTTGATGAATCTATGAGTAGTATCAGAGGGTATGAACCATAGATAAGTTGGAATAAAGTAGATATTAAACCAATATGAATTGAGAATGAGTTCATTACAGTACCTAAGTGGTGGTTTTATTATACTAATGGAGCTTACGAGTTTCTGTTGAGTTTTGTGTTGTGAAGTTTTCAAGTTTTGGGTAAAGATTCGATGGACTATGGAATAAGGAGTGGGAAGAGGAAAATCTTGGGGATGCCCAATGCACCCCCAAGGTAATATTCAAGGACAACCAAGAGCCTAAGCTTGGGGATGCCCCGGATGGCATCCCCTCTTTCGTCTTCGTCTATCGGTAACTTTACTTGGAGCTATATTTTTATTCACCACATGATATGTGTTTTGCTTGGAGCATCATTTTATTTTGTTAGTATTTACTTTATGTTATTTAGAATAATGTTTCGCATCTATATTTTCGATAAAAATGTCAAGGATAGCCTTTACCATGCTTATTTTGCTAGTATACATGTTGCTGTTTGAAAACAGAAAGTTTACCGCTGTTGCAAAAATTCCCTAGAAAAGTCAGAGAATGGTATAATGTTGAAACATTTTGCATATTGAGATCTGATAAATCTTATACAGCGTAGTATTTTTCTCATAATTTTTGGAGCTAGGGAAGTATGATGAATCTTGCATTCTTTACAGACTGTACTGTTTTGGCAGATTGCTGTTATGTTTGCATTGTTTGCATATGTTTGCTTGTTTAATGATTTTATTTGAGGATAGGAGTATTAAATATGTAGAGACATTTACTATGCAATGTTGAATAATAATTTTAGTGATTTGTTACAGTAGAAAATGATAAGGTTTTGCATTGGTTTATACTAACCTATCTCACGAGTTCTTGTTGAGTTTGTTGTGGATGAAGCTTTTGAGAAATAGAGAAACCATGATATGAGAGGAATTAAGGAGACACAAAAGTTCAAGCTTGGGGATGCCCAAGGCACCCCAAGATAATATTTCAAGAAGTCTCAAGCATCTAAGCTTGGGGATGCCCCGTGAGGCATCCCACCTTTCTTCTTCAACAACTATCGGTTAGTATCGGTTGAACCTAAGTTTTTGCTTCTTCACATGAATTGTGCTATCCTTGCAATGTCATTTTATTTTGTTTTGCTTGCTGTTTGAATGAAATACCAAGATCTGAAATTCTTTATTTAGAGACTCTTCACATAGTTACATAATTATTTAGCTACTCATTGATCTTCACTCATATCTTTTTGGAGTAGTTTGTCATTTACTCGTGTGCTTCACTTATATCCTATGAGTAAATGGTTGAATGAGTTGAATGTCATAAATCTGAAATTATATATGTTTCGTTTGCTTATCCCATGGGGAGTAATGACTTCACATCTAAGAAGTAGAAGTTGTAAATCTATTGAAGGTTAGCAAGCATTGTATTGGTCATTTGAACAATTCATGAAAGAATATTAAAGGAAGAGAGATTTCACATATAGATATACTATCGTAGACATCTTTTATAATTGTGAGCACTCATTAAGTATGACATGCTAAAGAGTTGATGTTGGACAAGGAAGACAACGTAATGGGTTATGCTTTATCACACCTTAGTTAAAGTATATTGTCATGGATCATTCAAACATGTTCAGCTTGCCTTTCCCCCTCATGCTAGCCAAATTCCTTGCACCAAGTAGAGATACTACCTGTGCTTCCAAATATCCTTAAACTCAGTTTTGCCATGAGAGTCCACCATACCTACCTGTGGATTGAGTAAGATCCTTCAAGTAAGTTGTCATCGGTGCAAGCAATAAAAATTGCTCTCTAAATATGTATGATTTATTAGTGTGAAGAAAATAAGCTTTATACGATCTTGTTATGGAAGCAATAAAAGTGACGGACTGCATAATAAAGGTCCATATACAAGTGGCAATATAAAGTGACGTTCTTTTGCATTAAGATTTTGTGCATCCAACCTTAAAAGTGCATGAAAACCTCTGCTTCCCTCTGCGAAGGGCCTGTCTTTTACTTTATGCAAGAGTCAAGGTGATCTTCACCTTTCCTTTTTTTCATTTTATCCTTTGGCAAGCACCTCGTGTTGGAAAGATCCTGATATATATATATCCAATTGGATGTAAGTTAGCATGAACTATTATTGTTGACATCACCCAAAGGTGAATACGTTGGGAGGCAACACTATAAGCCCCTATCTTTCTTAGTGTCCGATTAAAACTCCATAACCATTAGTATTGCGTGAGTGTTAGCAATTGTAGAAGACTGTATGATAGTTGAGTATGTGGAGTTTGCTAAATCAAAGCTCTGACATAGACTCTTCCTAAAAATAAGATGAATTGTAATTGTTTGATGACTAAGAATGAAGTTTGCTAGTTTTCAAGAAAGTTTATGGTCAATGGCTTGTTACTTGATTGTGAGAAGTTTTACGAGATGAACTACTGTTATGACAAATAATCATGCTAGAAAAGGTGATTGAAATTATCATTGATCAAACTTGTGCACCTTCTAGAATTCACACTTCATAAATTCTTTCTTTATCATTTACCTACTCGAGGATGAGTAGGAATTAAGCTTGGGGATGCTGATACGTCTCCAACGTATCTATAGTTTATGAAGCATTCATGCTATTTTATTATCTGTTTTGAATGATTACGGGCTTTATTATACACTTTTATATTACTTTTGGGACTAACCTATTAACCGGAGGCCCAGCCCATATTGCTGTTTTATTGCCTGTTTCAGTATTTCGAAGAAAAGGAATATCAAACGGAGTCCAAACGGAATGAAACTTTCGGGAGCGTGATTTTTGGAAAGGATGTGATCCGGGAGACTTGGAGTTCAAGCTAGGGAAGGTTCGAGGAAGCCAGGAGATAGGAGGGCGAGCCCACCCCCCTGGGCGCGCCCCCTGTCTCCTGGGCCCCTCGAGGCTCCCCCGACCGACTTCTTTCGCCTATTTAAGTCCATGTACCCTAAAAACATCGAAGACGAAGGTATATCGGGAGTTCCGCCGCCGCAAGCCTCTGTAGCCACCTAAAACCTCTCGGAGCCCGTTCTGGCACCCTGCCGGAGGGGGAATCCCTCACCGGTGGCCATCTTCATCATCCCGGCGCTATCCATGATGAGGAGGGAGTAGTTCACCCTCGGGGCTGAGGGTATGTACCAGTAGCTATGTGTTTGATATCTCTCTCTCTCTCTTGTGTTCTCTCTATGGCACGATCTTGATGTATCGCGAGATTTGCTATTATAGTTGGATCTTATGATGTTTCTCCCCCTCTACTCTCTTGTGATGAATTGAGTTTTCCCTTTGAAGTTATCTTGTCGGATTGAGTCTTTAAAGATTTGAGAAGACTTGATGTATGTCTTGCCGTGTTTATCTGTGGTGACAATGGGATATTCACGTGATCCACTTGATGTATGTTTTGGTGATCAACTTGCGGGTTCCGCCCATGAACCTATGCATAGGGGTTGGCATATGTTTTCGTCTTGACTCTCCGGTAGAAACTTTGGGGCACTCTTTGAAGTACTTTGTGTTGGTTGAATAGATGAATCTGAGATTGTGTGATGCATATCATATAATCATGCCCACGGATACTTGAGGTGACAATGGAGTATCCAGGTGACATTAGGGTTTTGGTTGATTTGTGTCTTAAGGTGTTATTCTAGTATGGACTCTGTGATATACCGAACGGAAAGAATAGCTTCATGTTATTTTACTACGGACTCTTGAATAGATAGAACAGAAAGAATAACTTTGAGGTGGTTTCGTACCCTACCATAATCTCTTCGTTTGTTCTCCGCTATTAGTGGCTTTGGAGTGACTCTTTGTTGCATGTTGAGGGATTGTTATATGATCTATCTATGTTATTATTGTTGAGAGAACTTGCACTAGTGAAAGTATGAACCCTAGGCCTTGTTTCCTATCATTGCAATACCGTTTACGCTCACTTTTATCATTAGTTACCTTGCTGTTTTTATATTTTTAGATTACAAATACCTTCATCTACCATCCATATTGCACTTGTATCACCATCTCTTTGCCGAACTAGTGCACCTATACAATTTACCATTATTGGGTGTGTTGGGGACACAAGAGACACTTTGTTATTTGGTTGCAGGGTTGTTTGAGAGAGACCATCTTCATCCTACGCCTCCCACGGATTGATAAACCTTAGGTCATCCACTTGAGGGAAATTTGCTACTGTCCTACAAACATGTGCACTTGCAGGCCCAACAACGTCTACAAGAAGAAGGTTGTGTAGTAGACATCATCAAGCAAGTCAGAAGTTTTCTCAGACTCGCCAGCTGTTGCCGTCGATTTGTCGAGAGCTTCTCCAAGATCGCCAGGCCGCTGACTACCTGTTGCATAAGGGCGTCAAGTGTTGGGGAACATAGTAATTTCAAAAAAATTCCTACACACACGCAAGATCATGGTGATGGCATAGCAACGAGAGGGGAGAGTGATGTCCACGTACCCTCGTAGACCGTAAGCGGAAGCGTTATGACAACGCGGTTGATGTAGTCGTACGTCTTCACGATCCGACCGATCCAAGCACCGAACGTACGGCACCTCCGAGTTCAGCACATGTTCAGCTCGATGACGATCCCCGGGCTCCGATCCAGCAAAGCTTCAGGGATGAGTTCCGTCAGCATGACAGCGTGGTGATGATGATGATGTTCTACCGGCGCAGGGCTTCGCCTAAACTCTGCGACGATATGACCGAGGTGGAATATGGTGGAGGGGGGCACCGCACACGGCTAAGGAACAATCCGTAGATCAACTTGTGTCTATGGGGTGTCCCCTGCCCCCGTATATAAAGGAGTGGAGGAGGGGGAGGTCCGGCCCTCTCTATGGCGCGCCCTAGGGGAGTCCTACTCCCACCGGGAGTAGGATTCCCCCTTTCCTAGTAGAACTAGGAGCCCTTCCATGTAGTAGGAGTAGGAGAGAAGGAAAGGGAAGAGAGAAGGGAAGGAAGGAGGGGGTGCGGCCCCTCCCCCTAGTCCAATTCGGGCTAGGCCTTGGGGGGCGCGCAGCTTGCCCTAGGCAGCTCCTCTCTCTTTTCCGTATGGCCCAATAAGGCCCAATACTTCTCCCGGCGAATTCCCGTAACTCTCCGGTACTCCGAAAAATACCCGAATCACTCGGAACCTTTCCGAAGTACGAATATAGTCGTCCAATATATCGATCTTTACGTCTCGACCATTTCGAGACACCTCGTCATGTCCCCGATCTCATCCGGGACTCCGAACTCCTTCGGTACATCAAAACGTATAAACTCATAATAAAACTGTCATTGTAACATTAAGCGTGCGGACCCTACGGGTTCGAGAACTATGTAGACATGACCTAGAACTATTCTCGGTCAATAACCAATAGCGGAATCTGGATGCTCATATTGACTCCTACATATTCTACGAAGATCTTTATCGGTCAAACCGCATAACAACATACTTTGTTCCCTTTGTCATCGGTATGTTACTTGCCCGAGATTCGATCGTCGGTATCCAATACCTAGTTCAATCTCGTTACCGGCAAGTCTCTTTACTCGTTATGTAATGCATCATTCCGTAACTAACTCATTAGCTACATTGCTTGCAAGGCTTATAGTGATGTGCATTACCGAGAGGGCCCAGAGATACCTCTCCGACAATCGGAGTGACAAAACCTAATCTCGAAATACGCCAACTCAACATGTACCTTTGGAGACACCTGTAGTACTCCTTTATAATCATCCAGTTACATTGTGACGTTTGGTAGCACCCAAAGTGTTCCTCCAGTAAACGGGAGTTGCATAATCTCATAGTTATAGGAACATGTATAAGTCATGAAGAAAGCAATAGTAATATACTAAACGATCAAGTGCTAGGCTAACGGAATGGGTCATGTCAATCACATCATTCTCCTAATGATGTGATCCCATTAATCAAATGACAACACATGTCTATGGCTAGGAAACATAACCATCCTTGATTAATGAGCTAGTCAAGTATAGGCATACTAGTGACTATATGTTTGTCTATGTATTCACACATGTATCATGTTTCCGGTTAATACAATTCTAGCATGAATAATAAACATTTATCATGATATGAGGAAATAAATAATAACTTTATTATTGCCTCTAGGGCATATTTCCTTCATCAAGTTCCAATGGACAGACAAATGTCAGGAAAGTTTCCAGGCGCTCAAAGACAAGTTGACTTCTGCCCCAGTGCTTGCTCCTCCAGATACTAAGAAGGACTTCGTCATTTATTGTGATGCTTCACGTCAAGTCTTAGGCGCTGTCCTAATGCAGGAGCGCAAATTGATTGCTTATGCCTCTTGTCAATTGCGCCCTCACGAAGAGAACTATCCAGTTCATGACCTCAATCTTGCTGCTGTTATACATGCACTGAAATAATGGCGACATTACCTTCTCGGTAATTGTTGCGAGATCTTCACCGACCACCAAAGTCTAAAGTATCTGTTTAGTTAGCCAGACCTGAACCTCCATCAGCAGAGATGGATGGAGACTGTTGCAAATTTTAACTTGGGTATTTTGTATACCCCAGGCAAGGCTAATGTAATGGCCGATGCCTTGAGCCGCAAATCATATTGCAACCACCTCCAGGTTCACAAATTTCAGCCCTCGCTTGTTGAAGAATTCAGAAAGCTGAACCTTCATATTGTTCCTCCTGGTGCACTCGCTCTCCCTCCCCCAGAGTTTCAAAAGATGAATCTTCGTGTTGTTCCTCAGGGTTCTCTAAATACCCTCGCTGTCATGCCAGATCTTGTGGGCGATATCAAGACTATTCAACATTATGACTCTGAAGTCGAGAAGGTTAAATGCTATCTCTCAGAAGGAAAGCCCTCATTCTTCACTAATGCTGATGATGGCGCCTTGTACTTCAAAGGCCGCCTAGTGGTGCCATGTGCGAGTGAAAACCTGAGTCTGACTCCAAGGGTTATGAAAGAAGCTCATGATACACCTTTGTCTATTCATCTCGGTAGCACCAAGATGTACCAAGACATTTGTCAGAGATTCTGGTGGTCTAATATGAAGCAAGAAATTGCTCGTTATGTTGCTGAGTGTGACGTTTGTCGTCGTATCAAAGTAGAGCATCAAAGTCCTGCTGGAACTCTGCAACCTATCTCTATTCCTGAATGGAAATGGGACCATGTTGAAATGGACTTCGTCACTGGATTCCCCAAATCGCAGAAAGGTAATGATGCTATTCTTGTCGTCATTGACCGGCTTTCTAAAGCTGCACATTTTCTGTCTTTTATAGAAACGATCACTCCTAGTCAGCTGGCAACCCTCTACATGTCCAGAATTGTCTCACTACATGGTATTCCACTGGTTATCAGTTCAGACCGTGGCAATTTATTCACTTCAAGATTCTGGGCAAGTTTCCAAGAAGCTATGGGGACTCATCTGTCTTTCAGCACTGCTTTTCATCCTCAATTGCAAGGGCAAGTTGAACGCGTCAACCAATTTCTCGAAGACATGCTTCGAGCTTGTGTTATTTCCTTCAGCAAGAAATGGGAGGAATCTCTTCCGTATGATGAGTTCTCTTATAATAATAGCTATCAAGCTAGTCTAAAGATGGTCCCCTTCGAAGTGTTATATGGACGAAAGTGCCGAACCCCTCTGTACTGGTTAGAAACTAGGGAACGTCCACTCTTCGGTCCAGATATTATCCAACATGCTGAAGAACAAGTTCGCATTATTCGCGAGAATCTCAAGACTGCTCAGTCACGTCAAAAGAGTCAGTATGACCGTCATCATAAGGACATGGTCTATCAATTTGGCGAAAAGGCTTATCTTCGAGTCACACCAATGAAGGGTGCTCACCGCTTCAGGATCAAGGGCAAGCTAGCTCCTCGCTATATTGGTCCTTTCACTATTCTGGAAAGGCGTCTCTTGATGTGCTTGGTCCTCTTGTGACCTCTGGATTCCTTTGCCAAGGCAATTGCACCAGTATTATCACAGAAGATCTTCATTGGTCCCGATGCACTAGGTATGACACCTAGATCGGTAATGAACTCCTTCATCCAGACTCCTTCATTTGCTGCTTCCGAAGCAGCTATGTACTCCGCTTCACATGTAGATCCCGCCACGACGCTTTGTTTAGAACTGCACCAACTTACAGCTCCACCGTTTAATACGTATCCGGTTTGCGATTTAGAATCGTCCGGATCAGTGTCAAAGCTTGCATCGACGTAACCATTTACGACTAGCTCTTTGTCACCTCCATATACGAGAAACATATCCTTAGTCCTTTTCAGGTATTTCAGGATGTTCTTGACCGATGTCCAGTGATCCACTCCTGGATTACTTTGATACCTTCCTGCCAAGCTTATTGCTAAGCATAAGTCAGGTCTGGCACACAGCATTGCATACATGATAGAGCCTATGGCTGAAGCATAGGGAACATCTTTCATTTTCTCTCTATCTTCTGCTGTGGTCGGGCATTGAGTCTGACTCAACTTCACTCCTTGTACCACAGGCAAGAACCCTTTCTTTGCCTGATCCATTTTGAACTTTTTCAAAATTTTATCAAGGTATGTGCTTTGTGAAAGTCCTATTAAGCGTCTTGATCTATCTCTATAAATCTTGATGCCCAATATGTAAGCAGCTTCACCGAGGTCTTTCATTGAAAAACTTTTATTCAAGTATCCCTTTATGCTATCTAGAAATTCTATATCATTTCCAATTAATAATATGTCATCTACATATAATATCAGAAATGCTACAGAGCTCCCACTCACTTTCTTGTAAATACAGGCTTCTCCAAAAGTCTGTATAAAACCATATGCTTTGATCACACTATCAAAGCGTTTATTCCAACTCCGAGATGCTTGCACCAGTGTCAGGACCCCGACTCAATGCCACATCGATCTAGCATGTAACACCTCATATCACTTTGCGGCCTCACGCACGGTATTCCCACGGGTGTCGTCTTACCTTTGCCCGGGACCGTTTGCGCCTTTTGGCACACGTATATGATAGTGTCGCTAGCATCCATATGATAAGGAGCCCGGGCTGACATGGCTAGTCGTAAACCCAAAGTGGCACTAACTTACAGGGACAGGCATCCGTGACCCAGCATCGAACGTGTCGGTCATCAGCGAGTGAATCCAGGCTATAGCGCTGGGCTAGCAGGACTCCGGAGAACCGGGCTGTAGCGGGCTAACAGGACTCCAGTATTCATCGCGTGACATTTCCCCGAAGGGACAGACACAGGAACGAAGAAGGACACATGCCGGCCAGCCTAAATGTTCCGGAGCAGTAGCAAGCTACCATGGCTCGGTGGAAACACTAGGAGACATTTCCCGGTAAGAGAGGCTACTAAAGATAAACAACTAGATAGTCAGATCCCACACATACCAAGCATTTCAAACATACACACAATATGCTTGATATGTGCAATACAACATGGCATCACAAGATGACTCTACGACTCAAGTAGTTTATTTAATAGGCTCCGAGGAGCGAGATATTACAAACATGAGTCTCATGACCCAACAATCAGAGCATACAAGTCAAAGCACATGCGGAAGCTTAACATGTCTGAGTACAGACAACTATAAATGAAAAAAAAAGGCTGAGAAGCCTGACTATCTACCAGATCCTGCCGAGGGCACAAGATCGTAGCTGAGGTAACAAGCTAAACATCGAAGACCACACGGAATTACTAGTGAGACTGAAGTCTCTCTGCAAAAACATAAAATAGGCAAATGTGAGTACAAATGTACCCAGCAAGACTTACATCAGAACTAACTACATATGCATCATTATCAACAAGGGGGTGGTGGAGTTTTAACTGCAGCAAGCCAGCTTTGACTCGGTGGCTATCCTAAACTACGACTGCAAGTAACTCTTTTGAGGTGGCGCACCCGAGTCCACATATTCACCATATCAATACACCACTATGGATCCGCTCCCGTCTCCCTACGAGAACGCCATCCATAGCACTCACGCTTATCTTGCGTATTTTAGAGTATCCACTTTCACTTGTCTATGAACTGTACAAGGGGTCCAAGTTTCCATATCCGAGGAATCCGGCTATTCGAATAGATGATGTTAACCCTGCAGGGGTGTACTTCTTCACACACGCTCTCGCCACTTACCGCCCTGTACACGTCATGTACCTCGGCAACCTTCAAGCGGAAGCCGGGCGAGGGAGTCGGCCACGACCTGACTAACCGAACAAGTCTCTAGTCCAGGTTTATCGCCTATTCGGGTTCCATCCGCAAGGAGATCCGGACGGGGTGTCGCTTACGGCCCCAAACGATGTGTGCAGGGTTCCCAAGCCCACCAACCGGGTGCCACTTGGTACACCGGGCCACTGTGCCTAGTCTGTCCCAAGCCCACCTGTACCGGGTGCCACTTGGTAGACTACTAACACTACCTACAAACACCAGAAACTAGTTGCAACTCCTGGACAGAGATCATGTTGATTAATAAGTCGAGAGGGGTCGAGTTACCGGAACCCAATGTGTGGTAGTAACTGGTCATGGATCACAAACACAGAACTCAGTTCCTGAGGACGGCTGCAATGATACAACCCACCATGTACTCCTACATGGCCTCTCACCGCTACCTTTACCAAATCGTGTTCACACACTTACCTCACACACAGTAGGACATGTTCACACGCCTCTGATTCATCCCCGATGAATCAGACCTGACTCAACTCTAAGCAGTAGCAGGCATGACAAACAAGCATGAATGAGTAGGCACATCAGGGCTCAAACAACTCCTACTCATGCTAGTGGGTTTCATCTATTTACTGTGGCAATGACAGGTCATGCAAAGGATAAAGGGTTCAGCTACCGCAGCAAGTATCAAATATGTCGTTGTTGTCCTAATGCAGTAAAAGAGAGCAGGAGCGAGAGAGTGGGGATTTTATCGGAATGAACAAGGGGTTTTGCTTGCCTGGCACTTCTGAAGATAACATTGAGTCTTCATCAGTGTCAACGATCACATCATCGGTATCGCGTCTATCGAGAGGGACAAATACCGGCAACACAGAAAGGAACACAATCAATGCAATGCACAATATGATGCATGCTCATGACATGGCAATATGAATGTGTTTTGAGCTAATGCAACTAGCAAGAGATTAAATGAAGTTGGTTTGAATATAATATTCAAATTCAAACTCCATATGTGATTATTCAAATGCCATTTAATTGATTTGTGCTAAACAGTAGTGATAAGTTGTTCTAACATGCATGAAAGTGGTACAGATGGATTCCTTGAATTTTTCTGATAATTTTTCATATATAATTTATTTAATTTGGAGTTACGGTTAATTTTCTATGAATTTTAGAAGTTTTAGGCATTTTCTGGAATTTCCTGAATAATATTAAATCCAGAAATGATTATGGCGTCAGCACCACGTCACAGTGACGTCAGCAGGGTCAACTGGGCGCCCCAGGTCAAACCTGACGTGTGGGGGCCACACGTCAGTGACACAGGAGCTAATCCCGGTCAAACCCAGCGCTGACTGGGGTTTGACCAGGGGTGGGGCCCACTGTCAGTGGCTGTGGGTTTAATTAGTGGGGCCATTAACACTAATTAAGCGTGCCCCGTCGGCAGTCGCCGGAGTATCGCCGGCGGCGACCATTCTGCACGGCGGCGCGGCTCGGATTTGAGCTAGGGGCGATGGTTTGGCGCGCGGTTTGGCTCATTAGAACGTCCGCGACGCGGCGCGTCCAGCGGTGGCTGTGGCCGCGGCTGGGGTGACCGGTAGCGGCAACTACGGCGAGAAAGGCGGCGACCGGAGCTCGGGCATCGCCTAAGACGATGCTATGGTGCGGCTACGGACGAACCGATGGGAGTTTTCGGCTCCTGGGAACATCTCGAGCCCGAGGGCGTGCTCAGACGCGAGCTAAGACACCTGTGGCCACGGCGGTGCCATGGCCGGCGGCGAGGAACGCTCGGCAAGGTGGTTAGGGCGGCTAGAGTACGGGAACGAGCGCGAGGAGGAGGGGGAATGGAAGAGTAGCTCACAGCGGATCTGGTGGAGGCAACGGCGAGGCCGGGGAGGGGCTGGAGCTCGCGAATCCTCGAAAGTTCGCCGGCGGCCGAAGGTTGGGGGCGAGCTTGAGGGCGACGCTGCAGGGCTTCCGGAGGGCCGTGGATCGGTGGGGAGGAAGAGGGGGTCGGGGCGGAGCTTCCTGGGGCGTCGGTGAGGCGTGGGGTGGCCGGTAGCCATGGTGGCTCTCGTCGGTGGCGGCGGCTCCGTTCGGGTGAGGAGAACAGAGGAGGGGGAGAGTGTTCCGGGGAGAGGATGAGGACGCGGGAGAGTGAGGAAGAGAGGCAGGGGGGTGCGTGGCGTCTCCGGGCGTCGAGGAGGAAGCAGGAGGTGGCCGAGGCCTCTCGGGCGCGCGCCACGCCTCGCCTCTGTCCTTCTGGCGAGGGAGGAAGACGACACGGGGAGGTGGCGGTGGTGGGCTGGGCCAGGCCTCAGCCACAGTGCCGGGCCAGGTGGGCTGAGAGGTGAGCGCCAGGTAGTCCTTCTGCTCTTTTTTTAATTTTTCTTCTGTTTTGTTTAATTTACTTCCTTTTGCCACTGTTTCTAAATAAAACAAATTCAAAGACAGTGACAAAATTCCCCTGAACATTTTATTTGGCACAATGGAATTATACCAAAGCACATAAAAATGTTTCAGTTATTTGAACATATATTCAGTAATATTTGGATATAAGTTCAAATTCAAAATAGTATTGATTTAAATTCAAAGTCCCAAAATAATTCCTTTAAAATGTTCCTAAATTTTGGTTTGATATATAGCTCTTGCCAAAATTCTCAAACATTGCAAAAGGACATCTTGGAACATAGAATGAGATTTTAGGGTTTTTGCGCTTCTTTTATTTAGGGTTTTTGAGGCTTCCAAAATTCCTCAGTTCAAGTTTCAAAATTTAAACATGATGCAAACACCAGGCAGCACCAGAAGCTAGGGATGTGACAACTCACCCCCACTAAACAAGAATCTCGTCTCGAGATTCAAGCGTAGGGTAGGATGAAGGGGAAACGCAAACTAGTATAATCTTCACGATCCAGGTTGCACTTCAAATGAACGTTGACTCAATCACCATCTTTGTCTTGATGTCTTGCTCCGAGAATTCCAGCTAACATGACGAGAAGAGGAAAGGAAAACCTAGAAGAATCTATCTTCTCGAAGATCAATCAACTCACGGAATGAGACATAGAACCATCTCTCGGGTTGAGACACGAGATACACATCAAGAGGGGTGGAAAGAAACGGATGACGAAGGTTCACTAGGTAGACAACAATTCCACACCTAAGAGGGTGGTGAACGGTTGTCAAATAGCAAGGAGTTGAGTTGCCATGACACCACAACGAGGCACCTTAGGGTAGGTGACTCGTAGAAATATCCAAGTGGCAAAAAGAATTACCTTTGATATAGAGATCATTGAGACTCTCTATATCAGCCTAAGGCAAATCACAGCAATCGACTGGCGGGGGTCGGTAGAATAGCATACTCGGACTTGGATGATGTGGATTACCTTGTTGAAGACAACGTAATGGATGAATTTGCTTATCACCAGAAATGGATGAGACCCATGGTAGAATGGCACATTGGCGGTGCAAGCTGGGAACAAAATGCAAATGCTGGGAATGATTCTGGTAACTGGGGAAGGACCCAACCATAGAGAGTGAATTCACTGTTTGAAAGGATCATAGCATTGCCGAGGAAACTGAGAGCAAACCCAGTTAGTGCCGATGATAACACCTAGCGCTTGTGCGTGCTCTCAAGAACTTGAGCATTTCCATATTCATCAAGGTTTTACCAACATCCGTGTCAAGGATCCTGGCAACACAACATACCACCATGATGAACAACGATGGACGAGGCAGATGCATAGGAAGATAACATCAACTCAGATTTCACCCTAGCGAGGCCAAGGAAACAAAATCTGGATGATCGACCGAGAGACATTTAGCACTCCGCTTCTAATGTTCTCCTTGACGTGCTAGTGTAACCCATTCATAGATATGGTTTGATAACTAGAACATCAAGTAAAGGTCGGACTTCGGGAGCAATAGAATCCATAAGGAACAGTTACGGAGGTAAATCCTACGAAATCCTTATGGGGAGGTGGCCAACTTCCTCAAACAAGATACTACAATAATAGGTCTTCCGGCTGGGTGTGTTGGCCACGACATCCACTTTACCGATTATCGAGGGACCAATATTATAGTTCTTGGGAAATGTTCCAACCATCATATCTGCTTGAGATTCAGATCTGGTTGGTGTCAGGATATTCCAGACTCATCGAGTCTAGGAAGAAAAATGAAAGTTTGCAACACAATCGACGAGATGACGTTGCGAGATTCTTGGGAAATGGACTACGGTAGTAAGCTCCAAAACATGAGCTGGTTCTGCTACACACATGTGAACACGTTGTCCCAGACAAACATTATCACATGGTAGTCTTACAATAACACACTACTGAGTTCAGGTGGGGAACCATTATTAATGACATCGAAGTCTCCACGCGTGGAAGTCCAAAGAGTTCACCTTGGACAGACTCCTTTATCTTTGAACAACTCAATCAGTGGCTTGGTGTGCTAGGATATACATATGGAATGAAGATGATCAGTCTAACAGACCACAGAACTCTTCGCACGTGCATGACTGACTTGGGATGATTCCAAAGGAGGTAAAACAAGCCTTCTCAAATTCATGGCGGCAACTTACATCAAGTGCACATGAATTTAGAGGGACTCACTTCTTTTGTCCAAACATATGCTTCACGAACGAGTCATGAAGATAATGCTTACACAAGTTTCCAACACTAGCTTAATGTTCAACCAAATCATGGAGGAGATAAGGATGTTGTCAATGGGCTCAACAACAACTCATCCAGGTTTCCATATTAGTGGAATTCCACAATTATGTGAACAAGGTGATAGCATTGGTCAGACCCGAAAGATATAATGGTGTATGCTCGAGGAACAACCACGAGTACGACAACATTACGAATATCGTTGGTTCTGATTTGATTTGACGATAGCCCATACTCAAATCAAAGGTTTGGGTAAGATAATAGATCCAACAATTGATCACGAGGATCAACCAATAAAGATATCATCTTTCTTAAACACACACTACACAAGAATATCCCTTTGGAACGAACTAAGTCAGGCAACCTTTTATCTTCCAATTCTCCAAGTTGTTGTCTAGCTTAACCAACTAGCTCAGGGATATCCAACACAGATTCTTGGAGAAAGGGTGGTTCACAAGAAACCAACTTGATCACGAGCTCAACATAACAGTCAGGAAATAACCCGATAACACTTCCAAGAAGATATTTGGAAAGTCACGAACCACCGGTATGTTACTAAGCTCGAGAACAATCTTGCCTTTCAGGGCAAGACGATATGATCAAATGAGCGAGGGATTGAAAGGAAATCCTAACTCAATGACCGAAGGAGTGCACCGGAAATAGAGACTAGGTAGCACAATCAACCTTAGGGTGACGATTCGATAATCAACACGTTAAGAATGAGGTTATCGTCCATTTAACTACCAAGCAACGGAGTTGCTAGCAGTATTGATTTCACACGCCATGATTCATTTGTCAGCATTCCGGTTACAATAACACAGGAACCGAGGAATGAACAATGATGGCAAGAAGTATCACTGTACCAAGAGTTCATAGGATGGTGTGCAATTCCTATAACAATCCCGATATAAAAGATGGCAATACTCCAAGGTAGAACAGAACAAAAGCTGGATTAGCAATTTGATCTGCGGAGCACAACTTCTTTGACCCAATCCTGGAAATGGATAAGGTACTGGAGTTTGTTTCTCCTAGTCATTCTGGAATAGAATGGCTTGACGGACCACAAGAATAATAGGCATCGATGAACGATTGCACACATACTCTTGACTATCAATTGATAGACGAGGGTCAGAAGACAACTAAAGAGGGACAACTCAAAAGAACATAAGATTTTCTGAGTTGTGGATGCATGGATTAGCATGTCGAACGAGTTCGACATATTTCTTTCGGACAATCCATGCGGAAAGGTAGAACTGGCAGAGTCACAATTATGAATGGAGAACCCATCGAGAGCACTCCTGTTGTGATCTTTTGATCCAACAAACTTTTGCCGTAAGTGGTTCATGGTATTTGGAAGAAGGATATACCACGGACCTCGAGGACTAATGCAAAGGTTACTAATAATCTAAAGGAACTAGCAACACTATCAACATGAAGTAAGTAGGGTGAATCTTGGTTCGAAAACCCAGGAATGGAATACCTACTAACTAGTTGGCATCACATGATGCTTACGAGAATGATGGCCAGAATCATCACACTGGGACACAAATCATGGCTAAATTACTAGATGATCCCCTAAGACACCTAGGGTCATAATACCAGCTCCAACATATATGTCAAGGTAACAGAGTACCTCAACTCACTGATTAGTGTGGTTAATCTGGCCCAAAGGAACATTGAAACGGGAGGAAGGAATTTGCAAGTGCATCAGACTGTTTAGAGACCTGAGATGACTCGGACAGCATAACGGCTGTAAATGCTCAGAAAAGATTTGAGACATTCACAAAAGGGTGGCATAACCACTCAGAAGCACAATATCAAGGTTTGGAGATCAACAGTTAACATACAGAAATAGTAGGAACTGAACTGAGACTTAAATCTAACAATCTATAAGTCTACGGATTAATAACACGTGATCCTGATGGAAAGAAGAGATAGCCTAGTTCTTAATCCCCGTAGAAGAGAAGATGATGACTCAGATCAGAAGGCCATGAGGTATAAGGAGTAAAAAGAGCCTTACGTTCCATCCCACAATCAATTCCCTTATATAACTAAAGAATTTCTAGACTCAACTTCGACCAGTTTGGCTTGGTAATCCTACAGGCAGTCAAGCTCTGATACCAACGCTGTCAGGACCCCGACTCAATGCCACATCGATCTAGCATGTAACACCTCATATCACTTTGCGGCCTCACGCACGGTATTCCCACGGGTGTCGTCTTACCTTTGCCCGGGACCGTTTGCGCCTTTTGGCACACGTATATGATAGTGTCGCTAGCATCCATATGATAAGGAGCCCGGGCTGACATGGCTAGTCGTAAACCCAAAGTGGCACTAACTTACAGGGACAGGCATCCGTGACCCAGCATCGAACGTGTCGGTCATCAGCGAGTGAATCCAGGCTGTAGCGCTGGGCTAGCAGGACTCCGGAGAACCGGGCTGTAGCGGGCTAACAGGACTCCGGTATTCATCGCGTGACATTTGCCCGAAGGGACAGACACAGGAACGAAGAAGGACACATGCCGGCCAGCCTAAATGTTCCGGAGCAGTAGCAAGCTACCATGGCTCGGTGGAAACACTAGGAGACATTTCCCGGTAAGAGAGGCTACTAAAGATAAACAACTAGATAGTCAGATCCCACACATACCAAGCATTTCAAACATACACACAATATGCTCGATATGTGCAATACAACATGGCATCACAAGATGACTCTACGACTCAAGTAGTTTATTTAATAGGCTCCGAGGAGCGAGATATTACAAACATGAGTCTCATGACCCAACAATCAGAGCATACAAGTCAAAGCACATGCGGAAGCTTAACATGTCTGAGTACAGACAACTATAAATGAAAAAAAAGGCTGAGAAGCCTGACTATCTACCAGATCCTGCCGAGGGCACAAGATCGTAGCTAAGGTAACAAGCTAAACGTCGAAGACCACACGGAATTACTAGTGAGACTGAAGTCTCTCTGCAAAAACATAAAATAGGCAAATGTGAGTACAAATGTACCCAGCAAGACTTACATCAGAACTAACTACATATGCATCATTATCAACAAGGGGGTGGTGGAGTTTTAACTGCAGCAAGCCAGCTTTGACTCGGTGGCTATCCTAAACTACGACTGCAAGTAACTCTTTTGAGGTGGCGCACCCGAGTCCACATATTCACCATATCAATACACCACTATGGATCCGCTCCCGTCTCCCTACGAGAACGCCATCCATAGCACTCACGCTTATCTTGCGTATTTTAGAGTATCCACTTTCACTTGTCTATGAACTGTACAAGGGGTCCAAGTTTCCATATCCGAGGAATCCGGCTATTCGAATAGATGATGTTAACCCTGCAGGGGTGTACTTCTTCACACACGCTCTCGCCACTTACCGCCATGTACACGTCATGTACCTCGGCAACCTTCAAGCGGAAGCCGGGCGAGGGAGTCGGCCACGACCTGACTAACCGAACAAGTCTCTAGTCCAGGTTTATCGCCTATTCGGGTTCCATCCGCAAGGAGATCCGGCCGGGGTGTCGCTTACGGCCCCAAACGATGTGTGCAGGGTTCCCAAGCCCACCAACCGGGTGCCACTTGGTACACCGGGCCACTGTGCCTAGTCTGTCCCAAGCCCACCTGTACCGGGTGCCACTTGGTAGACTACTAACACTACCTACAAACACCAGAAACTAGTTGCAACTCCTGGACAGAGATCATGTTGATTAATAAGTCGAGAGGGGTCGAGTTACCGGAACCCAATGTGTGGTAGTAACTGGTCATGGATCACAAACACAGAACTCAGTTCCTGAGGACGGCTGCAATGAGACAACCCACCATGTACTCCTACATGGCCTCTCACCGCTACCTTTACCAAATCGTGTTCACACACTTACCTCACACACAGTAGGACATGTTCACACGCCTCTGATTCATCCCCGATGAATCAGACCTGACTCAACTCTAAGCAGTAGCAGGCATGACAAACAAGCATGAATGAGTAGGCACATCAGGGCTCAAACAACTCCTACTCATGCTAGTGGGTTTCATCTATTTACTGTGGCAATGACAGGTCATGCAAAGGATAAAGGGTTCAGCTACCGCAGCAAGTATCAAATATGTCGTTGTTGTCCTAATGCAGTAAAAGAGAGCAGGAGCGAGAGAGTGGGATTTTATCGGAATGAACAAGGGGGTTTTGCTTGCCTGGCACTTCTGAAGATAACATTGAGTCTTCATCAGTGTCAACGATCACATCATCGGTATCGCGTCTATCGAGAGGGGACAAATACCGGCAACACAGAAAGGAACACAATCAATGCAATGCACAATATGATGCATGCTCATGACATGGCAATATGAATGTGTTTTGAGCTAATGCAACTAGCAACAGATTAAATGAAGTTGGTTTGAATATAATATTCAAATTCAAACTCCATATGTGATTATTCAAATGCCATTTAATTGATTTGTGCTAAACAGTAGTGATAAGTTGTTCTAACATGCATGAAAATGGTACAGATGGATTCCTTGAATTTTTTTGATAATTTTTCATATATAATTTATTTAATTTGGAGTTACGGTTAATTTTCTATGAATTTTAGAAGTTTTAGGCATTTTCTGGAATTTCCTGAATAATATTAAATCCAGAAATGATTATGGCGTCAGCACCACGTCACAGTGACGTCACCAGGGTCAACTGGGCGCCCCAGGTCAAACCTGACGTGTGGGGGCCACACGTCAGTGACACAGGAGCTAATCCCGGTCAAACCCAGCGCTGACTGGGGTTTGACCAGGGGTGGGGCCCACTGTCAGTGGCTGTGGGTTTAATTAGTGGGGCCATTAACACTAATTAAGCGTGCCCCGTCGGCAGTCGCCGGAGTATCGCCGGCGGCGACCATTCCGCACGGCAGCGCGGCTCGGATTTGAGCTAGGGGCGATGGTTTGGCGCACGGTTTGGCTCATTAGAACGTCCGCGACGCGGCGCGTCCAGCGGTGGCTGTGGCCGCGGCTGGGGTGACCGGTAGCGGCAACTACGGCGAGAAAGGTGGCGACCGGAGCTCGGGCATCGCCTAAGACGATGCTATGGTGCGGCTACGGACGAACCGATGGGAGTTTTCGGCTCCTGGGAACATCTCGAGCCCGAGGGCGTGCTCAGACGCGAGCTAAGACACCTGTGGCCACGGCGGTGCCATGGCCGGCGGCGAGGAACACTCGGCAAGGTGGTTAGGGCGGCTAGAGTACGGGAACGAGCGCGAGGAGGAGGGGGAATGGAAGAGTAGCTCACAGCGGATCTGGTGGAGGCGACGGCGAGGCCGGGGAGGGGCTGGAGCTCGCGAATCCTCGAAAGTTCGCCGGCGGCCGAAGGTTGGGGGCGAGCTTGAGGGCGACGCTGCAGGGCTTCCGGAGGGCCGTGGATCGGTGGGGAGGAAGAGGGGGTCGGGGCGGAGCTTCCTGGGGCGTCGGTGAGGCGTGGGGTGGCCGGTAGCCATGGTGGCTCTCGTCGGTGGCGGCGGCTCCGTTCGGGTGAG
This sequence comes from Triticum aestivum, assembly GCF_018294505.1. Classification (NCBI taxonomy): domain Eukaryota; kingdom Viridiplantae; phylum Streptophyta; class Magnoliopsida; order Poales; family Poaceae; genus Triticum; species Triticum aestivum. Next base: position 150,214,668 of record NC_057813.1, on the reverse strand, counting down.
GAGAACAGAGGAGGCGGAGAGTGTTCCGGGGAGAGGATGAGGACGCGGGAGAGTGAGGAAGAGAGGCAGGGAGGTGCGTGGCGTCTCCGGGCGTCGAGGAGGTAGCAGGAGGTGGCCGAGGCCTCTCGGGCGCGCGCCACGCCTCGCCTCTGTCCTTCTGGCGAGGGAGGAAGACGACACGGGGAGGTGGCGGTGGTGGGCTGGGCCAGGCCTCAGCCACAGTGCCGGGCCAGGTGGGCTGAGAGGTGAGCGCCAGGTAGTCCTTCTGCTCTTTTTTTAATTTTTCTTCTGTTTTGTTTAATTTACTTCCTTTTGCCACTGTTTCTAAATAAAACAAATTCAAAGACAGTGACAAAATTCCCCTGAACATTTTATTTAGCACAATGGAATTATACCAAAGCACATAAAAATGTTTCAGTTATTTGAACATATATTCAGTAATATTTGGATATAAGTTCAAATTCAAAATAGTATTGATTTAAATTCAAAGTCCCAAAATAATTCCTTTAAAATGTTCCTAAATTTTGGTTTGATATATAGCTCTTGCCAAAATTCTCAAACATTGCAAAAGGACATCTTGGAACATAGAATGAGATTTTAGGGTTTTTGCCCTTCTTTTATTTAGGGTTTTTGAGGCTTCCAAAATTCCTCAGTTCAAGTTTCAAAATTTAAACATGATGCAAACACCAGGCAGCACCAGAAGCTAGGGATGTGACAACCAGTCCATAAATGGATCGCTGGAGCTTGCACACTTTGTTAGCACATTTTGGATCAACAAAACCTTCTGGTTGTATCATATACAACTCTTCTTCCAGAAATCCATTCAAGAATGCAGTTTTGACATCCATTTGCCAAATTTCATAATCATGAAATGCAGCAATAGCTAACATGATTCGGACAGACTTAAGCATCACTACGGGTGAGAAAGTCTCATCGTAGTCAACCCCTTGAACTTGTTGAAAACCTTTCGCAACAAGTCGAGCTTTATAGACAGTTACATACCATCAGCGTCAGTCTTCTTCTTAAAGATCCATTTATTCTCAATGGCTTGTCGATCATCGGGCAAGTCAACCAAAGTCCATACTTTGTTTTCATACATGGATCCCATCTCAGATTTCATGGCCTCTAGCCATTTTGCGGAATCTGGGCTCATCATCGCTTCCTCATAGTTCGTAGGTTCGTCATGGTCAAGTAACATGACTTCCAGAATAGGATTACCGTACCACTCTGGTGTGGATCTTACTCTGGTAGACCTACGAGGTTCAGTAGAAACTTGATCTGAAGTTTCATGATCAATATCATTAGCTTCCTCACTAATTGGTGTAGGTGTCACAGGAACCGATTTCTGTGATGAACTACTTTCCAATAAGTGAGCAGGTACAGTTACCTCATCAAGTTCTACTTTTCTCCCACTCACTTCTTTCGAGAGAAACTCCTTCTCTAGAAAGGATCCATTCTTAGCAACGAATGTCTTGCCTTCAGATCTGTGATAGAAGGTGTACCCAACTGTCTTCTTTGGGTATCCTATGAAGACACATTTCTCCGATTTAGGTTCGAGCTTATCTGGTTGAAGTTTCTTCACATAAGCATCGCAGCCCCAAACTTTAAGAAATGACAACTTTGGTTTCTTGCCAAACCACAGTTCATAAGGCGTCATCTCAACGGATTTTGATGGTGCCTTATTTAACGTGAATGCGGCCGTCTCTAAAGCATAACCCCAGAATGATAGCGGTAAATCAGTAAGAGACATCATAGACCGCACCATATCTAGTAAAGTACGATTACGACGTTCGGACACACCATTTCGTTGTGGTGTTCCGGGTGGCGTGAGTTGCGAAACTATTTCGCATTGTTTCAAATGTAAACCAAACTCATAACTCAAATATTCTCCTCCACGATCAGATCGTAGAAATTTTATTTTCTTGTTACGATGATTTTCCACTTCACTCTGAAATTCTTTGAACTTTTCAAATGTTTCGGACTTGTGTTTCATTAAGTAGATATACCCATATCTGCTCAAATCATCTGTGAAGGTGAGAAAATAACGATATCCGCCACGAGCTTCAACATTCATCGGACCACATACATCTGTATGTATGATTTCCAACAAATCTGTTGCTCTCTCCATAGTACCGGAGAACGGTGTTTTAGTCATCTTGCCCATGAGGCACGGTTCGCAAGTACCAAGTGATTCATAATCAAGTGATTCCAAAAGTCCATCAGTATGGAGTTTCTTCATGCGCTTTACACCGATATGACCTAAATGGCAGTGCCACAAATAAGTTGCACTATCATTATCAACTCTGCATCTTTTGGCTTCGACATTATGAATATGTGTATTACTACTATCGAGATTCAATAAAAATAGACCACTCTTCAAGGGTGCATGACCATAAAAGATATTACTCATATAAATAGAACAACCATTATTCTCTGATTTAAATGAATAACCGTCTCGCATCAAACAAGATCCAAATACAATGTTCATGCTCAACGCTGGCACCAAATAACAATTATTCAGGTCTAAAACTAATCCCGAAGGTAGATGTAGAGGTAGCGTGCCGACCGCGATCACATCGACTTTGGAACCGTTTCCCACGCGCATCGTCACCTCGTCCTTGGCCAGTGCTCGCTTATTCCGTAGTCCCTGTTTCAAGTTGCAAATATTAGCAACAGAACCAGTATCAACTACCCAGGTGCTACTGCAAGCTCTAGTAAGGTACACATCAATAACATGTATATCACATATACCTTTGTTCACCTTGCCATCCTTCTTATCCGCCAAATACTTGGGGCAGTTCCGCTTCCAGTAACCAGTCTGCTTGTAGTAGAAGCACTCAATTTCAGGCTTAGGTCCAGACTTGGGTTTCTTCTCTTGAGCAGCAACTTGCTTGCTGTTCTTCTTGAAGTTCCCCTTCTTCTTACCTTTGCCCTTTTTCTTGAAACTAGTGGTCTTGTTGACCATCAACACTTGATGCTTCTTCTTGATTTCTACCTCCGCGGCTTTTAGCATTGCGAAGAGCTCGGGAATTGTCTTGTTCATCCCTTGCATATTATAGTTCATCACGAAGCTCTTGTAGCTTGGTGGCAGTGATTGGAGTATTCTATCAATGACACTATCATCAGGAAGATTAACTCCCAGTTGAATCAAGTGATTATTATACCCAGACATTTTGAGTATGTGTTCACTGACAGAACTATTCTCCTCCATCTTGCAGCTATAGAACTTATTGGAGACTTCATATCTCTCAATCCGGGCATTTGCTTGAAATATTAACTTCAACTCTTGGAACATCTCATATGCTCCATGACGTTCAAAACATCGTTGAAGACCCGGTTCTAAGCCGTAAAGCATGGCACACTGAACTATCGAGTAGTCATCAGATTTGCTCTGCCAGACGTTCTTAACGTCGTCAGTTGCATCAGCAGCAGGCCTGGCACCCAGCGGTGCTTCCAGGACGTAATTCTTCTGTGCAGCAATGAGGATAATCCTCAGGTTATGGACCCAGTCCGTGTAATTGCTACCATCATCTTTCAACTTTGCTTTCTCAAGGAACGCATTAAAATTCAACCGAACAACAGCACGAGCCATCTATCTACAACAAACATAGACAAGCAAAATACTATCAGGTACTAAGTTCATGATAAATTTAAGTTCAATTAATCATATTACTTAAGAACTCCCACTTAGACAGACATCTCTCTAGTCATCTAAGTGATCACGTGATCCAAATCAACTAAACCATAACCGATCATCACGTGAGATGGAGTAGTTTTCAATGGTGAACATCACTATGTTGATCATATCTACTATATGATTCACGCTCGACCTTTCGGTCTCCGTGTTCCTAGGCCATATCTGCATATGCTAGGCTCGTCAAGTTTAACCTGAGTACTCTGCGTGTGCAAAACTGGCTTGCACCCGTTGTAGATGGACGTAGAGCTTATCACACCCGATCATCACGTGGTGTCTGGGCACGACGAACTTTGGCAACGGTGCATACTCAGGGAGAACACTTCTTGATAATTTAGTGAGAGATCATCTTAAAACGCTACCGTCAATCAAAGCAAGATAAGATGCATAAAGGATAAACATCATATGCAATCAAAATATGTGACATGATATGGCCATGATCATCTTGCGCCTTTGATCTCCATCTCCAAAGAACTGCCATGATCTCTATTGTCACCGGCACGACACCATGATCTCCATCATCTTGATCTATATCAATGTGTCGTCACATGGTCGTCTTGCCAACTATTGCTATCGCATAGCGATAAAGTAAAGCAATTATTTGGCGCTTGCATCTTATGCAATAAAGAGACAACCATAAGGCTTCTGCCAGTTGCCAATAACTTCAACACAACATGATCATCTCATACAACAACTTATATCTCATCACGTCTTGACCATATCACATCACAACATGCCCTGCAAAAACAAGTTAGACGTCCTCTACTTTGTTGTTACAAGTTTTACGTGGCTGCTACGGGCTTAGCAAGAACCGTTCTTACCTACGCATCAAAACCACAATGATAGTTCGTCAAGTTAGTGATATTTCAACCTTCGCAAGGACCGGGTGTAGCCACACTCGGTTCAACTAAAGTTGGAGAAACTGACACCCGCCAGCCACCTGTGTGCAAAGCACGTCGGTAGAACCAGTCTCGCGTAAGCGTACGCGTAATGTCGGTCCGGGCCGCTTCATCCAACAGTACCACCGAACCAAAGTATGACATGCTGGTAAGCAGTATGACTTGTATCGCCCACAACTCACTTCTATTCTACTCGTGCATATAACATCAACGCATAAAACCTAGGCTCTGATGCCACTGTTGGGGTACAAGGTAATTTCAAAAAATTTCCTACGCACACGCAAGATCATGGTGATGGCATAGCAACGAGAGGGGAGAGTGATGTCCACGTACCCTCATAGACCGTAAGTGGAAGCGTTATGACAACGCGGTTGATGTAGTCGTACGTCTTCACGATCCGACCGATCCAAGCACTGAACGTACGGCACCTCCGAGTTCAGCACACGTTCAGCTCGATGACGATCCCCGGGCTCCGATCCAGCAAAGCTTCGAGGATGAGTTCCGTCAGCACGACGGTGTGGTGACGATGATGATGTTCTACCGGCGCAGGGCTTCGCCTAAACTCCGCGACGATATGACCGAGGTGGAATATGGTGGAGGAAGGCACCGCACATGGCTAAGGAACAATCCGTAGATCAACTTGTGTCTATGGGGTGTCCCCTACCCCCGTATATAAAGGAGTGGAGGAGGGGGAGGTCCGGCCCTCTCTATGGCGCGCCCTAGGGGAGTCCTACTCCCACCGGGAGTAGGATTCCCCCTTTCCTAGTAGAACTAGGAGCCCTTCCATGTAGTAGGAGTAGGAGAGAAGGAAAGGGAAGAGAGAAGGGAAGGAAGGAGGGGGTGCGGCCCCTCCCCCTAGTCCAATTCGGACTAGGCCTTGGGGGGGCGCGCAGCTTGCCCTAGGCAGCTCCTCTCTCTTTCCCGTATGGCCCAATAACGCCCAATACTTCTCCCGGCGAATTCCCGTAACTCTCCGGTACTCTGAAAAATACCCGAATCACTCGGAAGCTTTCCGAAGTCCGAATATAGTCGTCCAATATATTGATCTTTACGTCTCGACCATTTCGAGACACCTCGTCATGTCCCCGATCTCATCCGGGACTCCGAACTCCTTCGGTACATCAAAACGTATAAACTCATAATAAAACTGTCATTGTAACATTAAGCGTGCGGACCCTACGGGTTCGAGAACTATGTAGACATGACCTAGAACTATTCTCGGTCAATAACCAATAGCGGAATCTGGATGCTCATATTGACTCCTACATATTCTACGAAGATCTTTATCGGTCAAACCGCATAACAACATACTTTGTTCCCTTTGTCATCGGTATGTTACTTGCCCGAGATTCGATCGTCGGTATCCAATACCTAGTTCAATCTCGTTACCGGCAAGTCTCTTTACTCGTTATGTAATGCATCATTCCGTAACTAACTCATTAGCTACATTGCTTGCAAGGCTTATAGTGATGTGCATTACCGAGAGGGCCCAGAGATACCTCTCCGACAATCGGAGTGACAAAACCTAATCTCGAAATACGCCAACTCAACATGTACCTTTGGAGACACCTGTAGTACTCCTTTATAATCACCCAGTTACGTTGTGACGTTTGGTAGCACCCAAAGTGTTCCTCCGGTAAACGGGAGTTGCATAATCTCATAGTTATAGGAACATGTATAAGTCATGAAGAAAGCAATAGCAATATACTAAACGATCAAGTGCTAGGCTAACGGAATGGGTCATGTCAATCACATCATTCTCCTAATGATGTGATCCCATTAATCAAATGACAACACACGTCTATGGATAGGAAACATAACCATCTTTGATTAATGAGCTAGTCAAGTAGAGGCATACTAGTGACTATATGTTTGTCTATGTATTCACACATGTATCATGTTTTCGGTTAATACAATTCTGGCATGAATAATAAACATTTATCATGATATGAGGAAATAAATAATAACTTTATTATTGCCTCTAGGGCATATTTCCTTCATCAAGTTCCAATGGACAGACAAATGTCAGGAAAGTTTCCAGGCGCTCAAAGACAAGTTGACTTCTGCCCCAGTGCTTGATCCTCCAGATACTAAGAAGGACTTCGTCATTTATTGTGATGCTTCACGTCAAGGCTTAGGCGATGTCCTAATGCAGGAGCGCAAATTGATTGCTTATGCCTCTTGTCAATTGCGCCCTCACGAAGAGAACTATCTAGTTCATGACCTCGAGCTTGCTGCTGTTATACATGCACTAAAACAATGGCGACATTACCTTCTCGGTAATCGTTGCGAGATCTTCACTGACCACCAAAGTCTGAAGTATCTGTTTAGTTAGCCAGACCTGAACCTCCATCAGCAGAGATGGATGGAGACTGTTGCAAATTTTAACTTGGGTATTTTGTATACCCCAGGCAAGGCTAATGTAATGGCCGATGCCTTGAGCCGCAAATCATATTGCAACCACCTCCAGGTTCACAAATTTCAGCCCTCGCTTGTTGAAGAATTCAGAAAGCTAAACCTCCATATTGTTCCTCCTGGTGCACTCGCTCCCCCTCCCCCAGAGTTTCAAAAGATGAATCTTCGTGTTGTTCCTCAGGGTTCTCTAAATACCCTCGCTGTCATGCCAGATCTCGTGGGCGATATCAAGACTATTCAACATTATGACTCTGAAGTCGAGAAGGTTAAATGCTATCTCTCAGAAGGAAAACCCTCATTCTTCACTAATGCCGATGATGGCGCCTTGTACTTCAAAGGCCGCCTAGTGGTGCCATGTGCGAGTGAAAACCTGAATCTGACTCCAAGGGTTATGAAAGAAGCTCATGATACACCTCTGTCTATTCATCTCGGTAGCACCAAGATGTACCAAGACATTTGTCAGAGATTCTGGTGGTCTAATATGAAGCAAGAAATTGCTCGTTATGTTGCTGAGTGTGACGTTTGTCGTCGTATCAAAGTAGAGCATCAAAGTCCTGCTGGAACTCTGCAACCTATCTCTATTCCTGAATGGAAATGGGACCATGTTGAAATGGACTTCTTCACTGGATTCCCCAAATCGCAGAAAGGTAATGATGCTATTCTTGTCGTCATTGACCGGCTTTCTAAAGCTGCACATTTTCTGGCTTTTAAAGAAACGATCACTCCTAGTCAGCTGGCAACCCTCTACATGTCCAGAATTGTCTCACTACATGGTATTCCACTGGTTATCAGTTCAGACCGTGGCAGTTTATTCACTTCAAGATTCTGGGCAAGTTTCCAAGAAGCTATGGGGACTCATCTGTCTTTCGGCACTGCTTTTCATCCTCAATCGCAAGGGCAAGTTGAACGCATCAACCAATTTCTCGAAGACATGCTTCGAGCTTGTGTTATTTCCTTCAGCAAGAAATGGGAGGAATCTCTTCCGTATGCTGAGTTCTCTTATAATAATAGGTATCAAGCTAGTCTAAAGATGGCCCCCTTCGAAGTGTTATATGGACGAAAGTGCCGAACCCCTCTGAACTGGTTAGAAACTGGGGAACGTCCAGTCTTCGGTCCAGATATTATCCAACATGCCGAAGAACAAGTTCGCATTATTCGCGAGAATCTCAAGACTGCTCAGTCACGTCAGAAGAGTCAGTATGACCGTCATCATAAGGACATGGTCTATCAATTTGGCGAAAAGGCTTATCTTCGAGTCACACCAATGAAGGGTGCTCACCGCTTCAGGATCAAGGGCAAGCTAGCTCCTCGCTATATTGGTCCTTTCACTATTCTGGAAAGGCGTGGAAAAGTGGCATACCAACTGGAGCTTCTGTCGAACCTTTCTCAGGTTCACAATGTGTTCCACATATCGCAACTCCGCCGTTGCTTCAAGGACCCAATTCGAGCAGTGGATCATGAAGTGCTTGAGTTACAACAGGACCTCTCCTATAAAGAGCATCTGATTCATATTATTGACCAAGCTGAACGCCGCACATGTCAGAAGGCGATCAAATTCCTCAAAGTTCAATGGTCGCATCATTCTGAAGATGAAGCCACTTGGGAACGTGAGGATCGTCTATGCGAACAATACCCTGCATTGTTTCCTTCTACCTCCTAAATCTCGGGACGAGATTTCTTGTAGTGGAGGAGATTTGTAACGCCCGGATAATTATGCTACAATGAAACTCTGCTAATGATGCCACGTCACCTCCATTACTATTGCTAATCTTTCGGTGTTCAAAACCGGTTCAAAAGTCAAATTCAAAATATGTCAAACAACGAAAATTTTCAAACTTTAAAACAAAAATGTTCGGAGTGTGCCAATTAATGTTTAGGTATTTGAGGTGAAGGAAACCCCCTTTTACAGAATGCATAAATATTTTAAATTGGATTGAAACAGAAAAGGAAATAAGTAAATAAAAAAACAAACCTAACAAAACTAAAGAGAAAGGCACCCCCCCACTGGACCAGGTAGCCTAGCTCGCACCAGGCCGGCCTACCTGGCCTAGCTGCCCCCCCCCCCTGCCGCCCCCTTCCCTGTTCCCCCGACCAGGGTCGGAACAGGGGCGCGTCCCCGCCGCACCACCTCGTCGTCCCCGCTGGGAGGGGATAAGGCCGCCACGCCCCCCCCCTCCTCAGTTCCTTCTCCCACTCGCCCCCGCTGCCCTCTCGGTCCCTGTGCCTCTCCCTCTCCCCTCAGATCCACCTCGCCGCTCCTCGCTCTCCTCCATGGCCGAGCGCCTTCCTCGCTGCCGCTCGCAGTAGACGCGACCGTCGTCGCCCGTTCACCTCTTCGATGAGTCCAACAGCTTCGCCTCACTCCTCTGCTTCGACTACACGGCTAGATCGAGCCCCGCAACACCCACGACGCCGCCGTCTTCCTCCTCTGCTCCAACAAGCTTTGCCGCCGCTCTTCACAACTCCGGCGACGCCCTCTGCAGCTACTAAGCCACCAAAGGCCACCGTGCGTGCCGCTAGGTGAGCTGCCTCCCTCCTCTGCCCTCTAGCTCCCCTAGCTCGCGTTGTAGCTAGCTCGTCGTCATGCCCGGGCTCTGGTCGCCGCGGTGTACCTCGCCGCTGTGGCCACAGCCGCAGTCACGCTCGCCCAAGCTCACCGTTGTGCTCCTGGGGTTCCTAGGAGCCCAATGCGCCTGCGCTATGCTCCCTCACGTGCCTCCTAACGCCGTCCCCGATGAGCGCCCGAATGCATCACCGCGGAGCTCGCCGCCGACAAGGCTCCGGTGACCTTTTGGTCACGGGCTCAACCCCGCTGCACTCCCCACGCCGCGTAGATACTCCCCAACCTCTCTGTTTCCTCCCTTGCGCGCCGCAGCTCCGTTTTCGACGAGCACCCATGCACGCGGCCGCCTCCGCCGCTCGTCGGCACCAATTCCGGCAAAGTCCGGCGATGCTACGGCCACCACTGGACGCGGCGCTGTGAGCTCGTTCGAATGTACCAAGCCCCGCTCCTCCCCGAGCCCCGTAGCGCGATTCCGGCCAACTCCAGCGAGGGGCCACTGTTGTTTTGGTCACTGGAGTCGCTCCGGCACCGACCGCCGATGTGGCCTACCGCTGGGGTCCAGCAGGGTCACTGCCTGGTGGCCCCAGGGGCCCGGTTGGCCTAGTTGACCATGGTCAACTTGCTTACTGGGCTGGTCCCAGCAGCTGACCAGTGCCCCCCCCCTTTAAGATAATTAAATTAGTTAATCTAATTAATCTGCGCCAATTAGTCACTGACTAATGGGGCCCACACTTAGTTAATTCTAATTAGTTTAAAAGAAATCCTATTTCACCTCTATCTCAATGACAGGTGGGTCCCACTAGACCCACAGGTCAGATTTGACCAAGTCAACCGCACGGTTGACTGATGACCTCAGCATTGCGCCATGCTGATGTCAGCAAACACTATTCTGGATAATGTTAGAATTAAATAACTAAATAAATTCTAAAAATGATTAAAACTTTAGAAAAACATAGAAAATAAACTGTAGCTCAGATGACAATGTTTTCTACATGAAAGTTGCTCAGAACGACGAGATGAAACCGGATACGCAGCCCGTCCGTCCGCCACGCATCCCTAGCATAGTGAACCTGCAACATTTCACCTCCGGTTCATCTGTTCGAAAACGCGAAACACCGGGGATACTTTCCCGGATGTTTCCTCCTTTCGCCGGTATCTCCTACTACCGCGTTAGGGCACACCTAACACCGCCCATTGTCATGTCATGCATCGTCATGCTTATGTTTGCATTGTGTTTACTGTTTCTTCCTCCTCTTCTCTCCGGTAGACTACGAGACCGACGCTGCTGCTGCCCAGTTCGACTACGGAGTTGACGACCCTCCTTCTTGCCAGAGCAAAAAGGCAAGCCCCCCCCTTGATCACCAGATATTGCCTATTCTTCTCTCTACTGCTTGCATTAGAGTAGTGTAGCATGTTACTGTTTGATTACTCCTATTCTGTTGCATAGCCTGTCATTGTTGCTATAGTCATTGATACCTTACCCGTAATCCTAAATGCTTAGTATAGAATGCTAGTTTATCATCATTGGCCCTACATTCTTGTCAGACTGCCTTGCTATACTATCGGGTCGTGATCACTCAGGAGGTGATCACGGGTATATACTATACATATATACATACTATACAGATGATGACTAAAGTCGGGTCGGCTCGTTGAGTACCCGCGAGTGATTCACGGATTAGGGGCTGAAAGGACATTTGTCCCGACGGCCCTCTGTGTGGACCTTTGTGGCGGATTGACAATGTGGGTATTATTCAAAACACTATCCTACAGAATAACTATGGCTTATCCAACTTTGGGGTGAACGTGGTAACAGGATCCTAATGTTAGAGTTAGTAAATTCGTTTAACCGGAGTAGGAGAGAGTTCAGAGCCCCAGAGTAAAGGTCGAGGAGTAAAAGATCCTAATACCACCCAATGGCGACGTGGGCCCCTGGCTTATAATATGATGCTTGTATGACTTATTCGAGCCCTCGAGGCTCCTGGCTTATAATATGATGCTTGTGTGACTTATTTTACTTTTAGAGTTGTGTTGTGATATCTTCCCGTGAGTCCCTGATCTTGATCGTACACGTTTGCGTGCATGATTAGTGTATGATTGAATCGGGAACGTCACAGGGACGTCCTTCTAGAGGTAACTAGAGACGATTTTCTTTCTTTGCTTTATTTTGTTTCTTTTTAAATTTTCTCTTTTTGGTTTCTTTCTTTCTTCATTTTACTTTATTTTTTTGGTTATATTTTTCATTTTCTTCTCCATATTCCCATTCTTTTTTCATTTGTTCTTCGGTTTTATTTGTTCATTTTCTCTGTTTGGTTTATTTTGTTCCTTCTTTAATTTTTAATTTTTTTCTTCTGAATTTTTATTCTTCATTTTTGTATATGTGAACAATATTTTTGTAATACATGTTTAACATTTTTCCAATACAGATATATTATTTTTTTCCATACATAGCCAACATTCTTTTTAATTCATAGTCAACACTTTTTCTATACACATTTCATAACATTTTTTTATTCTTGATTAACATTTTAAAAGATAAGATCTACAATTTTTTTAGTGCATAGTCAACATTTTTCTTACACACACTTTAAAGATTTTTCAAATGCTTCATTAACAATTTTCTAATATTTGGTCAACTTTTTGTATGTAAAATTTAACTTTTTTCAATTTTTTATCAACATTTTCTCAAATGAAAGATTAACATTATTTGCATGGATTGTCAACATTTTTTCTATACACATTTACATTTTTCTAGTGCTTGATTAACATTTTTTAAATCTAGTTCAACATTTTTCAAATGTATGATTAACATTTCTATATACATTGATTAAAAAAATAATTTTTATGGATGGTCAAAATTTTCTCTATACATATTCAACATTTTTCCAATGCTTGTCTAACATTATGAAATACTTGATTAATATTGTGTGTGTGTGTGTGTGTGTGTGTGTGTGTGTGTGTTTGGTGTTTAGAATATTTGAAACTGTAACAAAAGTAAAAAATGAAATCAAAAACCGAAATAAAAATCTAAAAGAAAACAGAAAACAAAACGAGGCAGTCTACTACCACGAACTTGGCTCTCTCTCTCTCTGTGTGTGTGTGTGTGTGTGTGTGTGTGTGTGTGTGTGTGTATCCGTGAGCATTTATCATTTCTGTAACATTTTTTAAATCATGAAATAAAGATGAATTCATGAACAATACAACAATTTCAATTTTTCTTGAAATCCTGGTATATTTTTAAAATCGGAAAAACTAAAAACAAAAAAGGATAAAGGAAAAGAAAAAGAAGGGGCTCCCCGGCTCCCAGCTAAATAAGGGCGCGCGCCAGTGCCTTCGGGCGCGTACGGCGCCATATAGGAGGTCCTCCTATATGGCGCGTAAGCTGCTGGTAAGTAAATTTTTTTGAGACAAGTACCCTCCCCTCGCGCGCTGCCATTTTTTTGGGCCGGCCCATTTTGGGTTTCCCCTCAACCGGTTTCAGGAAGGTTCTAGAACCAGCCTTGAACCGGAGCTTTTCCAGTTTTCCTTTTATCTTTTTCTTTCGGTTTTTTCTTTCTTTTCCTTTTTTATTTTTCTTTTTTGTTTCCTTTTCTATTTTCCTTCCTTTTTTTCTTTTATGTTTTTCTCTTTTCAATTGTACAGTTAATTTCTTTAATTTGCGAAAATACTTTAAATTCGTGAATATTCTTTAAAATCGTGAACTTTTTAAGAAATGATGAACAATTTTTAAATAATTGAGATTTTAAATTTCTGTATACAAAATTTTGAACCTTCTCTTAAATCAGGAACATTTTTTTGAAACCATGGAATGTTTTGAATCTGCACGAACATTTGTTTAAATCTGTGAACATTATTTAGAAATTGGTGAATATTCTCTTAAAAAATGAACATGTTCTCGAATTTGCAAACATTTCATTTAAGCATGTACATTATCTAAATTCCAGAACATTTTTTTTAAGCCATGAACATTTTTCACAAAATCATGAATATTTTTTGAAATCATGAACATTTGTTTTGCAAATTTCTGAAAATTCTCTTAAACCGTTAATGTTTTTTGAATTTCTGACATTTTCATGAAATAATGAATATGTTTTTGAATTCATTGTTGTTTTATCAATATTATCAACTTTTTAAAATATAAACCTTTTTGTTATTCTGAATTACGGGAGAAAAGGAAAATAGGAAAACAAGGGGAAAAAAGCTGCGTACTTGCCGCACATGGGCCGGCCCAGAAGGACGTGAAGTTGGATAAGTACTAAAAAAATGTTGAACAAGAATTTCAAAAATGTTGAACAAGTGTTTGGAAATGTTGAACAAGTATTTGAAAAATGTTGAACAAGTATTTGACAAATGTTGAATTAGTATTAAAAATGTTGACCAACCATTTGAAAAATGTTGAAGAAGTATTAAAAATTGTTGAACAATTATTTGAAAAAATGTTGAATAAGTATTAAGAATGTTGAACAACTATTTGAAAAATGTTGAACATGTATTTGAAAAATGTTGAATGAGTATTAGAATATTGAAGAAGTATTTAAAATGCTGAATATGCATTCAGACAATGTTGAACATGTATACAAAAAATGTTATCACTTATTAAAAAAATGTTTTTGACATATACGAAAATGTAGAGTCAAAACGAAAAAATATAAGAAATACCAAAATGAAAGAAATAAATGGAGAAGAAAAAAAGAAAAGCAAACAAAAAATGGAGAAGCAAAAAAGAAAACCAAACAAAGATAAAAAATAAGAAAGGAAAAAGAAAAGAAACAAACAAAAACCAAGGAAAACTAGCTCGAATAGCTCAAGTAGGATGCGCCCCATTGTTCTAACCTTTCTCATACCCTTTTTATTTGATAACCAAACAACAAACGGGACTTGTGTGGGGTGGTTATCGGAGTGAGGGATCTTCCTGGAGACTAGGGATCAATGTCGGCTTCTCACCTTTCTCGTACCCTTTTTATTTGATATATTTAATACACACGCTTGAATGGCTGGCCCGATACGATATGAGGCGGGGGATAAACTTCAGCCAGAGATCCTTTCCACCTCGCTGAAGGCCGTGGCGGGGAAAAAGCTTCAGCGAGAGATCCCTTCCACCTTGCTCAAGGCGATAAAATAGTCGCCGCGAATAGGAGGTCCCCTCGTCGAACGCGAGACATTAGCGCTCATATGGGCTAGATTCGTAATGAGAGTAGTATGCAGGCCCATATGGGCCGGATTCGTCAATAGAGACTGCTATAACTATGTGGACGAATGGGCCGGCTTTTGATGCTATTTACGGTTTTATTTTTTAGTCTTTTTGAGGGAAGACATTTACGATTTTATAATAATGAGATGCACTCTTAATAATTTGATTAAATTGACTTAAATTATTCTGCATAAGTTATTTGTTTGCAACATTATTCTATACATGTTTGACTTAATGAGATGTTTATTTTCATTTTCTGCCATGTCGGCGCGTGAAGGTTCTCTCGATTGGTTGTGGTGAGTGTTGGGCCACGTTATTATTATGTTAATCATTGAATGAATTCCATGAAGTAGTATAGTGATCTAATAAGAAAACAATGTGATACTCTAATGAGAGTGTTTGAATTGTAGAGTGATTTTTCATGGTAGCTCCACTCTCTTTGTTGGCAAACGTAGCATGCAATTTCAAAAAAAATCCTACGCTCACGCAAGATCTATCTAGGAGATGCATAGCAACGAGAGAGGGAGAGTGTTCTATGTATCCTCGTAGACCGAAAGAGGAAGCGTTTGACAACGCGGTTGATGTAGTCGAACTTCTTCTCATTCCGACCGATCAAGTACCGAACGTACGGCACCTCCGAGTTCTGCACACGTTCAGCTCGATGATGTCCCTCGAACTCTTGATCCAGCAAAGTGTCGAGGAAGTAGATGAGTTCCGTCAGCACGACGACGTGGTGACGGTGATGGTGAAGTGATCCGCGCAGGGCTTCGCTAAGCACCGCAAGAATATGACCGAGGGGTGTAATCTGTGGAGAGGGGCGTCGCACGGCTAACAGATGTTGTTGCGTGTTCTAGGGGCCCCCTCCCCATGTATATATAGGTGGGAAAGGGAGGGGAGCAGCAAGGGGGGCTCCAAGTAGGAGGAATCCTACTTGGGCGCCTCCCCAAGTCGTCCTTCCCCCTTCCATAAGTTCCATAGGAGGAAGGAAGGAGGAGGGAGGAGGGCGGGAAGGGGGAGGCCGAACCCCTCCCCTTCCTTCTCTATTCCCCTCTTTCCTTCTCCTCTGGTTGGGACCATATGGATGGCACAACAACCCCTGTTGGCTGCTGCATTTCCCCTCTGGGCCCATTAGGCCCATATCTTTTGTCGGGGGTGCCCGGAACCCCTTTCGGTGACCCGATATGTATCTGGAACCCTCCGGAACACTTCCGATATCCGAATACTATCGTCATATATATAAATCTTTACCTCTCGACCATTTCGAGACTCCTTGTCCCTGTGATCTCATCCGGGACTCCGAACAACATTCGATCACCAAATCACATAATTCATATAATACAAAATCGTCATCGAATATTAAGCGTGTGGACCATACGGGTTCGAGAACTATGTATACATGACCGACACCTCTCCGGTCAATAACCAATAGCGGAACCTGGATGCTCATATTGGCTCCTACATATTCTATGAAGATCTTTATCGGTCGAACCGTTATGACAACATACGTTACTCCCTTTGTCATCGGTATGTTACTTGCCCAAGATTCGATCGTTGGTATCTTCATACCTAGTTCAATCTCGTTACCGGCAAGTCTCTTTACTCATTCCATAATACATCATCCCTCAAGTAACTCATTAGTCACTTTGCTTGCAAGGCTTCTTATGATGTGCATTACCGAGAGGGCCCAGACAAACCTCTCCGATACTCGGAGTGACAAATCCTAATCTTGATCTATGCCAACCCAACAAACACCTTCGGAGATACCTGTAGAGCATCTTTATGATCACCCAGTTATGTTGTGACGTTTGATAGCACACAAGGCATTCCTCCGGTATCCGGGAGTTGCATAATCTCATAGTCGAAGGAATATGTATTTGACATGAAGAAAGCAATAGCAATAAAACTGAACGATCATTATGCTAAGCTAATGGATGGGTCTTGTCCATCACATCATTCTCCTAATGATGTGATCCCGCTCATCAAATGACAACACATGTCTATGGTTAGAAAACTTAACCGTCTTTGATTAACGAGCTAGTCAGGTAGAGGCTTACTAGGGACACGGTGTTTTGTCTATGTATCCACACATGTATGAAGTTTTCGGTTAATACAATTCTAGCATGAATAAGAAACATTTATCATGATATAAGAAAATATAAAATAACAACTTTATTATTGCCTCTAGGGCATATTTCCTTCCATTGGTACGCGTCGGTGCTATATAAACGGTTTTTAACCCCTTTCCGCGACGGCATTTGGAATCGTCGCCAAGTGAGTGTGGGTAATAGGGGGTCCTTCCCGCACGACCCAGAAACCGTCGGGGATAGGGAGCCAAGATGCATATACAGTACTCCTGCTCGTTTGTGCTTGCATTGCCATCACAGTCGGTATTCTGTGGTGCTACATTTACGATGCACGGTCCATCACAAACGGTTCACTATTATAGAACGTGTATGATAAGCATACAATCACAAACAGTATGCGATAACTAATTAAAAGATTACCTAATCGTCATACGAGTGTCGGATAGGATTATGAAACGTCGGACCGTCGTAACATCGTCGTACACGACAACTATCGCACACGCTATTCTGTGGTGCAACATTTACGATGCATACTTCATCATAAATAGTTCATGGTTGCGAATCGTGTATGATAAGGCAACTATCGCACACGCTGTTCTATGGTGCAACGTTTATGATGCATACTTCATCAGAAACAATTCATGGTTGCGAATCGTGTACGATAAGGCAACTATCACAAACGGTTAGTTTGCCAGCACCATTTGTGATATTGTCTGACATCGCACACGCTTTACAAACGGCAACTGTGTGCGGGCTTGCACACGTTTCCTCTCTGTGAACCATCTCAGATTATGCTGTATATCATAAATGTTTGTGTTTTGCCAACCGTCTGTGTCGTAACAACCTGGAGAGCATAATTTCACCATAATTTAATTGCTTCTATATCAAATTGAAATTGAATTTGAATTTGAATGTATGCTATAGCTTTATTCATATCCATCAGGTTCATACAACCAATGGATTATTCGATTCATAGGTACACATCAAGGATTACATAAGAACCAAATAAAGAATGATGAACCACAGTTGTATACTTGTACTATTAAAGACGGTAAAGAAAGAGGCGAAATACATTC
Source organism: Triticum aestivum (assembly GCF_018294505.1). Lineage (NCBI taxonomy): Eukaryota > Viridiplantae > Streptophyta > Magnoliopsida > Poales > Poaceae > Triticum > Triticum aestivum. The sequence goes on along the minus strand of NC_057813.1, from coordinate 150,196,746 downwards.
TGGTTGCTGAACAAGGTGAAGCGGAATGCCCATATTGTGCCCTCCTCCATGCAGAAGGCACGCATGACTCTAGTCCAACCCCTTGTGATGGCCGACCGCCCATCCTTCACGGTTTTCATGAAAACATCTAGATAATCATCGTGGTAGAAATACTTTAACCTTTGAATGCCCACCAATCATGTAGTTTGAGAGGTAATCTTTAGTAAACTGCTTTGTGAACCACTGCAAAGGAAAAATGATTCAGACATTGTCATATAACACAACTCATTATGGGCGGTAAAAAGAAGGCTACAGAGTTCTGACTTACCATCCTGCAGTTCGTTGTTCTATTGGATAAAGTGTAAACAAATAGTTTAATTGCCATCTTTTGACCCATTTTACTAACAATCTTTATCAACTTTCTCACTTGATGCTGGTTCGTCGATATCTCATTTCCCCGTACGCAGAAAGGGTCGAAGCGCGGATCTTTACCAATGACATATGTACCTAAAAGCACCAAGTTAATATTAGAAGCTAAACACCAATTGCACAATGATGTAGTACAACACTCTTTTATAATATCTTATAACATCCAATATACTCACATATTAGACGAATTAACATCTTATATTATGGGCCGGAAGGAGTTTATTGCATTCTTACAAATTATTGGTTGATTAACTGCTGTTGTATCCATGGGTTAGAGTTAGTTTGAGCTAGTCTGGGCTCAAATAGCCATAAAGTATATCTAAACATGAGGGCTAGTTTGAGCTAGTTGCATCTATAACCCACCCAAAAAAACTATCCAACCCAAGAGGTGCTAATTGGAGCTAGTTCTCCTAGTGCATTTATTGTCAATCTAAGTATCTAACCATGTCATCCAAACACCTCTTTGGATGGAGTTAGTTCAGGGTTAGTCATGAACTAGAAACTAACTCTAACCTCTAGCTAAGTTGACTATCCAAACAGGGATGTGTTGTTGTTATTGTTGCTATTGCTGCTCTTCTACGTGTATCTAGACATCATCAGAACATTAAGGTAACACTCTTCCTTGTTGCTATGTAGCCTAGGATTGCATATGTAGACATTAAGTACAGTGCATGTTGCTATGTAGCCTCAGATATATTACATATGGCCCTAGTTAACCTAACGATAAATGGGTTGCAGATATATTCAGTTAAAAGTCCGATTCACCAGCTACCGATATCCTGAACAGTGAGCATATATAAGCCATGGGATGAAACTAACCTCGATGGAAAGCAGCAGTCGTTCCCAAAATTGTCCCGTGTAGGTACATCGAGAAGCATGTTAAGTATAATAGGATAAACATCAACCAAAACTATCCATGGCAGACAAAATAATCTCCAAAATATAGCTTCAGTGTGCAGGTTTAAGCATGCTAGTAAAGCAAAATAAGTGGAAAGGTGTGTTAACAGCAACAGGCCTAACATTTAACCACAAGCAAACATAGTCATTCAAACTGGTATTGTGCCGGTCTAAGTACACTGGTTATTGTTAAATAAAAATGGAAAGACGTGTTTAACTACAAGATGCAGCAACCAAATGTAGTCATTCATACCCTGTTTGTTTCAGCTTCGCTTGTATTTTAATCACATATGGATTAGCTTTAGTGACGAAGCTGTTTCTGCTCATCAGCTTCACCACCGAAGTACACTTTGAGGTGCTTCGGGAAATTGCACTAAAAAATACCCAAATCCAGATTCAGCTTCACTGGCAAAGCTGATTCCAAATAGCTGTTTGTTTCGGATTCCAGATTCGGCTTCACTGGCAAAGCTGAATTTGGTCCCAAAATCTAAAACAAACTAGGCCGTAGTGGTATTGTTGAAACTTGTACTGATGAAATTGAACTGCACAGTTCATACTTGCACATATAGAACATCACATTGTGAATAACTGGAATAAAGAAGGCATACTACGAACAACCAAAGATAGCATTTGAAACTGAACATATGCTAACTACAAACAACATAACAACCAAAAAACTTTAAAAGAGGCATATGCTAGCTATAACAGGCTTAACAACAAGCAAATATATGCATTCCTATTGGTATGTTTAAAATTGGATTGATGAAATGTACTGCACAGTAAATAATTGCACATACGGAGCATCGCATTGTGAACAAGTGAAATAAACACGACATACTGGAAACAACCTGATATAGCAATTAAAACTGGACATATTCTCACTACACTACAAAAGGGACTTGACAAAAAAATCATGGGTTTCCCCCTGTGAAGAGGCATGGCAAAACAAATTATGGGCTTCCTCACTTGTCACAGATGGGCTCATTCCCATGGGAAGAGCATGGACCCTGGATGCGCTCCATGTTGTCTCAGATGGGCTCCTTCCCCTTGGAAGAGCACGGATGTAGGGTGCCCTCCCTGATGTCGCAAACGGGCTCTTTCCCCTTGGAAGAGAAGATGAGCTCTTTCCTCTTGGAAGAGCCGGAGAGGGTGACCTCCTCGTGGTCGCTGTCGATGAGGTCTGACTTGGAAGCTGTGGATCCCAAGCCAGCGTCGCAGAACGTGTCCTTCAGAAATGACAAAAGGATGGCAAGTTGTTGAAAGCGAGCCAGAGGAGATCAGCGGCGGGGCCATGGATGAGACCGGCGGCGGTTGAACCCGAGGGGTTGGGGGTTGGCCACTTAACCTGTGACACAGGCCGCCTCAGGCCATCGCTGTCGATGACCTCGATGTCATAGTCGGCGTCCGCGACATACCCGCATACTCTAGCCCGCTGCTTGAGTGCCTGCCGCCAGTAATGGTCGTCAGCTTCCTCGGCGACGTCGGGCGAAGAGACCGCGATACACCTCTTTTGGGACAATCGCTCCTCGAGCTCCACGGGAAGCATAGCCGGGCTTAGGCTACGACGCTCTGGAGTTGGGGATGGGAATGGGGATCTGTTGGAAAAGGGGCGTTTGGCAGGTGTCATCTAAGAAACTCAGGGCGGCCTTGGTATGGAGATCCGTGGGTAAGCTGCACGGGCAAACCGGAAGATGTTGCCACTGGAGGTCTTGCGTCGGCGGCGGCAGCAAGGACCTTGCTAGGGTTTCGAGCGAGGGAGGGGTGTGTGTGTGCGCACATGCGCCCGATGAGGTTTTGGTGTGTGTGTGTGTGTGTGTGTGTGTGTGTGTGTGTGTGTGTGTGGAGGGGGCGGGGGTGTGTTTGATGAAATGACGCGCGTACTAAAAATTTTACTACCGGGAGTCAAATGCGGGAGTGAAATGTCGGGGCTATTGAAAATTTTGATGATGGTGCATCGCACACAGTCCGGAGATAACAACCATGTGTTATGAAACAGAAGAACCCTCAAGGCGGGCGGATATTTTCTAGGGGCAGGCGGGATTGGGAACAAGAAACATCGCACACGGTCCAGAGGTAACAACCGTGTGTTATGAAACAGAAAAACCCTCGAGGCGGGTAGATATTTCCGGGCGGGATTGGGAACAAGAAACATCGCACACAGTCCGGAGATAACCATCGTGTGTTATGAAACAGAAAAACCCTCCTCGAGGCTGGCAGATATTTTCTAGGAATGCAGGTGGGACTGGGAACAAGAAACATCGCACACGGTCCGGAGATAACAACCGTGTGTTATGAAACAGAAAAATCCTTGAGGCGAGCAGATATTTTTGAGAGGGGGAGCCTCATGGAGCCCAATGTAGTGTGCGGATGTGTGCGTGACAGGGGCACCAGCGTGGCACATGGTTAGTTTGAGTGAATCATGTCTGTTGCATCATCTGACTTGTCTAATGTTCATAAATTTGGCAAAAAATGATGCGGGAGAGGGTCAGAACACGAACACACTTGCATGTCGACAAAATTTATGTATGAAAAGGGTGGTTTGATTTTCAAATACCAAAAGCAACTTCGATGTCACACCTATCTCGCAAAGCGCACGGTATTGCTTCCCCCCTCATGTCGACACGAAAGGAATCCTAAGTTATGAATGCGTGCCCCCCCCCAACCGAGGCTCACCTAGCAAAGTGCAAAGTAGCTAGCAGCCCCCCTCCCTCATGTCGGCACGAAGGGAATCCTAAGCTATGAATGGATGCCCCCCCCCCCAACCATGGTTCACCTAGAAAGTACGAAGTAGCTAGCAGCCCCCCTCGTGTCGGCACGAAGGGAATCCTAAGCTATGAATGCATGCCCCCCCCAACCAAGGCTCACCTAGCAAAGTGCGAAGAAGCTAGCAGCCCCCCTCCCTCGTGTCGGCACGAAGGGAATCCTAAGCTATGAATGGATCCCCCCCCCAACCATGGTTCACCTAGCAAAGTGCGAAGTAGCTAGCAGCCCCCCCTCGTGTCGGCACGAAGGGAATCCTAAGCTATGAATGCGCCCCCCCCCCAACTGAGGTTCACCTAGCAAAGTGCAAAGTAGCATCCCCCCCACGCACACACTTTTAGTCGGCGGGCCAGAGAGGCATCTCACCAAGATTGATCGTAAAACGGACCAAGAATAATCCACCTTGGTCATACAACCTCTCTCTTGTTGCTGGTCAAAGTGATGGTCGTCCATGCGACCCCAGATAGGCTAGCTCGCCAATAATCATGCAAGTAGCCAGTCTCAGAAGACAACTACTGCATGCGTGTGGCCCAAACATATGTATGGATCAGGTGTGGTTTTCAGTACACAATGGAACAACTTTGATGCGGCACCGTGATTTCGAACTGGAAATCCCCACACTGAGTGAGGATTAGGTTGATGATGCATATGTATGTTACACCACACTTCAAGCTGACGACGGGGATTCATGCATGCATGTGTGCATAGTATATGCGCTCAAACTTTAATTAGGTCTGAATATCGCCATGACCTATACTACGATAACACAAACCAAATGAAGAATCTGCCATGGTAACCTATATTGTTGTCGGTCAAGGTGATCATGGATGTCCACGCAGGCCCATGAATATATAGGCTTGTCGCCGATAACCACGCGAGGGAGTGTATCGTTCGAAGACAACCACTACATGCATATGTATGGAGGTGATGTGTGCATGCATGTTTGAATGCCATTTCACAACATTGATGTCGCACGTGCGTCAAAAATCGTACACTCTCCACACACAGAGCGAGATCAGTTCATGACGTGTCGTTGTACTAGCCACTTCGACTCGATGGGAGAGATTCATGCGTACACATGCATGCGTTTGTGCTCATATATATATATATATATATATATATATATATATATATATATATATATATACACACCGTATTACAAGCAAAAAAATAACCCCCTCCTAAGTCAAATTAACCACTCTTGTTGTCAGGCAAAAAGTAGTGATGGACTAAGCGGGCCCACAAATGGAAAGCATCGATATCGCTGATAACCGCTTAAGTGGGTGCAAGACGACAATCACCATCGCTTTGCAAGTGGGCCAAACATATGTTGAATACCTAAAATGCACAACTTTAATGTGCCACACATGCCTCAAAAGCCGTAAACCATGCACCCACACAGAGCGAGGTTCATGAAGCGTACTACATATGATGGTCCCCTTCCCCCTCTTCGGCGCATACTATATGCTCCTACCGTAATACAACCCAAAAAGAATCCTCATCGATGGTGAAATTAATTAATAACCTCTCCCGATGTAGGTCAAAGTGATGCACATGCATCGACAATGGCCTCGTGGGCCCACAGATGGAAGCATCACACGTGAGTGTCCTAGCTGAAGGAAATATGCCCTAGAGGCAATAATAAAGTTATTATTTATTTCCTTAATTCAAGATAAATGTTTATTATTCATGCTAGAATTGTATTAACGGAAACTTAATACACGTGTGAATAAATAGACAAAACATATAGTCCCTAGTATGCCTCTACTTGACTAGCTCATTAATCAAAGATGGTTATGTTTCCTAACCAGAGACATGTGTTGTCATTTGATGAATGGGATCACATCATTAGAAGAATGATTTGATGGACATGACCGATCCGTTAGCTTAGCATTATGATCGTGTTAGTTTCATTGCTACTGCTTTCTTCATGACTGATACAAGTTCCTCAGACTATGAGATTATGCAACTCCCGAATATCGGAGGAACACTTTGTGTGCTACCAAACGTCACAACATAAATGGGTGATTATAAAGGTGCTCTACAAGTGTCTCCGAAGGTGTTTGTTGGGTTGGCATAGATCGAGATTAGGATTTGTCACTCAGTGTTTTGGAGAGGTATCTCTGGGCCCTCTCGGTAATACTCATCACTATAAGCCTTGCAAGCATTGTGTCTAATGAGTCAGTTGCTGGATGAAGTATTATGGAACGAGTAAAGAGACTTTCCGGTAACAAGATTGAACTAGGTATGATGATACCGACGATCCAATCTCGGGCAAGTAATATACCGATGACAAAGGGAACAACATATGTTGTTATGCGGTTTGACCAATAAAGATCTTCGTAGAATATGTAGGAACCAATATGAGCATCCAGGTTCCGCTATTGGTTATTGACCGGAAGTGAGTCTCGGTCATGTCTACATAGTTCTCGAACCCGTAGGGTCCGCACACTTAACGTTCGATGATGATTGGTATTATGATTTTATGTGATATGATGTACCAAAGATTGTTCGGAGTCCTGGATGTGATCATGGACATGACGAGGAGTCTTGAAATGGTCGAGAAATAAAGATTGATATATTAGACAACTATATTCGGACACCGGAAGTATTCTGGAGAAGTTTCAGATAAAACTGGAGTGCCAGAGGGTTACCGGAACCCCCCCGAGGGAACTAGTGGGCCTAGATGGGCCTTAGTGGGAGAAGAGGAAGGGCCAGGAGGTGCTGGCCACACACCCCCTTGAGTCCGAATACAACAAGGGAAAGGGGACGGTGCCCCCCTTTCCTTCCCTTCCCCCTCTTCCTTAGGTGGAAACCTACTAGGACTTGGAGTCCTATTAGGTTTCCCCTCTCTTGGCGCGCCCTAGGAGGGTCGGCCGGCCTCCCCCATTGATACTTTATATACGGGGGCGGGGGGCACCCTAGAACACACAAGTTGATTGTTTAGCCATGTGCGGTGCCCCCTCCACAGATTTCCACCTCGGTCATACACTACAACAAAACAGCCGATAGACACGCCCAATTTCATACCTAGCGACGTGTTATTTCATCTCTAGCCAACTATAGAGCCGTTTTAGTAAAGCGTCCTTGGAGCGTCTCCCCACGAACCGTCTTAAATAGATAGACACGCTTGGCAAGCGTGTCTTACATGGCAAGAGACGCTTTTTAGGGACGTTCAAAATCGTGTCTACATATAGAGATGTTGTGTTAGGCATGCTCAAAAATCGTGTCTACATGTAGAGACGTTATGTTAGGCATGCTCATATTACGTCTCTACTCATAGACACGTTTCGTTCGCCTCTTATACTCGTCTATGAATATACCATTTCATTCACCTCTTATACTAATCTCTAAATATACATAAGAATATCTTTATAGATGGAATATTTTACTTCAAACATTTTTAATGTCATGGCTGCGCATGCAAATTGGTCAAATAATATTGTGATACGAAGGCATCATTCCATGTCATAGATTGCATTTGCAAACATTGGCAACCTCAGTAACAACATCCAATGCATTAATTAGCAGGAACAATGTCTCCACTGAAAGTATTTGGAGTTCACAGCTGAATAACATCAAACATTCATATGAAAAATAAATAAGAAAAGATCCTATAGACTGGAACTATTTTTCTCTATTAAGCTACAATCTATACATAATTTAGAATTTTTGTTCATTCAAAGAAATATTCATCAACTACTCCTGACTCCTCCAGTGCGCTCCCTTTTCAAATCCTCAAGTACCCAGCCACTCCTAGCTTTTTTTATGCACTCACTTTTCAAATCCTCACTGCCCTGAAAAGGAGAATGAACAACATTTGCATGAACATATGTTTATACAGAAGTGTAAGATAAGAGATTCTTTGATAAAATTATAAGAATTGTATCCTACCAATGCTTTGTGGTTGTGCAGGAGGGGTTGGCTTAACTATTTTTACGTAAAAAAAGAAAGATTCCAGGTAAATAACACATCACACATGTGCATATTGGAGCATACCCAATGCTTGAATGGAAGCATACTGACATATGAGCGAGGCCAAGCAATAAAAGAACTCATAGCATCCCTTACTGTTTGCAATTTTTCATATGGTCTAACTAGTTTCTCATCTCCTAGATATATACAGCCGCGAATAAGTACTGCAATATATTGCACTCCAAGCATGTTTCCTCCAACCACATATGTTTTCTCTTTACTCACTAAGGTTCCATTGGCCACGAGTTTGTCTTTGTTTCTCGAGTTCATCGAATACAACACGACTTCAACTTTATCCTATTTTTCAAGAAATGAAAATTTTGTTATTGATGAACCTGAGCAGATTTCATTTTACAGAAATAAGAACAATTTCAAAAATAATTAGATCAACTATCTATTAAACAATCATTGTCATTTAGACATCGAGCCTATATGTACCTGCTTAGTGACTTGGTGATGACCATGTAGCTTGGTGCATTGCTGTTTTGAGCATGAGCATTCTACAATTAAATAGGAATACATGTGAAGGGAGACACATGATCAACTATAATAAAGAATGATAGTTTTGAAGAGTTCTGATACATGCAGTAAGTGAGCTTTATTCTACACGTACCTTCTGTCTGCACACTTTGCTATCAGATTAGATTAAGGTCTTATTAAGAAAATATTTATTGTGAAAACTAAGCGTGAATGCAACATGCAAACAAATGAAGTTCACGTCATGTTAATTTATACACTAAAAAGAGAGTTCACCTAATATTCAAGGGACAGGTGTTCCTCAACATCTATGCAAGGTTTCCACCAAAAAGTACATGTATGCAAGGTTGGTGTTTTATTAGTACTCATGTATCAATTCAAAAGTGATTAATTAGTTTCTTTGAATACGAGATCTCTTGGAGCAGCAATGATATGTGTGTGACTTAACTTTTGGTTCCATCGGGAAAAATCATGTTACTGTTGTATGCAATACAATTTTTTAGTACTTGGTTGAATCTGACATATGATCTGCTATTGGTGTCATGACAGTATTTGAAACATGCTTGTCAAAATGGGATTAGTGTTTCATAATGTCATTTACCTTGCACTTACATACAAAATTAGACAACCTCTTGTACAATCATTGTCATTTAGATATGTAGCATATGTTTACCTTCTTATGGACTTGGTGAAGTCATAAACTTGGTTCAGGACCACCTTGTTGCACTGGAAGATTATTTTCAGCATGGGCATTCTGCAATTTAATAGGAAAAGATGTCATCATCATCATTGATAAAAAGCTGGACAAGTGCTTGCACGTAGGTTAAGATTACTTGGAGGGTATATATGAACCCAAACAGGTTATAGTTGCAAACCAAAAGGTTAACATTTCACACATTTTTTACTTGATGATAAGATAGCTTTCCAATATTTGACTACTATAAGGGTTCAACCAATCCCAAAATTACTGGCAGGAGATAATTGATAACCGAGTACAGGTTAGTTGACACACCTTAGTGATCACATGTTCATGTGGTAAAGGCGCATTGGCACAACCCTCTGTTGAGTTGGTTTGATGTGGCTTAATGTGTGTTACTAGTTACTCTGCTCCTGTGGTGGAGTGGGACCAAAATAAAGAGGGGGGGCAACTCCATGTTAGAGCACACAATATGCATGAAAGGGGGTAATTAGAGATGACCAATTGAACATGTCATCAGTTAACAAATTGACCATGCCGATAAACACAATATAAGGAATATATGTTATTTTTCACACAGTGACACAAAAGAATCAGATATGACAAGTTCGCACAAATATGGGCATTGTGGTTAGTAAATTTTGGTGCTGCAACAAAAAAGACCACCCCTAATGACTGGGGAAAATTTCAGTCAACCAACTTGGACGCACTGAACATATACCTAACCAAAACAAGGGTCCATGGCGAGTGTGCTATGATGTCGGGTTCGGCTTGCACTGCCGGCATGAGTGAGATGTGTGCGGGCGGTGTGGCTTCAAACACAGAGAAGCCATAGGTGCCTGCGCGGCTCGCCGGTGTGGGTTGACTAGGACGCTGAGCTGCGGGCATGCCACATACATCCACTCCAACCATCGGTTGTGAGCAGAGATGGAGGTCTGCAATTCAGAAATTAGGATAAGCTATCAGGTCATCGACGACCGACGCCCAGCACTGACGGGGCCCTCTGCGAGGCAGACAACTTCATGGACGAGGCGACTTTTCTTTCTGAAATCGCTCTATCTGACGGTGGAATGGACCTAATCGACGATAATACACCTGCGACCCTCCGCCAGTGCTCTGCTCCTACCATGGAGCAGAGCTCCTGCGGTTTGCAACCAGATGCAAAACCTTTACACCAATTAAGCCACAAGAAATCAAATTACACCATGAGATTGGGATCAATGAATTTGAGCAATTTTTGGACCAATACATGAGAGATCACAACACAATGTTCAGGAGCAATACGAACCTGGGGCGCAACTACCCTAGGCAGGATGGTTGTACTTCCGTGCTTGCTCTGCTTAATCCACCTGCAGGTTGAAGTCGAAGTTGCTCGTTGCAGCAGATGATTCCTTTGACCTACCTGCCGAATCGACGCCGTTGTCCCCATCGCACACTCCGGCCGGTCGACTCCGTCCCCCAACCTCCATGACCTCCAATCGCCCGCCCGCCTGCTGATTCTCCGTCAAGCCGCCCAGTAGGCCAATCGACTGCGATGCACATCAGCGACCAGTGGATTGGAGGGATCCCATCAGATTGATTAGGGTGGATTTGGAGGTTGAAGAGGAGGAGTGGAGAGATGGCGGCGTGATTGAGGAGAAGTGGAGAGATGGCGGCGTGATTGAGGAGAAGTGGAGAGAGGGCGGCGTGATTGAGGAGAAGTGGAGAGAGGGCGGCGTGGCGGAGTATACATTACGGGGGGATTTTTTTTTCTCAATAATAATAGCGCTGGCGCGCTATATCTTTGGCGGCAAATGGAAAACAGGAGCGCCAAATGTTAAAAAAATTACCTCCCAATAAAATGTGGGAAACTTAATTTGGAAAAAGCATATTTATTTATGTTATATACACAACCAAACAGAACAGGGCCATTCGTCGCTTGATCTATTATTAATTTCTGCATAAATTATGAAATGATTTATTCCTAAAAAAGTAAAATTCCATTGTATCATTTTGTGCAATGTGATTCTTGTATATAAAGGCATCTCCAACACTGACCCCTAAACAAACATTGTACTTGTCCGCGGAGATACGGTTGTCAGTCATCCGCGCATACATGTGGCTATCCTGACCTGCCGCACCTCAGTGGCCGTCCGTGTCATCGTTGTCGTTGGAGTAGCCCTTCCAGCGATGACAGGGCGGGGAGGGGGGGAGGAGGGGGGATGGGCAGTCATGTCCGGCCGCTGTCTGGTGCTCGCAGAGGAGCCGCTCCACTTCTGCCGCCAGGTTGGTGAGCGAACAGTCGTGGGCCCATGCCTCCACGAGGTCGGGCTCCGCACAGAACTAGGTTGGTGCCTCGTCGGACATGGCAAACGCGGAGCGACGCCCCAACGATTTGCCGCTCCCGCCTACCTGGTCGCCCTCTTCTTGGTTGACACTCGCAGCGGCCATTGAGGTAGTGGAGGAGGTGACTGCATGCCTTTGCGATCGCAGTCAACACCTCCTCCTTGACGGCCGTGATGCACCAATTGTGGTGGCTTTGTGGATCGACTGTAACATTGGGGGGGGGGGACTGCTGCTCTGCCTTGACGCGGCAAAGAAACAGCGATGGCGGCTCTTGCTTAACGCACTCGGTAGCGCGACGACAAGGGCGGCTCCTCCTTCACGTGTGCTGGTGGTGGCGCCGGACCATGACCCCAGAGTGACCGCTCCATCATCAGCTCCATCTGACGGGCGTACTCAGCGTCCGTGATGCAGTGTGCTGTGAACAGCGTTGTAACCGCACTTAAATAGGCACAGCCAGACCAAGCGAAGGAGCGGGAAGCCATGTGAAGTCGGCTTTAAAGTGGCGCATCGGCTGGAGTAGGCTTCTCAGGCGCCGCCTAATTTGCGATCGATTTGTGGGGAAGCGGATAAATGGATTGTCTACCGATGGAAGGGGTACCGTGTTGGATGGGGAATTGCATCAGAATCGTTCACTCTAGACAAGTGTGGGCGATTTAGGTTCGGCCTTGGAGATGCCCTAATATGTGCAATGGGAGGGGTTCAGGCCATATTGCCAATGAGGTGGAGCGGGGCGACACAAAGAGCTAGCTGAAAATGGGAATCAATAAGGTGTCCCCGACTGCATCGTCGCCCTTGACTCACACACGTACATGCCTCCATATGACCATCCAATCACCCTCCTTCCACTAAAACTCTAACAAGTCGGTTTGATTTACAACCATTATCTTCGAAACCGGTCGCATTGCACCCTCAATTTACCACATGGTTTAAAAGATAATGGTTGATTCAGTTTTGGGCTGGTCAACCGGTTTTGACTGAGTCAAATCTGACTAGGCAGCCAACTCAGCAGCAGACGTACACATAATTGGTATTTCAATTTAGTTTTTTAATATTTTTGGTAAGAACGATTGAAATTTTCTAGAATGCTAGTCATCATATGGTTGTCCTTGTGTCGAAATTCCAAAAGTATTTGGAAACTCTTTTCGGTTCAATTTTTTTGGTCAAATAGGGGCTGAATTGGTTTTCAATTTAATTTTTTATTCGCTTTGGACAAAACAATTGAAATTTTCCCATAATACTACTCATCATATGGTTGTCCTTGTGTCAAAATTTCATAATTTTATGTACACTTTTTTTTGGGTTCATCTCTTGGCCAAACAGGGGCTGAATTGGTTTTTCAATTATATCTTTCAATCGGTTCGGCAAGAACGATTGAAAATTCCCCAGAATACTGATCATCATATGGTTGTCCTTGTGTAAAAATTTCATAATTTTCTGGACACTTTGTTTTTTGGTTCAAATTCTAGTCCAAATTCTGGCTGAAAACGAAGAATGACTGATTCTCTCAAACGGTGACTCCAAATTTGATGAAAATTTCACAGAATACTAGTAATCATATGGTTGTCCTTGTGTCAAAATTTCATCAAATCCTGGACACTATTTTTTTTGTTCAAATTTGGCAGCTGGATCAACAACAAAGAACATCTTTGATTATGTGCATGTCGGTCACCATTGAGTTTCCTTTTACACATACCTTAAGTCATAATGCTATGTACAACAACCGAGAAACAATATGGACAATGATACACTCACCACAAAAATGAACAGAAGGAAACTTAACGCCGAACACATAAGACGGTGTAGGCATGCTAAACATGGACTAAGCCATATTTTCCAGCAAGACAAGGACCATGGCAGCATGAACTTCTAGATAAGTCCAGCTACCAACATCACAGACAGTGAGATTACTGTTGGAGATAGATTATTGGAAACAACCATTCCTAACTTCCACTAGATTCTTGGAAACAACATGCAAAGCATAAAAAATAATGTAACCTTGTCTAATGTCTTGCACAATTCACAACCAAGTACACTTGGGTTGTGCCCTGAATTAGTACGAAAAAAAGACAGCAACCATAAATTTTATAAATCATTCTGATAGTGTGCTCCTAAACTACTACTAAAACCATAACTAAAATTGCATCTGCATGCAAAGAACCACACCAACAAAGAGCTTCCACCACTACTTCAGCCTGAATTGTTCTGAATGCTGAATTTCCTGCTGGCCGCCTGCGAAGAACCAAGGGTGTGTTTGGTTCTTGTCATCAAGTGGAACGGCACAGGTCCGTTTCGTTCCTAGAGCCCATTCTTGTGTTTGGTTGATCTGAGGAACCGGAACCCACTCGTTTTTGGAATGGCATATTCGCTGTTTATGCCGTTCCGCGCGGTCTCTCCAAATCGAGCGGACCACGCAGAACCGCTCCTCTTCCTCCCGCAACTGCATCTCGTGTTCCCTCTTTCCCTTCCTCGCGCGACCTCTCGGCTCGGGTAGCCGCCGCCGCCGACGCCGCCGGGAGCAGGCGCCCCCTCGTCCAGACCGCCCCCCTGCGTGCCCCCGTCAATGAGCTTCCAAGGCGGCCATGGAGGCCATGTAGGTCGCCGTGAATGAGCTCGGGTCCGCGCGGGTGACGGCGAACCGCATCGCGCCAGGCCCCATCCCGGGAAGCTCCACGCCGTCGCGCTTGACGGAGTAGCTGCTCCCAACGCTGGCCGTTGACCGCGCCTGAACATGCTTGGATGTTGGATCTTGTGCAGGGTGGCTGTTGTTGAACTCTGCGATTTGAGTCTGATTCGTTTCCTTTCTATTTCTCTGCGAGCCTACAGCCTTAGATTTGTTCTGCAATCTAATGCATGCGTGGATGGATGAACTCACGCTCCTTCGGTTCTCTGCTATTTGTTTCTGGCAGAGCGTGCTCAAGCCTTTTTTTCTTTGAGATGGAGCGTGTATGGATGGATTGGTAGATGACCACTTTATTCAGCAGTTTTGTTTGAATGAACAAATCCATCTCATTCCATCCCTTAAACCAAACATCAAAATATAACAATTCCATTCCTTTGAATTGCTTCTACCAAACACAGAGATGGAACCGACCCATTCTAGTAGAACGGAACCATGACATTCCATTACACTTCATTCCTGAACCAAACACACCCCAAAAGCACAATGCTCTAATCTGTTTCATCTGATGATTCTTCATCACCCATGTCAAAAAGGTCACGAGGCCTGACTTCCACTACTACATTCCATAATTCAGCTTTTGGATCTTGAACATAGAAAACCTGCTGCACTTGGGAAGAAAATACAAAAGGATCATCCTCTAACTGATCTCCTGTGTGTATTTCCCGAGACTTGTTCACAAGAATGAACCCAAACTCATCCTCTAGCTTTATTTCAGCAATTTACACAAGGACAGATAATTCTATCACCAGCTGGAACATCATGGAATGCAAAAGACAGAAATTGCCCGACACCATCTTTGTAAGCAACACTAGTTCTTGGTTGACTCATCCAACCTCGATCCATCGCCCTTTGATATGTCAAAGTAATGAAAGAAAAAAAAACATGTCAGCGTATAATTTTACATGTGTTATTTAAGAGATGAAAGTTAGTTTAAATCTTTTTGCAAGAAAAGCATGGAATGCATACATGTTGCAATTGAAAGATTTGATCCTACCATATTTCATTAACCTTGCATTCAAAAACTTAAAAGGAAAGGTGGCATTGGTAGGTTTTAACTAGCATGCAAAGACGCCACTCAGTTCAATACAATTGCACATGCTGCCATCTTTCTCCTCCTAATACCAACTCCGGCTACATCAAAAGGAAACACACACACACACACACACACACACACGACATGAACAAATAAAAATATAAAACAGGACACATGAATGATATTATGTATGCAGGGCCTTTAATTATCTAGAAAACCTTTTTCTTTCCAATCGCTGTAGGGACTTCTTTCCTTCTGCAAAAGTACTAATGTTGTTGACTATGTAAGTATCTAAACTGAGCATAAAAACCATATAATATGGTACTTTCTTTTACTCTGTCTTTCATTCGTAGAGAGGGAAATGTTTGTGCACATCTGTGTGCAAAGCTACCTCCTCATACTGGAGAGTGCGGCGTTTGGACGCTCCAGTTCAGCTAGCCACATGTATTCAAATTGATTGATATCGTCAATCTGAGTAATAGAAGCTAGCTCTACTGATTGTCAAAAAAGGTACTTGTTTGAACTTCTATATTATGTTTTGGCGCTTAAAAGTTCCATGATTCAGTTTAGAGGAGATAAGCAGTTCAGATCAGAGGAGATGAAAAGCTCGGTGCTTTGTGTGTTATATTTGGTTCAGTTCAAACTAGATCAGTGGTCAAATTTCATTCTTAGATTAGTAATTTTGTTGGTAGACATTTCTTGTGGAGTTGATTCCCTAGGGCCATAAACTAGAACTGGTTGTGCTCAGGCTTGGATAAGTTGACACGAGCACGACTTCTTCAATTCTACACTCCATGGTTCAGAGAACGACAATTCTGAATGGGCTAGCTGTACCAAAATGAAGACTGAGCATACACCGAATTCTCTCTAGCCTCCAAAATATCCAATAAACATCAATCTGTAGCAATTCACAGGCGTACTTGCTAGTTACATACTACAGACTAACCTTATCCTTTTTCCTTTTTTATATTAATTCCAAATTTAAGCTTTCTCAGTATGATAATTCTAATGACAAGTTTGTTTAATTATCTATCTACAAGCAAAACTCGGGTGGTGGAAGTACAAATTGCAATTTGGACTAAATAAAGAATCTGATAAGACATCGTTGAACAAGAAACAGTGAACACATGTGATTATCTAATACCAGATTGAAAGTTAAGACTAATTTAACACCCTAACACATCAACAAAAATATTAACCAGTGACTGCTGCATTATACCATTAGTGTCAGATGCAGACATGAACATCGACTATAGGCTGTCCTGATTTTCGAACTTTTATGGTGGTTTCTGAAATTAAACAAGGGAATCGATTGATTACCACTTAATCGGCTATGTGTTAGACGAGAAGCTACCGGCGACGTTGCTGAAATTACTGAACCCCACGCATGTACAACATTGCCGACGGTGGCGCCCCTGATCCCTTCTCCTTGCCCTGATGCAACAGGGTACGAGAGGCTGTCAGCTCGTACGACTAAGCTGCAACGGAGTGGGGCAATAGATTAAGCCCCGCTGCGGTGGAGATTTGCGGCGGGGAAGGGGGTTGGGGCGGGGGAGGGGGGGGGGCTAGGCTGCTCACGGATGCAGGAGGTGCTAGCACGGCGGCGCCATAATCGGAGGAATGGCAGCCCGCCGCGGTGGAGATTGGCGGGGGGGACTAGGCGGCGCAGAGGTGCAGGCTGAGCTGGCCCGGCGGCGGCATAGATGGGCAGCGTCGTGGCGGCGGATAAGGTGAAGGTGGGAGGTGCGCACTCTCAGATTGATGTTCGGTTGTGGGCATAGACGGGCAGGTACTTTTCATTTTCTGCCCATTTTATTTACTTGGTTCTATTATATACTTCCTTCGTTCCTAAATATAACTCTTTGAAGAGATTTCGCTATGAATCACATACGAAGCAAAATGAATGAATCTATACTTTAAAATGTATCTAGATACATCCGTATGTGGTCCATAGTGAAATCTCTATAAAGACTTACTAGGAAATGCGCCCGTGCATTGCAACGGAGAAATAAATCTTTTCATGTGCCTAGCGGTGACTCATCCGTATCACGGCTCATCTTCACTATCGTCGCCAATAATAATCAGGTTGTCCACTTATTCATGATGAAAGTGTTCAATCCTAAGGCAATGAGTTTGGTCATCATACTCTGGAACGCTACAGCATGAACCCCTTCCTCCACTGACTTATAATTTTACGGACTTATGATGATGGTGGGCGCCATCCTTATCTCATCTTTACTTGATGCATGCATTGTCCTTGCATTGTATGCAAATTGCTCTTTTCTCACTATGCGCAATATATGATAGAGAGAACTACTGTTGGATAATTTTGAAGCGAATAACAAAGGCCTTACGAAATGAAGCTTGATGGCAATGGTTGGTCATTCATTAAAAAACCACTGATGATTTCATACACCTTCTTTGTCCCAACTAAATCATAAAATATCCACATCTGAGCGCACTCTCGTACTAACAGAAAACATCGCGGAAGGTTAAAGATCAGGCTATGGAGATGTCGAAGAGGTTTAAGAAAAAACTTAAGCTGAGAAAAGAACTTTTAAAAGGCCGTTCTTCAAAATACCAAAAACATATGACGTTTTCACAGCCTACAGAGGCAGCCTCCATACCGTGCAAGTCATGGCGTGGATATCTCCAAGCTTAGCATCCTTCTAACTTTAGAGGCTACCTGTAATAAATAAAATGTTAATTGGTTCCACCTATAAGCAAAAGAGCCCGTGCATGCAACGGGTATAAAATAAGTTTCATAGTTTGTCTCATATTTGGTTGTTTACCTAGTGCACTACTAACTCCAAATCCGTCCAAATCAAAATAAAGACATATATTGGCTTCAAGTAATGCCGTGAGATATATATATTTGCTACTGATAGACTTCAAGTTTTATAGAGATGATTACTGTTGTGAGTAATTAGTCCGTGAATATATACAAAAGAAAATGATCATGCACATAATTAGATGTGGCACTACCGAGAAACACAAAGCAACTTGAAGTCTTAGCTCAAATTAGTTAACCCTAACAAAAAGGTTACCCCTAAAAAAAGATGGCTTAACAATGCATGCCAGCAGTACGTTTTGACGCACGTAATAATTAATCAAGGAACTTGAGTACCTCTCAGGTGTGTTCCATGTTTGCTAGTACGATTCTCTCCATGCGCAGTTTCTTTATGCACATGGTCAGCAATGCATGGATCCAGCTGATTGCCATGTCCATAGTTTACGTGCATGGATTATGACCAGTGATTCCCTAAGTGCTTCTTCTTCTTCCTGTTCCACAAGCACAGTTGATATCAATGGATTGCTGCTAGCTCAAGATTCACGTGGTCTAGTGCATCCCTTTGGCCCGGTGGATCGGACCTTGCCTAGTGTACCCTTGCTTCTTTGTGTTGTCGCGCGCCGCCGCCGGCCATAGCTCACTATACATGCACAACCACTTCCGCTGCATGTCGGCATGACAACCACCGCCATACACACATTCGGCCTACAGGTCTTGACGCCGCCTCGGCTGCACGTCCGTCTCGGTGTCATCCAGTGGCGGAGCCACAACTTTTGTGGAGCCTGGGCAAATTGAGGCCAAATGTATAATCTATAAATCAAAATCCGGGTATTCGAATACACAACATAAAATATATCCCCGATACTTGGATACGTATAGGATACACGATACAGGATACCGCTGATACGTCAATTTTCTAAAGGTCCCGATAACTGCCACACGTGTGGGCGTTAAGGGATCTGCCCACATGTTCTGTGTGGTGCCTAAGAGGACCAGCCCACACGCTTGTGTGTGGGCAAAACAACTAGCGCCCACACGCCTTTTTTCCTCCCGGTCCCTTTTATACGGGTGCGTGTGGGCGAAATAGATAATACCCACACGCCCGGTACGTCAGGCCTCGTACCTCGTGGTCCCGCACGCCCCACGTGACACTTTACCGTGCGCACGCAGTTGCCATGGGCCGGACCCTCGTCTATGTTCGTTTAAGTGCAGTTGCCATGTCGCTGAACTACGGTTGCCATGTCGGACAACTACAGTTGCCATGTCTGCTCAACTGCAGTTGCCATCTCAGGTCAAAGTTCCAGATTGCCATTTTTTAGACAACTACAGCTGTTGACATGTGTGGTCTGGTCTACTGCAGTTGCCATGATTTCAAAACTTTAAGAGTTGCCACCTACTAACACTAGGCAGTTGCCATGTAGCACTGAAAAAATGGCATGGCAAAAAAACATGTTCGGGTAAAAGAGAGAGTTGCCATGTGCTCACAAGCACGTTAGGGCAGTTGCCATGTAAAAAGAAAGAGTTGCCATCTGCTTATGTGTACGCTATGGCAGTTTGCCATGTACCATGCAAAACATATGGCAACTGACATGTTCGAGTAAAAAAAAAGAGAGTTGCCATCTGCTTGCAATCACACTAGGGCAGTTGGCATGTACACTGCAAAACGCATGACAACTGGCAGCTTGGGTGTGGGAGAGGAGGCGGACGTGTGGGCGAGATGGCAAACGCGCACACACCAGCCCTTGTGCGTGACTGAAAACTGGTGTGTGGGTGAACTGCTAAACGCCCACACACCGACCCCTCTGTGTGGTAAAACGGATGTGTGGGCGAACTATGTCACACACCACACACATGCCTTGTCCTACGTGGCACAGAAAATCATCCTGATTGTGCCAAGATTCGTGCATATAGTACTGGACGGTGATGGATGCGTGTGGTCGAGATGGTCAACGCCCACACGTGTGGGCGTTAACATTTCCGTTTTCTAAAAACTAGGACAAGGGGATACGTTCATATATATATATATATATATATATACATATATATATATATATATATATATATATATAGGAAAAATCCATCTTACCACCCGGTGGTAGTTACCCCACATGTCACATATATTATCATGTGGTACTATATATACTACTTTATCATTTTAAATATATTCGTATACTATATCTAAGATATTTCAAAGCAAGTTACATGAAAAAATTGCATATGAGCCCGTATTTTTTATTATATTTGTGAAATACATACATATTTGTACGTAAAAAAGAGCATACTCAAAAAATGATATATACTACCTAAAAATTAGTATATATACTACATAATCATTGTTATATACTACATACTACACGTACATACTCTTGATTTTGACGGATACTACATACAACATACAAAACGCAAGTGATGGTAACTACCACTGCTTGTAGGAAACATATAAGGAGCTTCCATGTCAAAGTGTGCCTCAAAAGGATTACTCCTTTTTTTCTTGCATTTGGTCCACTTCTATTAGTTGGCTGTGGGATTTCCCAGGTTTGCTTCCCTCAATAAATGCACCGGCCCTCTCTTGCTCACCTTTCAACTTGATAGTTACCATTTGACATGAACTCACCCGATACTAGGAATCTTCAAAAAAGTATGTGTTTGCTCTTAAGGGGATTTCACATCGAACGAGGGGTTTCACGCATCCAAAATGTATCACGGTAGGCACCAAGAGTAAGTAAGAAAATGAGCTACAGTAAGTAACAAGTTCATAGTACATAATTACTTGCATCAACTACATGTATCGTATTATCAAATATTCAACTATACAATTTTTCATCAATTACTTGCATCAATTTTGCGTACTACCGAAGTACTTGCATCAATTTTTTATAGTACAGAACTACTTGCATCAATTCTGCATTGTACATAACTACTCAATTACTTGCGTCAATTACAACTACAAGTTCATACAGTTTTTTTCTAGTCATGAATTCATAATCACTCCAAGAAATTTTCCCCAAATTAAAGCCCTAACCCATAACCCCGACCTTGAACTCTCATAGCACACGCCGTATATGTATAACTAGTGGGGTGTGTATATGTACCTCGTTCCATACCTCGCATCAACTGATCAACCCCTAATTGGCTACTTCCCTAGCCCTGACCAATTATTCAGAGTTTGAGACTTTAGAGATGAGGAATCCCTAGCCCTAATTTCGGCAAAGATTTCTTAGTTCTTAGTTTCTCACCCAAGGTAGCTGAAGCCTAAGCCGAAAGAGAGGGATATTGACTGCCGGTCTAGTAGACTGCCTGGGAGCCTCGCGTCGGCTCCCTGCCGGCCGCGCGTCTAGCCATCTAGGGCTCATCCTGGAGGCCAGCGCCGTCGCCGCCAGCCTCTTTCTGTCGCCCAGTCCAGTCCTTGCGCTCGTGAAACGAAGCGACATGAGGGAGTTGGAGCGATTAATTTTTTTCTTTGTTTCGGCCTGGCGGCTTGGGCTGCAGACTGCGTAGTTAGGCTGTGAGCCACTGAGAAACGAAGGCCCAACATTTTTTTTGCCCGGGGTAAACAGCGAGTTAGCGATCAGGTTACCCTTTATTTAGTCTATCGATCGCTGCTGTTAGGACCCAGCGAGCCCGGGCAAGTGCCCAGGGTCGCCGGGCGGTGGCTCCGCCACTGGGTGCATGCCCGTCTACGCAGTCCGAATACCACTGGAGGGAATCCAGCGGGCAACCACAAAATAGACATAATCGAGGCTTGGTTTTGCTTGGCAACTAAAAAAATAGAGGTGGGACGGCCGGCTGCTTTGCTATGTTTTAAGTTTCCTTTTACACGTACGTCCAAGTTTCCTTCCTATGTCCGGTTTCCTTCATACGAAAAGAAACTTAAAACAGGACCAAACAAAGTGAAACCAAATCAAGAATATCTATTCCCTTTAATAGTAGGTATACATATAGATATAGATATTTAGAAACGGAGTGATATTTTTCATTGAGATTTTATTATATTATTACCCTTTTTATCCTGAGACGTCCTAAGACGTCTCAAAAGTCGTCTATGCCTATTTACACATGTAAAAAATAATAAATGTGATATACCAAAAAAGTAAAATTTGTGACGTTATATATATCGTCCCAAGAAATGCGTCTACATACTATATGCTTCATAGTACAGGGACGAATATAAAAGCGTCCTAGAAAAAGCGTGCCTACTGACATGTTTTGTTGTAGTGATATCGTCGTAGTGCATAGGCGAAGCCCTGCGCCGGTAATTTCATCATCACCATCACCATGCCGTCGTGCTGACAAAACTCTCCCTCGACCTCAGCTGGATCTAGAGTTCATGGGACGTCGCCGAGCTGAACGTGTGCAGATCGCAGAGGTGCCATACCTTTGGTGCTAGGATCAGTCGGATCATGAAGACGTACGACTACATCAATCGCGTTGTCATAACGATTCCGCTTTCGGTCTATGAGGG
Source organism: Triticum aestivum (assembly GCF_018294505.1). Taxonomy (NCBI): domain Eukaryota; kingdom Viridiplantae; phylum Streptophyta; class Magnoliopsida; order Poales; family Poaceae; genus Triticum; species Triticum aestivum. The sequence goes on along the minus strand of NC_057813.1, from coordinate 150,174,241 downwards.
TTCGTAGACAAAACTCTCCCCTCTCGTTGCTATGCATCACCTAGAGATAGATCTTACGTGATCGTAGAATTTTTTTGAAATTACTGTGGTCCCCAACAGTGACATCCGAGCGAGGTCTATGCATAGATGTTATATGCACGAGTAGAACACAAAGAGTTGTGGGCGATAATAGTCATACTGCTTACCGACATGTCATACTTTGATTCAGCGCTATTGTTGGATGAAGCGGCTCATACTGACATTACGCGTAAGCTTACGCGAGACTGGTTCTACCGATGTGCTTCGCACATAGGTGGCTGGTGAGTGTCTGTTTCTCCAACTTTAGCTGAATCGAGTGTGGCTACGCCTGGTCCTTGTTGAAGGTTAAAAACAACACACTTGATGAAAAATCGTTGCGGTTCTGATGCGTAGGTAAGAATGGTTCTTGCTAGAAGCCCGTAGCAGCCACGTAAAACTTGCAACAACAAAGTAGAGGACGTCTAACTTGTTTTTGCAGGGCTTGCTGTGATGTGATATGGTCAAGGCATGATGCGACATAATTTGTTGTATGAGATGATCATGTCTTGTAACAAAGTTATCGGCAACTGGCAGGAGCCATATGGTTGTCGCTTTATTGTATGCAATGCAATCGCCATGTAATTGTTTTACTTTTTCACTAAGTGGTACCGATAGTCGTAGTAACAATAGTTGGCGAGACGACAACGGTGCTACGATGGAGATCAAGGTGTCGCGCCGGTGACGTTGGAGATCATGACGATGCTTTGGTGATGGAGATCATGAGCACAAGATGATGATGGCCATATCATGTCACATATTTTGATTGCATGTGATGTTTATCCTTTATGCATCTTATTTTGCTTAGTACGTCGGTAGCATTATAAGATGATCCCTTACTAAATTTCAAGGTACAAGTGTTCTCCCTGAGTATACACCATTGCTACAGTTCATTGTGCCAAGACACCACGTGATGATAGGGTGTGATAAGCTCTACGTTCACATACAACAGGTGCAAGCCAGTTTTGCACACGCAGAATACTCGGGTTAAACTTGACGAGCCTAGCATATGCAGATATGGCCTCGGAACACTGAGACCGAAAGGTCGAGCGTGAATCATATAGTAGATATGATCAACATAGTGATGTTCACCATTGAAAACTACTCCATCTCACGTGATGATCGGACATGGTTTAGTTGATTTGGGTTACGTGATCACTTAGATTATTAGAGGGATGTCTATCTAAGTGGGAGTTCTTAAGTAATATGATTAATTGAACTTTAATTACCATGAACTTAGTACCTGATAGTATTTTGCATGTCTATGTTGTTGTAGATCAATGGCCCGTGCTACCATTCCTTTGCGCGTTCCTAGAGAAAACTAAGTTGAAAGATGATGGCAACAACTACACGGACTGGGTCCGTAACTTGAGGATTATCCTCATTGCTGCATAGCAGAATTACATCCTGCAAGCACCATTGGGTGCCAGGCCTGCTGTAGATGCTACTGATGACGTTGAGAATGTCTGGCAGAGCAAAGCTGATGACTACTCGATAGTTTAGTGTGCCATGCTTTACGGATTAGAATCGAGACATCAAAGACGTTTTGAATGTCACGGAGCATATGAGATGTTCGAAGAATTGAAGTTAATATTTCAAGCAAAAGCCCAAGTTGAGAGATATGAAGTCTCCAACAAGTTCTACAACTGTAAAATGGAGGAGAATAGTTCTGTCAGTGAACACATACTCAGAATGTCTGGGTGCCACAACCACTTGACTCAACTGGGAGTTAATCTTCCTGATGATAGTGTCATTGACAGAGTTCTTCAATCACTGCCACCAAGCTATAAAGGCTTCATGATGAACTATAATATGAAAGGGATGAACAAGACTATTCTCGAGCTCTTCCCGATGCTAAAGGCTGCGGAGGTAGAAATCAAAAAGGAGCATCAAGTGTTGATGGTCAACAAGACCACTAGTTTCAAGAAAAAGGGCAAAGGGAAGAAGGGGCCTTCAAGAAGAACGGCAAAAAGATTGTTGCTCAAGAGAGGAAACCCAAGTCTGGACCTAAGCCTGAAACTGAGTGCTTCTACTGCAAAGGGACTGGTCACTGGAAGCGGAACTGCCCCAAGTATTTGGCGGATAAGAAGGATGGCAAAGTGAAAGGTATATTTGATATACATGTTATTGATGTGTACTTAACTAATGCTCGCAGTAGCGCCTGGGTATTTGATACTGGTTCTGTTGCTCATATTTGCAAGTCGAAACAGGGGCTACGGATTAAGCAAAGATTGGCTAAGGACGAGGTGACGATGCGCGTGGGAAATGGTTCCAAAGTCGATGTGATTGCGGTCGGCACACTACCTCTACATCTACCATCGGGATTAGTTTTAGACCTGAATAATTGTTATTTGGTGCCAGCGTTGAGCATGAACATTATATCTGGATCTTGTTTAATGTGAGACGGTTATTCATTTAAATCAGAGAATAATGGTTGTTCTATTTATATGAGTAATATCTTTTATGGTCATGCACCCCTGCTGAGTGGTCTATTTTTATTGAATCTCGATAGTAGTGATACATATATTCATAGTGTTGAATCCAAAAGATTTAAGTTTAATAATGATAGTGCAACTTATTTGTGGCAGTGCCGTTTGGGTCATATCGGTGTAAAGCGCATGAAGAAACTCCATGTTGATGGACTTTTGGAATCACTTGATTATGAATCACTTGTGCTTGCAAACCATGCCTTATGGGCAAGATGACTAAAACTCCATTCTCCGGAACAATGGAACGAGCTACTGACTTGTTGGAAATAATACATACCGATGTATGCGGTCCAGTGAGTATTGAGGCTCGTGGTGGGTATCATTATTTTCTTACCTTCACAGATGATTTGAGCAGATATGGTTATATCTACTTAATGAAGCATCAGTCTGAAACATTTGAAAAGTTCAAAGAATTTCAGAGTGAAGTGGAAAATCATCGTAACAAGAAAATAAAGTTTCTACGAACTGATCGTGGAGGAGAATTTGAGTTACGAGTTTGGTCTTTATTTGAAACAACATGGGATAGTTTCATGATACGTCTCCAACGTATCTATAATTTTTGATTGTTCCATACTATTATATTACCCGTTTTGGATGTTTATGGGCTTTACTTTACACTTTTATATCATTTTTGGGACTAACCTACTAACCGGAGGCCCAGCCCGAATTGCTGTTTTTTTTGACTATTTCAGTGTTTCGAAGAAAAGGAATATCAAACGGAGTCCAAACGGAATGAAACCTCGGGAGCGATATATTTGGAACAAACGTGATCCAGGGGACTTGGAGTAGACATCAAGCAATAGAGGAGGCGGCCACGAGGGTGCCGGCGTGCCCCCTACAGGTGGGCGCGCCCCCACCCTCATGGGCCCCTCAAGCGTCCACCGACCTACTTCTTCCTCCTATATATACCCATGTACCCTAAAACCATCGAGTAGGACCATGAAAAACTATTTCCACTGCCGTAACCTTCTGTATCCGCGATATCCCATCTTGGAGCCTTCGCCGGCACTCCGCCTGAGGGGGAATCGACCATGGAGGGCCTCTACATCATCTCCAAGGCCCTTCCGATGAGTTGTGAGTACTTTACCACAGACCTTCAGGTCCATAGTTACTAGCTAGATGGCTTCTTCTCTCTCTTTGAATCTCAATACAAAGTTCTTCTCAATCTTCTTGGAGATCTATTCGATGTAACTCTTTTTGCGGTGTGTTTGTCGCGATCCGATGAATTGTGGGTTTATGATCGAGTTTATCTATGAGAAATATTTGAATCTCCTCTGAATTCTTTTATGTGTGATTAAGTTATCTTTGCAAGTCTCTTCGATTTATCAGTTTGGTTTGGCCTACTAGATTGATCTTTCTTGCAATGGGAGAAGTGCTTAGCTTTGGGTTCAATCTTGCGGTGTCCTTTCCCAATGACAGCAGGGGCAGCAAGGCACGTATTGTATTGTTGCCATAGAGGATAAAAAGATGGGGTTTATATCATATTGCATGAGTTTATCCCTCTACATCATGTCATCTTTCTTAATGTGTTACTCTGTTCTTTATGAACTTAATACTCTAGATGCATGCTGGATAGCGATCGATGTGTGGAGTAATAGTAGTAGATGCAGGCAGGAGTCGGTCTACTTGTCACGGATGTGATGCCTATATACATGATCATGACTAGATAATCTCATAATTATTCGCTTTTTTATCAATTGGTCGATAGTAATTTGTTCACCCACCGTAATACTTATGCTATCTTGAGAGAAGCCACTAGTGAAACCTATGGCCCCGGGTCTATATTTTATCATATAAGTTTGTCATCTACTTTTATTTGCATCTTTACTTTTCCAATCTATATCATAAAATACCAAAAATATATTTATCTTATCATATTATCTCTATCGGATCTCACTTTCGCAAGTGGCCGTGAAGGGATTGACAACCCCTTTATTGCGTTGGTTGCGAGGTTCTTGTTTGTTTGTGTAGGTGCGTGGGACTTCTGAGGAGCCTCCTACTGGATTGATACCTTGGTTCTCTAAAACTGAGGGAAATACTTACGCTACTATTGCTGCATCACCCTTTCCTCTTCAAGAAAAACCAACGCAAGCTCAAGACGTAGCAAGAAGGATTACTGACGCCGTTGCTGGGGAGGTCTTCGCTCAAGTCAAGACATACCAAGTACCCATCACAAACTCATCTCCCTCGCATTACATTATTTGCCATTTGCCTCTCGTTTTCCTCTCCCCCACTTCACCCTTGCCATTTTATTCGCCCTCTCTTTCCCAATCTCCTCTCTCTTTTGCTTGCCTTTTTGTTTGCTTGGGTGTTGGATTGCTTGTCGCGATGGCGCAAGATAATACCAAATCGTGTGACTTTTCCAATACCAATAATAATGATTTCCTTAGTACTCCGATTTCTCCTCTTAATGATGTTGAGTCTTGTGAAATCAATACAGCTTTGCTGAATCTTGTTATGAAAGATCAATTCTCCGGCCTTCTTAGTGAAGATGCTGCTACCCATCTAAACAACTTTGTTGATTTGTGTGAGATGCAAAAGAAGAAAGATACGGATAATGATATTGTTAAATTGAAGTTATTTCCGTTTTCACTTAGAGATCATGCTAAAGTTTGGTTTTCGTCTTTGCCTAAGAATAGTGTTGATTCATGGAATAAGTGCAAAGATGCTTTTATATATAAGTATTTTCCTCCCGCTAAGATCATCTCTCTTAGAAACGATATTATGAATTTTAAACAACTTGATCATGAGCATGTTGCCCAATCTTGAGAAAGAATGAAATTAATGATTCACAATTGCCCTACTCATGGTTTGAATTTATAGATGATCATACAAAATTTTTATGCCGGATTGAATTTTGCTTCTAGAAATCTTTTAGATTCGTCCGCGGGAGGCACGTTTATGGAAATCACCTTAGGAGAAGCTACTAAACTACTTGATAACATTATGGCTAATTATTCTCAATGGCACACCGAAAGATCTACTAGTAAGAAAGTGCATGCTATAGAAGAAATTAATGTTTTGAGTGGAAAGATGGATGAACTTATGAAATTGTTTGCTACTAAGAGTGCTCCTATTGATCCCAATGATATGCCTTTGTCTACTTTGATTGAGAATAAAAATGAATCTATGGATGTGAATTTTGTTGGTAGGAATAATTTTGGTAATAATGCTTATAGAGGAAACTTTAATCCTAGACTGTTCCCTAGTAATTCCTCTAATAATTATGGAAATTCCTACAATAATTCTTATGGTAATTTTAATAAGATGCCCTCTGATTTTGAGAATAGTGTTAAAGAATTTATGCTCTCTCAAAAGAATTTTAATGCCTTGCTTGAAGAAAAAATTGCTTAAAGTTGATGATTTGGCTAGGAACGTTGATAGACTTTCGCTTGATGTTGATTCTTTGAAACTTAGATCTACTCCTCCTAAGCATGACATCAATGAGTCTCTCAAAGCTATGAGAATTTCCATTGATGGGTGCAAACAAAGAACTGCTACATCTTGAGCTTGCGTTGGTTTTCCTTGAAGAGGAAAGGGTGATGCAGCAATAGTAGCGTAAGTATTTTCCTCAGTTTTTGAGAACCAAGGTATCAATCCAGTAGGAGGCTCCTCAAAAGTCCCACGCACCTACACAAACAAACAAAGAACTCGCAACCAACGCAATAAAGGGGTTGTCAATCCCTTCATGGCCACTTGCGAAAGTGAGATCTGATAGAGATAATATGATAAGATAAATATATTTTTGGTATTTTATAATATAGATGCGAAAAGTAAAGATGCAAATAAAAGTAGATTGATAGCTTATATGATAAAAGATAGACCCGGGGCCATAGGTTTCACTAGTGACTTCTCTCAAGATAGCATAAGTATTACGGTGGGTGAACAAATTACTGTCGAGCAATTGATAGAAAAGCGAATAATTATGAGATTATCTAGGCATGATCATGTATATAGGCATCACGTCCGTGACAAGTAGACCGACTCCTGCCTCCATCTACTACTATTACTCCACACATCAACCGCTATCCAGCATGCATCTAGAGTACTAAGTTCATAAGAACAGAATAACACATTAAGAAAGATGACATGATGTAGAGGGATAAACTCATGCAATATGATATAAACCCCACCTTTTTATCCTCGACGACAACAATACAATACGTGCCTTGCAACCCCTGCTGTCACTGGGTAAGGACACCACAAGATTGAACCCAAAGCTAAGCACTTCTCCCATGGCAAGAAAGATTAATCTAGTAGGCCAAACCAAACTGATAATTCGAAGAGACTTGCAAAGATAACTCAATCATACATAAAAGAATTCAGAGGAGATTCAAATATTTCTCATAGATAAACTTGATCATAAACCCACAATTCATTGGATCTCGACAAACACACCGCAAAAAGAGTTACATCAAATAGATCTCCACAAGAGAGGGGGAGAACATGGTATTGAGATCCAAAAAGAGAGAAGAAGCCATCGAGCTAGTAACTATGGACCCGAAGGTCTGTGGTAAACTACTCACAACTCATCGGAGGGGCTATGGTGTTGATGTAGAAGCCCTCCGTGGTCGATTCCCCCTCCGGTGGAGCGCCGACGAAGGCTCCAAGACGGGATCTCGCGGATACAGAAGGTTACGGCGGTGGAAATTGTTTTTCGTTGGCTCCCTGGATGTTTTCGGGGTACGTGGGCATATATAGGAGGAAGAAGTAGGTCGGTGGCTGCCCGAGGGGCCCATGAGACAGGGGGCGCGCTCTGTAGGGGTGGGTGCGCCCCCCACCCTCGTGGCCGCCTCGGCTGCTTCTTGGCTTGCACTCCCAAGTCCTCGGGATCACATTCGTTCCAAAAATCACACTCCCGAAGGTTTCATTCCGTTTGGACTCCGTTTGATATCCCTTTTCTTCGAAATACTGAAATAGGCAAAAAACAACAATGCGGGCTGGGCCTCCGGTTAGTAGGTTAGTCCCGAAAATGATATAAATGTGTAAAATAAAGCCCATAAACATCCAAAAGGGGTAATATAATAGTATGGAACAATAAAAAATTATAGATACGTTGGAGACGTATCAAGCATCCCCAAGCTTAATTCATGCTCGTCCTCGAGTAGGTAAATGATAAAAACAGAATTTTTGATGTGGAATGCTACCTAGCATAATTCTCAATGTATTTCTTTATTGTGGCATGAATGTTCAGATCCAAATGATTCAAAATAAAAGTTCATATTGACAAAAGAAATAGTAATACTTCAAGCATACTGATCAAAGAAATCATGTCTTCTCAAAATAACATGGCTAAAGAAAGTTCATCCCTACAAAATCATATAGTTAGGCTATGCTTCATTTTCGTCACACAAAAATGTTCCCAAATTCTACACCCCCGATGACAAGCCAAGCAATTGTTTCGTACTTAAATAATCTCAAACTTTTTCAACTTTCACGCAATACATGAGCATGAGCCATGGATATAGCACTATGGGTGGAATAGAATATGATGATGGGGATTATGTGGAGAAGACAAAAAAGGAGAAAGTATCACATTGACGAGGATAATCAACGGGCTATGGAGATGCCCATCAATTGATGTCAACATGAGGAGTAGGGATTGCCATGCAACGGATGCACTAGAGCTATAAATGAATGAAAGCTCACCAAAATAAAACTAGTGGGTGTGCATCCAACTCGCTTGCTCACGAAGACCTAGGGCATTTGAGGAAGCCCATCGTAGGAATATACAAGCCAAGTTCTATAATGAAAAATTCCCACTAGTATATGAAAGTGACAACATATGAGACTCTCTATAAGAAAAACATGGTGCTACTTTGAAGCACAATATATGAGACTTGCTATATGAAGAACATGGTGCTACTTTGAAGCACAAGTGTGGAAAAAGAGATAGTAACATTGCCCCTTTTTATTTATTTCCTTTTTTTCTTTTTTTTTCTTTTTTTCTTTGGCCTTTTTTTTCTTCTTTGGGACAATGCTCTAATAATGATGATCATCACACTTTCATTGATTACAACACATGAATTACAACTCGAAACTAGAACAAGATATGACTATATGAATGCCTCCGGCGGTGTACCGGGATGGTGCAATGAATCAAGAGTGACATGTATGAAAAATTATGCATGGTGGCTTTGCCACAAATACGATGTCAACTACATGATCATGCAATGGCAATATGAAAAAAGTAATGTGTGTCATGATGATAAACGGAACGGTGGAAAGTTGCATGGCAATATATCTCGGAATGGCTATGGAAATGCCATAATAGGTAGGTATTGTGGCTGTTTTGAGGAAGATATAAGGAGGTTTATGTGTGATAGAGCGTATCATATCACGGGGTTTGGATGCACTGGCGAAGTTTGCACCAACTCTCAAGGTGAGAAAGGGCAATGCACGGTACCGAAGAGGCTAGGAATGGTGGAAAGGTAAAGTGTGTATAATCCATGGACTCAACATTAGTCAAAAGAACTCATATACTTATTGCAAAAAATTTGAAGTCATCAAAAACCAAGCACCATGCGCATTCTCCTAGAGGGATAGATTGGTAGGAAAAGACCATCGCTCGTCCCCGACCGCCACTCATAAGGATGCACAATCCAAGTACACTTCATGTTTCAAATTTGTTACACAACTTTAACCGTATGTGCATGCTACGGGACTTGCTAACTTCAACACAAGCATTCTTTAAATTCATAATCAACCAACTAGCATGACTTTAATATCACTACCTCCATATCTCAAAACAATTATCAAGTATCAAATTGATCATAGCATCCAATTCACTTCCTATGATAGTTTTAATTATACCCAACTTGGATGCCTACCATTCTAGGACCAATTTTATAACCATAGCAAATACCATGCTGTTCTAAAAGACTCTCAAAATAATATAAGTGAAGCATGAGAGACTAGAAATTTCTAAAAAATTAAGCCACCGCCGTGCTCTAAAAGATATAAGTGAAGCACTAGACCAAAAACTATCTAGCTCAAAAGATATAAGTGAAGTACATAGAGTATTCTAATAAATTTCAATCAAGTAGGCTTCTCTCAAAAGGTGTGTACAGCAAGGATGATTGTGGAAAACTAAAAAGCAAATACTAATATCATACACGACGCTCCAAGCAAAACACATAGCATGTGGCGAATAAAAATATTGCTCCAAGTAAAGTTACCAATGAACGAAGACGAAAGAGGGGATGCCTTCCCGGGGCATCCCCAAGCTTAGGCTTTTGGTACTCTTGAATATCTTGGGGTGCCATGGGCATCCCCAATCTTAGGCTTTTGCCACTCCTTATTCCATAGTCCATCAAATCTTTACCCAAAACTTGAAAACTTCACAACACAAAACTCAACAGGAAATCTCATAAGCTCTGTTGGTGAAAGAAAGAAAAACCACCACATAAGGTACTGTAATGAACTCATTCTTTATTTATATTGGTGTTAAACCTACTTTATTTCAAGTTCTCTATGGTTCATACCACTTAATACTAGCCATAGATGCATCAAAATAAGCAAACAACACACGAAAAACAGAATCTGTCAAAAACAGAACAGTCTGTAGCAATCTGTAACTAACGAAAACTTATGGAACCCTAAAACTCCTACCAAAATAGGAAGTCCTGGGAAATTTGTCTATTGATCAGAAGCAGAAAGAATCAACACAGAAGCACGTTTCTGTGATTTAACAAAACTAATTTCGTGCGCGCAAAGTTTCTGTTTTTCAGCAGAATCAAATTAACTATCACCATAGGTTATCATATAGGTTCTACTTGGCACAAACACTAATTAAAACATAAAAACACATCTAAACAGAAGGTAGATGCAAAATTTATTATTAAACAGAAACAAAAACAAAAAACACAAATAAAATTGGGTTGCCTCCCAACTAGCGCTATCGTTTAACGCCCCTAGCTAGGCATAAAAGCGAAGATAGATCTAAGTAGTGCCATCTTTGGCACTCAATTCATAAGTAGCTCGCATGATAGATTCATAAGGTAATTTGACTTTTTTTCTTGGAAAGTGCTCAATGCCTTTCCTTAATGGAAATTGGAATCTAATATTCCCTTCCTTCATATCAATAATCGCGTCAATCGTTCTAAGGAAAGGTCTACCAAGAATAATAGGGCAAGAAAGATTGCGATCTATATCAAGAACGATAAAATCTACAGGCACCAAATTTCTATTTGTAACAATGAGAACATCATTGATCCTTCCCATTGGCATTTTAATGGTGGAATCCGCAAGGTGCAAATTTAAAGAGCAATCATCAAGATCGTGGAAACCTAGAATATCACATAAAGTTTTCAGAATCGTGGAAACACTAGCACCCAAACCACACAAAGCAAAACACTCATGATCTTTAATTTTAATCCTTATAGTAGGTTCCCACTCATTATTAAGTTTTCTAGGTATAGAAACTTCCAAATTAAGTTTTTCATCCTAAGATTGCATCAAGGCATCAATGATATGTTTGGTAAAAGCTTTATTTTGACTATAAGCATGATGAGAATTAACAACGGATTGCAACAAGGAAATACAACCTTCTAAAGAATAATTATCATAATCAAATTCCTTGAAATCCGAGATAGTGGGTTCAATTCTATTTAAAGTAATGACCTCTCCAATCCCACTTTTACCAAATTTAGCATCAAGATCTAAAAATTCTGAATTATTGGGACGCCTTCTAACTAAAGTTGACTCATCTCCAGTCCCATCATTATTAAGATTCATATTGCAAAACAAAGATCTAATAGGAGGCACATCAATAACCTTAAGATCTTCATCATTATTTTCATGGAAACTAGAAGAACACGTCTTTACAAAGCAATCTTTCTTAGCACGCAATCTAGCGGTTATTTCCTTGAACTCATCAATGGAAATTCCCATGGCTTTGAGAGACTCATTGATATCATGCTTAGGAGGAGTAGATCTATGTTTAAGAGAATCAACATCAAGCGAAAGTCTATCAACATTCCTAGCCAAATCATCAACTTTGAGCAATTTTTCTTCAAGCAAAGCATTAAAATTCTTTTGAGAAATCATAAATTTTTTCACACTATTCTCAAAATCGGAGGGCATTTATTAAAATTACCATAAGAATTATTATAGGAATTTCCATAATTATTAGAGGAATTTGTCGTGGATGTCACGTCAGATGTCCTTGTGAAAGGACTTAGTTGTGGAGCCATCGCAGCTAGGAAGCTTGAAGAGGTTAAATCAGGACAAAGGACACGAGAGGGTTTATACTAGTTCGGCCCCTTACGGTGAAGGTAAGGCCTACGTCTAGTTGGGTTGGATTGATGTTTCGATGACCAGGGAGCAAGATATGCTATGCCCGACTCTCGATGAGTTGTTTCTTGCCCTAAGCCGCCAGCAGGTCGTCCCCTTATATACACGGGTTGACGCCCTGTGGCTTATAGAGTCCCAACCGGCTTATAAACAATGTCCGGCTCGGTGACCAGTTAAGTCTACCTTATGGTACAAGTCATGCCTTTATGGCGGTTTACTACAACGGGACTTAAGCCGCCTGTGGGCCTTAAGCCCTTTATTGAACCGCCATCTTCATGCTTGGTCTTGGGCTTCTCTGTGGTGAATCTTCTTTCGTAACCCGGCCCCTCCTGGGCGGCTTACAAATAGTTATATCCCCGACATTAGGCCCCAGATTGGTTTGAACCTGTTCATATCAATCTTAAAAATACTTTAAGAAATAAATCTTCAGTCTTCTGTTCGTGCAAAAAGGTTTTCTTTAACCTGCCATGATGTCATCTTTTGGATCCGGGTTAAGCCACTGTGATGTCATCCTTTTCTTAAATTCTTTTTCTATTCCACCGTATCTTTCAACGGATCTCTGTTTTTATTGACTGTTCCGGAAATCGAGGCGTCGGGGCCGCTGGATAATAATTCTTATCTCCTCGTTTCCCGCGCCATCTCAGTTATCCTCTCCTTATAAATAGGTGCGACCTAGGTCTCCCATTCTCCTCCTTCCAGTCGTCTTCTTCCTCTTGCCTCCTCTCGAGCTCCACCGCCACTGCTGTCGGGCTTCCTGTCTTCACCGTCTCAGGCCACTGCATCGACCTGGTTGGACCAGAGAAACGCGACGAACCTCCGCGGCCCATCCAGATCCATAAGTTCCCTTCCCTTCCTTGCTTAGATCTGCATTAGAGCTTCCTCGAGTTCGTCAGAGTTCATCACCATTAGAGCCCAACCCTTGTTAGTTTTCCTCTTAGACGCCTCTTCTGATCTAAAAATGATATAAAATAGCCGCGGTAGTTGTTTCCGCACTTGTTTAGGATAAAAAGTAGATCCCTTTCTCTGTAAAAAGGCCTCATTCGAGCCTATGAACACGCCTGCATCAGTTTTTAGGTCTAGAAAATTTTTCATATCAGAACAGACCTTTGATCTCAAATATGAGTAGAAGATTATGAAATCTGTTTTTATCACCAGGAAAACTGCTTTTGTCAAATGCTCTGAAACACAACTGTCCAGGTAGCCGTCTTAAATGAATGACACTGGTCTGTGAACCTTGCTCGCTTCTCATGACCTTAAGAATTTTGAACTGCTCTTGATACTTGTAGCGGCTTAAATATTGTTGCACAGTCACCCTTATATCATAGGCCCCTCATTAAGCCGCCACCTTGAATAATTAGGATATTTCTCCTGGGTTAAAATTGAATCGGATCTTCTTATTTTGCAATAGGCCAACTGTTGTCATGGAACCTAAGGCGGCCAAGGCCCCTGTAACCTGCAATTGGGTCCCATCCATAGTTACTAAGAGTAAACTTGCTGAGTTCGTGAAGTCTGGCCACCTGCCAAAAAAGGAGGTCATGTCTTATCGTGCCCCTAACCCGTCTGAAGAGAGGCCTCAACCCAAAGAAGGGGAGGTGATAGTTTTCACGGATCACATGAACCGGGGATTTGCCCCTCCCGGCTCAAAATTCTTCAGGGAAGTTTTGAATTTCTTTGATCTTAGACCTCAAGACATTGGACCCAATTCCGTGTCAAACCTTTGCAATTTCCAAGTCTTGTACAAGGTGTACCTGGGAGAGGAGCCAAGTTTGCTTTTGTTCAGAGAACTTTTTTACTTGAACCGGCAGAATGAACGTGCCAACGGGCCTAGTCTTGATCTTGACGGCATCTCGATCCAGTGGCGGAGAGATTGCCTTTTTCCTTATGCTGAGCTGCCGAGTCACCCAAAAGATTGGAACCAGACATGGTTCTACTATCAAGACACTTCACCGGCTGATGAGAAGCCTCTGCCCGGTTTTTGCGCCCTGCGCCTTGAGTCCAACCATCAGCTGGTGGATAAGTTGACCGCTGTTGAGCGCCTGCCTCTCAATCCCACCATCAAGAAGATCAAAGCTCTGTTAGGAAACGGGTTAAACATCATCGATCTTGTCCGGGTCTGGGTCACCTGGCGAATACTACCATTAAGCCGCCGCTCCGGCTTAATGTGTACTTACACAGGCGAGAAGGATGATCCAATCCGTCATAGTCCTGACGACTTACCAGATGATGTGGTAGATGCTACAACCCAGTCACTGCTGAAGGAGGGCACTGTAACTAGCAATGTCTTCGGCTTACTTCCCTTCTGCAAGAAGAACCCGGCCCCTGCAGTGAGTTACCAATCTTAATTAATATTCTTTAGCATGTTATACCTTCTTTGTACTTAGGATTCCTTATTTTTTTCCACAGGCCGGTGATAATTTCTGGAAGGTTAAATATGACCACGAGGCTGCTAAACAAGCCAGGGCAGCCAAGAAAACCGAAAGGAAAGCCGCCAAGATGGGCACCTCAAAGAAGAAGAAACCCAGCGCCTCCGATATGTTTAAATTGGATGACTCTTCTTCGGATGATGAAGAGGTAATCCTTTGATTTTCTTAACTCCTTTGTCGTTACTTTACTGACATTCTATCCTTTCAGGAGGATACAGGGAACAGTCAAGCAATTGAAGAAGAGGTAACTATAATCTCCTCTGACTTAGAGCCTTTGCCAAAGCAAAAAATCTGAAGGGTGACCCGGAAAATAAGATTTTCACATCCTCTAGCTTACCAAGATCCTCAATTTCTTTTGAAGCAACAACAGCTTGAGAACCAAAGGCAGACTCGGGCCAATCAAGACGCATAACTCTCCTCCAGCTTACCCGATGTAACCAGGAAGCGTCGGACCAAGGTTATCTCTGGTTTACGTTCTGCTTTACCTTTGGCGGGTTTGATTCGCCAACCTCTCAATTCATCTGACTCCAATTATCAGGATACCTCTCCTTCCTCTGACGAGTCGATGCAATCAAACATGCCGGCTTTCAAAACGGCTCCCGAGTAATGTAACCTTTCTTACTTTAAGTTTTACTGTACTTATGCTTTAATACTCATCCTTCTACCTTTATTGACAGCCGGCAAGTGAAGCCCAGCAAGAGGGCAAGGAAAAAATAAGCCATCCCAAAACCCGGTTGTCACTGAGCCAGCGCTTGACTTGTCCGCTCCTGACAGCTCTACCCATCAACCGCCGCCTGAACCAGCTTCTGATATTCCGATGCCAACTTCTGACCTGCCTGCTGAAGATGTTATTCACAACTCTGATAACCCGGAAGCTCCTAGTCCGGCCAAGACGACTGACCCAGAAGTTGAATATCTGAAGAGTCAATATGTTGAACCGGGCTGGCCTACTGTTCTTGCCCAATGTACAGCCAAGGAAGAATTTGCCTGAGGGAGTCCTAGACTAGGGGGTGTCGGGATAGCCGAACTATCATCTTTGGCCGGACTCCAAGACTATGAAGATACAAGATTGAAGACTCTGTCCCGTGTCCGGACGGGACTTTCCTTGGCGTGGAAGGCAAGCTTGGCAATACGGATATGTAGATCTCCTACCATTGTAACCGACTCTGTGTAACCCTAGCCCTCTCTGGTGTCTATATAAACCAGAGGGTTTTAGTCCGTAGGACGAACAACAATCATACCATAGGCTAGCTTCTAGGGTTTAGCCTCATTGATCTTGTGGTAGATCTACTCTTGTACTACCCATATCATCAATATTAATCAAGCAGGAGTAGGGTTTTACCTCCACCGAGAGGGCCCGAACCTGGGTAAAACATCGTGTCCCTTATCTCCTGTTACCATCCGCCTAGACGCACAGTTCGGGACCCCCTACCCGAGATCCGCCAGTTTTGACACCGATATTGGTGCTTTCATTGAGAGTCCCTCTGTGTCGTCGCCTTTAGGCCCGATGGCTCCTTTGATCATCAACAACGACACGGTCCAGGGTGAGACTTTTCTCCCCTGACAGATCTTCGTATTCGGTGGCTTTGCACTGCGGGCCAACTCACTGGCCATCTGGAGCAGATTGAAAGCTACGCCCCTGGCCATCAGGTCAGATTCGGAAGTTTGAACTATATGGCTGACGTCCGCGGGGACTTGATCTTCGTCGGGTTCGAGCCACGGCCAAGCGCGCCGCACTGTCACGATGGGCATGATCTAGCTCTGCTGCCGGACAGTGCCCTGGAGGCCGCACAAGTGTCCGCTCCGACCCCTAGCTCGGAGCCGACTGCGCCGATCGAGGACGAATGGCTGGACACCACCTCGGGGGCTGCTACCTCTACGGCGATAGAGCCAAATACCAATCCTGTCCTTTGCGAAGCTTGTGACTCCAAGGTGCCGGACTCCTCTCTGGACTCCGAACCTTCCACGCCCCTGCCAATCGAATCCGATTGGGCGCCGATCATGGAGTTCACCGCCGCGGACATCTTTCAGCACTCGCTCTTTGGTGACATCCTGAATTCACTAAAGTCTCTCTCTTTATTAGGAGATCCCTGGCCGGACTATGGTCAGGAAGGTTGGGATGCGGACGACGAAGAAATTCAACGCCCACCCACCACCCACTTTGTAGCCACTGTCGATGATTTAACCGACATGCTCGACTCTGACTCTGAAGACATCGACGATATGGACGACGATGCCGGAGACGACCAAGAACCAGCGCCTACAGGGCACTGGAAGGCCACCTCAAATCACGATGTATATATGATGGATACACCTAAAGGAAGCGATAACGAGGAACAACGGGACGCTGTGAAGGACAATTCCCTCGAAAAGCAGTCAAAACGGCG
Organism: Triticum aestivum; assembly: GCF_018294505.1. Classification (NCBI taxonomy): domain Eukaryota; kingdom Viridiplantae; phylum Streptophyta; class Magnoliopsida; order Poales; family Poaceae; genus Triticum; species Triticum aestivum. The sequence continues at coordinate 150,157,594 of NC_057813.1, read as the reverse complement.
ACGTAAGCGCCGCTCAAAGTCCCGCCTCGACAAAGACAGCACCCATATAGACCCAGCCATGGAGCAGGGCGGACCGGTGGACGACGAACATGCCCTCGAGCAACCATCCGAACAGGATAACTTGGATAAACAATCCGTCCCCGGCGAAGATAACAGTCCGGACGATCTCACGCCGGACACATCGTTGGAGCAGAAGAACCTCCACAAAAGGCTCTTCGCCACGGCATGGGGCCTGAAGAAGCAGAAGCGGAAGATCAAAACAGCGGAAGACGCACTCAGAATGAGATGGAGCAAAGTACTCAACACCACAGACAAATACAGCGATAGTCGCCAAACAAAGAGCTACCCGAAGCGCAAACTACTGCCCGAATTTGACGAGGAGGCCATACAGCCCCCACGATCAAAGAACAAAGAGGCCGCCCGGTCGGATAGACGACCACATGGCAAACATAGAGCGGCAATCGGCGCCGCACACAAGCCGGCACGCGATCCGCATAAGGATCCGCACCAAAAGGATGGCCCAGTCAGGTCTATCTATGGGCCAAGAAAGCAAGCTCTAGAAAGCAATGCAACACGTCGAGTATTCGAACATCACGGCACACCCAAATACAGGGGCACCGCACCCCCCCTATGTTTCACCGATGAGGTGCTAGATCATGAATTTCCAGCGGGATTCAAGCCCGTAAACATAGAGGCATATGAAAGAACAACAGACCCTGGAGTCTGGATTGAGGATTACATCCTGCACATACACATGGCTAGAGGAGATGACCTCCACGCCATAAAATACTTACCCCTCAAGCTCAAAGGGCCAGCCCGGCATTGGCTTAAAAGCCTCCCCAAAAACACTATTGGAAGTTGGGAAGAGCTCGAGGATGCGTTTCGGGCAAATTTTCAGGGGACCTATGTCCGTCCTCCGGATGTAGACGATCTAAGTCACATAACTCAACAACCCGGAGAGTCGGCCCGCAAATTCTAGAATAGGTTCCTCACCAAAAAGAACCAAATAGTGGACTGTCCGGACGCCGAAGCCTTAGCAGCTTTCAAACACAACGTCCGAGACGAATGGCTCGCCAGACACCTCGGCCAAGAAAAGCCGAGAATAATGGCCGCACTAACAAGCCTCATGACCCGCTTTTGCGCGGGAGAGGATAGCTGGCTAGCAAGATGCAGCACCGGCGACCCAAGTACATCCGAGGCCAGGGATGGAAATGGCAAACCACGACGCAGCAAGGACCAGCGCCGGACCAAGGGAAACAGTCCAAAGAGCACGGCAGTTAACGCCGGATTCAAAAGCTCTCGACAGAACAAAAAAACTGCCTCTTAAGGACAACAGCGACGAGCTATCCAACCTAAACAAAATCTTGGACAAGATAAGCCAAATCCACAGTAGCCCCGGGAAGCCTGCAAACCATACCCACAGAGATTGTTGGGTCTTCAAACAGTCCGGCTGACTTAACGCCGAACACAAGGGGCTCAACACACCAAGTGAGGACGATGACGAACCCCACAAGCAGAGCACCGGAAAACAAAGAAATTTCCCACAAGAGGTCAAAACAGTAAACTCACTCCAAGTGACAACAGGGAATAATAGAGCGGCGCCCATTGAAATACGTGCCGCACGGTCCACCCCAGTGGAGTCCCGACACTGGATGTCAAAACCAATCACCTTCAACCATCAGGATTACTCTGGAAGTATCCCGAATGCAGGACGGACTGCTTTGATATTAGATCCTATAATCGACGGACTACAATTTACACAAGTCCTAATGGACGGTGACAGTGATCTAAACCTGCTATATCAGGACACAATCCGCAGGATGGGGATAGACCCAACCAAAATTCGCCATAGCAACACTTCCTTTAAAGGAGCGATGCCAGGCCCATATGCCCATTGTACGGTCTCTCTACCACTAGAAGTTGTGTTTGACTCATCCACATCGCCCCATTTAAAAGTAGCTATCAAGCACTATTGGGACATGAAGCTTTCGCCCGCTTTAATGCAATACCGCATTACGCATCTTTTACACTTAAAATGCCCGGTCCACGCGGCATCATCTCATTAAAGGGAAACTTCAAGTGTTCCCCGAATACGGAAGAACATGAGACTGCCTTGACAGCCACACACTAATCCGGCTTTGCTGATCAAAGCACCTAAATAGGTCATTCAGACCCCGGACACGGTTAGGCGAGTCCGGTATAAATAAACAAGGGGCTTACTAGCCACGCACCCCCTTACAAGGGGCTCCACGCATGTACAACAAGAGACAATAAAGCTTAATTTTATTCATTTTTTGAATCATACTCTGTTTATTTTAAATACATTTTTCGCACGATCCTTTTTTTTCAACTAAGTTCTTCTCTTTTACAGATGAACACCGTGCTACACCCGTCCAGGACATGGCACAACGGAGACACAGGCACAGACGTGCAGTAGGGACCCATTGCAAGGATTCTATTCAGATTAAGACCCTGCGTAAACCTTTTTTACTGTCTCTTGTTGCTACACATCCCCCGGTTTCTTGCTATAATCGAGGAGGAGGCTGGCATTTTGGCATCGGCCGCGTCAGAAATTTTTGTGCGTACCTGGACACTAGGGGCTTAGGGCATTGTTCTGCCCGTTTTCATAAAGACCGAATACCTTAGGGAGTGTTCGGCGTCTCGAGTTAGGCCTTATATGCATCAGCTCCGAATCATGTCTTTGGTCAAATGTTGGGTTTGCCCGGCTCCTATGTTTTGCTTCCTTATGTTCCGTTCTATCGGCTAACGCGGCACCAGGAGAACTACTGCGATTATGCCCCGGTTCGGCCTGGCGAGCACCTCAGTAGAGAAAGCCGAAAACTGACTGTCATGATATAGCGAGAGACTGGTCAACCACTCAATGGACCACTGGAATGTTTAGAATTCCTCCGCATTAATGAAGGACCGCTTCCCGGTCAGGCACATACGCGCCCTGAGTTCGGGAGAGCGCGGTGCCCCCAGGGGCTATATAGTAGCCCCACCATCAAACTCCTATGGCTAAGTGAAAGTGATAAAGCATTATAGTCCGGTTGCCTAGTTTGCTACGCTATCACCTCCTTTACAGGACCAAGACGTTGGATTAAGTGTGAAAATGTGCCTTTTTGCAAACACCCCTGCACTATGTGCGTGGGTGCTGAAGCCGAAGACTGCCATCTTTCAGGTTATATACACATATACATCAACGGCCGCACAAGAGGTATTTTACTACTTGACCGCACAAGTATAAAAAAGCTCTTATATTATATTTGAATATCGTTTCACAAATCATACATGTCATTTGAACATAATATCCTTCGAGCACTGCGTCTCTATTAAACGAGCGCCCGGCAAGACTTCCTCAAAATAGTGCTCGGCAGGTACTCGGCTCCTGTCTGAATCCTGGGATGCAACGTCGGTGGCTTTCATCTCTGCCCAGCTTGTCTTGACACGGGCAAGAGACATCCGTGCACCCTCTATGCACGCCGACCGCTTCATTGCATCGATATGCGGCACCGCATCAAGGAACTGCTGCACCAAGCCAAAATAACTCTTCGGCTCGGGCCTTTTCGGCCACAAATGAGTCACGACATCCTTCATGGCAAGTCCGGACAACCTATTCAGCTCAGCCCATTCGGCCAAACGATCGGTCAATGGAAGCGGACGCTCTGGACTATGGAACTGCGACCAAAAAAGCTCTTCCATTCCGTGATCCTTTTGGCATCGGAAGTGTGCGACCGCGTCTGCGGCACTCGCCGCCAAATCCAGATAAGCATCCTCCGCACCCCACAGCTGGCCCAACTGAGCATACTTTGGATCCGTGAACTTCCTCCGCAGCAGAAAGGGCTTTCCAGCCGCGATATCCCCGGCTTGATGTAGCTCCTCCTTTATAGCTCTCATCGCGGAGCGGACATCCTTGGCTTCAGCGGTGGCCTTCTTCAGGCCCTCTTGCTCCGCTCGACGTTCTTTTTCAAGAAACTCGCAGCGGTCGGTAGCATTCTTCAACTTTCCGGCCATCTCGGCCATTTCTTCCCTGCTTCGGCAGTGAGCAGCCTGTTCGGCTTTTAGCTCTTCGGCTGCCCTCAAGGCAGCCGCATCACTTTTTCTGGCTTGCTCCTTGACTCGGGCTAGCTCCGCCCGAAGGTTCTCCATAGAAGCGGCAACATCTGCATAAAGCATGCATGTTGTAAGGCATGGACGTCAAGCTACCTTACCAGGTGTCCGCGGAGAAGTTGCATACCTTGTGACTCATCAAGCCGCTTATTGACAAGTGCGATGTCCGCATCCACCACGTCAAGTTGCCGCTTTAGTGCGGCATATTGATCAGTCCGGCTGGCCACCGGACGCTCCGCCACCTATATAGGACAGACGACATCTTACAAACTGAGATTATGATCCTCGGCGCGCTGTCACTTTCGACAACGTACCGAATCTCAGGGGCTACTATCTATACAGGGCGCACTCTATATGCAAAACTGTCAGAAGGTATATCATTTTCGCGTACGTCAAACCCCGTCAGTAAACTTCTGACGGCTTCATGCAATCCGCTCTCAGCGGATGAAATCCTTTCAATCACCGTACCCATTAACGCACAGTGATCTTCTGAGATAGATGCTCGCCCGAGCAGATCCTTCCGCTCCTCCGACCGTACACCAGTTGGTGCCGGACCTCCCGGCCCCGCCGGACTCAAGGAAACCCTCCGCAACGACACCTCAGGGTCGTCCGCCCCGCCTGACGGCGCGGCAGATGGAGGCGTTTCACTCTCCATCATCTCCGGACGAGGATCCCCCGAAGATGAGCTCTGCTGAGAAGGGCTGAGATCCGAACTACAAGGCAAAACTTTGGTTATCTTCAAAACTAAAAACAGGGATGTCCCTTATTACAAAACTCCCCTTTCTACTTACGGCTCGCTGGAGGGCTGATTCCCTTGGGGAAATAGTGCGGCCGGGGCTTCTCCTGGTGTAGGACCCTCTGGTGAAGATTTCTTCCCCCGCTTTGAGGCCTTGGCCTCCGGATCTTCAGAAGCGGTCCTCTTCTCCCCCTGGAGGGAGGGATTCTCGATCCCTCCTTTCTCGAAAGCCTCCTTCACGGAGGCAGTAGCTCCCCTGTTCCCCCCTTCGCCCTCTTTCAAAGGCGCAGCTGCCAGCATCTTGGTTAACACAGGATCCGGCGTGGTCTCAGGGAGGGGGGCCGGACACCTTATCAGCTTTGCTTTCGCTATCCACTCCTGTTCAAGGGGCAGCTCCTTAAAGGGCAAGTTCATGATAAATGTACGGATAGCGTGTCCGGGTATAGGACTACTTACTTGAGTATCCGGGCGATCGTAGCTCAGACCTGCGTCCTCGGTCAAGTCCGGACACTTCTCTTGTGATCCGAAGAACAATTTATACATCTCCATGGGTGTCGCACCCATAAAATGTTGGAGAGCTCGTGGTCCCTCCGGATTAAATTCCCACAGGCGGAGGGGGCGATGTTTGCAGGGCAGATGGCGCCGAATCAGCATGACCTGCACCACTATGACCAGATTGATCTCTCTCTCTTGGAGGTCTCGAATACGGCCCTGCAGCAGAGGTACGTCCTTAGACGGCCCCCAGTCAAGCCCTTGTTGACCCATGAAGCCAGCAGTTGTGGAGGACCCAAGCGGAAGGCAGGTGGCGCCACCCATTTGGTGCCCCTGGGAGCAGTGATGTAAAACCACTCCTGTTGCCACAAACCAAGCTCCTCTTGAAAAGAGCCCTTGGGCCATGGAGCGTCAGCACTCTTGCTTATAATAGCCCCTCCACACTCTGCCTGTTGCCCCTTGATCATCTTCAGCTCCACTTTGAAGGTCCTGAGCCACAATCCGAAGTGAGGGGTAATGCGGAGGAAGGCTTCGCATACGACAATGAACGATGAGATGTGGAGGATGGACTCCGGATCCAATTCATGGAATTCCAGCCCATAATAAAACATGAGCCCCCTCACAAAGGGGTCTGTCGGGAAGCCTAAACCCCGAAGGAAGTGAGATACGAACACCATGCTCTCACCAGGCTCGGGAGTGGGAATAACCTGCCCTTGGGTAGGAGGCCTATGCGAAATTTTGCCGGTTAGATACCTGGTGTCTCTCAGCTTTAGCACGTCTTCTTCCTTGACAGAATAAGGCATCCACCGGCCTTGCAGGTCAGAGCCGGACATTGTCGAAGGTCCTGAGCACCTAGATCCGGAGCTTTGGGTGTTGGAACTCGAGGCGAGGGGCGGATTCGATTGAGATTGAAAGAAAGGAGCAGGCCTTGGTCTCGTTATAAAGAGGTTGAATACCAAGAGCCCTCCCCGTGGCCGTCTGGGACTCGCCTTCGATGGGGGGGCGTGCCAACGGGCACGGTTGGGTTACCCACGCCCGTATTGATGAAGAATCCCGGAATAAGGGGACACGATCTCTGCTTTGACAAGATGTGCCAAGGAAACCGCTTCGCTAAACGCGCTGAGGTGGAACAGTAAAAATGATTCGAATAAAGGCTTGGCCGTGGTGTGATGTCACGCCACGGAACACGTCAGCAGATTGAACTTGTGTAAATATTATTCTCTCTACGGTGGTATGTGGAACTTATTTTGCAGAGCCGGACACTATCCTTGTGTTCAAGGTCTTCTATGAAGTATTCGGAGGAGGAACCCGCCTTGCAATGCCGAAGACAATATGCGCGCCGGACTTGTCGTCATTGAAGCCTGGTTTAGGGGCTACTGAGGGAGTCCTGGACTAGGGGGTGTCCAGATAGCCGAACTATCATCTTTGGCCGGACTCCAAGACTATGAAGATACAAGATTGAAGACTCCGTCCCGTGTCCGGATGGGACTTTCCTTGGCATGGAAGGCAAGCTTGGCAATATGGATATGTAGATCTCCTACCATTGTAACCGATTCTGTGTAACCCTAGCCCTCTCCGATGTCTATATAAACCGGAGGGTTTTAGTCCGTAGGACGAACAACAATCATACCATAGGCTAGCTTCTAGGGTTTAGCCTCATTGATCTCGTGGTAGATCTACTCTTGTACTACCCATATCATCAATATTAATCAAGCAGGAGTAGGTTTTGCCTCCACCGAGAGGGACCGAACCTGGGTAAAAACATCGTGTCCCTTGTCTCCTGTTACCATCTGCCTAGACGCACAGTTCGGGACCCCCTACCCGAGATCCGCCGGTTTTGACACCGACATTTGCCCAACGTCGAAAAGCCAAACAGGACATCACTGACTATACACACTTAAGCATTGGTGATATAGTCTCGGGCTATCTGAACCAAGTGCATAATAGTCGTGACCTGGAAATTGACATGGTGAAACAAATACACAAATCTGAGGTATAACTTATGCTATTTTCCTGAATCTTACTTACTGTACCAGCCCCCAAGTCTATTGCTTATGAATACATACGCTGTAGACTTAGAAATCCACTTACTATTTGTTTGTCCGGTTTAAAGTGAATATATTTAACCCAGTGATAGTATGAGACGTTGAATTTGTGTTACACATTAGCCCCCAAGTGTCAAGTATCTTTACTTGTAAAGTGCTTGAGACTTAATATGTATTACTCGGTAGGGTAGGTAAAAGAATTTTTTAAGCATACATTAGCCCCCAAGTGCCAAATATCTTAACTTGTAAAATGTTTGGGACTTGAATGTTACCTTACCATGATTCTTACCATAACCTGGTATCAATACAGGCCACCATAAGTCAATTTGAGTCGGAGCTTGCTGACCTGAAGAGCCAGCTGAAACTTCAAGAGCTTGAAACTCAGAAGGCCAATTCCAAGTTTGAATTCAGCGTCTCTGAACAAGAGAAGTTGAAGCAAAATTTTGAGTCAGAGAAGAAAATCTGGGCTGATGAGAAAACTTCACTGGTGACTCGGGCCGAGATGGCAGAAACAGCTCTTGCAGAGGCAACAACTGAGTTATCTGACTTGAAACGGCAGATATCCCAAATGGTCTCCATCTTCGGTAAGTTATTGTGCAAAACCTCAAGCATTGTAATCTTCCAATGACTATTGTAATGGTTACCTCCAACTCATTGTTATGCTTGTGAACATACAGGCCCTAGGAGTACCAACCTCAAGCAAAACATGCTGATGAAGCTTAAGGTGGTTTACACCTTAGTGGAACAGCTGTACTCCGGGTCACAACATGCCTTGGCCGTTGTGGCCTTATCAAATACCACTCCCCACCTCCTACAAGATGTGTTGAAGCATCTCGCAGTGTTGCCTCAGCGAATTCAGGATTTAAGGCGGGCATCTTCAAGAGCCGGAGCCGTGGCCGCATTAAGCCGGGCAAAGGCATGGGTGCCAGAGCTTGACTTGGCTGACCTCTCTCTTGGATATCCAAGCCTGAAGGAGGACGGTACTGCATTTGATGATCAAGATTTCACCGCCTGTGTCAAAGTCGTACGTCCCTTGGCTACCCTTATTGGGAATGATACTGATCTTACTAAGTATTCACCGGGCTATGATAGCGAGAACCGGAGAATCCCAAACATTCCATATGACCAAGTCAGCCTGATCCCTCCAACGCGTAAGCATACCTTTGCCCCTGAAGTGGACCTGGCCGGTTTAATAGATGATGAAGCTGAGTTTGAAGCCTTGAGTGGCATTGACTGGGCCTCGTCCACCTTCCAGGACAAAGCAACCGACGAGAGGCGGAGAAGGATAACCCGGAGTCTTCAAGCCTGCCGAAGGAATGAACCGCCAGGCGTTTTATAACTTTACCAAAACAATGCTTCACTTATTCAGACTCGGGGACTCTTGTAATAGGATAGAAAAAACCTCTTAATGTTTGTCATGCCCTTGCGCATGTTTATGGTGCTTATTACTTTCGTAAGCCGCCATCACTATATTTTGCTGGCTTACATTGACCGCTTATTTCCTTGATGTTTAACTTGCTTTGCCTTATCCTGCACATAAAACAAGCAAAAAATTTCTTGGCTGTTTATCGCATCAGGGGTTTATATAGAGTATTGATAACCCGGAACATAACCCAAAGACATCATATACAGGCCGGTTTATGATTAAATATAATCACAATAGCATACCTGCAAACCCTTTGATAATTTTCCCGGCTCATATGATGCTTTACCTGGCACTTTAGAACCTGGGGTAATCAATATAAAACCGGATGAATCAAGAACCATCTCACAATGCTTGCAAGAAGGTTTTAAGATAGTTAAAGATTATATTTATAACGGATAATAAGCAATGTTCCCAGGCTCCTGATTCGAATATGGTCAGAAAACCGTCCCAAAGGGGTTAAGCTAAGATTCGGATACGATCATATAGCCCCCAGTGGCTTTGGCGATGCCGATCAAGTGGGTATCGACAGCTATGTTCTCTTTGGTTCGAATACGACCTATGTTTGAACAGGAAGCCCCCAAGTGAACATAAGAGTTGTTTAATGACGCTGATTCGAATATGATCCACGTCAGACCCAAAGGGGTTAAGCTATGATTCAAATATGATCAAGAAGCCCCCAAGTGGGTTTGGCAGTATGCCGATCAAGTGGGTATCGACAGCTATGTTCTCTTTGGTTCGAATACAACCTATGTTTGAACAGGAAGCCCCCAAGTGACCATGGCTAGATTCAGATATGATCATAAGCCAGTCCAAAGGGAAAGCCGAATTCAGATGTGATCCGCTCCCTGTTGGTTGTCTCCACTACTTGGTAAAGAAGACACATAGATTTTTGAGGGTAAAAAGGATGGAGGTCCTGCTTTATTTCTTTATATAATATATACATTGTCAAAAAATATATACATCCTGAAAGCTGGTGGCTTAAGTATAATAAGGCCGGAGATGAGCAATATTCCACAGCCGGCGGGTCTCCTCCTCCGACTTATGTGAGTCTTTGTGCTCTCGAACATCGATGAGGTAGTATGACCCGTTGTGCAGATTCTTGCTGACCACAAAGGGCCCTTCCCAAGGCGGGGATAGCTTGTGCATATCATACTGATCCTGGATGAGCTGGAGCACCAAGTCACCTTCTTGAAAGGTTCTGCTCCTAACCCGGTGGCTGTGATAGCGGTGCAGGTCTTGTTGATAAATCGCCGAGCGGGCTATTGCCAAGTCTCGCTCCTAATCTAATAAGTCAAGTGCATTTTGACGAGCTTCTTAGTTGTCAGCCTCAACGTGAGCCACCACGCGGGGTGAATCGTGCCGGATGTCACTTGGCAGGACTGCCTCTGTACCATACACCATAAAGAAAGGCGTGTAGCCTGTAGATCTGTTAGGCGTAGTGTTGATGCTCCATAACACAGAAGGTAACTCCTCCACCCAACAACCCGGAGTCCGCTATAAGGGGACTAAGAGCCGGGGCTTGATACCTTTCAGGATCTCTTGATTAGCTCTTTCTGCTTGACCATTGGATTGAGGATGAGCAAGAGTCGAAACATCAAGCCAGATATGTTCTCTTTGACAGAACTCTTCCATGGCACCCTTGGAGAGATTAGTGCCATTATCAGTTATGATGCTATGTGGGAAACCAAAATGAAAGATCACCTTTTCCATGAATTGAACTGCCATGGCTGCATCACATTTACTGACCATCTCTGCCTCAACCCACTTTGTAAACTTATCCACTACCACCAGGAGATGTGTCTTTTTATCCTTAGACCTCTTGAAAGGCCCAACCATGTCAAGCCCGCAGACTGCAAACGGCCAAGTGATTGGGATCATCCTCAATTCTTGAGCCGGCACATGAGCTCGTCGTGAGAACTTTTGACAACCGTCACATTTGCTGACCAGATCTTCCGCATTAGCATGAGCCGTCAGCCAGTAGAAACCATGACGGAAAGCTTTTGCTACCAGAGATTTTGACCCGGCATGATGGCCACAATCCCCTTCATGGATCTCACGAAGTATTTCTTGGCCTTCTGCAGGGGACACACAGCATTGAAACGCCCCAGTGACACTTAGGTGATGTAACTCACCGTTAACAATCGTCATAGATTTGGAGCGCCTGACGATTTTTCTTGCCAAGGTCTCATCCTCAGGTAACTCACCCCGGGTCATATAAGCCAAATAGGGCACTGTCCAATCCGAGATAACGTGAAGAGCCGCCACCAGCTGTGCCTCCGGGTCTGGCACTGCTAGCTCTTCCTCAGTAGGCACCTTGACAGAAGGGTTATGTAAAATATCAAGAAAGATGTTAGGTGGCACCGGCTTACGTTGGGATCCCAACCGGCTTAAAGCATCAGCCGCCTCATTCTTCCTTCGATCAATGTGCTCCACTTGATAACCCTTGAAGTGACCAGCCACAGCATCTACTTCACGATGATAAGCCGCCATAAGGGGATCCTTGGAATCTCACTTGCCTGACACCTGCTGAGCCACGAGATCTGAGTCGCCCAAGCATCTTACCCAGCTTAAGTTCATCTCCTTAGCCATCTGGAGACCATGGAGTAAGGCCTCGTACTCAGCTACATTGTTAGTACATGGAAACATAAGCCGGAGTACATAACAAAATTTGTCACCTCGAGGGGAAGTTAACACCACTCCGGCCCCCGAGCCTTCTAGCTGCCTGGACCCGTCAAAGTGAATCGTCCAATATGTGTTATCTGGCTTCTCCTCAGGTGCCTGTAATTCTGTCCAATCATTGATAAAGTCCACCAAGGCCTGAGACTTAATGGCAGTACGTGGCATATACTTCAAATCATGAGGCCCAAGATTGATGGCCCACTTGGCGACTCGTCCTGTGGCCTCCCTATTCTGGATGATATCTCCCAAAGGGGCAGAACTTATCACAGTTATAGGATGACTTTGAAAGTATTGCTTCAATTTCTAGGTTGCCATGAACACTCCGTAAACGAGTTTCTGCCAATGTGGATACCTTTGTTTAGACTCAATGAGCACCTCACTGATGTAATAAACCGGCGTTGAACTGGATGCTCCTTGCCAGTTTCCTTACGCTCCACCACGATGGCAACACTAACGGCTCGTGAATTGGCAGCCACGTATAGCAGCAATATCACTTTATCAATGGGAGCCGCAAGAACCGGCGATTCAGACAACTGTCTCTTCAAGTCTTCAAAGGAAGCATCAGCAGCATCACTCCAGACAAAAGTGTCTGTTTTCTTCATCATCTGATATAGCGGTAGCGCCTTCTCACCTAACCGGCTTATGAACCGTCTTAAAGCGGCAACACGACCCGCCAGTCGTTGAACATCATTGATGCACGCCGGCTTAGACAGAGAGGTAATCGCCTTAATCTTCTCCGGGTTAGCTTCCATGCCTCTATTTGACACCAGAAAACCTAAGAGCTTACCCGCAGGTACACCAAACACACACTTGGCCGAGTTAAGCATCATCTTGTAAACCCGGAGATTATCAAAGGTCTCTTTCAAGTCAGATATCGAGGTTTCCTTTTCTCTGGACTTCACCACAATGTCATCCACGTAAGCATGAACATTACGTCCAATTTGATCGTGCAAACAGCTCTGCACACACCACTGATAAGTCGCCTGGGCACTTTTGAGTCCAAATGGCATAGATACATAACAGAAGGCTCCACACGGAGTGATGAAAGCCGTCTTCTCCTAGTCCTTAACTGCCATTTTGATCTGATGATAACCAAAGTAAGCATCCAAAAAACTCAAACGTTCACAACCCGCCGTAGCATCAATGATTTGATCAATATGGGGGAGAGCAAAGGGATCAGCTGGACAAGCCTTGTTTAAATCCGTGTAGTCCACACACATCCGCCAAGTGCCGTTCTTCTTGAGGACAAGCACCGGGTTAGCCAACCACTCCGGGTGAAAAACTTCAATAATAAACCCGGCCGCTAAGAGCCGGGCGACTTCCTCTCCAATAGCTTTCCGTCTTTCTTCATTAAAATGCCGAAGAAACTGCCTGACCGGCTTATACTTCGGATCAATATTGAGAGTGTGCTCAGCGAGTTCCGTCGGTACACCCGTCATGTCAGAAGGTTTCCATGCAAAGATGTCCCGGTTCTCACGGATGAACTCGATGAGCGCGCTTTACTATTTGGGATCCAAATTGCTGCTGATGCTGAACTGCTTAGAAGGGTTACCCGGGGTAAAGTCAACAAGCTTTGTCTTGGCCGCCGATTTAAACTTGAACGCCGGGTCGTGCTCTGTAGTTGGTTTCTTCAGGGAGGTCATGTTTGCTGGGTCAACATTATCTTGATAAAATTTGAGCTCTTCCGCTGCACAGGCCGACTCAGCATAAGCCGCGTCGCCTTCTTCACACTCCAACGCCACCTTCTGACTTCCATGCACAATGATGGTGCCCTTGTGACCCGGCATCTTGAGCTGCAAATAAACATAACACGCTCGGGCCATGAACTTAGCATAAGCCGACCGCCCGAACAGAGCATGATATGGGCTCCTGATTTTGACCACCTCAAACGTCAACTTCTCAGCTCTGGAATCATATTCGTCTCCGAAGGCCACCTCCAGCTCAATCTTGCCAACCGGGTAAGCCGACTTACCAGGGACCACTCCATGGAAAATAGTGTTGGATGTCCTCAGATTTTTATCAGTTAACCCCATGCGTCGAAAGGTCTCATAATAGATGATATTGATGCTACTACCCCCGTCCATGAGCACCTTAGTGAATTTATATCCACCAACCTGAGGTGCTACCATTAAGGCCAACTGACCCGGATTATCGACCCGTGGAGGGTGATCTTCTCTGTTCCATACAATGGGCTGTTCTGACCACCTCAAGTAACGGGGAACTGCCAGCTCGACAGAATTCACGGCCCTCTTACAAACCTTCTGGTCACGTTTGCATAAACTAGTGGTAAACACGTGGTACTGCCCACCATTCAACTGCTTCGGGTTGCTTTGATAACCCGACTGCTACTGGTGCTGCTCTCCTTGACCAGACTGCTGTTGAGTATAGCCTCCTTGACGCCCTTGAAAGCCGGAGCCTGAGCCGCCACCCGGGCCATGAAAACCGCCAGCCCCTGAACCGCCACCAGACCCATTATGGCCATCATAGGTGTTGGAATTCTTAAACGCCTTCATGATCGCGCAATCTTTCCACAGGTGTGTGGCAGGCCGCTCCCTAGTGCAGTGTCTCGGGCAGGGCTCATTGAGTAGCTGCTCAAGAGATGGGCCTGACCCGCCGGATCGAGGCGGCTTACCCTTACGTCTCTGATTGTTACCTTGCATATTGGCATTGGCCACAAACTCCGGGTTACCGTCCGCCTTACGCTTATTGCCGCTTTGATTCCCTGGGTTATGCTGTTGACCCTTTCCATTGCCGTTCCTTTTTCCCTTCCTTGTCTTCTCATCGTCAGACACGGGATCCTTGGTACTATCAGAATCGGCATACTTAACTAAAGCCGCCATCAGCGTACCCATATCCTTGCAGTCACGTCTAAGGCGCACCAGTTTTTGCCTCAGCGGCTCAAAGCTACAATTCTTCTCCAACATAAGGACTGCAGAGCCGGCATCCATCTTGTCAGATGAATGAATTATCTCCTTGACCCGGCGTACCCAATGGGTGGTGGATTCACCCTCCCCCTGCTTACAATTTGTCAAGTCCACAATCAACATAGATTGCCTACAGGTGTCCTTGAAGTTCTAGATGAACCGGGCCTTTAAATCTTCCCATGAACCAATGGAACTGGGTGGCAAACCTTTTAACCAAGACCGGGCCGTTCCATCTAACATCATGGTGAAATATTTAGCCATTGCCACGTCACTGACTTCTAACAGCTCCATGGCCATCTCATAACTCTCGATCCATGCTCCGGGCTGTAAGTCGGCCGTGTAATTCGGCACCTTTCGAGGCAACCACACATTACGCAAAGCCGGCACCAGGCAAGGAACACCACCGGTTCTAGTGGCTACTCCCGCCTCAATGGAGGTCGTTGGATACTCTGGAAAATCTTGATGTGCCATCTGTTGAGCCGCTAACTGAGCCGCCCGCTCGTTCTCCTGCCGTATTCGATCTTGCACCGGATTATAGCCACTGGGCTGGTTACGGCGTTGGGCGTTGCTTGACAAAGCTTCCAACTCCATGTGCCTGCTGTAACTCGGGCTCCGGTTCTGGCGAGGCGGCGCTAACCAAGGCGGGGGAGTTGAATGAATTCTGTCCCGGCTGTAAGAATAGGTCTCCTGCTGAGCTAAGGCCGTATGGAGAACTTCTCTGACTCTCCGGGTCTCCACTGCCGCCGGGTCATCACCGTCCATGGGAAGAGCCTCCAAACGTGATGAAGATGCAATTAAGTTCTCCATGGGGTTGGAAAAGTGACTCGGTGGAATCGGCACATAACGCGGCGGTGGCATGCTCTCGTGAGGTGGTGCCATTTCCCGAGGCTGAGCCGGCCCTCCTGTTCCGGCTGTCATAAGCTGATTGGCCTCTGGCGGGTTACTTGGGCCGGCTCCGGGTGTAGCAAAAAGAACCCGAGGGTCGTAATTCGGAGGTAAACGGGACTAGGTTTTCTGATGTCTCCTCCTCATTACCTCATTAGATGCATTTAAGCTCATCGTGAGTTGGTAAGCTTCTGACTGCAACCGCTGTGCCCGGGCATTGAGAGCCGCCCGCTCTGTAGCTAGTCTAGTATCCTCAGCTGCCAAGGCCTCCTTGGCCTGAGCTATCTCCTCACGCACCCGTGCTACCTCCACGTCATGCTCATCTTTGTCTGCAGGAATAACCGTTGCGGTTAACAGGGTCGTAAGCTTGTCCATGAGGTCTATCAGCACCTGAGCCGGTGGGCGCACGGGGCCGCCTGCCCCGGCTACTCCTAACCCGGACATTACTACTGCAGCAGCTGTAGAGTTTGAGCCGGGCTGAGTCCCAGCCATGAAGACTCCTGCCCATCTTGGCGGCTCACAGGGGTCTGGAATATTGATGCCATCGGAACAGCCCCCGAGTACGCCGTCTTGCAATTGGTACAACGAATTTGTTGAGCCAGCGGACGAATCACCGTCTAAGAGGACGGCCGTCTCTACCCTATCTTCAGATCCTTTAGAGAGTTCCTCTCCATGGATGCAGCCCACGAAGGCACGCTTCACAGCAGGTTGAGTCCGGGTCTTCCTCGCACGCTGAGCCGTCTCGATGAGGTCGGTGCAGTTGTCCGGCTCAGGGCCAGGCTCACCGATCCGGCCGATGAAGACGTGGATTCCGCCGAAGGGGACCCGGTATCCGTACTCAATTGAGCCGGCGTCGGGACCCAAGCCTTCGTCGTCGATGTAGATCTTACCGCGACGACTCTTGGTCATGCGGCCCACTACGTATCCCTTGAGCCCTTCGAAGTTGCCCTTCAAGAACTCAAATCCACCGTGCGCTGGCCCCACGGTGGGCGCCAACAGTCGTGGAATTGTCACGTCAGTTGTCCTTGTGAAAGGACTTAGTTGTGGAGCCATCGCAACTAGGAAGCTTGAAGAGGTTAAATCGGGACAAAGGACACGAGAGGGTTTATACTAGTTCGGCCCCTTACGGTGAAGGTAAGGCCTACGTCTAGTTGGGTTGGTATTGATGTTTTGATGACCAGGGAGTAAGATATGCTATGCCCGGCTCTCGATGAGTTGTTTCTTGCCCTAAGCCGCCAGCACGTCGTCCCCTTATATACACGGGTTGACGCCCTGTGGCTTACAGAGTCCCGGCCGGCTTATAAACAATGTCCGGCTCGGTGACCAGTTAAGTCTACCTTATGGTACAAGTCATGCCTTTATGGCGGTTTACTACAACGGGCCTTAAGCCGCCTGTGGGCCTTAAGCCCTTTATTGAACCGCCATCTTCATGCTTGGTCTTGGGCTTCTCTCTGGTGAATCTTCTTGCGTAACCCGACCCCTCCTGGGCGGCTTACGAATAGTTATATCCCCGACAGAATTACTAGGGAATGGTCTAGGATTAAACTTTCCTCTATAAGCATTGTTTCCAAAACTATTCCTACCAACAAAATTCACATCCATAGATTCATTATTATTCTCAATCAAAGTAGACAAAGGCATATCATTGGGATTAATAGGAGCACTCTTAGTAGCAAATAATTTCATAAGTTCATCCTCAAAACATTGATTTCTTCTATAGCATGCACTTTTTTACTAGAAGATCTTTCGGTGTGCCATTGAGAATAATTAGCCATAATATTATCAAGAAGTTTTGTAGCATCTCCTAACGTGATTTCCATAAACGTGCCTCCCGCGGCCAAATCTAAAAGATTTCTAGAAGCAAAGTTCAAACCGGCATAAAATTTGTGTATGATCATCCATAAATTCAAACCATGAGTAGGGAAATTGTGAATCATCAATTTCATTCTTTCCCAAGATTGGGCAACATGCTCATCATCAAGTTGTTTAAAATTCATAATATCATTCCTAAGAGTGATAATCTTAGTGGGAGGAAAATACTTAGAGATAAAAGCATCTATGCACTTGTTCCAAGAATCAATACTATTTTTAGGCAAAGACAAAAACCAAACTTTAGCACGATCTCTAAGTGAAAATGGAAATAACTTCAATTTAACAATATCATTATCCATATCTTTCTTCTTTTGCATATCACACAAATCAACAAAGTTGTTTAGATGAGTAGCGACATCTTCACTAGGAAGGTCGACGAATTGATCTTTCATAACAAGATTCAGCAAAGTAGTATTGATTTCACAAGACTCAACATCATTAAGAGGAGCAATCGGAGTACTAAGGAAATAATTATTATTGGTATTGGATAAATCACACAATTTGGTATTATCTTGCGCCATGGCAACAAGTAATCCAACACACAAGCAAACAGAAAAAGGCAAGCGAAAAAGAGAGGAGAAGATTGGGAAAGAGAGGGCGAATAAAACGACAAGGGTGAAGTGGGGGAGAGGAAAACGAGAGGCAAATGGCAAATAATGTAAATGCGAGGGAGATGAGTTTGTGATGGGTACTTGGTATGTCTTGACTTGAGCGAAGACCTCCCCGGCAACGGCGCCAGAAATCCTTCTTGCTACGTATTGAGCTTGTGTTGGTTTTCCTTGAAGAGGAAAGGGTGATGCAGCAATAGTAGCGTAAGTATTTCCCTCAGTTTTTGAGACCCAAGGTTTCAATCCAGTAGGAGGCTCCTCAAAAGTCCCACGCACCTACACAAACAAACAAAGAACTCGCAACCAACGCAATAAAGGGGTTGTCAATCCCTTCACGGCCACTTGCGAAAGTGAGATCTGATAGAGATAATATGATAAGATAAATATATTTTTGGTATTTTATAATATAGATGCGAAAAGTAAAGATGCAAATAAAAGTAGATTGAAAGCTTATATGATAAAAGATAGACCCGGGGGCCATAGGTTTCACTAGTGGCTTCTCTCAAGATAGCATAAGTATTACGGTGGGTGAACAAATTACTGTTGAGCAATTGATAGAAAAGCGAATAATTATGAGATTATCTAGGCATGATCATGTATATAGGCATCACGCCCGTGACAAGTAGACCGACTCCTGCCTGCATCTACTACTATTACTCCACACGTCGACCGCTATCCAGCATGCATCTAGAGTATTAAGCTCATAAAGAACAGAGTAGCGCATTAAGAAAGATGACATGATGTAGAGGGATAAACTCATGCAATATGATATAAACCCCATCTTTTTATCCTCTATGGCAACAATACAATACGTGCCTTGCTGCCCCTGCTGTCATTGGGAAAGGACACCGCAAGATTGAACCCAAAGCTAAGCACTTCTCCCATTGCAAGAAAGATCAATCTAGTAGGCCAAACCAAACTGATAAATCGAAGAGACTTGCAAAGATAACTTAATCACACATAAAATAATTCAGAGGAGATTCAAATATTTCTCATAGATAAACTTGATCATAAACCCTTGATCATAAACCCATGAATTGTCGACAATTCATGGGTTTATGATCAAGTTTATCTATGAGAAATATTAGAATCTCCTCTGAATTATTTTATGTGTGATTAAGTTATCTTTGCAAGTCTCTTTGATTTATCAGTATGGTTTGGCCTACTAGATTGATCTTTCTTGCAATGGGAGAAGTGCTTAGCTTTGGGTTCAATCTTGCGGTGTCCTTTCCCAATGATAGCAGGGGCAACAAGGCACGTATTGTATTGTTGCCATAGAGGATAAAAATATGGGGTTTATATCATACTGCATGAGTTTATCCCTCTACATCATGTCATCTTTCTTAATGCGTTACTCTGTTCTTTATGAGCTTAATACTCTAGATGCATGCTGGATAGCGGTCGATGTGTGGAGTAATAGTAGTAGATGCAGGCAGGAGTCGGTCTACTTGTCATGGGCGTGATGCCTATATACATGATCATGCCTAGATAATCTCATAATTATTTGCTTTTCTATCAATTGCTCGACAGTAATTTATTCACCCGCCGTAATACTTATGCTATCTTGAGAGAAGCCACTAGTGAAACCTATGGCCCCCGGGTCTATCATTTATCATATAAGTTTATCATCTACTTTTATTTGCATCTTTACTTTCCAATCTATATCATAAAATACCAAAAATATATTTCTTCGCAAGTGGCCATGAAGGGATTGGTAACCCCTTTATTGCGTTGGTTGCGAGGTTCTTGTTTGTTTGTGTAGGTCTGTGGGACTTCTGAGGAGCCTCCTACTGGATTGATACCTTGGTTCTCAAAAACTGAGGGAAATACTTACGCTACTATTGCTGCATCACCCTTTCCTCTTCAAGGAAAACTAACGCAAGCTCAAGATGTAGCATTTCACAACTAATGCCACCTGGAACACCACAGCGAAATGGTTTGTCCAAACGTCATAACTGTACTTTATTAGATATGGTGCGATCTATGATGTCTCTTACTGATTTACCGCTATTGTTCTAGGGTTATTCTTTAGAGACGGCTGCATTCACTTTAAATAGGGCACCATCAAAATCCGTTGAGACGGCGCCTTATGAACTGTGGTTTGGCAAGAAACCAAAGTTGTCATTTCTCAAAGTTTGGGGCTGCGATGGCTATGTGAAAAAGCTTCAACCTGATAAGCTCGAACCCAAATTGGAGAAGTGCGTCTTCATAGGACACCCAAAGGAAACTGTTGGGTACACCTTCTATCACAGATACGAAGGCAAAATATTTATTGCTAAGAATGGATCCTTTCTATAGAAGGAGTTTCTCTCGAAAGAAGTGAGTGGGAGGAAAGTAGAACTTGATGAGGTAATTGTACCTTCTCCCTCATTGGAAAGTAGTTCATCACAGAAATCAGTTCCAGTGATTCCTACACCAATTAGTGAGGAAGTTAATGATGATGATCATGAAACTTTAGACCAAGTTACTACCGATCCTCGTAGGTCTTCCAGAGTAAGATTAGCACCAGAGTGATACGGTAATCCTGTTCTGGAAGTCATGTTACTAGACCATGATGAACCTACAAACTATGAGGAAGTGATGATGAGCCCAGATTCCACGAAATGGCTTGAAGCCATGAAATCTGAGATGGGATCCATGTATGAGAACAAAGTGTGGACTTTGGTGAACTTGCCCGATGATCGGCAAGCCATAGGAAATAAATGGATCTTTAAGAAGAAGACCAACACAGACGGTAATGTTACTGTTTAAAAGCTCAACTTGTTGCAAAAGGTTTTCGACAAGTTCAAGGATTTGACTACGATGAGACTTTCGCACCTGTAGCGATGCTTAAGTCTATCCGAATCATGTTAGCAATTGCTGCATTTTATGATTATGAAATTTGGCAAATGGATGTCAAAACTGCATTCCTGAATGGATTTCTTGAAGAAGAGTTGTATATGATGCAACCGGAAGGTTTTGTCGATCCAAAGAGTGCTAAGAAAGTGTGCAAGCTCCAGCGATCCATTTATAGACTGGTGCAAGCCTCTTGGAGTTGGAATAAACGCTTTGGTAGTGTGATCAAAGCATATGGTTTTATACAGACTTTTGGAGAAGCCTGCATTTACAAGAAAGTGAGTGGGAGCTCTGTAGCATTTCTAATCTTATATGTAGATGACATATTGTTGATTGGAAATGATATAGAATTTCTGGATAGCATAAAGGGATACCTGAATAAGAGTTTTGCTATGAAATACCTCGGAGAAGCTGCTTACATATTGGGCATCAAGATCTATAGAGATAGATCGAAACACTTAATTGGACTTTCACAAAGCACACACCTTGATAAAGTTTTGAAGAAGTTCAAAATGGATCAGTCAAAGAAAGGGTTCTTGCCTGTGTTACAAGGTGTGAAGTTGAGTCAGACTCAATGCCCGACCACTGCAGAAGATAGAGAGAAAATGAAAGTCATTCCCTATGCTTCAGCCATAGGTTCTATCATGTATGAAATGCTGTGTACCAGACCTGATGTATGTCTTGCTATAAGCATAGCAGGGAGGTACCAAAGTAATCCCGAAGTGGAGCACTGGACAACGGTCAAGAACATCCTAAAATACCTGAAAAGGACTAAGGATATATTTCTCATTTATGGAGGTGAAAAAAGCTCGTCGTAAACGGTTACATCGATGCAAGCTTTGACACTGATCCGGATGACTCTAAGTCTCAAACCAGATATGTATTTTTATTGAATGGAGGAGCTGTCAGTTGGTGCAGTTCCAAGCAGAGCGTCGTGGTGGGATCTACGTGTGAAGCGGAGTACATGGCTGCTTCGGAAGCAGCAAACGAAGGAGTTTGGATGAAGGAGTTCATCTCCGATCTAGGTGTCATACCTAGTGCATCGGGTCCAATGAAAATATTTTGTGACAATACTGGTGCAATTGCCTTGGCAAAGGAATCCAGATTTCACAAGATAACCAAGCAGATCAAGAGACACTTCAGTTCCATCCATCATCAAGTGTCGGAAGGGGACATAGAGATTTGCAAGATACAAATGGATCTGAATGTTGCAGACCCTTTGACTAAGCCTCTTCCACGAGCAAAACATGATCAGCACCAAAGCTCCATGGGTGTTAGAATCATTACTATGTAATCTAGATTATTGATTCTAGTGCAAGTGGGAGACTGAAGGAAATATGCCCTAGAGGCAATAATAAAGTTATTATTTATTTCCTTAATTCATGATAAATGTTTATTATTCATGCTAGAATTATATTAACCGGAAACTTAGTACATGTGTGAATACATAGACAAAACATATAGTCCCTAGTATGCCTCTACTTGACTAGCTCGTTAATCAAAGATGGTTATGTTTACTAACCATAGACATGTGTTGTCATTTGATGAACGTGATCATATCATTAGAAGAATGATGTGATGGACATGACCCATCCGTTAGCTTAGCATTGTGATTGTGTTAGTTTCATTGCTATTGCTTTCTTCATGACTTACACAACTTCCTCAGACTATGAGATTATGCAACTCCCGAATACCGGAGGAACACTTTGTGTGCTACCAAACGTCACGACGTAAATGGGTGATTATAAAGGTGCTCTACTGGTGTCTCCTAAGGTGTTTGTTGGGTAGGCATAGATCGAGATTAGGATTTGTCACTCCGTGTTTTGGAGAGGTATCTTTGGGCCCTCTCGGTAATACTCATCACTATAAGCCTTTCAAGCATTGTGACTAATGAGTTTGTTGCGGGATGAAGTATTACAGAATGAGTAAAGAGACTTGTCGGTAATGAGATTGTACTAGGTATTGAGATACCGACGATCGGATCTCGGGCAAGTAACATACCGATGACAAAGGGAACAACATATGTTGTTATGCGGTTTGACCGATAAAGATCTTCGTAGAATATGTAGGAACCAATATGAGCATCCATGTTCCGCTATTGGTTATTGACCGGAAGTGAGTCTCGGTCATGTCTACATAGTTCTCGAACCCATAGGCTCCGCACGCTTAACGTTCAATGCCGATTGATATTATGACTTTATGTGATATGATGTACCGAAGATTGTTTGAAGTCTCGGATGTGATAACGGACATGACAAGGAGTCTTGAAATGGTCGAGACATAAAGATTGATATATTGACGACTATATTCGGACACCGGAAGTGTTCCGGAGAAGTTTTGGATAAATTCGGAGTGCCGGAGGGTTACCGGAACCCCCCGGGGAACTAGTGGGCCTAGATGGGCCTTAGTGGGAGAAGAAGAAGGGCCAGGAGGGGCTGGCCGCCCCCCTCCCTTGAGTCTGAATAGGACAAGGGAAAGGGGACGCCCCCCCTTTCCTTCCCTTCCCCCTCTTCCTTCCTCCTTCCCCCTCTTCCTTAGGTGGAAACCTACTAGTACTTGGAGTCCTATTAGGTCCCCTCTCTTGGTGCGCCCTAGGAGGGCCGGCCGGCCTCCCACCTTGATCCTTTATATATGGGGGTAGGGGGCACCCTAGAACACACAAATTGATTGTTTAGCCGTGTGCGGTGCCCCCCTCCACAGATTTCCACCTCGGTCATATCGTCGTAGTGCTTAGGCGAAGCCCTGCGCCAGTAACTTCATCATCACCGTCACCACACCGTCATGCTGACGAAACTCTCCCTTGACCTCAGCTGGATCTAGAGTTCGTGGGATGTCACCGAGCTGAACGTGTGCAGATCGCGGAGGTGCCATACCTTCGGTTCTAGGATCCGTCGGATCGTGAAGACGTACGACTACATCAACCGCGTTATCATAACACTTCCGCTTTCGGTTTACGAGGGTACGTAGACAACACTCTCCCCTCTCATTGCTATGCATCACCTAGAGACAGATCTTGCATGATCGTAGGAATTTTTTGAAATTACTGCGTTCCCCAACACTAGCTAGGATAACCACCGCCTGCATGCATGTGGCGCAAAGAGGTGCTGCGTGATGTTTGAATAGCCATTTTCACAATTTTCATGTGGCACGTGCCTCAGAAACCAAAAAGTCTCCACACTGAGTGAGGTGTACTTGTTGACGGACGCGTACATATAGTATGCTAGTCCCCTCTCACCTCTTCGACGTGTACTATATATCACCATAACATAAACAAAAAAGATTCTACTTTGCTGGTCAAATTAACCTCACTACCGGCTTTTTGTCAAAGTGATGGACGACGACCTCACGGGCCCACAGAAAAGCGTCATACGCGATTATCAAGTGTTGTGTAGGACATCCATCGATTGCATGTGGCCAAAACATGTATGTATTAAAGGGTTGTGATGTTTTAAATTACAAATTCACGACTCTCATGTGGCACGTACATGCCTAACAAAACAGCCAACCCTGTAACATCCCCAACATCACACTACAGTAATCATCCTCTGATCATGCTAAGTCATCACCTTATTCCATTTTTTTCACAGTGGATAAACACCTCCTATCAAAATCCTCTCTGAAATAAATTCAAATTCAAAGTGATAAATAAAAGTTGTTCAATTCCAGGAACTAAAATGTTCCTACTTTTGAAAATAATCCCAATGCAATTATAAAATTTGAACCAACCTCAAAAAAATTCGCAAAATGCCCCTGGATTATAATTTGGTGGTCCAGCAACATTTATCTTGCCTTATTTAGTTTCTAAAAATACCTAGTCACTTCCAAATGCCTTGAAACATTTTGTGGCAGTTTCATAATTCACAAAGTATTTATGTGGCCTAGTTCCATATTTATCGAAAGTGTTTTGGCAGCCCTAATTATTTTTAGACAACTTCTGTTAATAAATAAAAGAAAAACAGACAAACTGGAAAAGGGGAAAATGCTAAAGGCCTACTGTGCACTAAAGGCCTATTACTACAGTATTAGGCCCAGCCCGCCA
The DNA here is from genome assembly GCF_018294505.1 of Triticum aestivum. Lineage (NCBI taxonomy): Eukaryota > Viridiplantae > Streptophyta > Magnoliopsida > Poales > Poaceae > Triticum > Triticum aestivum. The sequence goes on along the minus strand of NC_057813.1, from coordinate 150,132,943 downwards.
CAAGCCTCCTTCAACCTCAATACAGAGAAGAAGGCAGGGGATGTGCGTGGCACGCATCCGCGCCGCCATGGCCACCATGGCCACCATGGCCGCCGTGTCAACCATCTAGCGAGCCCCCGATGCGTATAAGGCCCTCCCCGATGCGTGAGACAACCCTAGTCCCCAAATCCCCCTGTCCCTCGCTCATATTCGACGACCTGGAAGAGGCCGAGCTCGCGGTCGTCGTCATCGTCGTCGATCCCGTGGCCACCGGCCTCCCTTCGTCGCGCCAAGACGTCCAGGAGCTCCGCCATCGTCGTATCCGTCGCCATCGCCTATCGGTTGGAGCTCGGCCTGCTGTCTCGCCATCGCGCGGTCTTCTCCTGTCGGCCGCCCCCACCATCGCCGTCGATCTCCACCACCGGCGCCTCCCGGCCTCGCCAAGCTCGTCCACGGCCTCCCGGGCTGAGCCTCCGCTCGTTCCCCCTTGCTTCCCCTCTCCCCGACGCCGGTTGTCGCCGTCCCTCGCCGCCCAAGCTCCGGCCGTTGGCCGTGGTTCGTGTCCGTGCCTCACGCCACGGCGCCCCGTCGGCCGTCCCCTGGCCGCACGCCGCTGCTCCCGTCGTCATGCGTTGTACCCGCGGCCCCTTTGCCTGTGCGCGCCCGCAATGGCTGCTGCATGTGGCCGCTGCCTAGTGCTTTGCCGTTGCTGCCGCTGAAACTCTGCTGCTGTTGCCTGCTTCCTACTGTCTCCACTGCTTGCTGCTTGTACTGGTGCTGGCTGCCCCTTGTGCCGTTGCTGCTGCTTGCCGTTGCCGCCGCTGCCTGTTGCGTCGCTCGTGTTGCTGCCGCTACTGTCCGTCGGTGCCGCCGCTCGCTGTCCCGCTGCTACGGCCGGCCATGGCCGAGCTGTGGGTGAGTGTGTGCAGTGTGCGTGTGCGTGTGTGTGTTCTGCATGGTGTGTGCGCATGCAGCTGGCCATGGCCGTGTGCGCCCGTGTGTGCAGCGTAGTGTGTGTGTGCGCCGTGCGTGTGGCCGGCGGAGTGGCTGGCCCTTGCTTAGATTAGTGCTACTAGGGAGTATTAATTAGTGCTAAGTTAGTCTAGTAGTAGATGACATGTAGGCCCTTTTAAATAAGTTAGATTTATTTATTTGTTCAGGTAAATAGTCAATGACATGTGGATCCGGTTTGACCCAGTTGAACAGTCAACAGTTGATTGGTCAACTTCTGACTGGACTAGTTGAATGGGTCAACCCAGCCTTCTGGTCCCATCTGTAAGCCAATATGGCTAGCTGCAGCTAGGTGTAAAAAGTAATTTACTGTTTATATTCGTAATATAAATAAATTTAGAAAAATGTTTAAAACTTTGAAAATTAATAGAAAATTAACCGTAAGTCGATTGAAAAAGTTTAATATATGAAAGTTGCTCAGAAAAATCCAATGAATCTGAATACGCAGTCCGTACATCTGTCACATGCCCCTAGCATGATGAACATGGAACCGTCCGCTCTCTTCCGTTTGTCCGGAAAATGCCAAATGCCGGGAAAACCCCTCCGGATGTTTTCCCTCTCTGTCTGCAACGCTTAGTACCGCGTTAGGTCGCCCCTAGCACCGCTTATTGCCATGTTATGCTTTTGTGATGCTTTGATTGCTCGGTTATTTATTGTGTTCCCCCTCCGTTACTTCTTTCCTGTAGACCCCGAGACCGCTGTCGGTACCCCTGTGATCGACTACATCGACGACGAACCCTTCTCTTGCCAGAGCAACCAGGCAAGCCCCCCTTTGATCATCCCGATATCGCCCATTCCATTCTCTCATGCGTGCATTAGATTTTGCTACTTTAATTGATTGCTCCTATTCTGATGCATAGCCTGCTTTTGTACCTGCTTTCATACCTTACCTGCTTATTCTAACTGCTTAGTATAGGTTGGTTAGTGATCCATCAGTGACCCCCATCTTGTCCCAGTTGCCCCGCTTTATGTTTGAAGACCCGATCAACGGGATCGAAGACCGGGCCCCGGCACCGCACATCACCCCCCTTTAGTTGTACGACTCTGCAGAGTTACTATCAAGTGCCAAGGGTGAGACCTCATCAGCACTTCTGATGTTAACCCGGTAGTGTAGCTATTCGATCGTGGTCATCGAGGGTGATTCCTCCTTAACCACTTTCGATACAACTCTGTCGTGCAACCCCTCAAGTGTGAACCTCGAGGGTGGATCCTCTTACGTTCACCTTGATGATTACATCAAGTGGAATACACCGAGGGTGATTCCTCGGTTTTTCCCCTTGATGTTTGGACACAGGATACTTGGACTTTACAAATGTTACTTGGAAAGGCGAGTCGGCCCTGAGGGGTACACGTGAGTGATGTGGAGACGGGTTAACCTGGAGGGTACCCGAGAGTTGAATACGAGGCATGGCCGGGCATTCTTTGCCCTTGCCGCAAGTCCTTGAGACGGGGCGACGGGGTCACATCTTTCGTGAGTCTCTGCTCGTGACCGCACTACCAAGACACGGTTTGGATATTTGATCTGAGGCGTGGGCATAGTATGGGCGTTCTGCGTCGTATGCATCAGTCGGAGCTTAATAAACGTCAGCGACTGAGCGGCGCGCGCCGGGTTGGATTGGTAAGCACCTGCCTTTTTAAGGAGGTAGCTAGGTCTGCTCACCGGCCGCCCTCGCAATGTGCAGGAGTTCCCAGGGCGATCGCCCATGACCCCTAGGGGCATAGGTTTAGTCCGGCATGCTGACCTCTCTATTAAGCCTAGGTCGGGTTGCGGCGTATTGTTTGGCCGAGGCCAGGCATGACCTAGGAAAGTGTGTCCGGCCAGAGTTAATCGAGCGTGGTGGGTAAGTTGGTGCACCCCTGCAGGGAAGAAAACATCTATCGATAGCCTGTCCTATGGTAACGGACACTCGGAGTTGTATCCCGATCGATACAACTAGAACTGGATACTTGAGGTGATAACTAGATAGTATGGCTCTGGGATTGCTTTCTCGTAGGGAGTCGAGAAAGGATCTCTGGCCGAGGTTGATGTCACTACTACTACTTTACATTATGCTACTCTTACCTCTTCTGATGCTACAAGATGCTTGGAGCTGCTTGAAGATGCTAGTCTTCGATAGGACTAGGCTCTCCGCCCTTATTCTGGCATTTCTGCAGCCCAGTCCACATATACAACCTCTCTTTGATAATGTTGCATATGTAGTGTAGATCCTTGCTTGCGAGTACTTTGGATGAGTACTCACGGTTGCTTTACTCCCTCTTTTCCCACCTCTTTCCATTCTTCTCGGATGTCGCAACTAGATGGTGGAGCCCAGGATCCAGACGCCACCTTCGACGATGACTGCTACTACCCCGAGGGTGCCTACTACAACATGGAGACCATCGACGACCAGGAGTAGTTAGGAGGCTCCCAGGCAGGAGGCCTTGCCTTTTCGATCGATGATGCTTTTGTGCTAGCCTTCTTAAGGCAGACTTGTCTAACTGATGTCTGTACTCAGATATTGTTGCTTCCGCTGACTCTTGTGTTTTCGAGCTTATGTATTCGAGCCCTCGAGGCCCCTGGCTTGTAACATAAAGCTTGTATTATTTTAATTTGTGTCTAGAGTTGTGTTGTGATATCTTCCCGTGAGTCCTTGATCTTGATTGTACACATTTGCGTGTATGATTAGTGTACGATTGAATCGAGGGAGTCACAAACCCACACGGTGGGTCACAACTCGTAGTGTACTGCGAGCCACTCGCCACCCCGTACGCACACACCCACACACACCACGAATCCACCGCAACTACGATGCATGTTAAATTAATTATCTCGTGGTGAACATATATATGTTACCAAAGGAGGGACGTTTTAATTTTGAAAAAAATAAGAGATCATTAAGATGTTTTATGCTGTGTTTGGATGTCTGTATTGGAGACCTCTGTATTGTATTAGTTTTAATTCCATTTCAGCCAGGGAACTGTAATGAACATGAATGTGAATTCAGTTGTTTGGATGTTAACTGAATTGGCTCACGGAATCCTACAGAGGTTTCAATACGGAATCATGTTTGGATGTCAAACTATGGAATTGCATAGCAACATTAGTATATGGATCAAAACATAAGTTGTATAATGTGTGACTACAATTGGATGATTATATAGCAGCAGAAAAAATTACCAAATATTCTAGAATGTTGGAGGAAGAAGGGGAGCTGTGTTGATGCAGGAAGAAGGGGAGCCGTCTTGGGATCCGGCAGTAGCTACCTAGGCAGAGGAGGACCAGGAAGAAGGGGAGTCGTGTCTCGTCTGAGGAGGCCCGAGGGAGAGGAGATGGGCTCCAGCGGTGGGTCACTGCAGCGCCGGGGATGAAGGGAAGGGTCGTCGCCGGCGGGCACTGCAGCAGCAACCATCGGAGGTTAGATGGGATCTGGCCGCGACGAGCATGGCCGGAGACAATGGAAGGGGCGCCGGAGGATAGGAAGGATCGGCGGCGGAGGAAAAAGGGGACGGGAGGGTGTCGATCTGCGGGGCGCCGCCATCTTCCATCTGCCTGGGCGCCACCGTCTTTGAGCTGCCTGGTGAGTATTAGCAGTTGAGTTGTCAATTCAACCACACCTGGATAACTTAGTATCTGCAGCGAAGTATTTAGTAGCAAAGTAGTATGATAATAAAGGTAACGATAGCAAAAGTAATGTTTTTGGGTTTTGTAGTGATTGTAACAATAGCAACGGAAAAGTAAATAAGCGGAGAACAATATATGAAAAGCTTGTAGGCAATGGATCAGTGATGGATAATTATGCCGGATGCGATTCCTCATGTAATAGTTATAACATAGGCTGACACAGAACTAGCTCCAGTTCATCAATGTAATGTAGGCATGTATTCCATAAATAGTCATATGTGCTTATGGAAAAGAACTTGCATGACATCTTTTGTCCTACCCTCCCGTGGCAGCGGGGTCCTAGCGGAAACTAAGAGATATTTAGGCCTCCTTTTAATAGAGAACCGGAACAAAGCATTAGCACATAGTGAATACATGAACTCCTCAAACTATGGTCATCACCGAGAAGTATCCCGATTATTGTCACTTCGGGGTTGTCGGATCATAACACATAATAGGTGACTATAGACTTGCAAGATAGGATAAAAAACACACATATATTCATGAAAACATAATAGGTTCAGATCTGAAATCATGGCACTCGGGCCCTAGTGACAAACATTAAGCATAGCAAAGTCATAGCAACATCAATCTCAGAACATAGTGGATACTAGGGATCAAACCCTAACAAACTAACTTGATTACATGGTAAATCTCATCCAACCCATCACCGTCCAGCAAGCCTACGATGGAATTACTCACGCACGGCGGTGAGCATCATGAAATTGGTGATGGAGGATGGTTGATAATGACAACGGTGACGAATCCCCCTCTCCGGAGCCCCGAACGGACTCTAGATCAGCCCTCCCGAGAGAGATTAGGGCTTGGCGGCGGCTCCGTGTCGTAAAACGAGATGAAACTTTCTCTCTAATTTTTTTCTCCCCGAGCATGAATATATGGAGTTGGAGTTGAGGTCGGTGGAGGTCCAGGGGGCCCACAAGATAGGGGGCGCACCCTACAGGGGGGCGCGCCCCCCTGTCTCATGGACAAGCCCTGGCCCCCCTGGTCTATTTCTTTCGCCCAGAAATTCTTATTAATTCCAAAAAGTGCCTCCGTGGATTTTCAGACATTCCAAGAACTTTTCTTTTCTACACATAAAACAACATCATGGCAGTTCTGCTGAAAATAGCATCAGTCCGGGTTAGTTTCATTCAAATCATGCAAGTTAGAGTCCAAAACAAGGGCAAAAGTGTTTGGAAAAGTAGATACGTTGGAGACGTATCAACTCCCCCAAGCTTAAACCTTTGCTTGTCCTCAAGCAATCCAGTTGATAAACTGAAAGTGATAAAGAAAAACTTTTACAAACTCTGTTTGCTCTTGTTGTTGTAAACATGAAAAGCCAGCATTCAAGTTTCAGCAAATATTATGAACTAACCATACTCACAACAACACTTAGGTCTCACAATTACTCATATCAATAGCATAATCAGCTAGCGAGCCATAATAATAAAACTCAGATGACAACACTTTCTCAAAACAATCATAACATGATATAACAAAATGGTATCTCGCTAGCCCTTTCTGAGACCGCAAAACATAAATGCAGAGCACCTTTAAAGATCAAGGACTGACTAAACATTGTAATTCATGGTAAAAGAGATCCAGTCAAGTCATACCCAATATAAACCAATAGTAATGGATGCAAATGACAGTGTGTTCTCCAGCGGGTGCTTTTTAATAAGAAGGGTGATGACTCAACATAAAAGTAAATAGATAGGCCCTTCGCAGAGGGAAGCAGGGATTTGTAGAGGTGCCAGAGCTTGATTTTAAAATAGAGATTGAATAACATTTTGAGCGGCATACTTTCGCTGTCAATGCAACAACTATGAGATGGCTGTATATTTCATACTACATGCATTGTAGGCAGTTCCCAAACAGAATGGTAAAGGTTTATACTCCCCCAACCACCAACAAGCATCAATCCATGGCTTGCTCGAAACAACGAGTGCCTCCAACTAACAACAACCCTGGGGGAGTTTTGTTTAATTATTTTGATTTGATTTGATCTTTTTGGATCATGGGACTGGGCATCCCGGTTACCGGCCCTTTCTCGTGAATGAGGAGCGGAGTCCACTCCTCTTGAGAATACCCCACCTAGCATGGAAGATATAGGCAACCCTAGATGAAACATGAGCTGCTCGAGCATACAAAACAAAATTTCATTTGAAGGTTTGGAGTTTGGCACATACAAATTTACTTGGAACGGCAGGTAAATACCGCATATAGGAAGGTATAGTGGACTCATATGGAACAACTTTGGGGTTTAAGGAGTTTGGATGCACAAGCAGTACTCCCGCTTAGTACAGGTGAAGGCTAGCAAAAGACTGGGAAGCGACCAATTGAGAGAGCGACAACATTCGTAAACATGCATTAAAATTAATTTACACCGAGTACAAGCATGAGTAGGATATAATCCACCATGAACATAAATATCATGAAGGCTATGTTGATTTGATTCAACTACATGCGTGAACATGTGCCAAGTCGAGTCACTCAATTCATTTAAAGGAGGATACCATCCCATCATACCACATCATAATCATTCTAATAGCATGTTGGCACGCAAGGTAAACCATTATAACTCATAGTTAATCAAGCATGGCACAAGCAACTATAATCTCTAAATGTCAATGCAAATATGTTTACTTCATAATAGCTGACTCAGAAACGATGAACTCATCATATTTACAAAACCAAGAGAGGTCGAGTTCATACCAGCTTTTCTCATCCCAATAAGTCCATCATATATCATCATTATTGCCTTTCACTTGCACGACCGAACGATGTGTATAATAATAAGAGTGCACGTGCATTGGACTAAGCTGGAATCTGCAAGCATTCAACTCAAGAGAGAAGACAGGGTAATATGTGCTCTACGTTAAATAAACAATCATGCATATGAGAGCCACTAAACATTTTCAATATGGTCTTCTCGACCCCAAAGGAAAGAAAAGAAAATAAAACTATTTACACGGTAAAGCTCCCAACAAGTAAAAGAAGAACGAGAAATCTTTTTGGGTTTTCATTTTAAATTCTACTACAAGCATGCAAATTAAACTAACTATTTTTTTTGGATTTTTCTTAAGGTTTATCAAACACACAAGAAGAAAACTAGAAAAAGAAAATTAAACTAGCATGGATAATACAATGAAAGAGTATGAGCACCGACAACTAGTGTGTGAACATGAATGTAAAGTCGGTGAGAAATACGTACTGCCCCAAGCTTAGGCTTTTGGCCTAAGTTGGTCTAGTACCAAGGACCGCTGCTACTCTCCCCGGTGTACTGGGAGGTGTAATCAGGATACCACTGGCTGGTCATCTCTGGATCCCACTGGACAGATGATGCACGATAAGGGTCCAGTTTAGGTTCCGGCTCAGGTTCAGGAGTAAAAGCTTGAGCTCGATGATTGTTCACCGCTTCCGGTGTGACAAGAAAATTTTCTGCGAGCAAATCATACAACAAAGGCGCAGGCAAAATAATAATCTCAAAGTGTTTCTTATCGAATCTAAGTTTATACAAGAGCATCTTTTCTTCGTTGTCAACAATAAACTTGTGTGCTACCATGCTCCTGTAATCTAAAATGCGAGGAGGCAATTTTGTCTCCTCCTTCTCATGGTGCCTAATGGGTATCTGAAAATGTTTAGCAAGACGTGCAACATAGATACCTCCAAATATAGGGCCTTTTGTATGATTCAGGGCTAGCCATTTAGCAATGACGGTACCCATACTAAAAGTATTGTCTCCAAGCAAGGCATGTTGAAGAATGATAATATCAGGAACACTCAAGTTTCCACTATTTCCACGACCAATCAAGCATCTACTAGCAAATATGGCAAAGTAGCGTAAAACAGGAAAGTGTATGCTAGAGACTTTCGCCTCAGAGCCCTTCTTTGGCTCTTCTACATCTATAGTATTAACAAAGCCACCCACATCTTCACGATGGGGTTCCTCTAATTCTCCCTCATAAGGTATCCCCCACACCGCGCAAAAATTACGTAAAGATATTTCTCTGAATTCATCATATAAATGAAATGATACTGCAGGCAGTGACTTTTTAGGATAATAATAAAAGTTTTGCACGAAAGTATTGGTGAGTAAGAGATATTGATCAATCCGATTGTTGATGAAACCGGTGAGGCCTGCAGTCTCGATCAAAGAATAAAAGTCTTCATGAATTCTAGCTTCTTTCAAGAAATCCTCACATGGCAATTCACACGACCGTACTTCCGCTAAGCGAGGAAGATTGTACTTGGCTTTTTCCTTCTCTTTGGCTTTTTTTCCTGAGAGCTTTGGCTAGAAGAGCCCTTCAAAAACCTCCTTCACATTTTCTGAAAATTTCTGAAATTTTTATTAACTTCAAAATAAAAGTGAATAAAACTAAACAAGATTGGTAGCAACTACTCCTACAAGTGCCTAGAGCCTATATCATGCATTAGAATTGCTTGGGACCTCATAAATTTAACATGCAAGCTCAAGAACATGGTCACCTATGCGGCAAAAATTTGCAATGAATAAAGCACTAGAACAAAAACTAATTGGACCAATGGAGGAGTCACATACCAAGCAACAATCTCCCAAAGCAGTTTTGTAAATGGAGCTTTGAGCAAGGAGATCGAAAATCGCAGCAAAACGAGCTAGAACTCGGGCTTGAGATGGATGGGGATTTTTTTGGGTAGAAGATGAAGTGTGTGGATGCTGGCATAAGTGGAGGGGGATCACCAGGGGCCCATGAGACAGGGGGGCGCGCCCTATAGGGGGGCGCCCTCCACTCTCGTGGCCTGGTGCTTGCCCCTCCTGCAGTGTTTTTGTTGGAAATATGCCCTGGAGGCAATAATAAAATGGTTATTATTATATTTCCTTGTTCATGGTAATTGTCTTTTATTCATGCTATAATTGTGTTATCCGGAAATTGTAATACATGTGTGAATACATAGACCACAACATGTCCCTAGTAAGCCTCTAGTTGACTAGCTCGTTTATCAATAGATGGTCACAGTTTCTTGACCATGGACATTGGATGTCATTGATAATGGGATCACATCATTGGGAGAATGATGTGATGGACGAGACCCAATCCTAAGCATAGCACAAGATCGTGTAGTTCGTTTGCTATAGCTTTTCCAATGTCAAGTATCATTTCCTTAGACCATGAGATCGTGTAACTCCCGGATGCCGTAGGGGTGGTTTGGGTGTACCAAACGTCACAACGTAACTGGGTGATTATAAAGGTATACTACAGGTATCTCCAAAAGTGTCTGTTGGGTTGACACGGATCGAGACTGGGATTTGTCACTCCATATGACGGAGAGGTATCTCTGGGCCCACTCGGTAATGCATCATCATAATGAGCTCAAAGTGACTAAGTGGTTGGTCACGGGATCATGCATTATGGTACGAGTAAAGTGACTTGCTGGTAACGAGATTGAACGAGGTATTGGGATACCGACGATCGAATCTCGGGCAAGTAACGTACCGATTGACAAAGGGAATTGTATACGGGATTACTTGAATCCTCGACATCGTGGTTCATTCGATGATATCATCGTGGAACATGTGGGAGCCAACATGGGTATCCAGATCCCGCTGTTGGTTATTGGTCGGAGAGTCATCTCGGTCATGTCTGCATGTCTCCCGAACCTATAGGGTCTACACACTTAAGGTTCGATGACGCTAGGGTTGTAGGGATACTAGTATGCGGTAACCCGAAAGTTGTTTGGAGTCCCCGATGAGATCCGGACGTCACGAGGAGTTCCAGAATGGTCCAGAGGTGAAGAATTATATATAGGAAGTCCAGTTTCGGCTATCGGGAAAGTTTCGGGGGTCACCGGTGTTGTACCGGGACCACCGGAAGGGTCCCGGGGGTCGACCGGGTGGGGCCACCTATCCCGGAGGGACCCATGGGCTGAAGTGGGAGGGGAACCAGCCCCTGGTGGGCTGGTGCGCCCCCCTTGGGCCTCCCCTGCGCCTAGGGTTGGAAACCCTAGGGGTGGGGGGGGCCCACTTGACTTGGGGGGCAAGTCCCCTCCTAGGCCGCCCCCCCTTGAGATGGGATCTCTAGGGGGCCGGCGCACCCCCTAGGCCCCTATATAAATAGGGGGGAGGGAGGGCAGCCGCACCCTAGACCCTGGCGCCTCCCTCTCCCCTCTGCAACACCTCTCCCTCTCGTAGAGCTTGGCGAAGCCCTGCCGAGATCGCCGCTACTTCCACCACCACGCCGTCGTGCTGCTAGATCTCCATCAACCTCTCCCTCCCCCTTTCTGGATCAAGAAGGAGGAGACGTCTTCCCCAACCGTACGTGTGTTGAACGCGGAGGTGCCGTCTGTTCGGCACTAGGATCATCGATGATTTGGATCACGACAAGTACGACTCCCTCAACCCCGTTCTCTTGAATGTTTCCGCGCTATCTACAAGGGTATGTAGATGCACTCCTCTATCTCGTTGCTAGATGACTCCATAGATTGATCTTGGTGAAGCATAGAATTTTTTTATTTTCTGCAACGTTCCCCAACAGTGGCATCATGAGCTAGGTCTATGCGTAGTTTCTATGCACGAGTAGAACACAAACTTGTTGTGGGCGTAGATGTTGTCAATTTTCTTGCCACTACTAGTCTTATCTTGCTTTGGCGGCATCGTGGGATGAAGCGGCCCGGACCGACCTTACACGTATGCTTACGTGAGACAGGTTCCACCGACTGACATGCACTAGTTGCATAAGGTGGCTAGCGGGTGTCTGTCTCTCCCACTTTAGTTGGAGCGGATTCGATGAAAAGGGTCCTTATGAAGGGTAAATAGAAATTGGCATATCACGTTGTGGTTTTACGTAGGTAAGAAACGTTCTTGCTAGAAACCTATAGAAGCCACGTGAAAACATGCAACAACAATTAGAGGACGTCTAACTTGTTTTTGCAGCATATGCCTTGTGATGTGATATGGCCAAAAGGATGTGATGAATGAAATATATGTGATGTATTAGATTGATCATGTTCTTGTAATAGGAATCACGACTTGCATGTCGATGAGTATGACAACCGGCAGGAGCCATAGGAGTTGTCTTTATTTTTTTGTATGACCTGCGTGTCATTGAATAACGCCATGTAAATTACTTTACTTTATTGCTAAACACGTTAGCCATAGAAGTAGAAGTAATCGTCGGTGTGAAAACTTCATAAAGACACGCTGATGGAGATCATGGTGTCATGCCGGTGACGAAGATGATCATGGCGCCCCGAAGATGGAGATCAAAGGAGCAATATGATATTGGCCATATCATGTCACTATTTGATTGCATGTGATGTTTATCATATTTTGCTTCTTATTTGCTTAGTACGACAGTAGTAAATAAGATGATCCCTTATAATAATTTCAAGAAAGTGTTCCCCCTAACTGTGCGCCATTGCAAAACTTCATTGTTTCGAAGCACCACGTGATGATCGGGCGTGATAGATTCTAACGTTCACATACAACGGGTGTAAGACAGATTTACACATGCAAAACACTTAGGTTGACTTGACGAGCCTAGCATGTACAGACATGGCCTCGGAACACAAGAGGCCGAAAGGTCGAACATGAGTCGTATGGAAGATACGATCAATATGGAGATGTTCACCGATGATGACTAGTCTGTCTCACGTGATGATCAGACACGGTCTAGTTGAGTCGGATCATGTATCACTTAGATGACTAGAGGGATGTCTAATCTGAGTGGGGGTTCATTAAATAATTTGATTAGATGAACTTAATTATCATGAACTTAGTCTAAAAACCTTTGCAAAATGTCTTGTAGATCAAATGGCCAACACTCATGTCAACCTCAACTTCAACGCGTTCCTAGAGAAAACCAAGCTGAAAGATGATGGCATCAACTATTCGGACTGGGTCCGGAACCTGAGGATCATCCTCATAGCTGCCAAGAAAGCATATGTCCTAGAAGGACCGCTAGGTGAAGCACCCATCCCAGAGAACCAAGACGTTATGAACGCTTGGCAGTCACGTGCTGATGATTACTCCCTTGTTCAGTGCGGCATGCTTTACAGCTTAGAACCGGGGCTCCAAAAGCGTTTTGAGCAACACAGAGCATATGAGATGTTCGAAGAGCTGAAAATGGTTTTCCAAGCTCATGCCCGGGTCGAGAGATATGAAGTCTCCGACAAGTTCTACAGTTGTAAGATGGAGGAAAATAGTTCTGTCAGTGAGCACATACTCAAAATGTCTGGGTTGCACAACCGCTTATCCCAGCTGGAGATTAACCTCCCGGACGAGGCGGTCATTGACATAATCCTTCAGTCGCTCCCACCTAGCTACAAGAGCTTTGTGATGAACTACAATATGCAGGGGATGGTGAAAACTATTCCTGAAGTATTTTCAATGCTGAAATCAGCAGAGGTGGAAATCAAAAAGGAACATCAAGTATTGATGGTCAATAAAACCACTAGTTTCAAGAAAGGCAAGGGTAAGAAGAACTTCAAGAAGGACGGCAAGGGAGTTGCCGCACCCGGTAAGCCAGCTGCTGGGAAGAAGCCAAAGAATGGACCCAAACCTGAGACTGAGTGCTTTTATTGCAAGGGAAAGGGACACTGGAAGCGGAACTGCCCCAAATACCTAGCGGACAAGAAGGCCGGCAACACCAAAGGTATATGTGATATACATGTAATTGATGTGTACCTTACCAGTACTCGTAGTAGCTCCTGGGTATTTGATACCGGTGCGGTTGCTCATATTTGTAACTCAAAACAGGAGCTGCGGAATAAGCAGAGACTGGCGAAGGACGAGGCGACGATGCGCGTTGGGAATGGTTCCAAGGTCGATGTGATCGCCGTCAGCACGCTACCTCTACATTTACCTACGGGATTAGTTTTAAACCTCAATAATTGTTATTTAGTGCCAGCTTTGAGCATGAACATTGTATCTGGATCTCGTTTAATGCGAGATGGCTACTCATTTAAATCCGAGAATAATGGTTGTTCTATTTATATGAGAGATATGTTTTATGGTCATGCCCTACTGGTCAATGGTTTATTCTTAATGAATCTCGAACGTGATGTTACACATATTCATAGTGTGAATACCAAAAGATGTGAAGTTGATAACGATAGTACCACATACTTGTGGCACTGCCGCCTTGGTCACATTGGTGTCAAACGCATGAAGAAGCTCCATGCTGATGGACTTTTGGAGTCTCTTGATTATGAATCATTTGACACGTGCGAACCATGCCTTATGGGCAAAATGACCAAGACTCCGTTCTCCGGAACAATGGAGCGAGCAACCAACTTATTGGAAATCATACATACTGATGTGTGCGGTCCAATGAGCGTTGAGGCTCGCGGAGGATATCGTTATGTTCTCACTCTCACTGACAACTTGAGTAGATATGGGTATGTCTACTTGATGAAACACAAGTCTGAAACCTTTGAAAGGTTCAAGGAATTTCAGAATGAGGTAGAGAATCAACGTGACCGAAAGATAAAGTTCTTACAATCAGATCGTGGGGGAGAATACTTAAGTCACGAATTTGGTACGCACTTAAGGAAATGTGGAATCGTTTCACAACTCACGCCGCCTGGAACACCTCAGCGTAACGGTGTGTCCGAACATCATAATCGCACTCTATTGGATATGGTGCGATCTATGATGTCACTCACCGATTTACCGCTATCATTTTGGGGATATGCTCTAGAGACAGCTACATTCACTTTAAATAGGCACCGTCTAAATCCGTTGAGATGACACCGTATGAATTATGGTTTGGGAAGAAACCTAAGCTGTCGTTTCTAAAAGTTTGGGGATGCGATGCTTATGTCAAGAAACTTCAACCTGAAAAGCTCGAACCCAAGTCGGAAAAATGCGTCTTCATAGGATACCCTAAGGAAACCATTGGGTATACCTTCTACCTCAGATCCGAGGGCAAGATCTTTGTTGCCAAGAACAGGTCCTTTCTGGAGAAAGAGTTTCTCTCGAAAGAAGTAAGTGGGAGGAAAGTGGAACTTGATGAAGTACTACCTCTTGAAAGTAGCACAACTCAGGAAGATGTTCCTGTGGTGCCTGCACTGACTAGAGAGGAAACTAATGATGATGATCAAGGTACTTCGGATCAAGTTACTACTAAACTTCGTAGGTCCATGAGGACACGTTCCACACCAGAGTGGTATGGCAACCCTGTCCTGGAAATCATGTTGTTAGACAACGGTGAACCTTCGAATCATGAAGAAGCAATGGCGGGCCCAGATTCCAACAAATGGCTTGAAGCCATGCAATCCGAGATAGGATCCATGTATGAAAACAAAGTGTGAACTTTGACAGACTTGCCCGATGATCGGCGAGCGATAGAAAACAAATGGATCTTTAAGAAGAAGACGGACGCGAATGGTAATGTTACCATCTATAAAGCTCGACTTGTCGCTAAGGGTTATCGACAAGTTCAAGGGGTTGACTACGATGAGACTTTCTCTCCCGTAGCGAAGCTAAAGTCCGTCTGAATCATGTTAGCAATTGCCGCATACTATGATTATGAGATATGGCAAATGGACGTCAAAACGACATTCCTTAATGACCATCTTAAGGAAGAACTGTATATGATGCAGCCGAAAGGTTTTGTCGATCCTAAGAATGCTAACAAGGTACAAGCTCCAGCGCTCCATCTATGGGCTGGTGCAAGCATCTCGGAGTTGGAACATTCGCTTTAATGAAATGATCAAAGCATTTGGGTTTATGCAGACTTATGGAGAAGCCTGCGTTTACAAGAAAGTGAGTGGGAGCTCTGTAACATTTCTCATATTATATGTGGTGACATACTTATGATGGGAAATGATATAGAACTTTTGGACAACATTAAGGCCTACTTGAATAAGTGTTTTTCAATGAAGGACCTTGGAGAAGCTGCTTACATATTAGGCATCAAGATCTATAGAGATAGATCGAGACACCTCATAGGTCTTTCACAAAGCACATACCTTGATAAGATATTGAAGAAGTTCAATATGGATCAGTCCAAGAAGGGGTTCTTGCCTGTATTACAAGGTGTGAAATTGAGCTCGGCTCAATGTCCGACCACGGCAGAAGATAGAGAAAAGATGAGTGTCGTCCCCTATGCCTCGGCCATAGGGTCTATCATGTATGCCATGCTGTGCACCAGACCTGATGTAAACCTTGTCATAAGTTTGGTAGGAAGGTACCAAAGTAATCCTGGCATGGAACACTGGACAGTAGTCAAGAATATCCTGAAGTACCTGAAAAGGACTAAGGATATGTTTCTCGTATATGGAGGTGACGAAGAGCTCTTCGTAAAGGGTTACATCGATGCTAGCTTCGACACAGATCTGGATGACTCTAAGTCACAAACCGGATACATATATATTTTGAATGGTGGGGCAGTAAGCTGGTGCAGTTGCAAGCAAAGCGTCGTGGTGGGATCTACATGTGAAGCGGAGTACATGGCAGCCTCGGAGGCAGCGCATGAAGCAATCTGGGTGAAGGAGTTCATCACCGACCTAGGAGTCATACCTAATGCGTCGGGGCCGATCACACTCTTCTGTGACAACACTGGAGCTATTGCCCTTGCCAAGGAGCCCAGGTTTCACAAGAAGACCAGGCACATCAAGCGTCGCTTCAACTCCATTCGTGAAAATGTTCAAGATGGAGACATAGATATTTGCAAAGTGCATACGGATCTGAATGTCGCAGATCCGTTGACTAAACCTCTTCCGCGAGCAAAACATGATCAACACCAGAACTCTATGGGTGTTCAATTCATCACAATGTAACTAGATTATTGACTCTAGTGCAAGTGGGAGACTGTTGGAAATATGCCCTAGAGGCAATAATAAAATGGTTATTATTATATTTCCTTGTTCATGGTAATTGTCTTTTATTCATGCTATAATTGTGTTATCCGGAAATCGTAATACATGTGTGAATACATAGACCACAACATGTCCCTAGTAAGCCTCTAGTTGACCAGCTCATTTATCAATAGATGGTCACAGTTTCCTGACCATGGACATTGGATGTCATTGATAACGGGATCACATCATTGGGAGAATGATGTGATGGACGAGACCCAATCCTAAGCATAGCACAACATCGTGTAGTTCGTTTTCTAGAGCTTTTCCAATGTCAAGTATCATTTCCTTAGAGCATGAGATCGTGTAACTCCCGGATGTCGTAGGAGTGCTTTGGGTGTACCAAACGTCACAACGTAACTGGGTGACTATAAAGGTATACTACAGGTATGTTCGAAACTGTCTGTTGGGTTGACACAGATCGAGACTGGGATTTGTCACTCCGTATGACGGAGAGGTATCTCTGGGCCCACTCGGTAATGCATCATCATAATGAGCTCAAAGTGACTAAGTGGTTGGTCATGGGATCATGCATTATGGTACAAGTAAAGTGACTTGCCGGTAACGAGATTGAACGAGGTATTAGGATATCGACGATCGAATCTCGGGCAAGTAACGTACCGACTGACAAAGGGAATTGTATACGGGATTACATGAATCCTCGACATCGTGGTTCATTCAATGAGATCATCGTGGAACATGTGGGAGCCAATATGGGTATTCAGATCCCGCTGTTGGTTATTGGCCGGAGAGTCGTCTCGGTCATGTCTGCATGTCTCCCGAACCCGTAGGGTCTACACACTTAAGGTTCGGTGACGCTAGGGTTGTAGAGATACTAGTATGCGGTAACCCGAAAGTTGTTCGGAGTCCCGGATGAGATCCCGGATGTCACGAGGAGTTTCGGAATGGTCTGGAGGTGAAGAATTATATATAGGAAGTCCAGTTTCGGCCATCGGGAAAGTTTCGGGGGTCACCGGTATTGTACTGGGACTACCGGAAGGGTCCCGGGGGTCCACCGGGTGGGGCCACCTATCCCGGAGGGCCCCATGGGCTAAAGTGGGAGGGGAACCAGCCCCTGGTGGGCTGGTGCGCCCCCTTGGGCCACCCCTGCGCCTAGGGTTGGAAACCCTAGGGGCGAGGGGGGGGTGCCCCACTTGACTTGGGGGGCAAGTCCCCCCCCCCTAGGACGCTGCCGCCCCCCCTTGAGATGGGATCTCTAGGGGGCCGGCGCACCCCCTAGGCCCCTATATAAAGAGGGGGGAGGGAGGGCAGCCGCACCCTAGACCCTGGCGCCTCCCTCTCCCCTCTGCAACACCTCTCCCTCTCGTAGAGCTTGGCGAAGCCCTGCCGAGATCGTCGCTACTTCCGCCACCACGCTGTCGTGCTGCTATATCTCCATCTACCTCTCCCTCCCCCTTGCTGGATCAAGAAGGAGGATACGTCTTCCCCAACCGTACGTGTGTTGAACGTGGAGGTGTCGTCCGTTCGGCAGAAGGATCATCAGTGATTTGGATCACGATGAGTACGACTCCCTCAACCCTGTTCTCTTGAACGCTTCCGCGCGATCTACAAGGGTATGTAGATGCACTCCTCTATCTCGTTGCTAGATGACTCCATAGATTGATCTTGGTGAAGCGTAGAATTTTTTTATTTTCTGCAACGTTCCCCAACAGTTTTCAATGCCTAAAATCCTCAAATATTCCAGAAAAAATCATACTAAATTTGTAGGGCATTTGGAGCACTTTTATTTTCGGACTATTTTTTTAATGCATGGAAAACAGACGGATAATACTATTTTGCTTTATTTATTCTGAATAACAGAAAGTAAAAAGAGGGTACAGAAGGTTGTGCCTTCTAGTTTCATCCATCTCATGATCATCAAAATGAATCCAATAACAAGGTTGATCAAGTCTTGTTAACAAACTCATTCCGAATAACACGGAACCGGAGAAATTTCGAATAACACTAAGTTACCTCAACGGGGATATGAAAATCCCCAACAATAAGAATATCATACATTTTCGTGACAGTAGGAAGAGGAAATTCAAAACCTCCAATAATAATAGTTGGAACTTTTCCAATAGAATTGATGCTATGAACTTGAGATTGTTTCCTCAGAAAGTGTACCGTATGCTCATTACCATTAACATGAAAAGTGACATTGCCTTTGTTGCAATCAATAATAGCCCCTGCAGTATTAAGAAAAGGTCTACCAAGGATGATAGACATACTATCGTCCTCGGGAATATCAAGAATAACAAAGTCCGTTAAGATAGTGACATTTGCAACCACAACAGGCACATCCTCACAAATACCGACAGGTATAGCAGTTGATTTATCAGCCATTTGCATAATTTATTTTAATGGAGCATGGTATAGTTGGTACACCCAGATCTCCAAGTTTCTTTAGTATTCCACCCTTAAAAGTGTAATTAGCAAGCATGGTGGAAATTTCAGCTTCCGGTATCTTTCTTTTATTTGTGATGATATCCTTCACATACTTAGCATAAGGATTTACTTTCAGCATATCAGTTAAGTGCATACATAGGAAAATAGGTCTAATTATTTCAGCAAAGTGCTCAAAATCCTCATCATCCTTTGACTTGGATGGTTTAGGAGGAAAGGGCATGGGTTTCTGAACCCATGGTTCTCTTTCTCTACCGTGCTTCCTAGCAACAAAATCTCTCTTATCATAACGTTGATTCTTTGATTGTGGGTTATCAAGATCAACAGCAGGTTCAATCTCTACTTCATTGTTTTTGCTAGGTTGAGCATCAACATGAACATTATCATTAACATTATCGCTAGGTTCATGTTCATCACCTGATTGTGTTTCAACATCAGAAATAGAAATATCATTGGGATTCTCAGGTGTGTCTACAGTAGGTTCACTAGAAGCATGCAAAGTCCTATCATTTTTCTTTTTCTTCTTTTTAGAAGAATTAGGTGCCTCTAAATTATTTCTCTAAGAATCTTGCTCGATTCTCCTAGGGTTGTCACGCCCAATATGCGACCCTATCCAAGAGGAACTCGAAGGTCCCACCAAGGATAGACCCGCATATTGAAACGCTTTTGCAAGGTGGATATCATTACATCAACATTACATAATAGGTAGGGATACATACATAAGGCATACAATGCCACACGAATACAACATCATCTTACATAAGAGCACCATCCGACTACGGATGAAACATAAACAGAAACTCAAACGACATCCACCCTGCTAGCCCAGGCTGCCGACCTGGAACCTATCCCCTGATCGAAGAAGAAGCAGAAGAAGAACTCCAAAACAAGCAAACATCGTTCTCACGTCATGATCATCGCATAACCTGTACCTGCAACTGTTGTTGTAGTAATCTGTGAGCCACGAGGACTCAGCAATCCCATTACCATGGGTATCAAGACTAGCAAAGCTTAATAGGAAAGGAAGGGGTAAAGTGGTGAGGATGCAGCTGCGACTAAGCATATATGGTGGCTAGCATACGCAAATGAGAGCGAGAAGAGAACAAGCGGAACGGTCGTGAAGCTAGCAATGATCAAGAGGTGATCCTGAACTCCTACTTATGTCAAACATAACGCAAAGACCGTGTTCACTTCCCGGACTCCCCCGAAAAGAGACAATCACGGTACACACACGGTTGATGCGTTTTAATATGGATCTGGTGTCAAGTTATCTACAACCAGACATTAACAAATTCCCATCTGCCACATAACCGCGGGCACGGCTTTCGAAAGATAATACCCTGCAGGGGTGTCCCAACTTAGCCCATGATAAGCTCTCGCGATCAACGAAGGATATACCTTCTCCCAAGAAGACCCGATCAGTCTCGGAATCCTGGTTTACAAGACATTTTGACAATGGTAAAACAAGACCAGCAAAGCCGCCTGGATGTGCCGACAAATCCCGATAGGAGCTGCACATATCTCGTTCTCAGGGCACACCGGATGAGCCAGACATCGGGTTGGCATAGACCTTGGTTGCCTAGGGGCGCCGGACATCGCTCAGGTTGGACCAACACTCGGAGGAGCACTCGCCCGGGGGTGGGGGTGGGGGGGGGGGGGTAAATAAAGATGACCCTCGGACTCCGGAAACCCAAGGGAAAAGGGGCTAGGTGAGGCAAATGGTAAAACCAAGGTTGGGCCTTGCTGGAGGAGTTTTATTTAAAGCGAACTGTCAAGGGGGTCCCATAAATCACCCGACCGTGTAAGGAACGCAAAATCCGGGAACATAACACCGGTATGACGGAAACTACAGCGGCAAGAGTGGAACAAAACACCAGGCATAAGGCCGAGTCTTCCACCCTTTACCAAGTATATAGATGCATTAATAATATAAGAGATATAGTGATATCCCAACCATAATCCTTTCCACCATGGGGCAATCTTCAACTTCACCTGCAACTAACAACGCTATAAGAGGGGCTGAGCAAAGCGGTACCATATCCAAACAACGGTTTGCTAGGAAGGGTGAAAAAGGTTAGAGGCTAACATGGCAAATTGGGAGGCTTGAAGAGCAAAAGATAGGTAGCGCAGCATAGCGATAGAACGAAGCAACTAGCATAGCAATGATAGTAGTGAGATCCAAGGTAGCGGTCATCTTGCCTGAAATCCCGCAAGGAAGAAGAACGAGTCCATGAAGAAGATGAAGCCACGAAGACGAACCAAGCATAGACGAACGAATCCTCACGATTGCAACGAAACGGGAACTATCGAGAAGAAGCACACAACAAGGTAAACACGCCACACATATACATGACATGCACAACCAAGCATGACGCATGACAAAGCTACATGAAGCTACTCATGGCAAGAGATGTTTCATACAAGACCAACACATCAAAGCAAGTTTAAATGAAGCCGGAAACAACATATAACAAATCCGGTAGGTCCTCATATGCAAGTTTCAAAGTTGGTCCAGAACTAAATAAACCTTATGTTCTAGTTGTTTAACAGCAAGTTAAGATGCTCCAAGATGATCTACACGAAATTCTAGTCAAGTTTCATATAAAGTTCATTTAATTCGGAGCTACGGCCTAGAAGATATGAGCAAAACAAGTTAAACATGGCATTGATGCAAAATGCATACAAACATCGAACAAACACTCTCAAACATGGATGCAACATGATAATATGAAACTTCATGCAAAATCAAGCAAGTTTCATATAGAGCACACTCAAAACGGAGCAACGGTTCAACACATACACTCTATACAAGTTTAAAGGACAAGCTGTCCAAAACAACAACTAGGCATCTAGCAAGCATCAAAACAATAAGCTACATCACCTAAACATAAGAACAAAAGGCATGGGCATGAATTACAGGTAAATCATGACAAAACATGAACACTGAGCTATCTCCAGAAACAACTGGAACATGCTCAAAAGGACATGGCAAGATTGCAAATTATAACAGTTTACAGACTTGGCAGAAATAACATCAGGTTGCAATGTTTAGAGCTATCAAACAACATGCTACAGGAACTTAACATGGCAAACAAAGGCATGGCATGATACTACTAAATTCATAGAACAAAAGTCTCTTACTGACCATGAGCCAAAAGGGCACAGAAAATATGATGGCGCCCATGTAAACATGGCAAATGATATGACAGATTCATACATGGCAGGAACAACAATAATAGGCATGTTGGTGAGCTTGAACCACAAACCACAGAGCAATACATGGCATAGCAAGGTAACCAACAGTAAGAATACATGTTTGTGAAGCTAAGCATGTCAAAAACAAGTCCATAGCATGATTGGATCACTAACAACAATCATGGCAACATTGAACTTAATGTTAACAGGCTGACAGAAACATTATTTAGCAAGTTTGGAGCAAGATAATAACATGTTGCAGCAGGCTATAAATGCAACCAGGGGCATGAATGGATACATCATGATATGTATAACAAAACATCCTTAGTGAACATCTCCAGATTATGCATAGAATGACTTGTAGCAGCAGGTTTGCATAGCATCATAATATAACAGAATCAGTCTAGCAAAACAGCAACAGCAAGTACCCCACTTCACGAACTCGATGCACTCATTACTAGAATCACAAAAATACATGGGTGGCACCACTGTAAAGATGGCATGGCATACTTCAAAACACATGTAGACATCAAGGTCATAAGATGCACACACAAAATGCAATGAAAAATACAAAACAACAAGTTATAACAGTTTCAGCAGGTTAACATCACATAGCTCTCTTGCAACGATGATTAGGGCATAAAGATGAACTCAAACAAGCATGGCATAATGGAAATAATGTAGAGCACATCATGATGAACATTTTGATATATCATGCATGCAAAACGGAGCTATATGCATGGAGATATGACAGGTCAAAGTAGGCACCAGAATGCTGAAAATCTCAGGGACTAGGTGGATTTTACCCTCGCGAGAAGTCAACGCGGGACGAGACGGAGCGGGACGGAGGGATCCGGGTCACGAGACGGCGTTTGGTTCGGGGAACGGGTGGATCTCATCCACCCCGGCTCCGGCTCCGGTGAGGCGGCTCCGGCGAGGAGCTCCAGCGAGGAGGAGGCCGATGGGGGCGCGGGACAGCGCCGCGGAGGCTCCGGACTGCCGGATCCGATCCGGCCAAACCGGATCCGCGGAGACGGCGGTGGCGGCGGGGCGGCGAGGTAGCGGACGACAGAGGCGCACGGGCGCGGGGCGTCCGGCGGCAGAGGCGGCTCTGGGACGCGCGGGGACGGGCGCGGGGCTGGCAGCGCGGGTCGCGCAGGCTAGGAGGCGCAGGCGGGCGGCGGCAAGGTCGCCGGCGGGGAGCGGCGGGGTGGCGGCGAGGGCGCTCGCCGACGGCGGGCACGGCGGCCTGCTGCGGGGTTGAAGGGAGGCGCAGGCGCGGGCGAGCGGCCCGTTCGGCGGCGCGCGGGCTCGTGTGGGCCCACTTCGGGCCTCGCGGGCCGCGGCGGTGGAGGCGGAGGAGGCCACATGGCAGCACAGGGTTGGTTGCGGGCGCGGTGGCGGATGCGTCCGGCCGTCGGCGGACATGTCCGGTGGCACGGAGGGAGGAAGGAGCTAGGGTTAGGGGATTCATCCGCGAAAAATGGAGGGGGAGGACATATTTATAGATAGAGGGAGCTAGGAGACTCCAAATGGGGTGTGGTTTTCGCCCACACGATCGTGATCGAACGAACGAGAGCGTGGAGGGGTTTTGGATGGGTTATTGGGCCACTTTGTAGGGGTGTTGGGCTGCAACACAAAGAGGCTTTACATTTACCCGGTTAACCGTTGGAGTACCAAACAACCTCCAAATGGCACGAAACTTGACAGGCGGTCTATCGGTGGTGTACCAAGGCCGCTTGGCAAACCTCGGGCCATTCCGAGAACGTTTCACACCCGCACACGAAAAGAGGCAAAAGGGGGCGCCGGGGGACATAGGAGTGTCGGATTGCAAAACAGACAACGGGGAAAATGCTCAGATGCATGAGACGAACATGTATGCAAAATGAGGTGCACATGATGACATGATAAAATGCAACACGCAAGCAAATGACATGGCAATGACGGCGAATAACTGGCAGACACCTGGCGCATCGAATCCGGGGCGTTACAACTCTCCTCCACTAACAGGAGATCTCGTCCCGAGATCTTAGGACCGAGACAGAAGGGAAAAGGGATGAGGTGAAACAAAAAACTCAAGAGAAGAAGCAAAGAATCGAGAGGATTCGAGAAGAAGAGGGGAACGACGAGAATGACGAGAATCGAAAGCTCACGGAATCAGATAGACTATGAAACCACTCCGGTTAGAACGAGATAAGAAACGAATAAGACTGAAAGGATTAGGCAGCACTCCGGCTGAAACATGGATGAATAGAAAACGAGCTTGAGAGGATGGAATGATACTTGATGAAGACATGAGACAAAACCTCCGGAAAGAATTGAAAGAGTTGAATGAAAAGAACGGAGAAGAAAATGACAACTTGTGCCACGAATGAAATTGAAAGCATCTTTAGAAGGAAGGTTTAAATGGAGTTGTTGAGAAGAACAACAACGAAAAGAATAAGCTTGTTGTGGACTTATGGATAACATCTCAAAATCATAAGGTGATAATCGGCCACAAATGGAAATGATTGGATGGCTGAGAAGAACGAAGAAATGCAAAACTCCACTTTAAAAGAAATACAGAGAATTAATTGCACTTCGAGACGCGAGAAGAAAAGATACTTGAATTCCACCAACACGAATCTTGATGAACTCTTGAAGAATGAATTAAATCATGAAGAAGCACCATGAAGAACTCCGATGACAAAAAGGATGATGAGATAGAAATGAAGGATGAAAGAATAAAATTCAAGCCTTGTGATGATTTAGATGGAGGTTCCGACGAAATGGCCGAGGAAATTTGAACTCCGGAAAAGAAAAGATGAAAACACTTGGAACTAGAATTTATTCAACAAGAACAAACTCCGAAGGAAAGGAATAATCACTTGGATGAAATAAGAATAAGATTTACTGTATGCTTATCCTTCATCAAATTAAATTGATGACAAGTAATGGATTTAGCATACTACTTATTCTTCTTGAAGAGGATTGAGAAGTGACATATCGCAAACTTGAGAAGGTCTTCATGAACCACCGGTAGGATTGAAAAGAACGAAAGGATTAAAATGATAATCAAGGAAAAAGAATCTGAAAGAACCACCGTTAGAATTCGGAAATGACTGACGAAAGAGAATGAATCACTGGGAAGAATTAGAAGAACCAATATGCTCGAGGGGATTTAGATGCAAAAGAATGAAGAGATCACAAACCGATTAAAGTGTATTTGACAGATGCACAGGGATAATTGGATAACGGTAGATGAAATGTGAGGATAAAGAATTCTTCTGGAACGATGGCCTCCGGTGAAAAGGAA
This sequence comes from Triticum aestivum, assembly GCF_018294505.1. NCBI lineage: Eukaryota > Viridiplantae > Streptophyta > Magnoliopsida > Poales > Poaceae > Triticum > Triticum aestivum. The sequence goes on along the minus strand of NC_057813.1, from coordinate 150,107,579 downwards.
TGAAAGAAAACTCCTGACATACTTCGGATGGTTAAGAAAAGAATATCTGACAAATGGAATAATTCGAGACGATAGCATGAAACTAGAACCACGAATCTTCGGGAGAACGGGCAAGATTTAGAGGAAAAACTCTTCTTCGGTCTTCAAATGACGACGAGAAACACCACCAAAATTACTGAGATACTCCGGGAGAATGAGAAGAGAAGAGGTGGAGCCAACAATGAAAAGAATTTGAAAGCGATCTTGGAGAAGGCATGTGACTGATGAAATCCCTTCTTACGCCACAATTGAAAAGAATTGAGAAAAACTCCGGGGGAATTAGAAGAGTCAGGTAAGATCCTGGGAAAAGACTTGAGGCTTAGGGCCCACTAAAAGAGAAAACACCGTTGGAAAGGACTGTTGAACAGGTAGATGATGCACCGGAACAATTTAAAATATCTGAATGAGGTGACAACCTCGAATTAATTGAAACATAGACGAATCTCCTGAGATGTCTTCAGCACTCCAAAATGATAAACTGGCGAGAGGCGAACGAGCAGGGAAAACACTTGAGCCGAGGGAAAGAATATAATCACTACCAAAAATTAGAATTGGATCCACCGGGGAAGAAAAAGAGATGAAGAATGTCGAACATCACGAGAATTCACCGGTTGAAATGGTTGAGGGAAGACTGAAGAGGCTCCATACGAATGAAAATTGATGGTCGAGAGAGACTCAAACTCTAGGAAGAAAAAGGGTGGGAGGGCGGGAAAACAAAGGCACCTAGAGGGGAGAATCGACGAATAACTTGAAGAGAAAACACCGGTTGAAAGAATGCAAAGACTTTGCACGAGTAGGAAGGATACTCGATTACGGACTCCGGTTCTAAGGAGAAAAAAGGGGTGGGCGGGTGGGAAAAGAAAACAACTAAGGATTGAACTTGGCAAAGAAGAAGAGGCTCGAGTCAACTTGATGAGAAATGCACCGGATCAAAAGAGCCGAGAAACAACGATCGAAAAACCAACTGCGTGATCCTAAAGAAAAAAATTGAAGGGGAAGAGGAGTAAGTCAAAACACCTACGTCAAGATTCCTCACCAGAGCGATGAAGGGGCTGAGGAGTAAAAAGAATTCCTACTCTCTGATATAACTAAACTCCGAAAACAGTTTTCTTCTAGACTCAACAACGGCCAAACTACACGATCAATCAAGGGGGCTCCTAGGGTCAGTCGAGGCTCTGATACCAACTTGTCACGCCCAATCTGCGACCCTATCCAAGAGGAACTCGAAGGTCCCACCAATGATAGACCCGCATATTGAAACGCTTTTGCAAGGTGGATATCATTACATCAACATTACATAATAGGTAGGGATACATACATAAGGCATACAATGCCACACGAATACAACATCATCTTACATAAGAGCACCATCCGACTACGGATGAAACATAAACATAAACTCAAACGACATCCACCCTGCTAGCCCAGGCTGCCGACCTGGAACCTATCCCCTGATCGAAGAAGAAGCAGAAGAAGAACTCCAAAACAAGCAAACATCGCTCTCGCGTCATGATCATCGCATAACCTGTACCTGCAACTGTTGTTGTAGTAATCTGTGAGCCACGAGGACTCAGCAATCCCATTACCATGGGTATCAAGACTAGCAAAGCTTAATGGGAAAGGAAGGGGTAAAGTGGTGAGGTTGCAGCAGCGACTAAGCATATATGGTGGCTAACATACGCAAATGAGAGCGAGAAGAGAACAAGCGGAACGGTCGTGAAGCTAGCAATGATCAAGAGGTGATCCTGAACTCCTACTTACGTCAAACATAACCCAAAGACCGTGTTCACTTCCCGGACTCCGCCGAAAAGAGACCATCACGGCTACACACACGGTTGATGCGTTTTAATTCGGATCTGGTGTCAAGTTATCTACAACCAGACATTAACAAATTCCCATCTGCCACATAACCGCGGGCACGGCTTTCGAAAGATAATACCCTGCAGGGGTGTCCCAACTTAGCCCATGATAAGCTCTCGCGATCAACGAAGGATATACCTTCTCCCAGGAAGACCCGATCAGTCTCGGAATCCCGGTTTACAAGACATTTCGACAATGGTAAAACAAGACCAGCAAAGCCGCCCGGATGTGCCGACAAATCCCGATAGGAGCTGCACATATCTTGTTCTCAGGGCACACCGGATGAGCCAGACATCGGGTTGGCATAGACCCTGGTTGCCTAGGGGGCGCCGGACATCGCTCAGGTTGGACCAACACTCGGAGGAGCACTGGCCCGGGGGGGGGGGTAAATAAAGATGACCCTCGGGCTCCGGAAACCCAAGGGAAAAAGGGCTAGGTGAGGCAAATGGTAAAACCAAGGTTGGGCCTTGCTGGAGGAGTTTTATTCAAAGCGAACTGTCAAGGGGGTCCCATAAATCACCCGACCGCGTAAGGAACGCAAAATCCGGGAACATAACACCAGTATGACGGAAACTACGGCGGCAAGAGTGGAACAAAACACCAGGCATAAGGCCGAGTCTTCCACCCTTTACCAAGTATATAGATGCATTAATAATATAAGAGATATAGTGATATCCCAACCATAATCCTGTCCACCATGGGGCAATCTTCAACTTCACCTGCAACTAACAACGCTATAAGAGGGGCTGAGCAAAGCGGTACCATAGCCAAACAACGGTTTGCTAGGAAGGGTGAAAAAGGTTAGAGGCTGACATGGCAAATTGGGAGGCTTGAAGAGCAAAAGATAGGTAGCGCAGCATAGCGATAGAACGAAGCAACTAGCATATCAATGATAGTAGTGAGATCCAAGGTAGCGGTCATCTTGACTGAAATCCCGCAAGGAAGAAGAACGAGTCCATGAAGAAGATGAAGCCATGAAGACGAACCAAGCGTAGACGAACGAATCCTCACGATCGCAACGAAACGGGAACTATCAAGAAGAAGCACACAACAAGGTAAACACACCACACATATACATGACATGATGCACAACCAAGTATGACGCATGACAAAGCTACATGAAGCTACTCATGGCAAGAGATGTTGCATACAAGACTAACACATCAAACCAAGTTTAAATGAAGCCGGAAACAACATATAACAAATCCGGTAGGTCCTCATATGCAAGTTTCAAAGTTGGTCCAGAACTAAATAAACCTTATGTTCTATTTGTTTAACAGCAAGTTAAGATGCTCCAAGATAATCTACACAAAATTCTAGTCAAGTTTCATATAAAGTTCATTTAATTCGGAGCTACGGCCTAGAAGATATGAGCAAAACAAGTTAAACATGGCATTGATGCAAAATGCATACAAACATCGAACAAACACTCTCAAACATGGATGCAACATGATAATATGAAACTTCATGCAAAATCAAGCAAGTTTCATATAGAGCACACTCAAAACGGAGCAACGGTTCAACACATACACTCTATACAAGTTTAAAGGACAAGCTGTCCAAAACAACAACTAGGCATCTAGCAAGCATCAAAACAATAAGCTACATCACCTAAACATAAGAACAAAAGGCATGGGCATGAATTACAGGTAAATCATGACAAAACATGAACACTGAGCTATCTCCAGAAACAACTAGAACATGCTCAAAAGGACATGGCAAGATTGCAAATTATAACAGTTTACAGACTTGGCAGAAATAACATCAGGTTGCAATGTTTAGAGCTATCAAACAACATGCTACAGGAACTTAACATGGCAAACAAAGGCATGGCATGATACTACTAAATTCATAGAACAAAAGTCTCTTACTGACCATGAGCCAAAAGGGCACAGAAAATATGATGGCGCCCATGTAAACATGGCAAATGATATGACAGATTCATACATGGCAGGAACAACAATAATAGGCATGTTGGTGAGCTTGAACCACTCACCACAGAGCAATACATGGCTTAGGAAGGCAACCAACAGTAAGAATACATGTTTGTGAAGCTAAGAATGTCAAGAACAAGTCCATAGCATGATTGGATCACTAACAACAATCATGGCAACATTGAACTTAATGTTAATAGGCTGACAGAAACATTATTTAGCAAGTTTGGAGCAAGATAATAACATGTTGCAGCAGGCTATAAATGCAACCAGGGGCATGAATGGATACATCATGACATTTTTAACAAAACATCCTTAGTGAACATCTCCAGATTATGCATAGAATGACTTGTAGCAGCAGGTTTACATAGCATCATAATATAACAGAATCAGTCTAGCAAAACAGCAACAGCAAGTACCCCACTTCACGAACTCAATGCACTCATTACAAGAATCACAAAAATACATGGATGGCACCACTGTAAAGATGGCATGGCATACTTCAAAACACATGTAGACATCAAGCTCATAAGATGCACACACAAAATGCAATGAAAAATACAAAACAGCAAGTTATAACAGTTTCAGCAGGTTAACATCACATAGCACTCTTGCAACGATGATTAGGGCATCAAGATGAACTCAAACAAGCATGGCACAATGGAATGAAATGTAGAGCACAACATGGTGAACATTTTTATATATCATGCACGCAAAACGGAGCTATATGCACGGAGATATGACAGGTCAAAGTAGGCACCAGAATGCTGAAAATCTCAGGGACTAGGTGGATTTTACCCTCGCGAGAAGTCAACGCGGGATGAGACGGAGCGGGACGGAGGGATCCGGGTCGCGGGACGGCGTTTGGTTTGGGGAACGGGTGGATCTCATCCACCCCGGCCCCGGCGACGGCGAGGCGGCTCCGGCGAGGACCTCCAGCGAGGAGGAGGCCGGTGGGGGCGCGGGACAGCGCCGGGGAGGCTCCGAACTGCCGGATCCGGTCCGGCCCGACCGGATCTGCGCCAACGGCGGTGGCGGCACGGGGTCGGAGCCCGGCGGCGGCAGGGCAGCGGCCGACAGAGGCGCGCGGGCGCGGGGCGTCCGTCGGTGGAGGCGACTCTGGGACGCGCGAGGACGGGCGCGGGGCTGGCGGCGTGGGTCGCACGGGCCGGGAGGCGCAGCCGGGCAGCGGCAAGGTCGCCGGCGGGGAGCGGCGGGGCGGCGGCGAGGGCGCTCGCCGCCGGCGGGCACGGCGGCCGGCGGCGGGGTGGAAGGGAGGCACGGGCGCGGGCGAGCGGCCCGGTGGGCGTCGCGCGGGCTCGCTTGGGCCCACTTCGGGCCCCGCAGGCCGCGGCGGTGGAGGCGGAGGAGGCCACATGGCAGCATGGGGTTGGCTGCGGGCGCGGTGGCGGAAGGGTCCGGCCGTCGGCGGACATGTCCGGCGGCGCGGAGGGAGGAAGGAGCTAGGGTTAGGGGATTCATCCGCGAAAAATGGAGGGGGAGGACCTATTTATAGATAGAGGGAGCTAGGAGACTCCAAATGGGGTAAGGTTTTCGCCCACATGATCGTGATCGAACGACCGAGAGCGTGGAGGGGGTTTGGATGGGTTATTGGGCCACTTTGGAGGGGTATTGGGCTGCAACACAAAGAGGCTTTACGGTTACCCGGTTAACCGTTGGAGTACCAAACAACCTCCAAATGGCACGGAACTTGACAGGCGGTCTACCGGTGGTGTATCAAGGCCGCTTGGCAAACCTCGGGCCATTCCGAGAACATTGAACACACGCACATGGAAAGAGGCAAAAGGGGGCGCCGGGGGACATAGGAGTGTCGGATTGCAAAACGGACAATGGGGAAAATGCTCGGATGCATGAGACGAACACGTATGCAAAATGAGATGCACATGATGACATGATAAAATGCAACACACAAGAAAATGACATGGCAATGACGGCGAATAACTAGCAGACACCTGGCGTATCGGATCCGGGGCGTTACAACTCTCCTCCACTAACAAGAGATCTCGTCCCGAGATCTTAGGACCGATACGGAAGGGAAAAGGGATGAGGTGAAACAAAAAACTCAAGACAAGAAGCAAAGAATCGAGAGCATTCGAGAAGAAGAGGGGAACGACGAGAATGGCGAGAATCAAAAGCTCACGGAATCAGATAGACTTTGAAACCACTCCGGTTAGAACGAGATAAGAAACGAATAAGACTGAAAGGATTAGGCAGCACTCTGGCTGAAACATGGATGAATAGAAAACGAGCTTGAGAGGGGAATGATACTTGATGAAGACATGACACAAAACCTCCGAAAAGAATTGAAAGAGTTGAATGAAAAGAACGGAGAAGAAAATGGCAACTTGTGCCACGAATGAAATTGAAAGCATCTTTAGAAGGAAGGTTTAAACAGAGTTGTTGAGAAGAACAACAACGAAAAGAATAAGCTTGTTGTGGACTTATGGATAACATCTCAAAGTCATAAGGTGATAATCGGCCACAAATGGAAATGATTGGATGGCTGAGAAGAACGAAGAAATGCAAAACTCCACTTCAAAAGAAATACGGAGAATTAATTGCACTTCGAGACGCGAGAAGAAAAGATACTTGAATTCCACCAACACGAGTCTTGATGAACTCTTGAAGAATGAATTAAATCATGAAGAATCACCATGAAGAACTCCGGTGACAAAAAGGATGATGAGATAGAAATGAAGGATGAAAGAATAAAGATTCAAGCCTTGCGATGATTTAGATGGAGGTTCCGACGAAATGGCCGAGGAAATTTGAACTCCGGAAAAGAAAAGATGAAAACACTTGGAACTAGAATTTATTCAACAAGAACAAACTCCGAAGGAAAGGAATAATCACTTGGATGAAATAAGAATAAGATTTATTGTATGCTTATCCTTCATCAAATTAAATTGATGACAAGTAATGGATTTATCAAACTACTTATTCTTCTTGAAGAGGATTGAGAAGTGGCATATCGCAAACTTGAGAAGGTCTTCATGAACCACCGGTAGGATTGAAAAGAACGAAAGGATTAAAATGATAATCAAGGAAAAAGAATCTGAAAGAACCACCTTAGAATTCAGAAATGACTGACGAAAGAGAATGAATCACCGGGAAGAATTAGAAGAACCAATATGCTCGAGGGGATTTAGATGCAAAAGAATGAAGAGATAACAAGCGGATTAAAGTATATTTGACAGATGCACCGGGATAATTGGATAACGGTAGATGAAATGTGAGGACAAAGAATTCTTCTGGAACGATGGCCTCCGGTGAAAAGGAATGGAAAAACAACTCCTAACATACTCCGGATGGTTAAGAAAAGAATATCTGACAAATGGAATAATTCGAGACGATAGCATGAAACTAGAACCACGAATCTTCGGGAGAACGGGCAAGATTTAGAGGAAAAACTCTTCTTCGGTCTTCAAATGACGACGAGAAACACCACCAAAAGTACTGAGATACTCCGGGAGAATGAGAAGCGAAGAGGTTGAGCCAAAAATGAAAAGAATTTGAAAGCGATCTTGGAGAAGGCATGTGACTGATGAAATCCCTTCTTATGCCACAATTGAAAAGAATTGAGAAAAACTCCGGGGGAATTAGAAGAGTCATGTAAGATCCTGGGAAAAGACTTGTGGCTTAGGGCCCACTAAAAGAGAAAACACCATTGGAAAGGATTGTTGAATAGGTAGATGATGCACCGGAACAATTTAAAATATCTGAATGAGGTGACAACCTCGAATTAATTGGAACACAGACGAATCTCCTGAGATGTCTTCAACACTCCGAAATGATAAACTGGCGAGAGGCGAATGAGCAGGGAAAACACTTGAGCCGAGGGAAAGAATATAATCACTACCGAAAATTAGAATTGAATCCACCGGGGAAGAAAAAGAGATGAAGAATGTCGAACATCACGAGAAGTCACCGGTTGAAATGGTTGAGGGAAGACTGAAGAGGCTCCGTACGAATGAAAATTGATGGTCGAGAGAGACTCAAACTCCAGGAAGAAAAAGGGTGGGAGGGCGGGAAAACAAAGGCACCTAGAGGGGAGAATCGACGAATAACTTGAAGAGAAAACACCGGTTGAAAGAATGCAAAGACTTCGCACGAGTAGGAAGGATACTCGATTACGGACTCCGGTTCCGAGGAGAAAAAAGGGGTGGGCGGGTGGGAAAAGAAAACAACTGAGGATTGAACTTGGCAAAGAAGAAGAGGCTCGAGTCAAGTTGATGAGAAATGCACCGGATCAAAAGAGCTGAGAAACAACGATCAAAAAACCAACTGCGTGATCCTAAAGAAAAAAATTGAAGGGGAAGAGGAGTAAGTCAAAACACCTACGTCAAGATTCCTCACCAGAGCGACGAAGGGGCTGAGGAGTAAAAAGAATTCCTACTCTCCGATATAACTAAACTCCGAAAACAATTTTCTTCTAGACTCAACAACGGCCAAACTACACGATCAATCAAGGGGGCTCCTAGGGTCGGTCGAGGCTCTGATACCAACTTGTCACGCCCAATATGCGACCCTATCCAAGAGGAACTCGAAGGTCCCACCAAGGATAGACCCGCATATTGAAACGCTTTTGCAAGGTGGATATCATTACATCAACATTACATAATAGGTAGGGATACATACATAAGGCATGCAATGCCACACGAATACAACATCATCTTACATAAGAGCACCATCCGACTACGGATGAAACATAAACAGAAACTGAAACGACATCCACCCTACTAGCCCAGGCTGCCGACCTGGAACCTATCCCCTGATCGAAGAAGAAGCAGAAGAAGAACTCCAAAACAAGCAAACATCGCTCTCACGTCATGATCATTGCATAACCTGTACCTGCAACTATTGTTGTAGTAATCTGTGAGCCACAAGGACTCAGCAATCCCATTACCATGGGTATCAAGACTAGAAAAGCTTAATGGGAAAGGAAGGGGTAAAGTGGTGAGGATGCAGCAGCGACTAAGCATATATGGTGGCTAGCATACGCAAATGAGAGCGAGAAGAGAACAAGCGGAATGGTCGTGAAGCTAGAAATGATCAAGAGGTGATCCTGAACTCCTACTTACGTCAAACATAACGCAAAGACCTTGTTCACTTCCCGGACTCCGCCGAAAAGAGACCATCACGGTACACACACGGTTGATGCGTTTTAATACGGATCTGGTGTCAAGTTATCTACAACCGGACTTTAACAAATTCCCATCTGCCACATAACCGCGGGCACGGCTTTCGAAAGAAAATACCCTGCAGGGGTATCCCAACTTATCCCATGATAAGCTCTCGCGATCAACGAAGGATATACCTTCTCCCAGGAAGACCCGATCAGTCTCGGAATCCCGGTTTACAAGACATTTCGACAATGGTAAAACAAGACCAGCAAAGCCGTCCGGATGTGCCGAAAAATCCCGATAGGAGCTGCACATATCTCGTTCTCGGGGCACACCGGATGAGCCAGATGTCGGGTTGGCATAGACCCTGGTTGCCCAGGGGGCGCCGGACATCGCTCAGGTTGGACCAACACTCGGAGGAGCACTGGCCCGAGGGGGTAAATAAAGATGACCCTCGGGCTCCGAAAGCCCAAGGGAAAAAGGGCTAGGTGAGGCAAATGGTAAAACCAAGGTTGGGCCTTGCTGGAGGAGTTTTATTCAAAGCGAACTATCAAGGGGGTCCCATAAATCACCCGACCGTGTAAGGAATGCAAAATCCGGGAACATAACACCGGTATGACGGAAACTACAGCGGCAAGAGTGGAACAAAACACCAGGCATAAGGCCGAGTCTTCCACCCTTTACCAAGTATATAGATGCATTAATAATATAAGAGATATAGTGATATCCCAACCATAATCCTGTCCACCATGGGGCAATCTTCAACTTCACCTGCAACTAACAACGCTATAAGAGGGGCTGAGCAAAGCGGTGCCATAGCCAAACAATGGTTTGCTAGGAAGGGTGAAAAAGGTTAGAGGCTGACATGGCAAATTGGGAGGCTTGACGAGCAAAAGATAGGTAGCGCAACATAGCGATAGAACGAAGCAACTAGCATAGCAATGATAGTAGTGAGATCCAAGGTAGCGGTCATCTTGCCTGAAATCCCGCAAGGAAGAAGAACGAGTCCATGAAGAAGATGAAGCCACGAAGACGAACCAAGCGTAGACGAACGAATCCTCACGATCGCAACGAAACGGGAACTATCAAGAAGAAGAACACAACAAGGTAAAAACGCCACACATATACATGACATGATGCACAACCAAGCATGACACATGACAAAGCTACATGAATCTACTCATGGCAAGAGATGTTGCATACAAGACCAACACATCAAAGCAAGTTTAAATGAAGCCGGAAACAACATATAACAAATCCGGTAGGTCCTGATATGCAAGTTTCAAAGTTGGTCTAGAACTGAATAAACCTTATGTTCCAGTTGTTAAACAGCAAGTTAAGATGCACCAAGATGATCTACACGAAATTCCAGTCAAGTTTCATATAAAGTTCATTTAATTTGGAGCTACGGCCTAGAAGATATGAGCAAAACAAGTTAAACATGGCATTGATGCAAAATGCATACAAACATCAAACAAACACTCTCAAACATGGATGCAACATGATAATATGAAACTTCATGCAAAATCAAGCAAGTTTCATATAGAGCACACTCAAAATGGAGCAACGGTTCAACACATACACTCTATACAAGTTTAAAGGACAAGCTGTCCAAAACAGCAACTAGGCATCTAGCAAGCACCAAAACAATAAGATACAGCACCTAAGCATAAGAACAAAAGGCATGGGCATGAAGTACAGGTAAAGCATGACAAAACATGAAAGCTGAGCTATCTCCAGAAACAACTAGAACATGCTCAAAAGGACATGACAAGATTGCCAATTATAACAGTTTACAGACTTGGCAGAAATAACATCAGGTTGCAATATTTACAGCTATCAAACAACATGCTACAGGAACTTAACATGGCAAAGAAAGGCATGTAATGATACTACTAAATTCATAGAACAAAAGTCCCTTACTGACCATGAGCCAAAAGGGCACAGAAAATATGATGGCGCCCATGTAAACATGGCAAATGATATGACTGATTCATACATGGCAGGAACAACAATAAGTAGGCATGTTGGTGAGCTTGAACCACTCACCATAGAGCAATACATGGCATAGCAAGGCAATCAACAGTAATAATACTCCCTCCGTCCAGAAATACTTGTCGCGGAAATGCATAAAAATGGATGTATCTAGAACTAAAATGCATCTAGATACATCCATTCCTCCGACAAGTATTTTCGGACGGAGGGAGTACATGTTTGTGAAGCTAAGCATGTCAAGAACAAGTCCATAGCATGATTGGATCACTAACAACAATCATGGCAACATTGAACTTAATGTTAACAGGCTGACAGCAACATTATTTAGCAAGTTTGGAGAAAGATAATAACATGTTTCAGCAGGCTATAAATGCAACCAGGGGCATGAATGGATAGATCATGACATGTATAACAAAACATCCTTAGTGAACATCTCCAGATTATGCATAGAATGACATGTAGCAGCAGGTTTACATAGCATCATAATATAACAGAATCAGTCTAGCAAAACAGCAACAGCAAGTACCCCACTTCAGGAACTCGATGCACTCATTACAAGAATCACAAAAATACATGGATGGCACCACTGTAAAGATGGCATGGCATACTTCAAAACACATGTAGACATCAGGCTCATAAGATGCACACACAAAATGCAATGAAAAAGACAAAACAACAAGTTATAACAGTTTCAGCAGGTTAACATCACATAGCACTCTTGCAACGATTATTAGGGCATCAAGATGAACTCAAACAAGCATGGCACAATGGAATGAAATGTAGAGCACATCATGATGAACATTTTGATATATCATGCACGCAAAACGGAGCTATATGCACGGAGATATGACAGGTCAAAATAGTCACCAGAATGCTGAAAATCTCAGGGACTGTGGATTTTACCCTCGCGAGAAGTCAACGCGGGACGAGACGGAGTGGGACGGAGGGATCCGGGTCGCGGGACGGCATTTGGTTCGGGGAACGGGTGGATCTCATCCACCCCGGCTCCGGCGACAGCGAGGCGGCTCCGGCGAGGAGCTCTGGCGAGGAGGAGGCCAGTGGGGGCGCGGGACAGCGCCGGGGAGGCTCCGGACTGCCGGATCCGGTCCGGCCCGACCGGATCCGCGGCGCCGGCGGCGCCGGCACGGGGTCGGAGCCCGACAACGGCGGGGCGGCGAGGCAGCAGCCGACGGAGGCGCACGGGCGCTGGGCGTCCGACGGCAGAGGCGGCTCTGGGACGCGCGGGGACGGGCGCGGGGCTGGCGGAGCGGGTCGCGCGGGCCGGGAGGCGTAGCCGGGCGGCGGCGAGGGCGCTCGCCGGCGGCAGGCATGGCGGCCGGCAGCGGGGTCGAAGGGAGGCGTGTGCGCGGGCGAGCGGCCCGGCCGGCAGCGCGCGGGCTCGCGCGGCCCCGCTTCGGGCCCCGCGGGCCGCGGCGGTGGAGGAGGAGGAGGCCATGTGGCAGCATGGGGTTGGCTGCGGGCGTGGTGGCGGACGCGTCCGGCCGTCGGCGGACATGTCCGGCGGCGCGGAGGGAGGAAGGAGCTAGGGTTAGGGGATTCATCCGTGAAAAATGGAGGGGGAAGACCTATTTATAGATAGAGGGAGCTATGAGACTCCAAATGGGGTGTGGTTTTCACCCACACGATCGTGATCGAACGATCGAGAGCATGGAGGGGGTTTGGATGGGTTATTGGGCCTCTTTGGAGGGGTGTTGGGCTGCAACACAAAGAGGCTTTATGGTTACCCGGTTAACCGTTGGAGTACCAAACAACCTCCAAATGGCACGAAACTTGATAGGCGGTCTACCGATGGTGTACCAAGGCCGCTTGGCAAACCTCGGGCCATTCCGAGAACGTTTAATACCCACACACGAAAAGAGGCAAAAGGGGGCGCCGGGGGACATAGGAGTGTCGGATTGCAAAACAGACAACGGGGAAAGTGCTCGGATGCATGAGACGAACACGTATGCAAAATGAGATGCACATGATGACATGATAAAATGCAACACGCAAGCAAATGACATGGCAATGACGGCGAATAACTGGTAGACACCTGGCGCATCGAATCCGGGGCGTTACAAGGGTGGCCTTCAGGATACAAAGGTTCCTGAGTCATTATACCAGTTCTAGTAGCCACTCTAACAGCAAAGTCATTTTTATTATTTAATTCCTCAAGCAAATCATTTTGAGCTTTATTTACTTGCTTAGCTTGAGTAGAAACCATAGAAGCATATTTGCTAACGAGTTTGAGTTCATCTTTAACTCTAGCCAGATTGTCACTTACGCGTCCTATCTCGAAGGCATTATTCTTTAAATCTCTACCAACATAAGCATTAAAACTTTCTTGTCCAGCCATAAAGTCATAAAATTCATCTAAGCATGGGCTATGAAATTTAGTAGAGGGGATTTCAACTTTATCATAGCTATAGAGAGAATTTACCTTTACTACCTGTGTCGGGTTATCAAGACAATGTGGTTCTTCAACAGGCGGTATATTAAGACCATGTATTTCTTCAATAGGAGGTAAATTCTTAACATCTTCAGCTTTAATACCTTTTTCTTTCATGATTTCTTTGCCTCTTGCATATCTTCAGACTAAGAAATAAAAGACCTCTCTTCTTCGGAGTGGGTTTAGGAATAGGCTCAGGAATTGGCTTAATTGGTTCAGGAATTGCCTCAGGAATTGGCTCAGGAAGAGTCCAATTATTTTCATTAGTCAACATATTATTCTATAATATTTCAGCTTCGTCGACTGTTCTTTCCCTGAAAACACAACCAGCACAACTATCCAAGTAGTCCTTGGAAGCATCGGTTAGTCCATTATAAAAGATATCAAGTATTTCATTTTTCTTGAGAGGATGATCAGGCAAAGCATTAAGTAACTGGAGAAGCCTCCCCCAAGCTTGTGGGAGACTCTCTTCTTTGATTTGCACAAAATTATATATTTCCCGCAAGGCAAATTGTTTCTTATGAGCAGGGAAATATTTAGCAGAAAAGTAATAAATCATATCCTGGGGACTACGTACACAACCAGGAGCAAGAGAATTATACCAAGTCTTAGCATCACCCTTTAATGAGAACGGAAATATCTTAAGGATATAATAATAGCGAGACTTCTCATCATGAGTAAACAGGGTGGCTATATCATTCAACTTGGTAAGATGTGCCACAACAGATTCAGATTCAAGGCCATAAAAAGGATCAGATTCAACTAAAGTAATAATTTCAGGATCAACAAAGAATTCATAATCCTTATCACTAACACAGATAGGTGAAGTAGCAAAAGCAGGGTCAGGTTTCATTCTAGCATTAAGAGACTGCCGCTTCCATTTAGCTAATAATTTCTTAAGATCGTATCTATCATTGCAAGCAAAGATCTCCCTAGCAGCTTCTTCATTCATAACATAACCCTTAGGAACAACAGGCAATGCATAATCATTGGGAGAACCTTCATCATCACTATCATCAATAATAGCATCTTCAATAATTTCATCCCCCCTAACTCTAGCAAGTTGTTCATCAAGAAATTCACCTAATGGCAAAGTAGTATCAAGCACAGAAGTAGTTTCATCATGCATAGCAGAAGTGGCATCATCAATAACATGCGACATATCAGAATTCATAGCAGTAGCAGGTTTAGGTGTCGCAAGCTTACTAATAACGGAAGGAGAATCTAGTGCAGAGCTAGATGACAGTTCCTTACCTCCCCTTGTAGTTGAGAGCAAAATCGTAGTTCTATCGTCTTTCAAGTTCTTCATAGTGATCAACAGATATACATCCCAAGTGACTCAGAGAATAGAGCTATGATCCCCGGCAACGGCGCCAGAAATTAGTCTTGATAACCCACAAGTGTAGGGGATCGTAACAGCTTTCGAGGGTATAGTATTCAACCCAAATTTATTGATTTGACACAAGGGGAGCCAAAGAATATTCTTGAGTATTAGCAGTTGAGTTGTCAATTCAACCACACCTGGATAACTTAGTATCTGCAGCAAAGTATTTAGTAGCAAAGTAGTATGATAATAAAGGCAATGATAGCAAAAGTAATGTTTTTGGGTTTTGTAGTGATTGTAACAATAGCAACGGAAAAGTAAATAAGCGAAGAACAATATATGAAAAGCTCGTAGGCAATGGATGAGTGATGGATTATGCCGGATGCAATTCCTCATGTAATAGTTATAACATAGGGTGACACAGAAATAGCTCCAGTTCATCAATGTAATGTAGGCATGTATTCCGTAAATAGTCATACGTTGTCGTGGAATTGTCACGGCAGATGTCCTCTTGCAAGGACTTAGTCGCGAGGCCAACGCATCTATGTGGTAGCTTGAGAGGGGTTGGGCGGAATCGAGAGACGCTAGGCGGATCATCACACAAGACGAGGATTTAGACAGCTTCGGGCCCCGGGAAACATCATCCGGAATAGCCCTACATGCTGTTTGAGGCTAGGTCTCATTATGCTCATCGAGAGTCGACGCATAAGCCGGATCCCCCTTTGTGTCTAGCCCTCGATATTGTTTCTTGTTACTTGTCCCTCTTTGGGGTGCCCTTCCCATCCTTATATAAGTTAAAGGGGCGGGTTACATGTGGAGTCCAAATAGGATTAGGACTAGTCTATCTTCTACTACAAGCCGGGTACAAGTCCGGGTCTTGATTCCTTGTAAGGGAGATATTCCTCACGCCTTTCCTCTTAAGCCGGCCTACCATAACGTAAGCTGACCTTCTGGGCCTTGAGCCTCTTGGGACCCCGGGTCTTGTCGCTCCTCAGATCCGCTTGCCAGGTCACCCATAAGCCGCCAGGATCGGGCGGGTCACTTAGTGTGTCGTCCAGCCAGGGTGGGTCATTAGTGAGTCGCCAAGTCCGGCTGGGTTATACTTCCAGCCGGGTTACACCGCGGGGTATATCCCCGACATTAGCCCCCAAGATTAGCTTGGATTTATCCATGGTAAACTTATGCTGCAAAATAAACACAAGAACAAATTTGACAGGTTGTACTCTGGGTTAATAATTCTTGTAAACCGGCACCTGAACATCCTTAAATCCTTGTCATTTCCTTCTTCTAGAAAATCCGGGTCAATAGACCAGCTTCACAATCAATTTGCTTGTAGAAGAAATATTGTAAACAAATAATCCATTTGAGTCGGCTTCCAAGGCGCCGGCTTGAAAAATATAGATCTTGAAATACTCATCTAATTTTCATCCGGCTTAAATATGTAGATCTTGCCGAGTTATAATTTCCAAAATCATCGGGTTATAAAAGACTGATGATGTCGAGCCATAATTGTTGTTGACACCGGGTCATGTAATTGATCTTCCTAATTTACTCAAAGCTGAGAATTTGAAGATATTCCTTCTTTATATGCATAATACCTGTAGCCCCCAAGTCTTAAGAGGAGAACATAGTGATAACTTAAGACTTGCTTCAATATAAGTGTTGCAACCTTGAAGAAATCCGGGTTATTCATCTCAATCATTAGTCATAAACTGAATATTCCACATATGTAGCCCCCAAGTGGCGGGTTGTCATGCTTGTAGAAACCTGGGACTTGTAATTGCCTTATGCTCATAAAAACTTCAACCAGTGTAGCCCCCAAGGGTCGGGTCATTATGCAATAATGAGCAGGGACTTTGTAAATAATTCATTAATAATAACATCATATGATGTAATCTCCACCATGGGGCTTGAACCCACGTCCATAAGGTTAAGAGTTTTGTACTTTACCAACTGAGTAGTGGATCTCTTAATGTACTGGACTGAGGCTTATGTACCTTGAATTTTTGATAGGAGCAATTGGTAGCCCCCAAGGGCCGGCTCATTTAAAATGTGATGAGTCGAGTCTTCAATAAGTTGAGCAAAAATTGACTTTGCATTAGCCCCCAAGTGCCATGGTGCATGCTGGCAGTGACATGGGACTTGTATATTCGATGTAATCTCAATTTGAATAATGTAGCCCTCAAGTGCCGGGTCATAAGCCTGCAGCGACTCGGGACTATTCCTTTCATTGTAGAATAAATCATATCCATTGATAAAATAATAGCCATTGCGCTGAAGCGACTTTGAAAACCTCAATCATAACACTGGTTATTGATAATCACAATAGAAATCCAGCCATGTTGGCTATTTAAGATTTGAACAATATAATCCGGTATGAAAACCTCAATCATTCAATATCATCATGAAAATCCAGCCAGTTTTGGCTATTAAAGATTTGAATACCTCATCGGTTGACAAGTAAATCCGGAGTTTAAATACCTGGCGGCTCTTGGCCGATGCGCATTCATTGTAACCCGGTGGCGTATAGCTTTTGAGAAAATCAAGAATTAATAACCCTTTTGAGACATCAATTTCAATCTTTGATGATGGGCTTGAACTTGATCATTTATGTAAGCCATAGTTCTGTAGATCCTGCATAGAGTTTAAACAACATATGCCCTGGCGACTTAATGTCAAAAGCCAGGGCGGGTAACCACCCAAATATAGTCTTATCCTGCACACAAGTAGATCACAAGATCCCTATGATCCTTTGAATGATACCGCCGGTTTATGTGACCCGGACAGTGAAGTTGATAACTCATCTCTGTAAGAGCCGACACATATGATATTTGTGACAACTCAAATACTTGCGATTGTATAAAAATAGATAAAAAATTTGGGGCTTCTGATTCGAATACGATCAGTAAACCGTTCCAAAGGGGTTAAGCTAAGATTGGAATACGATCATATAGCCCCCAGTGGCGTTGGCGATGCCGATCAAAGTGGGTATCGACAGCTATGTTCTCTTCGGTTCGAATACGACCCATGTTTGAACAGGAAGCCCCCAAGTGACCTTAAGAGTTGTTTAGCGACGCTGATTCGAATACGATCCACCTCAATTCCCAAAGGGGTTGAGCTATGATTCGGATACGATCAAGAAGCCCCCAAGTAGGTTCAGTAGTTTGCTAATCAAAAGGGTATCGACAGCTATGTTCTCTTTGGTTCGAATACGACCTATGTTTGAACAGGAAGCCCCCAAGTGACCATATAAGTTTTGGCATTGCACCGATCAAGAGGGTACTGATAGCTATGCCCGATGAGCAGGAAGCCCCCAAGTGACCATAATAAGAGAAGCCGTAAGGCATGATACCTATGTTTGAACCGCGCATCATGGCAGCAAGTTCTTTTTGGCACCCTTTAATCTTTCTGAGAACTCGAACTTGCGAGAGATTAATTCTTTTTGAACCGGAAGTTTAAACCGGATTTGAAAGCTTCAAAACTTTGAGAGAGATAAATTTACCTTGAGCCGGATTTGAACCGGATTTGAGAGCTTCAAAACCTTGCGGTAAATAAATTTCCCTTGAACCGGTTTTTAAACTAGATATTAAGAGTGTCAGTGCTTTGTGGGAGAGAGATATCTCTTGAACCGGATTTTAAACCGGAGTCCTTCTTTTTAAGCCGGAAAATTTCTAACGGCCTTTAAATTTTTCACCAATATAGCGGTAGCCTCTGGAACCGGGTTACCTTCCCTCCAATGACCCGGAGTTCTTGAATCCATTGAAACCGGCTAATTTTGCCAAGCCATACCATTGTAGCCCCCGAGTCTCAAGAGGACTCGAAGAGTTGGCTTGAGATTCTCCATATTTGACCATAGCAGAAGGTGTATATTATTGGCGCTGATAACGCGCTGTGAATCCACAGAAGGTTGAGGTGACTGCGGCGGGTTATAAATGATCCCTTATGAACAGTGTCAGCAACTCGGCCAATGGTTCCTTCCAACTGGCTATTTGAAGTTAACCAAACCGTAGTGGCAACGACTTGTGCGTCTGCCCATTGAGCCACCCGGTGCAGATGGCGGCTGATAACACATGATAATTTGCCTCTAATTTGTTGGAAGAAAACCGGGCTTCCCAAGTAGTGACTTGCTCATACTCAATAAACAGCTCATGCAGACAGGTGCGGCCCGATGTGTTGATGTAGACACGGCCGTGAGAGACGGACGGTAAAGACGACCGCAACATCTGAGGTGGCATAGACAGATGAACCGGCCATGGCGTTATAAGCCAGTGCGGACGGGCAAGTTGTCCTCCTTGTTGTAAGCCGACATGGTCGCGAGAGACGGACACGACATTCTAAGCCGGTGCGGGAGTCCGTTGAGTAATAACGACCACCTATGCCAAAAGATGTTGGTGTGCCTTCATCTCCGCGGTATAATATCACTTATTGTGGTAAATAATTGCCCTGCATAAACAATATTGCAGACCAAGGCAAAGATAAACTTGTTCTTTGACAAAAACAACATGTGATAATAAAACAAACTTGGATGGGTATCACCTGATTTGTTTAGACGAAGGATGATCCGTTTATTGCGACAGAGGTGGCTCAGGCAGACCGGAGACTCAATATAGCCCCGGCGGCTCAACGCGGTAGAGGCGGCTCAACGCGGTGGGGGCTGCTCGCATATGTCCATTGGCTCTAATTTATTGATATATATGTCGGAGTTAAGGGCAACATTTAGAAGATGGAGCGGACGCGTGAGTCGGCCGCGGTATTGTAAGCTGTGTGGATAGACAAATCGACCGTGGGCGCGGACGGTTAAGTCGGCGCGGGCACGGTCGAATAAACCGACTGTAGGCATGGTCCCGGTGAGTTGATGTAGACCGGACCGCTGAGGCGGCGATTTGCGCACATCCGTTAAGCAATTTTAACATAGTGCGGATGTAGATGCGGCCTCCAATGACAGTGCGCGAGGGCCGGATCAGACTTTAGCCATGAGGTAATTGACCTGTGTATACAATAGCACACCTCGAAAAAATCTTTTGATGATACTTAATTATACCAAATAAGATTTTAGAAAAATAGCACCTGCTTGTTACGGCCACGGTGGTTTAGAACCAGCGGGGCGCCCGACTGTTTGAATCCGGCGACTCGGCGGATGTGGCCGCTTGTAGCAGCGGTTCACAGGCTGGTTATGGTGGTGGAGCAGCGGCAAGGCCGGCGGCCTGGAGGAGGCCTAGCGGAGGCGGCTCGGCGCACCAGCGCGGCCCACAGGCGGAAGCAGGCAGCTCAGAGGCGCAGCAGCGTAGGCAGAGCCCAGCAGTGGAGGCGAAACAGCGAGGTCATAAAATCTGCATCGATCCCCATGTCTCCGTGTTCATCCGGGTCGTTGTTTGTTTGACTATCCCCGATCCGTGTCTGCCTGGTCATGGCCCCCTGCCGACTGATTTGCTGGCTTCACGTGTATGTACGTGGTAATGCTACTTAAAACTCCAGAGCAATTAGACCTCAATCCTTGTGCAAGCATTAGTGGCCCTCTGGGATTCACGTGGAGTACTCTTCAAATAACATTTATGGAGTGCTAGTGAATCGTTCCAACAAACAATCAGACTACATTAGTGGCGTTGCAGCTTGTTGTAGTACTTCAACTCCGATTAGATGTCTAACACAAGTAGCCCCAGCCACGCCTGCCTCGGGACTTGTTTGGTGTATACAGCGGTTTGTACGATCTGTGCGTACGGCGGCTGCAACACATTTTTTGTCGGTCTCGGCGACCCACGACTGCAACTTAAATTCCCTGATGAACTGGGGTTTGACCCGGTGGCGACTCAGCAAATTTAACAGAGGCTCTTGCTCCAAGGGTCACCGCAATGGCAGGTTACAACAACCATATTTTCAATGCAGCAGATACCGATTCGTCTTTTGACTCAACGGATCACCGAATCATGATCAACTGTGGCACTTCACGCAACCCTAATTTTCATCAAATGCAGATCTCGCGGATTGCAAACGTAGACCCTTCCAAACTGATTCTTCTTCATCCGGAAATTCACGAACTTCTCGACCCTTGGGAGAGATCCCTCCAAGAACTCAACACCATCGTGCGCAGGCCCCACGGTGGGCGCCAACTGTCGTGGAATTGTCACGGCAGATGTCCTCTTGCAAGGACTTAGTCGCGAGGCCAACGCATCTATGTGGTAGCTTGAGAGGGGTTGGGCGGAATCGAGAGACGCTAGGCGGATCATCACACAAGACGAGGATTTAGACAGCTTCGGGCCCCGGGAAACATCATCCGGAATAACCCTACATGCTGTTTGAGGCTAGGTCTCATTATGCTCATCGAGAGTCGACGCATAAGCCGGCTCCCCCTTTGTGTCTAGCCCTCGATATTGTTTCTTGTTACTTGTCCCTCTTTGGGGTGCCCTGCCCCTCCTTATATAAGTTAAAGGGGCGGGTTACATGTGGAGTCCAAATAGGATTAGGACTAATCTATCTTCTACTACAAGACGGGTACAAGTCCGGGTCTTGATTCCTTATAAGGGAGATATTCCTCACGCCTCTCCTCTTAAGCCGGCCTACCATAACGTAAGCCGGCCTTCTGGGCCTTGAGCCTCCTGGGCCCCCGGGTCTTGTCGCACCTCAGGTCCGCTTGCCAGGTCACCCATAAGCCGCCAGGATCGGGCGGGTCACTTAGTGTGTCGTCCAGTCAGGGCGGGTCATTAGTGAGTCGCCAAGTCTGGCTGGGTTATACTTCCGTCCGGGTTACACCGCGGGGTATATCCCCGACATACGTGCTTATGGAAAAGAACTTGCATGACATCTTTTGTCCTACCCTCCCGTGGCAGCGGGGTCCTAGCGGAAACTAAGGGATATTAAGGCCTCCATTTAAAAGAGAACCGGAACAAAGCATTAGCACATAGTGCATACATGAACTCCTCAAACTATGGTCATCACCGAGAAGTATCCCGATTATAGTCACTTCGGGGTTGTCGGATCATAACACATAATAGGTGACTATAGAGTTGCAAGATAGGATCAAGAACACATATATATTCATGAAAACATAATAGGTTCATATCTGAAATCATGGCACTCGGGCCCTAGTGACAAGCATTAAGCATAGCAAAGTCATAGCAACATCAATCTCAGAACATAGTGGATACTAGGGATCAAACCCTAACAAAACTAACTTGATTACATGGTAAATCTCATCCAACCCATCACCGTCCAGCAAGCCTATGATGGAATTACTCACGCATGGCGGTGAGCATCATGAAATTGGTGATGGAGGATGGTTGATGATGACGACAGCGACGAATCCACCTCTCCGGAGCCCCGAACGGAGTCCAGATCAGCCCTCCCGAGAGAGATTAGGGCTTGGCGGTGGCTCCGTGTCGTAAAACGCAATGAAACTTTCTCTTTGGTTTTTTTCTCCCCGAACGTGAATATATGGAGTTGGAGTTGAGGTCGGTGGAGGTCCAGGGGGCCCACGAGATAGGGGGGCGCACCCTATAGGGGGGCACACCCCCCTTTCTCGTGGACAGGCCCTGGGCCCCCTGGTGTATTTCTTTCGCCAAAAATTCTTATTAATTCCAAAAAGTGCCTCCGTGGATTTTCAGGACATTTCGAGAATTTTTCTTTTCTACAAATAAAACAACATCATGGCAGTTCAGCTGAAAACAACGTCAGTCCGGGTTAGTTTCATTCGAATCATGCAAGTTAGAGTCCAAAACAAGGGCAAAAGTGTTTGGAAGAGTAGATACGTTGGGGACATATCACCTGGTTGCCGTCGTCCTTTGTCTCGTGGTGGAGGAACGATGGGACGATAGTGAGGCCCAAACCATTTTCTTTTGCGGGCTTGAGCCAATTCGGCTGAAATCAGAGGTGTGGCCCTCCGAATTGCCGCGAGGAGTGGGCGTGTGTGAGCGAAAACGGCTGCGTATTCGTTACCAATTCGGTCTGCTGTTTCAGAGTACATCCAAACAGCTGAATTGGGGCAGCCCAATACCAAATCCATTACAGAGAGCCCAATACGGACATCCAAATGCAGTGTTAGTGTATTAATTGATTGATTTTCTATGGGTATAATGTGCAAAAATCAAATTCGAGCTACATGCACACGTGACAGTGCACCTAAATGGATTGCAAAAACACATGTGTCTCACTGGGTGCATGTTTACTCCCCGTGCAACAAATTTCGAACAATGAGAATCTTGATTTTTGAATTCTAGTACATCCAAAACTTATTTGAAGTTCATGAAACTCATCTTGTTGTCATATGGACACCAATACAGTTGCAGTGTACTTCTTTTGGTCAAATTTGAGACCAGTTTTGATGTAATCTTTATCTAATTACAAAAGGGAGATTATTAATAATTGGGAACCAATATCCTAAACGGACTATTTATTTGAACCATGAGCGTTAGACCAACAATGGATACGTGCCATGCTTCGATTAAGCGAAAAACAAAGCGGCATCATTAATCATCCAAATAGAAAAACAATATACATGTCGCCACGCGACCCGTGTACCGTACGAGCAGGCATGAGTTGACGGGACGCATGCGAGCACTCCGCCACGCAGGCAGACCGGGAGGCGTGCGTGCAGGTGTGTGAATTGATGGAGGCATGCTCGTTGCGCAGTGTCATCGGGAGGCGTGTGAGTACCTGTGTGAAATGATGGTAGGCATGCCAGGAGTCTGGTGCACAGGCTCACCGGGAGGCGAGCCAGCGGTTTGACTGCCGCCCGCCTCTCTCCTACTACTCCATATTAAGAGCTCTCCCATATTAATGGTGCGCCCAAGCGGCCGCAGCCCCCATCCTTGCCACATGCACAATCCCCTCTCTCCGCTTGCTTCCTCGATGCCGCTCTCAGTCACCAAAGCCGTGAGTGTATGAGGATGCCGCCGAAGCGCCCCATCGGAGGGAGTGGCGACGCCGGGGCTGCTAAAGCACCGGAGCACGGCGTGGAGATGGAGACAGAGGTTGCCATCACCGTCGGCTAGTTATCGCTACAACCTGACGATGTTGACGGTGTCGAGCTTCCACAGCCGGAGGCAGAGTTCCACACCGACTCTGGTGACGACTCGGGCGACGACTCCAACGACCACTCCGGCGATGACTCCGACGACGACAGACAACTGATTAGTCATCTATACCCATTTATGTGTCCAATATATCCCAGGGTTTCTCTGGTTACTCTTGCCTCCCCCTTTTTGGAATAGAAATCCTATGGTTATGTTCACTCAATCCATGAAATCTGAGTAAGTTTCGTTAGATCCATGTAGTGTATTGATTGTTTGAATGGTACAAGTGATAAGTGATTAATTGTTTCATCTTTGGAATGATTTCTACTAGTGATCTGACTAGGGTTAGTGTTCGTGCTAATAATTCCTAGCCAGGACTTGACAATTGATTTTAAATGACCTACATATATTTGTGATATTATTGAAGATTGGTCTGTACATAGACGAATGTGCTTAAAAATCAAACCATAATCTCTGGATATGTATAAATAAATAGCCATAAATTCCTAGTTCTACTTCACGGCATGTAATCATTGATTTGATGCCAATTTTTGGCAACTACCAAATGTTCGCTAGAGATTAGTTTGTAACCATTAATTTGACGCCACATTTTTTACTATTTGTATAGGTGCTGTCTGACGATGTGGACACCCAGGATGAAGATGTCCACAGGAGGTACAAGAGGCAAATCTTGAGGGAGCTTTATGCAGGAATGCATAACAGGCGTATTAGGACCTGGGACGGGGCTATCGATGCCCATTTTGCAACCACAAGCTTCATGACGCGTATCAAAGTGTTCTGGTGCATGCAAGAGGACGGGTCATTGGCTCCTTCAAGCAGAAGTATTCTCACAGGGTGGCGCACGACACGTACGCCGAGTACCTGGAGAAGCTTCAGGATCGTGCCGGCATGTGAGATGAGATGTGGGATCGAACTATGTACACTTGAGCATGCTTAATGATGGTTGAACTATGCTTGTGTACGTGTACGCTTATTATCTATGTCTAGGTATGTTTAATCTATGTTTACTTATGTCTAACTGTGGTATATGGATGCAATCAGTTCGGTTGATGGAATCTACCTCCATCCTCATTTATTGGTCCCCTTTGTAATTTGTGTTAAATGTTGACCAAAGATTTACCTGACAAAATGTTAGTGCAGGTCAGCAGAAGTTATATCGTTGGATGCTATTTTAACATAGTGTTCAATGATATAATTTTTGGTGACATGCATAAACATTTCTTAGTCAAATATTTAATCAAAATTTGGTACAAATTACAGAGGGGATCAATAAACCAGGACGGAGGTAGTACGTCAGTCACACACAGTTCCCAAAATTGGAACTGTGTGCAATGCCTTTCATTTTGCCTGTTGCTTCAATCACACACGGTTCCCAAAATTGGAACCGTGTGCAATGACTTTCGTTTTGTCTATTGCGTCAATCACACACGGTTGGCTCTAGCAAATCATTGCCTCCAAAATTCTTTGTGGGATAGAAAACCCTCACCACCCAATTCAAAAAAGAAAAATGAAAACCCTCGCCATCCCCATGTTACAAAAACCCTCACCTCCGCCCGCCACCCCATGCCTCCGGTCCCCATTCACACATGCACAAGCTCCTCCGCGTCTATGCATGGCACCGCCTATCGTGGCGGTAACCACTTAGCTCGACCCCTGCCGCTGCCGCCAAGCTGCCGGCAAACCCCACCACATTTCGCCACTTCCGCTTGCCGCCGCCTATTACCATCAACTTTCTTTACGCTATTCGCGGTTGACCCAGCTTCGCTCAGTTGGGGAATCTGCCGTACTGAGGGTTTTTCTCATGGATGACAAGGTAACTAATTTAATGAGATATTATCTCATCTCTCATCCCACTTCATCTGCCTCCTTTAATCACCCGGCGGAAATCGTTGTGAATTCATTTTTATTCGAGCTGATTTGAGGGTTTTCTTTCATTCATAGAGTGTACAGTGTGCCGACACATCAGGACCTTGCGAGCTCCACCAGAGATTCCATCTCACCGTACCAGATGACTTGAGGATGTGCGCGGTATGTTCAATCTCACCCTAAATCGGTTGACATGGCCTACTTTCCTGAAGATATTCTAAATATTGCTACATTTGGATAAAAGGTGCCACATGCACCATATACATCAAAGATTTTTTTTCCCCTCTTCTTTATATATTATGCAAATTAATGATGTATTGTTCTTTTGATTACTCTCATATTTCCATGACATCATGTTTACCCTATCTATTTAATTATAGATTTTTGTCCTTCGATTTCAAGTACTGTGCGGTTCTTTCAATTTGGGCCCATATTTGCATGTTACCATATTTTCTTTAACAATCCTACCATTTTCTGTGGCGCATCCCTTGCTATGCAACAGATTATGTAGTGCATAATTTTTCCCTTTACATAGATCAAGGCTGCAGGGATGTCATACTACACACAAACCATGGATTTACAATCGTTGCTACTGTAAGACTTGATGAACATGGTGACTCCTATTTTTACGCTGGCTTTTGGAAAGAAATTTCTAAGTTTTATGTACTAAAAGCTGGCACTAAAATTGGACCGCACGTAAAAGGGCCTGGTCATGAGATATATGCTAACTTCCCTGACAAAATCATCCGTCCCCGATGATATGTTGACAGTCATCATCTCCCTCCTCCCAATCAAATGTGGGGTGCGGACAACCGTCCTTTCACGGTGGTGGTGCATCCTATGGAACTTCACCCCTATCG
The DNA here is from genome assembly GCF_018294505.1 of Triticum aestivum. Classification (NCBI taxonomy): domain Eukaryota; kingdom Viridiplantae; phylum Streptophyta; class Magnoliopsida; order Poales; family Poaceae; genus Triticum; species Triticum aestivum. The sequence continues at coordinate 150,081,082 of NC_057813.1, read as the reverse complement.
ACCTCATCAACACCCACGAGCTCTGCCATGGCTATTGCAAAAGCTTGGATGCGTTCTCCAAGATCCTCGGCAGTCACCCTGACCCAATCAGAGGCCTTAGAATGGGCAACTTCCGTTCCAATGGCAGGGACCGAGCCAAGCTTGACGACTGGTTCGGATCCCCCGCCCTAGATCAGCTCTAGGAGCTCACTTTGATGATGGGCATATGCGCTTGCTGCCAACATTCGCGCTCTGCCTCGCGCCCACGCTGCGCGTCGCTAAGTTCAGGAACTGCCATCCCCCCGTTAATGACGTGCTGATACGTCTCCAATGTATCTATAATGTTTGATTGTTTCATGCTATTATATTATCCATATTGGATGTTTTATATGCATTTATATGCTATTTTATCTGAATTTTGGGACTAAAACCTATTAATCTAGAGCCCAGTGCAAGTTTCTGTTTTCCCCTTGTTTTTGAGTTTTACAGAAAAGGAATACCAAACGGAGTCCAATTGACATGCCAATTTTTGGAGATTTTTTATGGACCAGAAGAAGCTCCGGAAGCAAAAGAGTTGGGCCAGAAGAGTCCCGGGCCATTCATGAGGGTGGAGGACGCGCCCTACCCCCCTGGACGCGGCCCCTACCTCATGGATGACTTGGACACCCCCCCTGACGTGAGACCGGCGCCAAAAATTCCTATAAATACAGAAACCCCTGAAAAGAAACCTAGATCGGGAGTTCCGCTACCGCAAGCCTCTGTAGCCACCAAAAACCAATCGGGACCCTATTCCGGCACCCTGCCGGAGGGGGATCCATCACCGGTGGCCATCTTGAAACCTAGATCGGGGCTGAGGGTATGTACCAGTAGCTATGTGTTTGATCTCTCTCTCTCTCTCTCGTGTTCTTCATATTGCACGATCTTGATGTATTGCGAGCTTTGCTATTATAGTTGGATCTTATGATGTTTCTCCCCGTCTACTCTCTTGTAATGGATTGAGTTTTACCTTTGAAGTTATCTTATCGGATTGAGTCTTTAAGGATTTGAGAACACTTGATGTATTCTTGCGTGGGATACCCGTGGTGACAATGGGGTATTCTATTGATTCACTTGATGTATGTTTTGGTGATCAACTTGCGGGTTCCGTGACCTTGGGAATGCATAGGGGTAGGCACACGTTTTCGTCTTGACTCTCCGGTAGAAACTTTGGGGCACTCTTTGAAGTTCTTTGTGTTGGTTTGAATAGATGAATCTGAGATTTTGTGATGCATATTGTATAATCATACCCGCGGATACTTGAGGTGACATTGGAGTATGTAGGTGACATTAGGGTTTTGATTGATGTGTGTATTAAGGTGTTATTTTACTACGAACTCTAGGGTTGTTTCGGACACTTATAGGAATAGCCCAATGGATTCATCACAAATAATAACTTTGAGGTGGTTTCGTACCCTACAATTATCTCTTCGTTTGTTCTCTGCTATTAGTGACTTTGGAGTAACTCTTTGTTGCACGTTGAGGGATGGTTATATGATTTAATTATGTTATCATTGTTGAGAGAACTTGCACTAGTGAAAGTATGAACCCTAGGCCTTGTTTCGAAGCATTGCAATACCGTTTTTGCTCACTTTTACCACTTGTTACCGTGCTGTTTTTATAATTTCAGATTACAAAAACCTATATATACCATCTTTATTGCACTTGTATCACCATCTCTTCGCCGAACTAGTGCACCTATACAATTTACCATTGTATTGGGTGTGTTGGGGACACAAGAGACTCTTTGTTATTTGGTTGCATGGTTGTTCGAGAGAGACCATCTTCATCCTACGCCTCCCACGGATTCATAAACCTTAGGTCATCCACTTGAGGGAAATTTGCTACCGTTCTACAAGCCTCTGCACTTGGAGGCCCAACAACGTCTACAAGAAGAAGGTTGTGTAGTAGACATCACGCGCCCGCTCTTATTCTACCATGACTGAAGCACCACGAGCTCGTCGCCGTCTGCCTCTCAAACGGTGACATGGAGCGCCTGCTCCGTGGATGTACTGCACTCGAGTACCTTTGTCTTCAGGCGATCAATGGGTTGAGTACATTCCACCTCACCTCCTAACTCTCCGGACTATTTTATCTGTGTTGCAGGTTCGGCAGGAAGACATCACAAGATGTGTACCACAGTATGGTCATTGAGGACACACCTGCACTTGAGAGATTACTTGTACTTGATCAAGTAGGTCCAACAAGAATCAATGTCATTTCTGCGCCGAAATTGACAGTGCTGGTCTACTCGTCTGACAAATACTCCGAACTTGTTATTGGATCCACACCCGTTCAAGTACAACAGTCGCCTTCTACCTATCCTTCTACAAATTAACATTATTTCTAATTTTGAGATGTTTGTTCGTCTGTCATTCAGAAAATGATTCCGACAAGCCTGACCGCGAAACTGTGCACAGTGAAGGTCTTGGCACTAGAATATATCGGCCCCAACCGAGCAAGTTCTCACTTTCCTGAGATGCTTTTCGTGCCTGGAGAAGCTATATATAGAGGTGATGTTCCTTTCATGTTAAATGTTAACCATAAGGGAGTTTAATTTCTGACACTGATGACCCACAAGTATAGGGGATCTATCATAGTCCTTTCGATAAGTAAGAGTGTCGAAACCAACGAGGAGCAGAAGGAAATGACAAGCGGTTTTCAGTAAGGTATTATGTGCAAGCACTGAAATTATCGGTAACAGATAGTTTTGTGATAAGATAGTTCGTAACGGGTAACAAGTAACAAAAGTAACAAGGTGCAGCAAGGTGGCCCAATCCTTTTTGTAGCAAAGGACAAGCCCGGACAAACTCTTATATAAAGCAAAGCGCTCCTGAGGACACATGGGAATTATCGTCAAGCTAGTTTTCATCATGCTCATATGATTCGCGTTCGTTACTTTGATAATTTGATATGTGGGTGGACCGGTGCTTGGGTATTTCCCTTCCTTGGACAATCATCCCACTTATTATTAACCCCTCTCGCAAGCATTCACAGCTACGAAAGAAGAATTAAGGTAAACCTAACCATAGCATGAAACATATGGATCCAAATCAGCCCCTTACGAAGCTACACATAAACTAGGGTTTAAGCTTCTGTCACTCTAGCAAGCCACCATCTACTTATTACTTCCCAATGCCTTCCCCTAGGCCCAAACAATGGTGAAGTGTCATGTAGTCGACGTTGACATAACACCACTAGAGGAAAGACAACATACATCTCATCAAAATATCGAACGAAAACCAAATTCACATGAATACTTATAACAAGACTTCTCCCATGTCCTCAGGAACAAACGTAGCTACTCACAAATCATATTCATGTTCATAATCAGAGGGGTATTAATATGCATAAAGGATCTGGACATATGATCTTTGATACGTCTCCAACGTATCTATAATTTTTGATTGTTCCATGCTATTATATTACCCGTTTTGGATGTTTATGGGCTTTACTTTACACTTTTATATCATTTTGGGACTAACCTACTAACCGGAGGCCCAGCCCGAATTGTTGTTTTTTTGCCTATTTCAGTGTTTAGAAGAAAAGGAATATCAAACGGAGTCCAAACGGAATGAAACCTTCGGGAGCGATCTTTTTGGAACAAATGTGATCCAGGGAACTTGGAGTGGACGTCAAGCAACAGAGGAGGCGGCCACGAGGGTGCCTGGCGCGCCCCTACAGGTGGGCGCGCCCCCCACCCTCGTTGGCCCCTCGAGCATCCAACGACCTACTTCTTCCTCCTATATATACCCACGTACCCTGAAACCATCGAGGAGCACCACGAAAAACTATTTCCACCGCCGTAACCTTTTGTATCCGCAAGATCCCATCTTGGAGCCTTCGTCGGCGCTCCGCCGGAGGGGGAATCGACCATGGAGGGCCTCTACATCATCTCCAAGGCCCTTCCGATGAGTTGTGAGTAGTTTACCACAGATGTCCGGGTCCGTAATTATTAGATAGGTGGCTTCTTCTCTCTCCTTGAATCTCAATACAAAGTTCTCCTCGATCTTCTTGGAGATCTATTTGATGTAACTCTTTTTGCGATGTGTTTGTCGAGATCCGATGAATTGTGGGTTTATGATCAAGTTTATCTATGAGAAATATTTGAATCCCCTCTGAATTCTTTTATGTGTGACTAAGTTATCTTTGCAAGTCTCTTCAAATTATCAGTTTGGTTTGGCCTACTAGATTGATCTTTCTTGCAATGGGAGAAGTGCTTAGCTTTGGGTTCAATCTTGCGGTGTCCTTTCCCAGTGACAGCAGGGGTAGCAAGGCACGTATTGTATTGTTGCCATCGAGGATAAAAAGATGGGGTTTATATCATATTGCATGAGTTTATCCCTCTACATCACGTCATCTTTCTTCATGCGTTACTCTGTTCTTTATGAACTTAATACTCTAGATGGATGCTGGATAGCGGTCGATGTGTGGAGTAATAGTAGTAGATGCAGGCAGGAGTCGGTCTATTTGTCACGGACGTGATGCCTATATACATGATCATGCCTAGATAATCTCATAATTATTCTCTTTTCTATCAATTGCTCGACAGTAATATGTTCACCCACCGTAATACTTATGCTATCTTGAGAGAAGCCACTAGTGAAACCTATGCCCCCCGGGTCTATCTTTTATCAAGCTTTCAATCTACTTCTATTTGCATCTTTTACTTTTCCAATCTATATCATAAAAATACCAAAAATATTTATCTTATTATATTATCTCTATCAAATCTCACTTTCGCAAGTGGCCGTGAAGGGATTGTCAACCCCTTTATTGCGTTGGTTGCGAGTTCTTGTTTTTTTGTGTAGGTGCGTGGGACTTTTGAGGAGCCTCCTATTGGATTGATACCTTGGTTCTCAAAAACTGAGGGAAATACTTACGCTACTTTGCTGCATCACCCTTTCCTCTTCAAGGAAAACCAACGCAAGCTCAAGACGTAGCAATCTTCCACCGAATAAACCAACTAGCATCAACTACAAGGAGTAATCAACACTACTAGCAACCCATAGGTACCAATCCGAGGTTTTGAGACAAAGATCAGATACAAGAGATGAACTAGGGTTTGAGAGGAGATGGTGCTGGTGAAGATGTTGATGGAGATTGACCCCTCTTGATGAGAGGACCGATGGTGATGACGATGGCGGTGATTTCCCCCTCCCGGAGGGATGTTTCCCCGGTAGAACAGCTCCACTGAAGCCCTAGATTGGTCCTGCCCAGGTTCCGCCTTGAGACGGGGGCGCTTCATCCCGAAAGCTTCTCTATGATTTTTTCCAAGGCAAAAGACACCATATAGCAGAAAATGGACGTCGGGGGCCTGCCAGGGGCCCCACGAGGTAGGGGCGTGGCCCAGGGGGGTAGGGCGCGCCCTCCACCCTCATGGCTGACTGGTGGCCCCCCTCTGGTGCTTTCTTTGCCCAATATTTAATATATTCCAAAACTGATCTCCGTGAAGTTTCATGATTTTTGGAGTTGTGTAGAATAGGTCTCTAATATTTGCTCCTTTTCTAGTCTAGAATTCCAGCTGTCGGAATTCTCCCTCTTCATGTGGAACTTATAAAATAAGAGAGAAAAGACATAAGTATTGTGACATAATGTGTAATAACAGCCCATAATGCAATAAATATCGACATAAAATCATGATGCAAAATGGACATATCAACTCCCCCAAGCTTAGACCTCGCTTGTCCTCAAGCAGAAGCCGATATCGAAAAATATGTCCACATGTTTAGAGATAGAGGTGTCGATAAAATAAAATACGAACATGAGGGCATCATGATCATTCTTAGAACAACAACATATATATTGGCATATGATTTCTTATGCTTAAGTAACAACCTATTCACAATGTAAAGTATGAATCAGAAACTTCATTCAAAACTAGCAAACTATAATCTTATTCATTGAAGCAATTGCAATTTATCATAACATGGGAAAGAGTCAATATAAGAGCTTTTCAGCAAGTCCACATACTCAACTATCATTTAATATTTCACAATTGCTAACACTCACACAATACTTATGGGTATGAAGTTTTAATCGGACACAGAGAAAGATAGGGGCTTATAGTTTCGCCTCCCAACCTTTTACCTCAAGGGTAATGTCAACAATAATACTTTATGAAAACCTACATCCAATTGGGTATATATATCAGGATCTTTCCAACACATAGTGCTTGCCAAAGGATAAAGTGTGAAAAGGAAAGGTGAAGATCACCATGACTCTTGTATAAGGGTGGAAGGTAAGAATAAAAGATAGGCCCTTCGCAGAGGGAAGCAGAGGTTGTCATGCGCTTTTATGGTTGGATGCACAAAATCTTAATGCAAAAGAACGTCACTTTATATTGCCACTTGTGATAAGGACCTTCATTATGCAGTCCGTCACTTCTATTTCTTCCATATCACAAGCTCGTATAAAGCTTATTTTCTTCACACTAATAAGTCATACATATTTATAGAGCATTTTTTATTGCTTGCACCGATGACAACTTACTTGAAGGATCTTACTCAATCCATAGGTAGGTATGGTGGACTCTCATGGCAAAACTGGGTTTAGGGATGTTTGGAAGCACAAGTAGTATCTCTACTTGGTGCAAAGGATTTGGCTAGCATGAGGGAGATAGGAAAGCTCAACATGTTGGATGATCCATGACAATATAATTTATTTTCGGATATAAGAAAACATAACCCATTATGTTGTCTTCCTTGTCCAACATCAACTTTTTAGCATGTCATGTTTTAATGAGTGCTCACAATCATGAAAGATGTCCAAGATAGTATATTTATACGTGAAAACCTCTCTTTCTTTATTACTTCCTATTAATTGAAACGATGACAAAAACTATGTTTGTCAACTCTCAACAACTTTTATTCATCATACTCTTTATATGTGTAGTCATTACTCTCCATAAGATCAATATGATCTTTTTATTTCTTCTTTTGTTTTCTTCCCTCAAGATCATAGCAAGAAAGCAAAGCCCTCGAATCAAAACTAATCTTTATTATATATAGCTCACGGACTCGATTACATAGATATGGATCAACACAAAAAACTCAAAGCTAGATCATACTAAAACTTTATTCTACTAGATCAAGATATAACCAAAAGGATCGAACTAAGAAAAACGGTAAAGATAGAAGTGTGATGGTGATACGATACCGGGGCACCTCCGCCAAGCTTGGAAGTTGCCAAGGGGAGTGCCCATACCATGTATTTATGTCTCTTCCTTTAGGGTGATGATGATGGAGTTATTGATGACGGGGTGTCGCACATCGAGCATAGGAGATCCTCCAACTTGCGGATAATGCCCTTGAGTGCGGTGATATGCTCTTGCAACAAAATATTTTCACATGTGAGATACTTGTTTTGTATGTGAGCTAGCTCAATCATCTTGAAAGATTCAATTTCAGTAGGGGTGAGATGATTGTAGTGGGGTTGAAAGAAGCCTTCTTCTTCTACTATCGAGAATTGTTCCTCCACGGCTTCCTTGATCTTGTCACCTTCCTTGATTTCCCTGATTTCTTCTCACTTCGTCTATATCTTCATTAGCCAAGCATCGTCTCCCACGTTGTTGGAGGTGGGGGACGACATGATGCCTGACCTTGAGAAACTCTGGCAGAAAACAACTCAAAACAAAAATAGACGATTTCATCGTGGTACGGTGGTCAAAACCTTCAGGAGATTATATAATGAATTTTTACCGACCAAAAGAAGTATCATGCAAGAAAGCAGAGTCTGGAGGGCACACGAGGTGTCCACGAGGCAGGGGGCGCGCCCAGGGGGTAGGGCGTGCCCTCCACCCTCGTGGATGCCTCGTGTCCCTTTCAGACTACTTCTTATTTTCATATTTTTTTAAATATTCCAGAACGGAGAAAATTTGCTATTAGAGAAGTTTTGGAGTCGGTTTACCACATACCTATTCCTTTTCAGAGTCTAAAACGTTTTGGAAAGTGTCCCTTATGTAGTCTTCCGGGGTTACGATGTTGATAACATTGGTTTCAACATTTATGGGCAACATTTATGGGGTTACCTGAGATATAATGTTTGATTCTTTGACCGTTCACCACCTTCGGATTCGTGCCTTCGGCATTGTTGATTTTTATGGCACCGGGACGATAGGCCTCCTTGATAATGTAAGGACCTTCCCATTTAGAGAGAAGTTTTCCAGCAAAAAATTTTAAACGAGAGTTGTATAGCAAAACATAATCACCTACATTAAACTCACGTTTTTGTATCCTTTTGTCATGCCATCTTTTAACTTTTTCTTTAAACAATTTGGCATTCTCATAGGCCTGGGTTCTCCATTCATCAAGTGAGCTAATGTCAAATAGCCTCTTCTCACCGGCAAGTTTTAAATCATAATTGAGCTCTTTAATATCCCAATATGCCTTATGTTCTAGTTCAAGAGGTAAGTGACATGCTTTTCCATAAACCATTTTATACAGGGACATACCCATAGGGTTCTTATATGCAGTTCTATAGGCCCATAATGCATCCTCAAGTTTCTTGGACCAATTCTTTCTAGATCTATTAACAGTCTTTTGCAAAATTAATTTAATCTCTCTATTACTCAATTCTACTTGACCGCTAGACTGTGGATGATATGATGATGCAATTCTATGATTAACATCATACTTAGCAAGCATTTTACGAAAAGCACCATGAATAAAATGTGAACCACCATCAGTCATTAAATATCTAGGGACTCCAAACCTCAGAAAAATAACTTCTTTAAGCATCTTGATAGAAGTGTTACGATCAGCACTACTAGTTGGAATAGCTTCTACCCACTTAGTAACATAATCAACAGCAACTAAAATATGTGTATACCCATTAGAGGAAGGAAAAGGTCCCATATAATGAAAGCCCCAAATATCAAATGGTTCAATAACAAGTGAATAGTTCATAGGCATTTCTTGACGTCTACTAATATTACCAATTCTTTGACATTTATCACAAGACAAGACAAACTTGCGGGCATCTTTGAAGAGAGTAGGCCAATAAAAACCGGATTGCAATACCTTATGTGCAGTTCTATCTCCAGCGTGGTGTCCTCCATATGCCTCGGAGTGACACTTGCTAGGATCTGTTCATGTTCATGCTCAGGTACACAATGTCTAATAACACCATCTACTCCTTCTTTATAAAGATGTGGGTCATCTCAGAAGTAATGTCTTAAATCATAGAAAAACTTTTTCTTTTGTTGGTATGTGAAACTAGATGGTATAAATTTACCAACAATGTAATTAGCATAATCAGCATACCATGGAGCAGTACGAGAAGCATTTATGACAGCTAATTGTTCATCAGGAAAGCTATCATCAATAGGTAGTAGGTCATCAAGAACATTTTCTAACCTAGACAAGTTGTCTGCAATGGGGTTCTCAGCTCCCTTTCTATCAATAATATGAAAATCAAATTCCTGTAGCAGGAGAACACATCTAATAAGTCTAGGTTTAGCATCCTTCTTTTCCATAAGATATTTAATAGTAGCATGATCAGTGTGAATTGTTACTTTGGAATCAACAATATAAGGTCTGAACTTATCACAAGCGAACACCACTGCCCAGAATTATTTTCCAGTAGTAGCATAATTTCTCTGGGCACTGTCTAGAGTTTTACTAGCATATTGGATAACATTCAATTTCTTATCAACTCTTTGTCCTAGAACAGCACCTATAGCATAATCACTAGCATCACACATAATTTCAAAGGGTAAATTTCAATCAGGTGGTTGAACAATAGGCGCAGAAATCAATGATTTCTTAATTATTTCAAATGCTTCTACACATTCATCATAAAAGACAAAAGGAACATCTTTTTGTAAAAGATTAGTCAGAGGCCTAGAAATTTTTGAGAAGTCTTTAATGAACCTCCTATAAAAACCGGCATGACCAAGGAAACTTCTTATACCTTTGATGTCTTTAGGACACGGCATCTTTTCAATAGCATCAACTTTAGCTTTATCAACTTAAATACCTCTTTCAGAAATTTTATGCCCCAAGACAATACCTTCATTAACCATAAAGTGACACTTCTCCCAATTCAAAACAAGATTAGTTTCTTCACATCTCTGCAAGACTCGATCAAGGTTGCTTAAGCAATCATCAAAAGAAGTTACATACATGGAGAAATCATCCATGAAAACCTTAACAATCTTTTCACAAAAGTCAGAGAATATATTAGTCATACATCTTTGAAAGGTAGCAGGTGCATTACATAAACCAAAAGGCATATGTCTATAAGCAAAGGTACCGAAAGGGCAAGTAAAAATGGTCGTATCCTGATCCTCTTTTGACATATGTATTTGAGAGAAACTAGCATAACCAACTACAAAGCAAAAATGTGTATGTTTGGATAGTCTTTCTAGCATTTGATCAATAAAAGGTAGAGGGTAATGATCTTTTCTAGTAGCTTTATTTAACTTGCAGAAATCAATTACCATTCTATAACATGTAACAATTCTTTGTGGGGTCAATTCATCTTTATCATTAGGAAGAACAGTAATACCTCCCTTCTTAGGGACACAATGGACAGGACTTACCCACTGGCTATCAGCAACATGATAAATTATACCTGCCTCCAGAAGGTTTAGTATTTCATTTCTTACCACTTCTGTCATTTTAGGATTTAATCATCATTGGTGATCAAAAACTGGTTTAGCATCTTTCTCCAGCTTTATTTTGTGCTGGCATAGAGTGGGACTAAAGCCCTTAAGATCATCAAGAGTATATCCAATGGCAGCATGGTGCTTCTTCAGAGTTTTCAATAATTTCTCTTCCTCATGCTCTGAAAGGTTAGCACTAATAATAAAAGGATATATCTTCTCTTCATCAAGATAAGCATATTTAAGAGTATCAGGTAAGGGGATAAGCTCAAACACGGGATCACCCTTGGGTGGAGGAGGATCCCCTAGGATTTCAACAAGGCAAGTTGTGTTTCAATATAGGTCCCTATTTAAAGAATACTTCATCTATTTCCCTTCTTTCATTCATAAACATATCATTTTCATGGTCTAGCAAATATTGTTCTAAAGGATCATTAGGAGGCACGGCAATAGAAGCAAGACCAATAATTTCGCCTTTACTAGGCAATTCTTTATCATGGGGTTGTCTACGAAATTTAGCAAAATTAAAGTCATGAGACATATCCCCTAAACCAAAAGTGACAATATCCTTTTCGCAGTCTATCCTAGCATTAAAAGTATTCAAGGAGGGTGTACCAAATATAATGGGACAAAAGTCATCTTGTAGGGAACCAAGAACAAGAAAATCAGTAGGATATTTCATTTTCCCACACAAGACTTCAACATCTCTAACAATCCCAATTGGTGAAATAGTATCTCTATTGTCAAGCTTGTTAGTAACATCAATACCTTCTATTTCAGCAGGTGCGATATCGTGCATAATTTGTTCATACAAGGAATGAGGTATTGCACTCGCACTAGCACGCATATCACATAAGCCATGATGACAATGATCTCCTATTTTAACAGAAACAACAGGCATGCCAACAACAGGTCTATGTTTATTTTTAGTATCGGGTCTAGCAATTCTAGCTGCTTCATCACAGAAGTAAATAACATGCCCATCAATATTATTAACCAAGAGATCTTTAACCATAGCAATACCAGGTTCAACTTTAATTTGCTCAGGGAGTGTAGGTGTTCTAGCATTACTCTTATGAACCACAGTTGAAGATTTAGCATGATCTTTTATTCTAACAGGGAAAGGCGGTTTCTCAATATAAGCAGTAGGAACAATAGGATCAACATTGTAAGTAATAGTTTTTTTCTTAAACTCTAAAAGGTTCTACTACTTTGACTTTAATGGGAGGATGATATTTAAACCACTTCTCCTTAGGGAGATCAATATGAGTAGCAAATGATTCATACAAAGAGGCTACTATCTCAGAGTCAAGTCCATATTTAGTGCAAAATTCACGAAAAACATCGGTATCCATAAAAGATTTAACACAATCAAACTTAGGTGTTATACCTGACTCTTTACCTTCGTCGAGTTCCCAATCTTTAGAGTTGTGTTTAATTCTTTCCAATAAATCCCATCTGAATTCAATAGTCTTCATCATAAAAGAACCAGTACAACAAGTATAGAGCATGGAGCGATTATTGAGAGAAAGTCGAGCATAAAAATTTTGAATAATAATTTCTCTCGAGAGCTCATGATTGGGGCATGAATATAACATTGACTTAAGCTTCCACCAAGCTTGAGCGATACTTTCTTCTTCGCGAGGCCAAAAATTATATATATAATTACGATCATGATGATCCACATGCATAGGATAAAACTTCTGATGAAATTCCAATTTCAATCAGTTGTAGTTCCATGATCCAATATCATCACATAGCCTAAACCATGTCAATGCCTTTCCCTTCAAAGATAAAGGGAAGACCTTCTTCTTGATAACATCCTCGGGCATACCTGCAAGCTTAAATAATCCACAAACTTCATCCACATAGATTAGGTGCATATCGGGATGTAATGTTCCATCTCCTATAATAGGATTAGCTAGCAGTTTCTCTATCATACCCGGAGGAATTTCAAAGTAAACATTTTCAGTAGGTTCAGTAGGTTGAGGAGCAACTCTTTGCTCTTCTGGTCGGGGTGAAGATACCCCGAACAAGCCCCTCAAAGGATTATTTTCCATAGTAACAAGTGATAGTAAATTTCAGCACACTATATAAATTTTTCCTTACCAAATTCCACCTACCAAAGGCGCTTCACTCGCCGGCAACGGCACCAGAAAAGAGTCTTGATGACCCACAAGTATAGGGGATCTATCATAGTCCTTTTGATAAGTAAGAGTGTTGAACCCAACGAGGAGCAAAAGGAAATGACAAGCGGTTTTCAGTAAGGTATTCTCTGCAAGCACTGAAATTATCGGTAACAGATAGTTTTGTGATAAGATAGTTTGTAACGGGTAACAAGTAACAAAAGTAACAAGGTGCAACAAGGTGGCCCAATCCTTTTTGTAGCAAAGGACAAGCTTGAAAAAACTCTTATATAAAGCAAAGCACTCCTGAGGACACATGGGAATTATCGTCAAGCTAGTTTTCATCCTGCTCATATGATTCGCGTTTGTTACTTTCATAATTTCCACAAACTATCTTATCACAAAACTATCTGTTACTGATAATTTGGTGTTAAAGAATGACAAATCTTAAAAAGTTCAAAAAAAGTTCAACCATATTTTTTGGATTTTTTTTGAACTTTTTAAGATTTTATTGTTCATGATGGTGTGATAAGAGCTAAAACTCAGATGGGCACTTACCAACACTTTTGTCATGAATGCAAGTGACATTGACATACATGTGATGTTTTTCCGAACATTTTGGTATCTTATTTGCATTTTTCTAATTTAGTATGAATTAGTTATGAAGTTTTCAAAGTGACGGTCAAACGGTCAAAGGGCAAAAGCACAAGATGACCAAAGTGGGTTGGACAGAATCGCTGGCTTTTGGAAATTAGGGGCAACCCTGTCAAGTGGGACACAACTAGGGGCATAAAACCAATTATCCCAATTTGATATGTGGGTGGACCGGTGCTTGGGTGCTGCCCTTCCTTGGACAAGCATCCCACTTATGATTAACCCCTCTCGCAAGCATTCACAACTACGAAAGAAGAATTAAGGTAAACCTGACCATAACATGAAACATATGGATCCAAATCATCCCCTTATGAAGCATCGCATAAACTAGGGTTTAAGCTTCTGTCACTCTAGCAACCCATCATCTACTTATTACTTCCCAATGCCTTCCCCTAGGCCCAAACAATGGTGAAGTGTCATGTAGTCGACGTTCACATAACACCACTAGAGGAAAGACAAGATACATCTCATCAAAATATCGAACAAAAACCAAATTCACATGATTACTTATAACAAGACTTCTTCCATGTCCTCAGGAACAAAAGTAGATACTTACAAATCATATTCATGTTCATAATAAGAGGGGTATAAATATGCATAAAGGATCTGAACATATGATCTTCCACCGAATAAACCAACTAGCATCAACTACAAGGAGTAATCAACACTACTAGCAACCCATTGGTACCAATCTAATGTTTTGAGATAAAGATCGGATACAAGAGGTGAACTAGGGTTTGAGAGGAGATGGTGTTGGTGAATATGTTGATGGAGATTGACCCCCTCTCGATGAGAGGGTCGATGGTGATGACGATCGCGACGATTTCCCCCTCCCGGAGGGATGTTTCCCGGTAGGACAACTCCGCCGGAGCCCTAGATTTGTTCCGCCTCGAGAAGGTGGCGCTTTATCCCGAAAGCTTTCTTATGATTTTTTCTAGGGCAAAATACACCATATAGCATAAGATGGTCATCGGGGGCCTGCCAGGTGGCCCACGAGGCAGGGGCGCGCCCAGGGGGGTAGGGCGCGCCGTCCACCCTCGTGGGCAGTGGATGGCCCCCCTCTGGTGCTTTCTTCACCCAATATTTTTAATATATTCCTAAACTGACTTTTGTGGAGTTTCAGGACTTTTGGAGTTGTGCAAAATAGGTCTCTAATATTTGCTCCTTTTCTAGCCCAGAATCCCGGCTGTCGGCATTCTCCCTCCTCATGTAAACCTTGTAAAATAAGAGAGAAAAGGCATAAGTATCGTGACATAATGTGTAGTAACAGCCCATAATGCAATAAATATCGACATAAAAGCATGACGCAAAATGGACGTATTAGACACCCTTTTCCAAGTTTACAATGACAACGTACTACAATTTCTGAAGGATTCTTTTGGAGGATTTTAGTACATACATGACTCCTTCTCCAAGTTTACAATGACAATGCTTGATCCATATGATTACAATCCATATGCATTTCTCCTTTGGATTCATCTGTACTAGTTTTCTTAGGGAACTTTTCATCCACTCCAACATCTTGTAAAGATCGAAGATGGCATGTTAATGCCCATGTTAATCATGTCAGATCGAAGATGGCATTTTAGTGCATTTTACAAATCCTGCAAACCAAATAGGCATGTAGTAGTGTTCCAAACTGCATCTAGGCACTAACATGTTTTCTTCTTTTGCAGATAAGGTTAGGCCCAGTGGTGGATAATGTGATACAATATAACAATCACGTCAAATGCTTAGATTTGCATCTCTCAGAAATTACTTTGAACTCCTATCAAGGGACCTTACCGGAGATTATATTCGCCAGGTTCTTTGTTTTCAGAGCAAGGGTGCTGAAGGTAATGAGGTTTTCCCTACATTTATTTCGAAAAAATGAATGGTTTATTGATCAGTGGCGCCTGCGGCAGAATCGAATAGGCTTCAAAAATGTTGAATTTCATTTTGGAACTTCATATGACAGAGTAATCGGAACTCATCATGTCAACCCCATACATGACTTCTCAGTGGCTGACCCCTTTGCAAAAGTTGTGAGGTTTCGAAACCAGACTTAGAAGTGGTAATATTAGTTTGAACCTCTATGATATCCATGTTTAGCGGATCAGCGCGAGCGTTTGCAGCTGATGAGCTGAATTTCATTTCTAATATCAGTTTGAACCTTGTAATCTTCAAATTTGAGCCATATAACTCTGGAATTTGAACCTGTAATATTTTGAGCCTTTGTGGTACAATCATTGAAATGGCAACGTATGTGACTCGTATATTGGTAGCACTATTTTGACCTTAATATGGAACAGTCTTAGATTTGATTTTATTAACCATTCTCGATTCTGTTTACCTTGTCAATCTCATAGCACACGATCTGTATAGCTAACTCGACTACGATCTTGGACATTATTGCACACAGTTGGTTTCTTCCACCATAAGCCCTGTAGAGCGCAGAATTAATTATCGCACTCAAGTGTCCATCATCACCCTTCTGTGTAACTTTGACCTCATCACCCACGGGTAAACTTACGACCGAAGTCAATCCACACACTTTGTTTTTACAAAACTTTTTGCCAATAAACGCCCACGATTTGTCCCTCTTCTAGCCGACGCGTGGCAAACCAAGCCGGGCGGGAAGCTTGCGCGGTAAACTGCGTGGTAGCGTGGGAACATGCTCACCGACGATACATTTGGCGCCTCTTCGAGCCCACGCGTGGTCAAGCTGTGGTGCAGTGTTGTCAAGTGTGCACTGGAATCCTCACTGTGGTGCGATGTTATCAAGCATGCACTGGAATCCTCCACTATGAAGCTGTGACAAGACGTGACGATTACAGGCCGGCTGGCCCCCATTTATGTGTCTCTTCAACCTTTCGAGCACGCCCCACCATTGCAAGAAGCACACCCACCACGACAAATTCTTAGAGAGTATCCTGTGCGGCTCCAATGGCGCTCCGAGCGGCTACCGACGACGAGTAGTGGTTCACCATGCATGCCGTGGTGGGTGAGGGAGTCCTGGATAAGGGGGTATCCGGACAGCCGGACTGTGTACAACGTCCGGACTACTGAAGCGTGAAGATACAAGACTCAAGACTTCGGCCCGTGTCCGGATGGGACTCTCCTTGACGTGGAAGGCAAGCTTGGCGATCCGGATATTGTGTTTCCTTCCTTGTAACTGACTCCATGTAAACCCTAGCCCTCTCCGGTGTCTATATAAACCGGAGAGGTTGGTCCTTAGAAGGCCGATCACAACTACAATCGTACCATCATAGGCTAGCTCTTAGGGTTTAGCCTCTACGATCTCGTGGTAGATCTACTCTAGTACTACCCATATCTTCAATATTAATCAAGCAGGAAGTAGGGTTTTACCTCCATCGAGAGGGCCCGAACCTGGGTAAACATCTGTGTCCCTTGCTTCTTGTTACCATCGGCCTTGACGCACAGATCGGGACCCCCTACCCAAGATCCGCCGGTTTTGACACCGACATTGGTGCTTTCATTCAGAGTTCCTCTATGTCGTTGCTGCGGGGCTTGATGGCGCCTCCAATCGTCAACAACATGGTCCAGGGCGAGACTTTTCTCCCTGGACAGATCTTCGTGTTCGGCGGCTTCGCACTGTGGGCCAATTTGCTTGGCCATCTGGAGCAGATCGACAGCTACGCCCGTGGCCATCAAATCGGGTTCGGAAACTTGAACTACACGATGGATATCCGCGGAGACTTCATCTTCGACAGATTCGGGCCCGCGCCAGGAACACCGGATAGTCATGATGAGCATGGCCTGGACCTGCTATCGGACAACACTCGGGATTTCACCCCTGAGGTAGCCCCAGACTCAAATCCGGAGCAGGCTGCGTTGCCTAGGGACGGAGGGATGGACCCCGCCCCGCAGGCCGTACACTCATCGGCGTTGGAGACGAACACAGGCCTCACTTCTGAGGAAGCCTGTGACTCCGGACCCCCGGACTCGTATCCGGTTGTAGGTCCCAGTCCGCGCGTTCCCGAGCCCACCAAGCCTGGTTGGGCCCCGGTAATGGAGTTCACCGCTGCGGACATCTTCCAGCACTCGCCCTTTGGCGACATGCTAAACTCATTAAAAACTCTCTCTTTGGCAGAGAATTCTGGGCCGAACTATGTCTGGCTCGAATGGGAAGCAGGCGACGAAGAAATTCATTACCCACCCACCACCCACTTCATAGCCACGGTTGATGATTTAACCGACGTGCTTGACTTCGACTCCGAAGGCATCGATGGTATGGACGATGATGCAGGAGAAGATTCAAAATTTATTGGGTACCGGACTTCCACCTCGTCACACGCCATATACATGGTGGATACGCCCAAGCGGGACGACGGTGACAATCCGGAAGATAAAACCCCCAGGCAAAAGCCAAAGCGACGGCGCAGACGCCGTTCCAAGTCCAGCAACAGTAAAAACATCAGCAAGAGCACCAGAAGGATCGATACTTCGGTCAACCCCGAAGGCAACAACGACTGTACGGAACCAGCGATGGAGCAGGACAAACCAGGTCATGCTGAACACAGTTCGGAGCAGACGCCCGAGGACAATGATCCAGAAGGACGAGTTCATCAAACCGGCCCAGGACAAGAAGATAGTCCGGACGATGATCCATTCATCATTCCGGAAGAACGCGTGGAACAAGAGAACCTCCACAGAAAGCTTATGGCGACAGCGAGAAGTCTGAAGAAGCAGAAGCAATGGCTCAAGGCCACACAGGAAACGCTCAGCTGCAGATGGAACAAAATGTTAGACACTGAAGAAAGATATGGCGATGATCGCCATACAAAGAGCTATCCAAAACGCAAGCTACTGCCGGAATTCGACGACGAGGCCGTTCCACCGAAGACTAATACGACCAAGAGGCCCAACGTACCGCTCCACAACTGCAACAGAATTGCCACCGACACCGCGCGTGATCTACGTGATCACCTGGATGAGAAGGCTGGCACAGCTAGATCCATCTACGGATCTAAAGGACACACCCCAGCGAGGGACTATGGTCACCAAAACGATTACACCAATCAAATACCAGTTCGGAATAAACACCGAACACAACAACAGCCGACGGCATGCCACAGTATGTCCAAATACATAGGGGCTGCTCACCCCCTGTGCTTTACTGATGAAGTACTGGACCATGAATTCCCACAGGGCTTTAAACCTGTGAACATAGAGTCATACGATGGAACCACAGACCCAGGGGTCTGGATCGAGGACTTTATCCTGCACATACATATGGCTCGTGGGGATGACCTCCACGCCATCAAATACCTTCCCCTCAAACTAAAGGGACCAGCTTGTCACTGGTTGAAAAGCCTCCCCGAAAATTCAATCGGGAGTTGGGAGGAACTTGAAGACGCTTTCAGGGCCAATTTTCAAGGGACTTATGTCTGGCCCCTGGATGCTGACGATTTAAGTCACATAATCCAACAGCCCAGAGAGTCCGCCCGCAAGCTTTGGAACAGATTCCTCACTAAGAAGAATCAAATTGTCGATTGTCCGGACGCCGAAGCCTTAGTGGCATTCAAACATAGCATCCGCGATGAGTGGCTCGCCAGACACCTCGGCCAAGAAAAGCCAAGCACAATAGCAGCCTTGACAAGCCTTATGACCCGCTTTTGCATGGGAGAAGACAGCTGGCTAGCCCGTAAAGGCACCAGCGACCCCAGCACATCCTAAATAAGGGATGGCAACGGGAAGCCACGGCGTAATAAAAACAAACGCCAAAACAAGGAAGAGAGCCCGAATAACTCAACGGTTAATGCCGGATTCAGGGGCTCTCGAACTAATCAGCAAAATAAGCCATCTAAAGGCAGTAAGGAGGGACCGTCCGGTCTGAACAGAGTCCTGGACAGACTATGCCAAATTCATGGCACCCCTGACAAACCTGCGAACCACACACACAGAGAGTGCTGGGTCTTCAAGCAGGCCGGCAAACTAAATGCCGAACATAAGGGAAGGGAAACACCAAGTGAAGACGAGGATGAACCTCGCCAGCCGAACACTAGGGGACAGAAAAAATTCCCGCCAGAGGTTAAAACAGTAAACATGATCCATGCGACTCGCATAAAGACGCGCGAGATATAGAGCCCATCGTACCCACACCTAACTACTGGATGTCTTATCCGATCACCTTCTATCACTTGGAAGGCCGAACTATTATTCGGCGTGAAGGATCAGATGCCTTGGTGCTTGACCCAATAATCGACGGATACCATCTCACCCACGTCCTCATGGACGGCGGCAGTAGTCTCAATTTAATATACGAGAACACTGTCCACAGGATGGGGATAAACCCACCCAGAATCAGCCAAAGCAACACCACCTTTGAAGGGGTGATACCAGGCGTTCAAGCCTACAGTAGGGGCTCCGTCATACTGCAAGTAACATTTGGCTCTCCAGGCAACTCCAGAAGCGAAGAACTACTCTTCATCATTGCACCCTTCCAAAGCGACTATCACACAGTGCTCGGAAGAACGGCCTTCGCCCGCTTCAACGCGTTGCTGCACTATGGCTACCTTACACTCAAGATGCCCGGTCCACGGGGCGTCATCACCGTTAGCGGAATAACATAGCGCTCTTCATGCGCAGAGGAACACGCGACGGCCCTAGCGGCCGGACTATAAGCGACCTCCAATATAAAAAATATATGACTGGTCGTTAAGACCACGAACACGGTTAGACGATCCGGTAGCCCAGATTGAACCAGGGCACCGTATGTGTAATCCTATAGCGGATACTAGGGGCTATAAACACTTTATAAAGCCCCACACTTGGCTCAACCTTATTGGCAGGCCAACATCTTACACTACTACTATCCATCGCATACTTACGTTGCACTCTCCTATGAGTTTTCTTTTTCCACAGACAACATTCGCGCGATACCCTTCCAGGATGCGGCACAACAGAGACAAAGGCGCAGACGTGCAGCAGGGCCCTGTTCAATAGGTTTCTTTTTAGATTAAGCCCTTGTGTAAACCTTTTCTATTGCCTCTTGTTGCTTAACCATCCCATGGGTTCCATACCCACAGAGGATACTGCCGTTTTTGGCATTTCGCCACGACAGATCAATGCACGTACCTGGAAACACAGGGTTTATAATGAATGGGCATTCTTGAGCCCATCATCTGTTATAAAGTCCGAATACCTTTGGGAGTGTTCGGCGTCACGAGTTTGGCCTTATATGCATCAACTCCGAATCATGTCTTTGGTCAAATGTTGGGTTTGCCCGGCTCCTGGGTTTCCCGCCTTATGTTCCATTGTTATCGGCTAAGGTGGCCAAAGGAGAACTACTGTGATTGTGCCCTGGTTATTCCGGATGAGCACCTCAGTAGAGAAAGCCAAAAACTAACTGTCATGATGCAGTGAGAGACTGTTCAACCACTCGAAGACTCACCGGAATCTTTAGGATTCCTCCGGATTAACAAAGGGCTGTTTTTGGGCCATGTACGTACGCACCCGTATTCAGATGCACGCGAAGGTACAAGGGGCTACATAGTAGCCCCAACGTTAGACCCCCGTGGCTAAGCGAAAGTGTGACAGCTATATAGTCCGGTTGCCTAGTTCGACGTGCGATCACCTCCTTTATGGACCAAGACGTTGGATCAAGTGTGACTAAGCATATTTTTTGCGAACACCCCCGCATTGTATGTGTTGGGGCTGAAGCCAACGACTACTAACTTTCGGATTACACACACACACACACACACACACACACACACACACACACACACACACATATATATATATATATATATATATATATATATAAACGGCCGCACAGGGGACACAATCATATTTTCAGGCAAACAGTATAAATATAGCCTTATAATCAAAATAAACATTGTTTTTACAATGATTCGATTCATCACTCGAACAAGACATTCTTCGAGCACTGCGCCTCTATTAGGCGGGCACCCTCTGTGACCTGGGCCAAGTAGTGCTCGGCCGGATATTGGCCCCCCACCGGATCCTGGGACGCTATAATGGTGCCATCCATATCCGTCCAATAGGCTTTAACGCGGGCAAGAGCCATCCGTGCACCCTCTATACACGCCGACCTCCTCATGGCATCGATCCGAGGCACGGCCCCAAGGAATTGTTGCACCAAGCCAAAGTAACTGTCCGGCTTAGGCCCCTTTCGCCAAAGATGGTCTATTACAGACCGCATTGCAAGCCCGAACAGCCTGTGAAGCTCCGCTACAGCAGCCATCTTGTCACTTAACGGCAGCGGGCGAGTGGGAGCATTGAATTGCGACCAGAAAAGCTTCTGCACTTCCTTATCACCTTGATCTTTGAAGAACTCGGCAGCATCAGCTGTACTCTTCGCCAGATCCGCATATGAGTCCGTCGGACTCCAGCGTCCATCCAGGGGAGCGTACTTCGGATCAAAAAACTTTGTCCGCAGCAAATAGGAGCCCCAGCCGCGATTTTACCGGCCTGTTGAAGTTCCTCCCGCGCACCCCTGAGCTCGGTCCGTATTTCCTTGGTGGCATTAAGTGCCTTGTTCAGATCGGCGAACTTATCGTTATGCTCCTTTTCAAGGAGCTCATACCGGTCAGTGGCATTTTTTAACTCCAAAGCCATTTCGGCTATCTTTTCCTCGCTTCGGTGATGAGCAGCCTGTTCGGCTCTCAATTCCTCGGTCGCCTTTAGGGCAGCCGCATTGCTCACCCGACCTTGTTCCTTGGCTTGAGCAAATTCCGCCCTCAGGGCCTCCACGGCAGTAGCACCATCTACAGTCCCAACATATTACATTAATATCATGCCACCTTCAAATTTTCCTATACAAAGGAAGGCAGGACACATACCTTGTGATTTGTCCAGCCGCTCATTCACCAGCGTGATATCGGCATCGATCGATCCAATCTGCCTCGTTAGTTCGGCAACTTCAACGGATTGGCCGGCGGCCGGACCCACAGGTACCTGCACATATTTACAGCACAATCATTGGTTTATGATCCCCCGTTTGCCGCCTAGGGCGGGCAACCAGAGTCTCAGGGGCTACTATCTATAGGGAGCACACCTAGCGCGTGTCTCACAGCCAAAAAATAGTGTATTCTTCACTAAATACCTCAAAGCCTTTGAGCAGGCTTGTAAATGCTTCATTCAAGCCACTTGTAGCGGATGAAATCTTCTTGAGCACCACGCTCATTAATGAGCGGTGCTCCTCCGAGAGCGCAGCTCGCTCCAGTAAGCCCGTCAGTACGTCCGGCCGGACATTGAACTGCGCTGGACCCTTCCCATCGCCCCCCGTGGGAGCCAAACACCTCGGGCTCAGGGCGGCTGACGCATTGATTTCCGGCTTCGGCAGATCCGGACTCCTTTGTGACGACACCTCGGTGTCACCCGCTTCATGGGCCAGAGAGGTAGGTGGGGTCTCGCTCTCCATCATCTCTGGAGGAAGATCCCCCGAAGACGAACTCTGTTGAGAAGAGTTGCTAGCGGGACTGCAAAAAGTTGAGTCCTGGTTATTGATCTAGGAGAAACACACTACCTTCGAATTGTAGATTGACTTACATCTCGGTGGAGGGCTAGCCCGTTGGTAGGCGTGACGCGGTGAGGGTGCCCATCGGGGCAAGGCCCCCTAGGGATGCCTTTTTCCCTGATGTGGGCATCTCCGCTTCCAAGTCTTCGGAGGCGGCCCTCTTCTTCCCGCGCGGGGAGGAGGCCTTAGCCTCCCCTTCCCGACTATCCTCCTTGGGGGAGGTAACAATTCCCCCGGTTCGGATGTGTAGCGTGTGGGGTTCGGTTTCTTTGTTCTTCCCCTTGTCTTTCCCCGAGGGCATTCTGCTGAGTACCCGGTCGAGCATCTTGGACATGGTGGGGCCGGGCGAGCCTTCGGGAAGTGGCGCCGGACACCTGATTCTATCCACCTTGTTGAGCCATTCCTGGTCGCGGATGATTTTCAGAATAAACAATTATGACAAATACAAAACAAGGTGTCCGGTATCAGGGCTACTTACTTGGGTATCTAGGCGATTGCAGCTTAGGCCCGCATCCTCGGTGGTGTTCGGACACTCTACTTTCTATCCGAAGAATAATTTGCACATCTCTTCGAGCTTCAAGCTGAAGAAGTGCTTGACAGTCCACGGACCCTCCCAATTGAACTCCCACATCCGGAGAGGCCGGCGTTGGCACGGCAACATCCGTTGGATTAACATCACTTGCATTATGCTGACGAGGTTAATGTCCCTCTCAAGAAGCTCCCGGATGCGATTCTGCAGTACTGGTACATCACCAGCGGGCCCCCAATTCCGTCCTACGTCTGTCCAAGACGCCAACTGTGACAGAGGGCCCAAGCAGAACTCGGGGGCAGCCACCCACTTTGTGCCTCTGGGAGCCGTGACATAAAACCACCTCCGTTGTCATACATCAGATACTTCTGGGAAAGAACCCTCTGGCCATGGGGCATCGGCGTTCCTGCTTATTACGGCACCTCCGCACTCCACATGTCGCCCCTCAATCATCTTCGGCTTCACATTGAAGGACTTAAGCCATAAGCCGAAGTGTGGGGTGACATGGAGAAAAGCCTCGCACACGATAATGAACGACGAGATATGGAGGATAGCGTCTGGAGCCAGATCATGAAAATCCAACCGATAATAGAACATGAGCCCCCTCACAAAGGGATCGAGGGTGAAGCCCAAGCCGCAGAGGAAGTGCGGGAGAAAAATGACGCACTCATTAGGCTCCAGTGTGGGGATGACCTGCCCTGGAGCAAGAAGCCTGTGTTGGATGTCGGCGGTCAGGTATCCGACCTCCCTAAGCTTCGTAACGTCGTCCTCTTGGATCGAGGAGGCCACCCGCCGGCCTTGAGGGACGGATCCGGACATATTGGAGGATCTGGGGTGTTGAAGCTTGGGTTTCGGGTGTTAGAACTCGAGGTGCGAGAAGGCGCGAGGAAGGTGGAAAAGAGGCATAGGCCTCGACCCCTTTATAAAGGGGGTGAATATCAAGAGTCCTTGGTGTGACCGTTTGAGGCTTATCTAAAAACACACAGAGTTATACCAACGGCCGTCATGGGGTCACACATGCCCATATTAATGGAAAATCCTGTAATAAGAGGAACACGATCTCTGCCTCGACGGGACGTGCCAATAAAACCACCTCGTAACACGAGTCAAGGTGGGGTAAAAAAACACCGGTTCGCGTTGGACCAGGCCATGATGCAAGGGCACGACGCCCGAAGATTGCCAGCGGATCGGATTTATGCTATGTGAAGATCATCCTGCAGATTCGGACATGGTCTGCGTGTTCGATAACCACTTTGGAGTATTCAGAGAAGGAACCCGCCTTGCAATGCCGAAGACAATACTGTGCGCCGGACTCATCGTCATTGAAGCCTGGTTCAGGGGATACTAAGGGAGTCCTGGATAAGGGGGTATCCGGACAGCCGGACTGTGTACAACGTCCGGACTATTGAAGCATGAAGATACAAGACTCAAGACTTCGGCCCGTGTTTGGATTGGACTCTCCTTGGCGTGGAAGGCAAGCTTGGCGATCCGGATATTGTGTTTCCTTCCTTGTAACCGACTCCATGTAAACCCTAGCCCTCTCCGGTGTCTATATAAACCGGAGAGGTTGATCCTTAGAAGGCCGATCACAACTACAATCATACCATCATAGGCTAGCTCTTAGGGTTTAGCCTCTACGATCTCATGGTAGATCTACTCTTGTACTACCCATATCTTCAATATTAATCAAGCAGGAAGTAGGGTTTTACCTCCATCGAGAGGGCCAAAACTTGGGTAAACATCTGTGTCCCTTGATTCCTGTTACCATCGGCCTTGACGCACAGATTGGGACCCCCTACCCGAGATCCGCCGGTTCTGACACCGACAGTGGGCACCCACCAAAGGTTCATGGAGATCTCAGTGGTGTACACCAACAACCTGGTCTGGGTGGAGCACTCCATCCGCATCATGGAGCTGTTGCTTGCCAACAAGTACAAGGTGGTCGGTTAGACCTCGACCACACCTGCGCTCGTGCCGGGTCTCATCCCAAGGTCACCATTGCCCAGATGTGTGTGCGCCACCACGTCCTCGTCTACCACTACTGCCTGGCCACAAGGCCTTACGAGCGTTTCGCCAGGTTTGTCAACAGCCCTCACTACATGTTTGCTACGGTGGACATCACCAACGATGTCAAGGTGCTCAAGAATTTGAGCATCGCCTGCCAGAATCTTGTCGACATCCAGGGCCAATACAAGATCTGGGGTAGCAAGGAGCATGAGAAGGACTCACTAGTTCATCTCCCCGAGGCCAGCATCGACCCCTACTACCAAGACATGAAGGATTCCTGCAACAATGACAAGCGTGCCTGGCACTCGGCCTGGATGGAGAAACTCGACAAAGCTCACGTCGCATACATGACCAAGGAGGCGTACATGTGCTACGACATGTACAGGCGGATCGTTGACATGAGGAAGTGCCTCCTTCCCCAAAACGGCCAGGGATCTAGCCGGAAGCAGAGCAATGGCAAGCGCCATCGCAACAAGAAGTAGATGATTAGATCCTCGTTTCTCCTAGTTTAGTATGCATGTAATTGCTTACTTTGGTGTGTGAAAATATTATGTGTGTAGTCACTTGTGTAATTGTATGCTTAATTTGGATATGCAATGTTGTCTTTTTAAGTATATATGTTGATGCTCTGTAGACAGAGCAAATCACATCGCACACAAACTAAACAAAGGAACCCGTCGGTGATGATTTCATAAATCACTGACAATTGTATACCAGCAATCGTTTGCTCACAACACACATGGCTTGTTAACATGAATTATCTGTGTTGTTATCGGTCTTCCCACACATTTCTGATTCCAAACATGTTTGCCGTGTATCACACACATCTTGTTAAGTTGAACCATTTCTGTTCTCTTGGCTCAACGCAAACAGTTCATCTGAGTGAACTGTATGTCGTATATCACACACACCTTCATTTGGTTGCCCGTTTCTATTGTTCCGCCTCATCACAAACAATTCATCTGAGTGAACCAGATGCTCTACATCACACACGCCTTCATCCGGCAGCCTATTTCTTTTGTTCATCATCATCACAAACAGTTAATTGAATTGAACGTATGCCCTAAATCGCACACGCAACAAAAATCTGAACCGTGTTTGATGCATCCGTCATCGCAAACGTTTTGCACCTTTTTTGACGGTTTTTTACAACACCGTTTGCGATTATTGCATCGCACACAGTTTCATCGAAGGGTCTCCGATTATAGTGTCGCGTTAGTGTTCACTCTTCCCAATAAAGCTTCACAGAAAACTGGATGAAGTTTTGGATTGACGTAACATCAAATGGCCGTATTGATCACCCTACACATTGTTTTTCACTAAGTTTTATATCCAAGTTGAAAAGATGACAAAATAAAAAGGCAAATAAACATGAACGAAAATAATAAAAATATATTTTACGCACATCCTTGAGGGAACTTAAACAAATCTTTCTATACTTCATGAAGGAAAAATTCTTGATCTACCATACAATAGCATCTCTTGGTCTAATGGAATGATTGAATTACGAGGAATGTTATTTATATTTTTAAATAATAAGAGAAACATTTGATACTTTCTTCCTTGTATATGAAGTCTCCAGGACAATCCAGTGAACATACTCCCTTCAAAGACATGTTGAACTCCTTGAACGCAAGTAATATTTAATAATTGAATGGTATCTAAGTGTACATTGTGGTGCACAAAAACTAAGTAAATTGTGCATTTTTAGGTGTCATCGATATTAGTAATGTAGGCGAACCTATATATGTGAAATAATGGAAGCGGCAATGTGCTAGGGAACGATACACGCAAATGGAGAAAAAGATGAACTACTAAAGAAGCATGGCAAAGCATATGAACAAAACAAAGCTCGGCCATTGGTTAATTCCCAGGAAGCATGGACAAGTCCATGTGTGCTCTCCCAACTACAAAGCGCCCCGGTTGTTAAAGGCGCTTAACAATAGTCATAATGTTAGTTGAAATTATACAGTTACATGGTTCCATGTTTCCAAGTAACTAAACCTTTTCTGCCATGATCAGAACAAGCAGACCCTGCTTGTAACAAAGGAAAATATTGTTTCGATGAAGATAATGATTGGTTATGCAGAAATGACATGTACCAGAAGCAATTAAAAAATTTGCCTTCTCAAGGGAAAGAAAGCAACCTTACTGGTATGAAGACAACTAATTTTTTTACTATGTTAATAATTGATTACTCGTTTTTTCTATATATAGATATGTGATGTTTCTTTATTATGTAGATACTGTTGACATCAACACTTGCAATAATGTTAGTCCCACGCCATCACATATTCCGCAACCCATAGATCCCAAAGAGAGGAGGGGGCAATGAGATAGGGAACGATATGCTCAGATGGATAGCGACAAGAAAGTTGTGCTACTAGAAAGACATCGTGAAGCCTATCAACAAATGAATTCATCAACAAGTAAGATTTGCACAACAAACAGACAAAATTGTTCATTCATAGCATGTACAAATATTTAGAGTTTGTCTCCACAACTAGCACACTTACGGTGTTACCATTATCATGTCATTCAACAGAGAAAATCAGAAGTAATTGTGCTACTGACAGGGACCGATATGCTCTAATGGATAACAATATGAAAGATGCACTACTAGAAAGTAAACGTGAAGCCTATCAACAAACAAAATCATCGGTGGGTAAGAATTGCACAACGTCAATTAAAATTGATGATTAGTAGAATGTAACACAACCATCACTCTTACCGTGCTACCATTTCATATGATTTCAACAGAGAAAACCAATAGTAAATGTGCTAATGATAAGGAACGGTATGCGAGTATGACTCATGAGCAAAAGCATGCAAAGATAGCTCGCCGTACGTCAAGGTGCAACACTCTCAGCCAAGATTCCTTGGCCATGAAGAACCCATTTTACATCCGTGAGATAGTTTGTAAACAATGCAAATACATTTGATCAGGATGGCATCGTGGTTAGACGTGATTGGTCTATTATTCCCGAACTTACTGGCACCATTATATATGTTCAATCCTCTTCTGAGCACATGTCAGGTGTGGACATGCCCACGGTATGACAACGACATCGGGATATTGCTACCAGCCACCGCTGTGCTACAGTAGACACCACCGGGAGATGGAACCAACCACCGAGGGTGCTACAACCAACGTCGGTCATTGCTATGAAGACAACACCAGGATGCTGCAACAAACCACCAGGGTGCTACTATGGGCACCACAGGGAGATCGAACCAGCCACTCAGGGTGCTACGTACGACCCACACCGGACATTGCTACGATGGCAACAACATGTTGTTGTAACTAGCCACCGAGGATGTTATGATTGGTGTTGGGGAACGTAGTAATTTCACAAAATTTCCTACGCACACGCAAGATCATGGTGATTCATAGCAACGAGAGGGGAGAGTGTCGTCCACGTACCCTCGTAGACCGTAAGTGGAAGCGTTATGACAACGCGGTTGATGTAGTCATACGTCTTCACGATCGACCGATCCAAGTACCGAACGTACGTCACCTCCACGATCTGCACACGTTCAGCTCGGTGACGTCCCACGAACTCATGATCCAGTAGAGCTTCAAGGGAGAGTTCCGTCAGCACGAAGGCGTGATGACGGTGTTGATGAAGCTGCCGGTGCAGGGCTTCGCCTAAGCACCGCTACGATATGACCGAGGTGGATTATGGTGGAGGGGGGGCACCGCACACGGCTAAAAGATCAATGATCAACTTGTGTGTCTTGGGGTACCCCCCCCCCCCCGCCCCCGTATATAAAGGATCTAGGGGGAGGCGGCTGGCCAAGAGGAGGGCGCACCAAGGGGGGAGTCCTACTCCCACCGGGAGTAGGACTCTTCCTTTCCTAGTAGGAGTAGGAGAAGGGGGAAGGAGGAGAGAGGGGGGAAGGAAAGGGGGGCGTCACCCCCTCCCCCCTCCTTGTCCAATTTGGACTAGAGGGAGAGGGGGCGCGCGGCCCTGCCTTGGCCGCCCCTCCTCTTCTCCACTAAGGCCCATAAGGCCCATTATACTCCCCGAGGGGTTCTGGTAACCCCCCGGTACTTCGGTATATGCCCGAACTTGCCCGGAACACTTCCAAAGTCCAAACATAGTCATCCAATATATCGATCTTTATGTATCGACCATTTCGAGACTCCTCTTCATGTCCGTGACAATATCTGGGACTCCAAACTACCTTTGGTACATCAAAACACATAAACTCATAATACTGATCGTCACCGAATGTTAAGCGTGTGGACCCTACGGGTTCGAGAACTATGTAGACATGACCGAGACATGTCTCCGGTCAATAACCAATAGCGAAACCTGGATGCTCATATTGGCTCCTACATATTCTATGAATATCTTTATCGGTCAAACCGCATAACAAAATACGTTGTTCCCTTTGTCATCGGTATGTTACTTGCCCGATATTCGATCGTCGGTATCTCAATACCTAGCTCAACCTCGTTACCGGCAAGTCCCTTTACTCGTTCTGTAATACATCATCCCGCAACTAACTCATTAGTCACATTGCTTGCAAGGCTTATAGTGATGTGCATTACCGAGAGGGCCCAGAGATACCTCTCCGACAATCGGAGTGACAAATTCTAATCTCGATCTATGCCAACTCAAGTACCATCGGAGACACCTGTAGAGCACCTTTATAATCACCCAGTTACGTTGTGACGTTTGGTAGCACACAAAGTGTTCCTCCGGTATTTGCGAGTTGCATAATCTCATAGTCATAGGAACGTGTATAAGTCATGAAGAAAGCAATAGCAACATACTAAAGGATCAAGTGCTAAGCTAACGGAATGGGTCAAGTCAATCACATCATTCTCTAATGATGTGATCCTGTTAATCAAATAACAACTCATGTCTATGGCTAGGAAACTTAACCATCTTTGATTCAACGAGCTAGTCAAGTAGAGGCATACTAGCTAGTGACACTTTGTTTGTCTATGTATTCACACATGTACTAAGTTTCCGGTTAATACAATTCTAGCATGAATAATAAAATTTATAATGAAATAAGGAAATAAATAATAACTTTAGTATTGCCTCTAGGGCATATTTCCTTCAGTCTCCCACTTGCACTAGAGTCAATAATCTAGTTCACATCATCTTGTGATTTAAGACCAATATTCACATATGTCTGTGATTAACACCCATAGTTCACATCATCATGCGACCAACACCCAAAGTGTTTACTAGAGTCAATAGTCTAGTTCACATAGCTATGTGATTAACACCCAAAGAGTACTAAGGTATGATCATGTTTTGCTCGTGAGAGAAGTTTAGTCAGCGGATCTGTCACATTCAGAGCCGTATGTATTTTGCAAATATTCTATGTCTACAATGCTCTGCACAGAGCTACTCCAGCTAATTGCTCCCACTTTCAATATGTATCCAGATTAAGACTTAGAGTCATCTGGATCGGTGTAAAAGCTTGCACCGATGTAACTCTTTACGACGAACTCTTTTATCACTTCTATGTCTTGAGCTTGCGCTGGTTTTCCTTGAAGAGGAAATGGTGATGCAGCAATAGTAGCGTAAGTATTTCCCTTAGTTTTTGAGAACCAAGGTATCAATCCAGTAGGAGGCTCCTCAAAAGTCCCACGCACCTACACAAACAAATAAAGAACTCGCAACCAACGCAATAAAGGGGTTGTCAATCCCTTCACGGCCACTTGCGAAAGTGAGATCTAATAGAGATAGTATGATAAGATAAATATATTTTTGGTATTTTATAATATAGATGCAAAAAGTAAAGATGCAAATAAAAGTAGACTGGAAGCAAATATGATAAGAGATAGACCCGGGGGCCATAGGTTTCACTAGAGGCTTCTCTCAAGATAGCATAAGTATTATGGTGGGTGAACAAATTACTGTCGAGCAATTGATAGAAAAGCGAATAATTATGAGATTATCTAGGCATGATCATGTATATAGGCATCATGTCCGTGACAAGTAGACCGACTCCTGCCTGCATCTACTACTATTAATCCACACATCGACCAACTCCTGCCTGCATCTACTACTATTAATCCACACATCGACCGCTATCCAGCATGCATCTAGAGTATTAAGTTCATAAGAACAGAGTAACGCATTAAGCAAGATGACATGATGTAGAGGGATAAACTCAAGCAATATGATATAAACCCCATCTTGTTATCCTCGATGGCAACAATACAATACGTGCCTTGCTGCCCCTGCTGTCACTGGGAAAGGACACCGCAAGATTGAACCCAAAGCTAAGCACTTCTCCCATGGCAAGAAAGATCAATCTAGTAGGCCAAACCAAACTGATAATTCGAAGAGACTTGCAAAGATAACTCAATAATACATAAAAGAATTCAGAGAAGATTCAAATATTATTCATAGATAAACTTGATCATAAACCCACAATTCATCAGATCTCGACAAACACACCGCAAAAAGAGTTTACATCGAATAGATATCCACAAGAGAGGGGGAGAACATTGTATTGAGATCCAAAAAGAGAGAAGAAACCATCTAGCTAATAACTATGGACCCGTAGGTCTGTGGTAAACTATTCACAACTCATCGGAGGGGCAAGGATGTTGATGTAGAAGCCCTCCGTGGTCGACTCCCCCTACAACGGAGTGCCGGCGAAGGCTCCAAAATGAGATCTCGCGGATACAGAAGGTTACGACGGTGGAAATTGTTTTTCGTTGGCTCCCTGGATGTTTTCGGGGTACGTAGGCTTATATATGAGGAAGAAGTACGTCGGTGGACGCCCGAGGGGCCCACGAGACAGTGGGGCGCGCCCTATAGGGGGGGAGGGCCCTCCTATCTCTTGGAGGCCTCGGCTGCTTCTTGACTTGCACTCCAAGTCCTCTGGATCACGTTCGTTCCAAAAATCACGCTCCCGAAGGTTTCATTCCGTTTGGACTCCGTTTGATATTCCTTTTCTTCGAAATACTGAAATAGGCAAAAAAACAGCAATACAGGCTGGGCCTCCGGTTAATAGGTTAGTCCCAAAAATGATATAAATGTGTAAAATAAAGCCCATAAACATCCAAAAGGGGTAATATAATAGCATGGAACAATCAAAAATTATAGATACGTTGGAGACGTATCAAGCATCCCCAAGCTTAATTCCTGCTCGTTCTCGAGTAGGTAAATGATAAAAAGAGAATTTTTTATGTGGAATGCTACCTAGCATAATTCTTAATGTAATTTTCTTTATTGTGGCATGAATGTTCAGATCCAAATGATTCGAAATAAAAGTTCATATTCATAAAAGAAATAGTAACACTTCAAGCATACTAATAAAAGTAATCATGTCTTCTCAAAATAACATGGCAAAAGAAAGTTCATCCTACAAAATCATATAGTTAGGCTATGCTTCATTTTTGTCACACAAAGATGTTCCCAACTTCTATACCCCCGATGACAAGCCAAGCAATTGTTTCATACTTAAATAATCTCAAACTTTTTCAATCTTCGGGCAATACATGAGCGTGAGCTATGGATATAGCACTATGGGTGGAATAGAATATGATGATGGGGATTGTGTGGAGAAGACAAAAAAGGAGAAAGTCTCACATTGACGAGGATAATCAACGGGCTATGGAGATGCCCATCAATTGATGTCAACATGAGGAGTAGGGATTGCCATGCAACGGATGCACTAGAGCTATAAATGAATGCTCAACAAAAGAAAACTAGTGGGTGTGCATCCAACTTGCTTGCTCACAAAGACCTAGGGCATTTGAGGAAGCCCATCGTAGGAATATACAAGCCAAGTTCTATAATGAAAAATTCCCACTAGTATGAAAAAGACAACTTATGAGACTCACTATATGAAAAACATGGTGCTACTTTGAAGCACAATATATGAGACTCACTACATGAAGAACAAGGTGCTACTTTGAAGCACAAGTGTGGAAAAAGAGATAGTAACATTGCCCTTTTTATTTATTTATTTTTTTTCTTTTTTTGGCCTTTTTTTTACCTTTCTTATTTTTTCCTTTTTTTTCTTTTTGGGCAATGCTCTAATAATGATGATCATCACACTTCTATTAATTACAACATATGAATTACAACTCGAAACTAGAACAAGATATGACTCTATATGAATGCCTCTGGTGGTGTACCGGGATGGTGCAATGAATCAAGAGTGACATGTATGAAAAATAATGCACGGTGGCTTCGCCACAAATACGATGTCAACTACATGATCATGCAATGGCAATATGACAAAAGTAAAGTATGTCATGATGATGATGAACGGAACGGTGGAAAGTTGCATGGCAATATATCTCGGAATGGCTATGGAAATGCCATAATAGGTAGGTATGGTGGCTGTTTTGAGGAAGATATAAGGAGGTTTATGTGTGATAGAGCGTATCATATCACGGGGTTTGGATGCACCAGCGAAGTTTGCACCAACTCTCAAGGTGAGAAAGGGCAATGCACGGTACCGAAGAGGCTAGCAATGGCGGAAAGGTAAAAGTGCGTATAATCCAGGGACTCAACACATTAGTCAAAAGAACTCATATACTTATTGCAAAAATTTAGAAGTCATCAAAAATCAAGTACTACGCGCATGCTCCTAGGGGGATAGATGGGTAGGAAAAGACCATCGCTCGTCCCCGACCGCCACTCATAAGGATGCACAAGCCAGGTACACTTCATGTTTCAAATTTGTTACACAACTTTAACCATACGTGCATGCTACGGGACTTGCTAACTTCAACACAAGCATTCTTTAAATTCATAATCACCCAACTAGCATGACTTTAATATCACTACCTCCATATCTCAAAACGATTATCAAGTATCAAATTGATCATAGCATCCAATTCACTTCCTATGATAGTTTTTATTATACCCAACTTGGATGCCAACCATTATAGGACCAATTTTATAACCATACCAAATACCATGCTGTTCTAAAAGACTCTTAAAATAATATAAGTGAAGCACGAGAGACTAGCAATTTCTACAAAAATAAGTCACCGCCGTGGTCTAAAAGATATAAGTGCAGCACTAGAGCAAAAACTATCAAGCTCAAAAGATATAAGTGAAGCACATAGAGTATTCTAGCAAATTCTAATCAAGTAGGCTTATCCCAAAAGGTGTGTACAGCAAGGATGATTGTGGTAAACTAAAAGGCAAAGACTAATGTAATTCTTTATTTATTTTGATTTTAAACCTACTGTACTCCAACTTCTCTATGGTTTATAAATTATTTTACTAGCCATAGATGCATCAAAATAAGCAAACAACACACGAAAAACAGAATCTGTCAAAAAAGAACAGTCTGTAGCAATGTGTAAGAGCATTACTAGTAGTACCCCTAAACCCTCAAACCCTCAAAAATAACCGATTTTTTATGGGTTGAGATGAAAAATTCCCAAAGAATAAAACCCCTTAACCCTTAAACCCTCAAAAAAATTTAGAGGCTCAACCCCTATTCTCCTTCCCAGCCTGTAGAAACAGAGGTTGGCCAGCCCAACCCCTCCCCGACCTGGTTCCCTCGCCCGTTTCGCACGGGAGGGAGTTTTCAGCTCCCCCACCCCGGATCCGGCCGCCCTCCCGCCGCGCCGCGCCCCGGCGGTCCATCCCCGGACGCCCCTCCGCCTCCCCGCCCCGTCGCGCACCGCCCCGCGGCCTCCCCACCCCGGCCGCGCGTCCTCCTCCCCGCCATGGCCGCGCCTCCTCCTCCCTGCCCCGGCGTCCCCTCCCGCCTCCCCTGCGCCGCCGTGGCCCGGCCGCCCTCCCGCCTCCCCTCCCGCCCTGATCGGCCGCCGGCCGCACCTCGAGGAGTCACGCCCCGGTCGCCCAGGTCGTCCAAGCCGCGCCGCCGCCCTGCCCTCCCGCCGGCCGCCCCTCCCGCCCTACCTCGGCCGCCCTCCCGTCGTCCAAGCCGCGCCCCGGCCGCCCTCCCGCTGGCCGCTGACGCTGCCTCCTCCGAGGTGAGGTATGTGCTTTTTTTCATTTTGTTTCATTTTCTTTATTGTTTCATTTTTAGCACTAATTAGTGACTGTTCTTTGGGTCGCCAGGAACACTCAATGATATCAATATCCTCAATAGATCTCCTTTGTTCAAAAGATTGATTTCTGGGGATGCTCCAGCTTGCAACTACAAAATCATGGACAATGAGTACTCAATGGGATACTATCTCACCGATGGCATCTATCCCGAATGGGCAACTCTTGTGAAGTCCATCAAGGAGAAAAATGGGGTACCCTTAACACGAAAAGAGGCTCATTTCACCAAGGCACAAGAGGCAGCCCGCAAGGATATTGAGAGAGCTTTCGGTGTTTTTTAAGCAAGGTTTGCCATAGTTCGTGGTCCAGCTCGGTTTTGGGACAAAAAAACATTGATGAACATCATGAAATGTTGTGTGATTCTACACAACATGATCCTAGAGGATGAGAGAGGGTTAAACCTCCCTTGTTTCTATGACAATGTTGGTACCCGTGTGCAACTGGAAAGAAACCCTTCTCGCATACACGCTTTTCTTCAAGCACATCGTCAGATTGAGGATGCAACCACTCATGGTCGGCTCCGGGATGATCTAGTAGTGCACCACTGGTAGTTGGATGGGCGGCGCATTGGCCCATGATGTATCTTTGTTTTACTTTTCTATGTCCTATTTGATTTGAACAATTAGTGCAATTTGCTCAAACATTGTTGTAATAATTTGAATGATTATTGTTTTATTCGGTGTTGTAATAATAACTAGAATGATTACTGTTTTATGTCAAATGTGATGGAATTTGTGATATGTCATATGATGAAATGTGATGAAATGTGATGAAATGTGTGATATATGAAATGACAGTTTTAAAGGTTGGGGTCGAGGCAAAGACTAGAACCCTCAAATCTAATCCTTAAAGCAGTTTAAGGGTTGGGTTTGAGGGTTCTAGTATTTGCCCCTGTTTTTCAACCCTTAAAAGTGTCAAAAAGTGGCACTTCTCAACCCTTAAAACTGCTTTAAGGATTTGAGGGTTTGAGGGTTCTACTAGTAATGCTCTAACTAATGCAAACTTCTGGAACTTTAAAAATCCTACCAAAATAGGAAGTCCTGGACAATTTATCTATTGATCAGCAGCAAAAAGAATCAACGCAAAAGCTCATTTCTGTGATTTAACAAAACTAAATTCGTGCGCAGAGTTTCTGTTTTTCAGCAGAATCAAATCAACTATCATCAAAGGTTATCCTATAGGTTCTACTTGGCACAAAAACTAATTAAAACATAAAAACACATCTAAACAGAAGGTAGATGCAAGATTTATTACTAAACAGGAACAAAAACAAAAACACAAAGAAAATTGGGTTGCTTCCCAATTAGCGCTATCGTTTAACGCCCCTAGCTAGGCATAAAAGAGAAGATAGATCTAACTAGTGCCATCTTTGGCACTAAATTCATAAGTAGCCCGCATGATAGATTCATAAGATAATTTGACTTTCTTTCTTGGAAAGTGCTCCATGCCTTTCTTTAATGGAAACTGGAATCTAATATTCCCTTCCTTCATATCAATAATCGTGTCAATCGTTCTAAGGAAAGGTCTACCAAGAATAATAGGGCAAGAAAGATTGCAATCTATATCAAGAACGATAAAATCTACGGGCACCAAATTTCTATTTGCAACAATGAGAACATCATTGATCCTTCCCATTGGCTTTTTAATGGTGGAATCTGCAAGGTGCAAATTTAAAGAACAATCATCAAGATCATGGAAACCTAGAATATCACATAAAGTTTTCGGAATCGTGGAAACACTAGCACCCAAATCACACAAGGCAAAACACTCATGATCTTTAATTCTAATATTTATAGTAGGTTCCCACTCATCTTTAAGTTCTCTAGGTATAGAAACTTCCAAATTAAGTTTTTCATCATAAGATTGCATCAAGGCATCAACGATATGTTTGGTAAAAGCTTTATTTTGACTATAAGCATGAGGAGAATTAACAACGGATTACAACAAGGAAATACAACCTTCTAAAGAACAATTATCATAATCAAAATCCTTGAAATCCGAGATAGTGGGTTCAATGCTATTTAAAGTTGTGACCTCCCCAATCCCACTTTTACCAAATTTAGCATCAAGATCTAAAAACTCCGAATTCTTGGGGCGCCTTCTAGGTAAAGTTGACTCATCATCAGTCCCATAATTATCAAGATTCATATTGCAAAACATAGATCTAATAGGAGATGCATCAATAACTTTAAGATCTTCATCATTATTTTCATGGAAACTAGAAGAACACACTTTTATAAAGCAATCTTTCTTCGCAGGCAATCTAGCGGTTCTTTCCTTGCACTCATCAATGGAAATTCTCATGGCTTTGAGAGACTCATTGATATCATGCTTAGCCGGAGAAGATCTAAGTTTAAGAGAATCAACATCAAGCGAAAGTCTATCAATGTTCCTAGCCAAATCATCAACTTTGAGCAATTTTTCTTCAAGCAAAGCATTAAAATTCTTTTGAGAAATCATAAATTCTTTCTCGCTATTCTCAAAATCAGAGGGCATCTTATTAAAATTACCATAAGAATTATTGTAGGAATTTCCATAATTATTAGAGGAATTTCTAGGGAACGGTCTAGAATTAAAGTTTCCTCTATAAGCATTGTTTCCAAAACTATTCCTACCAACAAAATTCACATACATAGATTCATTATTATTCTCAATCAAAGTAGACAAAGGCATATCATTGGGATCAAGAGGAGTATTTTTAGTAGCAAACAACTTCATAAGTTCATCCATCGTTCCACTCAGGACATTGATTTCTTCTATAGCATGCACTTTTTTACTAGAAGATCTTTCGGTGTGCCATTTAGAATAATTAGCCATAATATTATCAAGAAGTTTCGTAGCATCTCCTAACGCGATTTCCATAAACGTGCCTCCCGCGACCGAATCTAAGAGATTTCTAGAAGCAGAGTTCAAACCGGCATAAAAAATTTCTATAATCATCCATAAATTCAAACCATGAGTAGGGCAATTGCGAAGCAACAATTTCATTCTTTCCCAAGATTGGGCAACATGCTCATGATCAAGTTGTTTAAAATTCATAATATCGTTCCTAAGAGTGATAATCTTAGCGGAAGGAAAATACTTAGAGATAAAAGCATCTTTGCACTTGTTCCAAGAATCAATACTATTTTTAGGCAAAGACAAAAACCAAACTTTAGCACGATCTCTAAGTGAAAACGGAAATAACTTCATTTTGACAATATTGTTATCCGTATCTCTCTTCTTTTGCATATCACACAAATCAACAAAGTTGTTTAGATGAGTAGCGACATCTTCACTAGGAAGGCCGGCGAATTGATCGTTCATAACAAGATTCAGCAAAGCAATATTGATTTCACAAGACTCAACATCATTAAGAGGAGCAATCGGAGTACTAAGGAAATCATTATTATTGGTATTCGAGAAATCACACAATTTGGTATTATCTTGCGCCATGGCAACAAGTAATCCAACACACAAGCAAAAAGAAAAAGGCAAGCGAAAAAAAGAGGAGGAGATTGGGAAAGAGAGGGGAAATAAAATGGCAAGGGTGAAGTGGGGGAGAGGAAAACGAGAGGCAAATGGCAAATAATGTAAATGCGAGGGGGGTGGGTTTGTGATGGGTACTTGGTATGTCTTGACTTGAGCGAAGACCTCCCCGGAAACGGCGCCAGAAATCCTTCTTGCTACGTCTTGAGCTTGTGTTGGTTTTACTTAAAGAGGAAAGGGTGATGCAGCAATAGTAGCATAAGTATTTCCCTCAGTTTTTGAGAACCAAGGTATCAATCCAGTAGGAGGCTCCTCAAAAGTCCCACGCACCTACACAAACAAACAAAGAACTCGCAACCAACACAATAAAGGGGTTGTCAATCCCTTCACGGCCACTTGCGAAAGTGAGATCTAATAGAGATAGTATGATAAGATAAATATATTTTTGGTATTTTATAATATAGATGCAAAAATTAAAGATGCAAATAAAAGTAGATTGGAAGCAAATATGATAAGAGATAGACTCGGGGGCCATAGGTTTCACTAGAGGCTTCTCTCAAGATAGCACAAGTATTATGGTGGGTGAACAAATTACTGTTGAGCAATTGATAGAAAAGCGAATAATTATGAGATTATCTAGGCATGATCATGTATATAGGCATCATGTCCATGACAAGTAGACCGA
The DNA here is from genome assembly GCF_018294505.1 of Triticum aestivum. Taxonomy (NCBI): domain Eukaryota; kingdom Viridiplantae; phylum Streptophyta; class Magnoliopsida; order Poales; family Poaceae; genus Triticum; species Triticum aestivum. Next base: position 150,041,483 of record NC_057813.1, on the reverse strand, counting down.
CTCCTGCCTGCATCTACTACTATTAATCCACACATCGACCAACTCCTGCCTGCATCTAGAGTATTAAGTTCATGAAGAATAGAGTAACGCATTAAGCAAGATGACATGATGTAGAGGGATAAACTCAAGAAATATGATATAAACCCCATCTTGTTATCCTCGATGGCAACAATACAATACGTGCCTTGCTGCCCCTGCTGTCATTGGGAAAGGACACCGCAAGATTGAACCCAAAACTAAGCACTTCTCCCATGGCAAGAAAGATCAATCTAGTAGGCCAAACCAAACTGATAATTCGAAGAGACTTGCAAAGATAACTCAATCATACATAAAAGAATTTATAGAAGATTCAAATATTATTCATAGATAAACATGATCATAAACCCACAATTCATCGGATCTCGACAAACACACCACAAAAAGAGTTTACATCGAATAGATCTCCACCAGAGAGGGGGAGAACATTGCATTGAGATCCAAAAAGAGAGAAGAAGCCATATAGCTAATAACTATGGACCCGTAGGTCTGTATTAAACTACTCACAACTCATCGGAGGGGTAAGGATGTTGATGTAGAAGCCCTCCGTGGTTGATTCCCCCTCCGGCAGAGTGTCGGCGAAGGCTCCATGATGGGATCTCGCGGATACAGAAGGTTACGGCGGTGGAAATTGTTTTTCGTTGGCTCTCTGGATGTTTTCAGGGTACGTAGGCTTATATAGGAGGAAGAAGTACGTCGGTGGACGCCCAGGGGCCCACGAGACAGGGGGCGCCCTCCTATCTCGTGGAGGCCTCGACTGCTTCTTGACTTGCACTCCAAGTCCTCTGGATCACGTTCGTTCCAAAAATCACGCGCCCGAAGGTTTCATTCCGTTTGGACTCTGTTTGATATTCCTTTTCTTCAAAATAATGAAATAGGCAAAAAAACAGCAAAGAAGAAAACCGGCGAGTCCGGTGATCCGCCCGAAGATATCGAGGAATCGGATCAAGAGGTAGAACTTGACTCCCTTGGCTCCTTTTTCATACACCTTATTAACAATGACTATTACCAGGATGATGCGGAAGCCAGCCGCGTTGATCATATTGAGGTAATCTCCCTTTCCTCCGGTTCAGATCACGTGCCGGTTCAAAAATTTAGTCGTGCAGTTCGGAAAGTAAAACGCTCTCACCCTCTTGCTCATTTGGATCCACAAATTTCTTTGAAGACACAGCAACATGAAGGTCGTCGCACAACCCGGCACAGTGGCCAACAAGTCACTTCCTTCACTTTACCAGACACTCCACCTCGAAAACATCGTCCAGAGGTCTCTTCCTCTTTTAATAAACCTTGTCCCTTGGCGGGTTGCTTTCGATACCCACTTAATTCGTCTGATTCAAATTATCAGGTAACTTCTAACTCTTCATCTGGCGATTCATCAACCACGCAATTGCCTCCCCTCAAGACCGTCGCTGGGTAAGCATACCTCCCTTTAGCTTTTTCCATCATGCGTCGGTTTACCATACTAATATTTTTTTTATGTTTGTAGTGCCAAGGCCCTACTGAGCAAGAAAGCCAAAACCAGTGGCCCCACTGATGAAGTTGAACCGGAGAAGACCTCGGAAGATGCTGGTAGAGACACTGAGGTTGCCATGGATGACTCTGCCCCACAAGATCCAGCCACTGATGCTAATCCGCCGAAAGCTGATCCGACCACGCATGTTGATCCATCAAGCCCGCATGCTACGCCTCCAAGTCCAGCTGCTGATCCGCCGAGCCCAGCTGCTAATCCGCAAAGCCCAGCTGCTAATCCGCCGAGCCCAGCCAGGGATATCGTCAATCCGCCAAGTCCGTCAAAAGGTGGCGATGATGATGTTATTATCACTGGTACAGCTCATACCGCCCCAAGCAATCCGGTTGCCTTATCAAAGCACACTGCTAAGCAAGAATTTGCTGCTATGGGCAAGGGGATAGAGAAAACAGATTTATCCAGCTATGTCAACTTTTCTTCCAAAGAGCTTCATTCCGGTTTCTTACATCGCCTCTACACAAGCCGAGACTATGAAGCCGGTTTGGTGAACATGATGAAGGAGCGCTATGAGGTAACCCTCCACACACTTTAATCTTGCTTTGTTCTGTATATCTCTATTGTAGCCCCCAAGGGTCGGTTTGTCTCTTGAAGACAAACCGGGACTTGTGAATTAAGCATGCTTCAACTGAGTAGCCCCCAAGGGCCAGTTTAATCTTATCAAGGTGAACCGGGACTTCATCACCCAATATTCATTTTGCCATCTCCTTTTGCCTGTAAACTTTTTGATCAAACATGCATTAGCCCCCAAGTGCCAAGATTCATACTTGTATTGAGCCTTGGGACTTTTTAAATAAGCAGAAAGAGAAAAGCATTCCGCATTAGCCCCCAAGTGCCAAGTGTATAACTGGTTATATGCTTGGGACTTTGAGAAAAATATCATCATCATCTGATCTTTGCAGGCCAATATAAACAACGAAGACTCCAAAATTGCCGATCTTCAAAAGAATATCAAATCCCAGCAATCAGAGACTTCCAAGGCCAAGGATGAGCTTAAAACCGCTTTGACAGCCATGGAACAACTTAAGGAAGGGTTCAAGAATGAACATGCTAGCTGGGAAACTGAAAAGACTGCATTGTTGAAGCGGGCTGAAGACGCCGAGTCAGCTCTTAAACCGGTGGCGGAAGAGCTAACTGGGTTGAAGCGCCAAGTAAATGCCATGACCTCTGCAATATTTGGTAAATACTCTTGTCAAAATCTCCTATATAACCATCTTTGAAATTTCCGGTTTAACATCGATATCTTAAACCGTTATAGGTGGCCGTGTTGCTCATCTGGGCGCTGACATGCGGATGAAGCTGAAGGCAGCATGTACGTTGATAGAGCAACCGTATAACGGTGCCCAACGGGTTATCTGTGCAGTCTCATACAACAAACCAGAACCAACATTGATCAAGGACACACTAGCAAGGTTATCAATGGTGCCGGCACAGATAGAGGAGATGAAGCGATCCGCTGTCAGGGCTGGCGCTTTGTTGGCACTTATTCGAGCCAAAGCATGGATAGCTGATCTGGATCCAGTTGATATTGCCAAGGGCTATCCTGGTGAGCAAGAAAATGGGGCAAAATTTGATAATGAAGCCCTCAAAGCCCTGACAAAGGAGATGCATCCTTTGGCAAGTCAATTGGCGGAAGAGGCTAATTTGACTGTTCATCGGTCCTTCTATGATGCCAACAACCAACGGATTGACACTGCTGTGAAGGAAGTGCAAAATCTTATCCCGCCAATCCGTAAGCACACTTACGCCCCTGACGTTGATCCGTCCGAACTTATAAGTTAAGAGGCTGTCTTTCAAGCTTTAACCCAGATTGACTGGACCACCATTGACTTCCAGCCACTGGATGGGGAGGAGGAGGCTGAACCGACACTAGAAGATCCATCAACCTCTCGTCAACCCGGCAAAGAGTCTTAATCCGGCAACTGGGTTGATATTCGCAGATTGTGTTCTGTGTAAAGAACAATCACTTGTTTTGGGCCTTAAAGCGCCTTGTAATAGGCTAGTTGGCATACTTTGATTTGCTGCCATTGTGCAATGCCACTTGATATTTTAATCCAGCATGATATTGTGATGCTTTATTTGTCTTGGTATGCTGTACAAGTCTTGTTATCCGCATGTTAAATACTTAAACATGTCCTGGCGGTTTACCGCCAGACGGGTTATGATACCCAATACAGAAATAGAATCCTCATAACAAAGGTGATAAGGTACTGAAATATGAATCATATCATACCTGTGATATTAAATCACTGTTGTTGGTCGGCCAACTTATTTAGTAATGATGAACACCCAAACTTTGGGTGTCGGAAGGTACCCACCATATTATGTTGGTGCATAACAAGCCATACCAGTATTGATAAACACCAGATGATCATTCTGGCGACTTATAGTCAATACCAGACCGGATTAAAAGATGTCGGTTCACCCTTGATTATATGCTTAACAGCTGATATCTGTAAGCCACAGCGGGTTAAGAAACGTCGGGTTAAGATGAAGACATATAGTCTAGCCAGGTCGAAAGACGCCGGTTTACTTGAAAAGTTTGATCAATAAAGATAAAAATTGTAAAAAGCGAAAGCAAATAAAACTTGTAGTCGAGGCTTTTCGAGGGCTGCCAGGCCCAAATTCGAGGCTTTTTGTGGGCTGCTAGGCCGCTGAGTTAAACCATTTGACAAAGCCTTTTAAGATGGGCCTCCAACTAACCAAACATCGTTTTAACTTTGACAAGTTCAGGGTCTCAATGAGAGTAACTGTCAAACATTCGGCGGGTCATGCCAGGATTACCTCGATAGGAGTGGCTTACTTGATGAAGGCAGGTTAACCTGGGGTTTTAGGTGAATACACCAGGCTTCCAAGCCGTGGGTCGATACCCGATTACAAGGGTCCTTTCAAACTCTTTGTTACTTTACACAAGGAGCCCCCAAGTAACTTTGTGAGTTGTGCTCAATGGGTGCCTATGTTTGAGTCGTGCTTGTAGCAATAGATCTCTCTTTATCCCCTTGGGTGTGAAGCTCTCAAGCTGTATGATGGCATAATAGCCGGTTTAATGGACAAAACGGGTCATCACTTTGGAAGCAGAAGCCCCCTTGTAACCAAGAAATATTGGAAGAACGGCAGAGGCCCTGCTTGTATCAAGGATGCCGGTTTATTATATTGATCATAATATATACATTGTCATAATATGTACATAAGAAGAGCCTATAACTCAGGTGTAGTAAGGCCAAAGGAGAGCTATGTTCCATGGCCGTCGGGTCTCCTCCTCAGAAGTGTGTGAGTCTTCTCGAACGTCAATGAGGTAGTATGATCCATTGTGCAGATTCTTGCTGACCACAAAAGGCCCTTCCCATGGTGGGGATAACTTGTGCATATCGGTCTGATCCAGGATGAGCCGGAGCACTAAGTCGCCTTCTTGAAAGGTTCTTGTTCTAACCCGGCGGTTGTGATAACGCCGCAGGTCTTGCTGATAAACCACAAAGCGAGCCAATGTCATGTCCCGTTTCTCATCTAACAGGTCCAGTGCTTCTTGACGTGCTTGCTCATTGTCCGCTTCAACATAATTGGCAACCCGGGGTGAGTCATGACGAATGTCACTGGGGAGAACCGCCTCTGCTCCGTAAACCATGAAGAAGGGCGTATAACTTGTAGATTGGTTTGGGGTGGTGCTTATGCTCCATAACACAGATGGTAGTTCTTCCACCCAAAAACCCGGCGTCCGCTTCAAAGGGACCATGAGCCGGGGCTTTATACTCTTTAAAATTTCCTGATTAGCCCTCTCAGGCTGACCATTAGACTGGCGGTGAGCCACGGACGCTACATCAAGCCGGATGTGCTCTCATTGACAAAATTCCTCCATCTCACCTTTGGAAAGGTTCGTGCCATTATCTGTGATGATGCTATGTGGAAAACCAAAACGGGAGATCACCCTCTTGAGGAATTGAACCGCCGTGGCTGCGTCACATTTGCTTACTGGCTCCGCTTCAACCCACTTAGTAAATTTGTCAACCGCCAACAAGAGGTGGGTCTTCTTATCCTTGGATCGCTTAAAAGGACCCACCATATCAAGCCCCCAAGTGGAGAACGGCCAAGTTATTGGAATCATCCGTAGCTCTTGAGCCGGCACATGAGCTGACGTGAAAATTTCTGACAAGCATCACACCGCTTTACCAGGTCCTCAGCATCGGCGTGAGCCGTAAGCCAGTAAAAACCATGATGAAAAGCTTTGGCCACCAAGGATTTTGAACCGGCGTGATGACCACAGTCTCCTTCGTGGATCTCGCCAAAATCTCACGACCTTCTTCCGGAGAGACGCAACGCTGAAACGCCCCTGAAACACTTCAATGATGCAACTCGCCATTAATGATTGTCATGGACTTGGATCGCCGGACTATCTGTCTGGCCAGAACTTCATCTGCTGGTAACTCGCCCCGGTTCATGTACGCCAAGTATGGAACCGTCCAATCCAGAATGATATGTAAAGCAGCCACCAACTGTGCCTCCGGATCAGGAATAGCAAGGTCCTCCTCTATGGGTAGCTGAACCGACGGATTGTGTAGGACATCCAGAAAGGTATTGGGTGGCACCGGTTTACGCTGAGACCCCAGCCGGCTTAAAGCATCAGCTGCTTCGTTTTTACGCCGATCAATGTGCTCAACCTGAATTCCTTTGAAGTGACCAGCCACAATATCCACTTCTCGCCTGTAAGCCACCATGAGGGGATCTTTAGAGTCCCAAGTGCCAGAAACTTGTTGAGCCACCAGATCAGAATCTCCAAGGCATTGTACTCGGCTTAAGTTCATCTCCTTAGCCACTCGAAGACCATGGAGTAAGGCCTCATACTCAGCTGCATTGTTAGTACAAGGGAACATTAAGCAAAGAACATAATGAATTTTATCACCTCGAGGGGAAGTAAGGACAACTCCAGCCCCCGAGCCCTCCAATTGCCTGGACCCGTTAAAGTGAATAGTCCAGTCTATATTGTCCGGTTTGTCCTCCGGTATCTGCAACTCTATACAATCATTGATGAAATCCACAAGGGCTTGGGATTTGATTGCTGTTCGAGGCATATACTTCAAACCGTGCGGCCCAAGCTCAACAGCCCACTTGGCAACCCGGCCGGTTGCTTCCCTGTTTTGGATTATATCCCCCAAAGGAGCAGAACTGACCACTGCGATGGGGTGACCTTGAAAGTACTGTTTAAGCTTCCAACTTGCCATAAAAACCCCATACACCAGCTTCTGCCAATGCGGATATCTTTGCTTTGACTCAATGAGTACTTCACTGATATAATAAACCAGTCTTTGAACCGGGTATTCCTTCCCAGCCTCCTTGCGCTCCACCACAATGGCAACACTGACAGCTCGGGCATTAGCAGCCACATATAACAGCAGCGGCTCCTTATCAACTGGAGCGGCAAGAACCGGCGGTTCAGCCAACTGCTTCTTCAAGTCTTCAAACGCCGCATCAGGAGCCTCACTCCAGACAAAATTGTCTGTCTTCTTCAACATCTGGTACAGATGGATCACCTTCTCTCCCAACCTGTTGATAAACCGGCTCAAGGCCGCAATACGACCCGCCAGATGTTGAACATCATTAATACATGCCGGTTTAGCCAGAGATTTGATATCCTTGATCTTTTCCGGATTAGCCTCAATGCCTCGATTGGACACCAGAAAACCCAAGAGCTTGCCAGCCGGTACACCAAAGACACACTTAGCCGGATTGAGCATCATTTTATAAACTCGCAGATTATTAAAGGTTTCTTGCAAATAAGGGATGAGCATCTCTTCTTTCCTGGACTTGACTACAATATCGTCCACATAAGCATGAATGTTGCGCCCAAACTGAGTATGAAGACAATTCTGCACGCAACGTTGATAAGTTGCCTGGGCACTCTTGAGCCCAAAAGGCATGGATACATAGCAGAAGGCTCCAAAGGGAGTAATGAAAGTTGTCTTCTCCTGGTCCTTAACTGCCATCTTGATCTGATGATAACCGGAATAAGCATCCAGAAAACTCAACCGCTCACAACCCGCCGTAGCATCAATGATTTGATCAATACGAGGGAGAGCCAAGGGATCAGCCGGGCAAGCTTTGTTCAAATCTGTGTAATCCACACACATAAGCCAAGTGCCGTTTTTCTTAAGTACCAGCACCGGATTAGCCAACCACTCTGGGTGAAATACTTCCACGATAAACCCTGCTGCCAGGAGCCGGGCTACCTCTTCTCCAATGGCCTTGCGCCGTTCCTCATTAAAGCGGCGAAGAAACTGTTTTTGACCGGTTTGAACTTCGGATCAATATTAAGAGTGTGCTCAGCGAGTTCCCTCGGTACACCTGGCATGTCAGAAGGCATCCATGCAAAGATGTCCCGGTTCTCACGGATGAACTCGATGAGCGCGCTTTCCTATTTGGGATCCAAGTTGACGATGATGCTGAACTGCTTGGTTGAATCACCAGGAACAAAATCAACCAATTTGGTTTCATCAGCCGATTTAAACTTCAAAGCCGGATCATGCTCTGTGGTGGGCTTCTTTAAAGAAGTCATGTCTGTCGGATCAACATTGTCCTTATAAAACTTCAACTCTTCCGTTGCACAAACCGATTCGGCGTAGGTTGCATCTCCTTCCTCACACTCCAGAGCAATCTTACGGCTACCATGAACCATGATGGTTCCTTTGTGACCCGGCATCTTGAGCTGCAGATAAACATAACACGGCCACGCCATGAATTTAGCGTAAACCGACCGTCCAAATAAAGCGTTGTACGGACTTCTGATCTTGACCACTTCAAAGGTCAGCGTCTCGGACCTAGAATCATGATCATCTCCAAAAACCACCTCAAGAGCTATCTTACCAACTGGGTAAGCCTATTTACCAGGCACCACTCCATGGAAAATGGTGTTTCACGGTCTAAGATTCTTATTTGTCAACCCCATACGCCGGAAGGTTTCATAGTACAAAATATTGATACTGCTCCCTCCGTCCATGAGCACCTTAGTGAACTTATAACCTCCCACCTGCGGTGCAACCACCAAAGCTAGGTGACCTGGATTGTTAACCCGGGGCGGATGATCCTTTCTGCTCCAGACAATAGGCTGGTCAAACCAGCGTAGGTAACGGGGTACTGCCGGATCAATGGAGTTCAGTGCCCTTTTATGAAGTTTCTGATCGCGCTTGCACAAGCTAGTAGTGAAGACATGATATTGTCCACCGTTTAACTACTTTGGGTTGCTCTGATAACCCGACTGCTGCTGATTCCCCTGATTACTCTGTTGATGGTTACCACCTTGGTTGTTCTGATTGCCCTGATTATTCTGAAACCCTGAGTTTGAACCGCCACCACCGTAACCCGACCCACGAAATCCTGGACCGGAACCACCAGATGTACCCTGATCATATCGAAAAAGATCAGAGTTTTTGAATTCCCTCATGATGTGGCAATCCTTCCAAAGGTGCGTGGCCGGAGCCTCCTTTGTCCCGTGCTTTGGGCAAGGTTGGTTTAACAGGCGTTCCAGATTCATTCCTCCACCGCGCTGGGGCGGTTTACCCTTATGGCGCTACATATTACCCTGCATACTAGTGTTAGCCACGAAATCAGAATTGCCCGCTTTACGCTTACCGTTATTTCCGTGGCCCGCCTGGTTATGCTGTCCCTTTGAACCGGCACTCTTCTTTCCCTTCTCTTGTTTCTCTTCATCAGAATCAGGGTCCTTGGTATTATCAGAATCAGCATATTTAACCAAAGCCGCCATGAGTGTTCCCATATCATTGCAGTGACGCTTGAGCCGTCCCAACTTCATTTTAAGTGACTTAAACCGGCAATTGCCCTCCAACGTCACAATTAGTGTATCCAGATTGATGCGGCCTAACGAGTGCAAAATTTTTAAAACCCGGCGCAACCAATGGGTTGTTGATTCATTCTCTCCTTGCACACAAGCCGCCAGATCTACAATGGACATAGGCTGCTTGCATGTGTCTTTGAAGTTTGCTATGAACTTGGCCTTCAACTCATCCCATGAATTGATCGAGTTAGCAGGCAGGCTCTTCAACCAGGTGCGAGCCGTTCCTTCTAACATCATGGTGAAGTACTTTGCACACGCCGCTTCATCCACATCTAGCATCTCCATTGCCATCTCATAACTCTCAACCCACGCCTCGGGGGGCTGATCAGCGGTATAATTAGGCACCTTGTGTGGCCCTCTGAAATCCTTGGGCAATCGCACATTACGGAGAGCCGGGATAAGACACGACACTCCCCAAGAGCTGAAGGCAAGCCCTGTCCCTCGCTCTACTGACGCCGCTGGCTGAACCGGGGCGGGTTGATGACGACCCGCGTGTTGTGCTACTAATGCGGCCTCCCTTTGCACTCTGCCATTATCCACCACATCCTGAGCATTTAAACCGCCGTTCACCGGATTAGGCCCTCGAGGGGCATCACGACGCCACGCACTGCTTGACACGGCTGGTTCGTCTATGTGCCTGCTATAACTCTTGCTTGGACGACGGGTTGAATGTATTCTGTCTCAGCTGTAAGAATAAGCATGTTGCTGTACAACGGCGGATTGAAGAAGATCCCTGGCTCGTCGGGTCTCGATCGCTGCTAAGGAATCACCCTCCATCGGGATAGCCGCCAAACGTGATGTTGCTGCAATCATGTTATCCAAAGGACTGCAAAAGTGACCCGGTGGTGTCGTGACATACTGCGGCGGGTTGTCCGTCCGTCGAGGCGGGTCCATCGTCCATGGCTGATCTGGCGCTGCCCCAGGTGCCTCGGTCTGGTTATCCTGGTGTACTGAAGAGATTCAGACCTTCGTAAATTTGCGGCAGTCGATACCGGTACTTCCTTCTCATGACATCGTTTGATGCGTTCTGATCCAACATAAGCCGGTAATTCTGCGCCTGGATCTGCTGTGATTGGGCATCTAAAGCGGCCCGCTCTTCATCCATCCTAGCCTCCTCAGCTACCAAGTCTGCTTTGGCCTGAGCTATCTGATCCCTTAGCTTCGTGTCATCCGCATTATGCTGAAGTTGAGTCTCTGGAGTCACCGTTGTGGTCAACAATGCTGTTAAATCGTCTAGTAAACCGGCAAGAACTTGAGTCGGCCGGCGCACCGGGCCTCCTGCCGCAGCTACCGATCCGGAGACCATTGCTGCTATAGATGAAGATTGCACAGTGGGCTGCGTACCGGCCATGAAGATCGCAACCCGGTTTGGTGGTTCAAGGGGACCCGGAATACTGTCGCCATCGGAATATCCCTCAAACCAGCCATCGTGCAGTTGGTATAGCGACTCGGTTTCGCCAGTGGACGATTCACCATCTGAGTAGACGGCCATCTCACCATCGAACACCGGCTCAGATTCCGCTCCATGGATGAATCCTACGAACGCACGCTTCACGGCAGGCTGAACCTGGGCAGGACTTGCATGCTGAGCCATCTCGACAAGGTCGGTGGAGATGTCCGTCTCAGGGCCTGGTTCGCCGATCTTGCTAATGAAAACGTGAATCCCACCAAAGGGGACTCGGTAACCGTACTCAATTGAGCTGGCCTCAGGGCCCCATCCCGCGTCATCGATGTAGAGCTTGCCGCGACAACTCTTGGTCATCCGGCCAACCACGTACCCCTTGAGTCCTTCAAAGCTGCCCTTCAAGAACTCGAAACCATCATGCGATAGCCCCACGGTGAGCGCCAACTATCGTGGAAATATCACGTCAGATGTCCTAGCGGAAGGACTTAGTCGTGGAGCCATCGCAACGAGATTAGCCTGAAGGGGTTAAACTGGACAAGGCACACGAGAGTTTATACTAGTTCGACCCCTTTAATGAAGGTAAAAGCCTACGTCTAGTTGTGATGGAATTATTGGGGTTTCGTTGACCAGGGAGCAAATACGCTTTGCCTGAGTCTCGAGTTGTTGTCTGTTGTCCCTGAACCGCCGTCAGGTCATCCCTTTATATACATAGGTTGATGCTCGGCCGGTTTACAGAGTCCCGAGGCCGACTCATACAAGTGTTTGGCTCGGTCTCTCCCTTTCCCTATCTTACAACACAAGTTATACAACTATGACGGCTTAACACTATGGGCCCTAATCCGCTTCTGGGCTTTGGGCCTCTAAGCTTTATCAGTAAAGCGCCATCTTCTTGTCTTCATAGGTTTTAATATGGTTGAGCATGAACCGGCCACTCCTGGGCGGTTTACACTCAGTAGTTATATCCTCAACAATCAGCGTCTGTCTTCCTCTTGAAGATCCATTTATTTTCTATGGCTTGTCGATCATCGGGCAAGTCCACCAAAGTCCACACTTTGTTCTCATACATGTATCCCATCTCAGATTTCATGGCCTTCAAGCTATTTCGCGGAATCTGGGCTCATTATCACTTCCTCATAGTTTGTAGGTTCATCATGGTCTAGTAACATGACTTCCAGAATAGGATCACTGTACCACTCTGGTGCAGACTGTACTTTGGAAGACCTACGAGGTTCTGTAGTAACTTAATCTGAAGTTTCATGATCATCATCATTAGCTTCCTCACTAATTGGTGTCGGAATCACTGGAACTGATTTTTGTGATGAACTACTTTCCAATTCGGGAGAAGGTACAATTACCTCATCAAGCTCTACTTTTTTCCCACTCACTTCTTTCAAGAGAAACTCCTTCTTAAAGGATCCATCTTAGCAACGAATATCTTGCCTTCGGATATGTGATAGAAGGTGTACCCAACATTTTCCTTTGGGTATTCTATGAAGGCGCACTTCTCCGATTTGGGTTCGAGCTTATCAGGTCGAAACTTTTTCACATCAGCATCACAGCCCCAAACTTTAAGAAACGACAACTTTGGTTTCTTGCCAAACCACAGTTCATCAGGCGTCGTCTCAACGGATTTTGATGGTGCCCTATTTAAAGTGAATGCAGCTGTCTCTAATGCATAAACCCAAAACGATAGTGGTAAATTGGCAAGATACATCATAGGTTGCACCATATCCAATAAAGTGCGGTTACGACGTTCGGACACACCATTACGTTGTGGTGTTCCATGTGGCGTAAGCTGTGAAACTATTCCACATTGTTTTTACATGAAGGCCAAACTCATAACTCAAATATTCTCCTCTATGATCAGATTGTAGAAACTTTATTTTCTTGTTACGATGATTCTCCACTTCACTCTGAAATTCTTTGAACTTTCAAATGTTTCAGACTTGTGCTTCATTAAGTAAATATACTCATATCTGCTCAAATCATCTATGAAGGTCAAAAAAATAACGATACCCGCCACAAGAATCAACACTCATTGGACCGCATACATCGGTATGTATTATTTCCAACAAGTCAGTAGCTCGTACCATTGTTCCGGAGAACGGAGTTTTAGTCATCTTGCCCAAAAGGCACGGTTCGCAAGCATCAAATGATTCATAACCAAGTGATTCCAAAAATCCACCTTTATGGAGTTTCTTCATGCACTTTACACTGATATGACCCAAACGGCAGTGCCACAAATAAGTTGCACTATCATTATCAACTTTGCATCTTTTGGCATCAATATTATGAGTATGTGTATCACTACGATCGAGATCCAACAAACTATTTTCATTGGGTGTATGACCATCGAACGTTTTATTCATGTAAATAGAACAACAATTGTTCTATGACTTTAAATGAATAACCATATTGCAACAAACATGATCAAATCCTATTCATGCTCAATGCAAACGCCAAATAACATTTATTTAGGTTTAACACTAATCCCAAAAGTATAGGGAGTGTGCGATGATGATCATATCAATCTTGGAACCACTTCCAACACACATCGTCACTTCACCCTCAACTAGTCTCTGTTTATTCTGTAACTCCTGTTTCGAGTTACTAATCTTAGCAACCGAACAAGTATCAAATACCCAGGGGCTACTATAAACACTAGTAAGGTACACATCAATAACCTGTATATCAAATATACCCTTGTTCACTTTGCCATCCTTCTTATCCACCAAATATTCAGGGCATTTCTGCTTCCAGTGACCATTTCCTTTGCAGTAGAAGCACTCAGTTTCAGGCTTTAGTCTAGCTTTGGGTGTCACGGCCAATATGCGATACTATCCTAAAGACTCGAAGGTCCCACCAAGGATAGAACCGCATATTGATACGCGACAAGTTCGTATCAGAGCCTCAACCGACCTTAGGAGCCCCCCCTGATTGATCGTGTAGTTTGGCCGTTGTCGAGTCTAGAAGAAAATTGTTTTTTTTAGTCTAGTTATATCGGAGAGTAGGAATTCTTTTTACTCCTCAACCCCTTCGTCGCTCTGGTGAGGAATCTTGATGTAGGTGTTTTGAATTACTCCTCTTCCCCTTCAATCTTTTTTAGGATCACGCGGTTGGTTTTCCGATCGTGGGTTCTCAGCTCTTTTCATCCGGTGCACCTCTCGTCAAGTGGACTCGAGCCTCTTCATCTTTGTCAAGTTCAATCCTCAGTTGTTTTCTTTTCCCACCCGCCCACCCATTTTTCTTCTCGGAGCCGGAGTCCATAATAGAGTATCCATCCTACTCGTGCGAAGTCTCTGCATTCTTTTCTCAATTATTTCAACTCTTCAACATGTTCGTCGGGTCTCCCTTCCAGTTGCCTTTGTTTCTCCCACCCTCCCACCCTTTTTCTTCCCGGAGTCTGAGTCTCTTTCGACCATCAATTTCATTCGTGCGGAGCCTCTTCAGTCTTTTGTCAATTGTTTCAATCGATGAATTCTCATCTTGTTTGACATTCTTCATCTCTTTGTCTTCTCCGGTGGACTCAATTCAACCTTTTCGGGTTGATCACATTATTTTCCTTGGATCAAGTGTTTTTCCCTACTCGTTCGCTTCTCGCTAGTTATTCTTTCGGAGTGCTCAAGACATCTCAGGAGATTCGTCTGTGTTCCAATTAATTCGAGGTTGTCACCTCATTCAAATATTTCAATTGTTCCGGTGCACCATTTATCTCTTCAACAATCTTTTTTTCAACGGTGTTTTCTTTTAGTGGGCCCTAACCCATAGGTCTTTTTCCAGGATCTTACCTGACTCTTCAAATTTCCCGGAGCTATTCTCAAATCCTTTTTGAAGTTTGACGTAAGTATGAATTTCATCAGTCAGATCTTTTCCAACGTCAATTTCAAATCATTTTCATTGTTGGCTCAACCTCTTCGCTTTTCATTCTCCCGGAGTATCTCAACAATTTTCGTGTTCTTTCTCGTCGTCATTCTCAAATTTTGAAGACTGAAGAAGAGTTTTTCCTCTATATCTTGTCCGCTCCCTCGAAGATTCGCGGTTCTACTTTCATGTCATCCTCGCGAATTATTCCAATTATCAGATAATTTTTTTCTTACCCAACCCGAAGTATGTCAGGAGTTGTTTTTCCATTTCTTTTCACCAGAGGACATCACTCTAGCTATCATTATCCAATTATCCTGGCGTTTCATTCAAATGTTCTTTAATCAGCTCGAGTTCTTCCCGTTCCCTTGTAGCTAAATCCCCTCTAGCATATTTGTTCTTCTAATTCTTCCCAGTGATTCATTCTCTTTCATCGGTCATTTTCTAATTCTTACGGTGGTTCCTTCGGATTCTTTTCCTTTGTTATCATATTAATTCATTCGTTCTTTCCAATACTACCGGTGGTTCATTGAAGACCTTCCTCAAGGTTGCGCCATTTTCCCCTTAATCCTTTTCAACATGAATAAGTAATATGCAAAATCCATTGCTTGTCATCAATTTAACTTGATGAAGGATAAGCATACAATAAATCTTATTCTTATTTCCTCCAAGCGATTAATCCCTTCCTTTGGAGTTTGTTCTTGATGAATAAATTCTAGTTCCAAGTGTTTTCATCTTCTATTTTCCGGAGTTCAAATTACTCAGCCATTTCGTCGAAACCCCCATCTAAATCATCGCAAGGCTCATCTTATTCTTTCATCCTTTATTCTATCTCATCATCCTTTTGTCATCGGAGTTCTTCATGGTGGTTCTTCTTGATTTAATTCATTCTTCAAGTGTTCATCAAGATTCTTGTTGGAGGAGTTCAAGTATCTTTTCTTCTCGTGTCTCGAAGTGCAAATAATTCTTCCTTTTCTTCTGAAGTGGATTTTTTCATTTCTTCGTTCTTCTCAGCTATTCAGACATTGGTTGTGGTATAATTTCACCTCAAGTTTTGAGTTGTTTTTGATAAGTCCACAACAAGCTTATTCTTGTCGTTGTTGATTTTCTCAACAACTCCTTTCAATCCTTCCTTCTAAGTTCTTTTGATTCCACTCTTTCAATTCTTCCGGAGGCATTGTGTTGTTCATCTCGTCAAGTGTCATCCCATTGGGTGAAGTTCATGTTCTATTCCTTCCATTTTCAGTAGGAGTGCTGCCTAAATTCTTCCATTCATATTCCTTTCCTATCTTGTTCTAACCGGAGTGGTTTCGGAATCTATCTTTTTCTTGAGTTTTTCATTCTCTTCATATTTGTCGTTCATCTTTTCTACCCGAGTGCTCTCGACTTTGTTCATCTTTTCTCGTGCCTTCTTACTTCACCTCTTCCTCTTTCTCTTCCATCTCGTTCCTAAGATCTCGGGACGAGATCTCTTGTTAGTGGAGGAGAGTTGTAACACCCCGGATCCGATGCGCCAGGTGTCTTCCAGCTATTCGTCGTTGTTGCCATGTCATTGCTTGCGTGTTGCATTTTGCAATGTCATCATCTGCATTTCATCTGCATGTTTTTCAAAACTTGCATCCGTTCGGGTTCCGCCGGTTCTCTCTGTTGTCCGTTTTGAGAACAACCACACTCGCACGCGCCTGTCGCACCTCTCAGACCTTGTTTTGTGAGTGGGATAAAAACATTCTCGGAATGGACCGAGGTTTGCTGAGTGGCCTTGGTATATCACCGATAGACCGCCCGTCAAATTTCGTTCCATTTGGAGGTCGTTTGATGCCCCAACGGTTAACCACGTTGCCCGAAACCCCTCTCCCTTTGCAGCCCAGCCCCTCTTCACCACAGCCCATGAGCCCATCCAAACCCCCTCCATGCTCTCAGTCATTCGATCGTGATCGTGTGGGCAAAAACCGCACCCCATTTGGACACTCCTAGCTCCCAGGATCTATAAATATGTGCCTCCCCCCGATATCCCGGGTCCAAACCCTAACCATCTGACTCCTCGCGCCGCCGGACGCGTCTGCACCGCCACCGGACGTGTCCGCCCTCCCTAGCCACGTCACTCCGGCCAACCAGAGGCCGCCACCTCAGCCGCGCCGCCGCTCCCCTTCAACCAGCGCCTGCCACATCGTCCGCCGCTGCCCCCCCCCCTCTCTCTCCTCCGCCGCCAGGACCCGCGAGGCCCAGATCCCGCCCGCGGGACCTGAATCGCCGCCGTCGCCGACCGCAGGAGCCCGCCCTGGGCCGCCTCGGGCCCGAGCGCATCGCTCGCCGGCTCCCCGCGCCTCGCCGCCCAGCGTTGCCGCCTCCGCCTCGTCGGCGTGGCCCCGCCGCCGTGCCATGGCTCCTCCCCGCCGCCTCGCCGGACTGCCCCGCCTCGTTCCCGACTCCGGCGCCGCTCGCACCGCCCTCCCCTGTCAGTCGGCCGCCCCGCACCATTCCTCGTCAGATCCGGCCGCGGGAGCCCGATCCCGGCCGTATCCATCGCCCCCGCCGGCGACGACCACGCCGGAGACGTCGTCGCCACTGCCCGGGTCCTCCTCTGCCTTGACCCGGCCCGATCTGCTCCACCTCCGTGACCCGATCCGGACCGTTGACTTTTTCGCGGGGTAAAAATCTCACCGTCCCGAGATTCCTATCTCATGTGCTCATTTTGTCATGCCATAACTTCATGTGTGCTGCTCCGTTTCATGCATATGATATATCAACATGTTCGTTGTGAGATGATCTTCATTTTGTTCCATTGTGTCCTACTTGTTTGAGTCCATCTTGATGCTCTAATCATCGTTGCAAGAGTGCTATATGATGTTGTCTACTGTAGTTTAACAGAACTTGCTGTTTTGTCTTTTTCATTGCATTTTGTGTGTGCATTCTATGAGCTTGATGTCTACATGAGTTTTGAGCTACATCATGCCATATTTACAGTGGTGCAATCAATGTGTTTTTGTGAGTCTTGTAGTGAGTGCATCAAGCTCGTGAAGTAGGGTACTTGCTGTTACTGTTTTGCTAGGCTGAAACTGTTATACCATGATGCTTTGTAAACCTGCTGCTACAAGTCATTCTATGCATAATATGGAGATGTTCACTAAGGATGTGTTGTTAAATATGGCATGCTCTATCCATCCATGCCCCTGGTTGAATTTATAGCCTGTTGTAGCTTGTTGTAATTGTGCTCTCAACTTGCTAAATAATGTTGCTGTCAGCCTGTTAACATTAAGTTCAGTTTTGCCATGTGTTTTCCTAGTGTTCCATGCACCCTATGACTATGTTATTGCCATGCTTAGCTCCATACACATGTCTTACTACTTTTGGTTACCTTTTCATGCCATGTATTGATCTATGGTGAGTTGTACAATCTCACCAACATGCCTACTTATCGTTGTTCCTGCCATGTCTGAATCTGTCATATCATTTGCCATGTTTGCATGGATCCTACCATGTTTTATGTTGATCTTTGGAATAAGTTCAGTAAGTGAGTTTTGTTCTTTGTTTTTAGTACTAGCATGCCATGCCTTTGTTTGCCATGATAAGTTCCTGTAGCATGTTATTTGATAGCTCTAAACATTGCAACCTGATGTGATTTCTGCCAAGTCTGTGAAACTGTTATTATTTGCAATCTTGTCATATCCTTTTGAGAATGTTCTAGTGATTTATGGAGATAGCTCAGGGTTCATGTTTTGTCATGCTTTACCTGTACAGCAAGTCCATGCCTTCTGTTTCATTTTGAGGTGTTGTAGCATATTGTTTCGATGCTTACTAGATGCCTAGTTGTTGTTTTGGACAGCTTGTCCTTTAAACTTGTTTCTTGTGTATGTGTTGAACCGTTGCCCTGTTTTGAGCATGCTCTATATGAAACTTGCTTAGAATTGCATGTAGTTTCATCTTATCTTGTTGCATCCTTGTTTTGAATGTGTTTGCTTGATGTTTGAATGCATTTTGCATCAATGCCATGTTTAACTTGTTTTGCTCATATCTTCTAGGCCGTAGCTCCGAACTAAATGAACTTTATATGTAACTTGACTAGAATTTCGTGTAGATCATCTTGGTGAATCTTAACTTGTTGTTTAACAACTTGAACATAAGGTTTATTCATATCTGGACCAATTTCTAAATTTACATGTGGGGTCTTTCCGGTTTGGTCATATGTTGTTTCCGGCCTCATTTAAACTTGCTTTGATGTGTTGTTCTTGTTTGCATCATCTCTTGCCATGAGTAGCTTCTTGTAGCCTTGTCATGCATCATACTTGAGTGTGCAGCATGTCTTGTTGTTTGCTTCTTTCCGGTTGTGCCCCTTCTCGTTAGTTCCTGTTTCGTTGCGATCGTGAGGATTCGTTCGTCTACGCTTGGTTCGTCTTCGTGGCTTCATCTTCTTCATGGACTCGTTCTTCTTCCTAGCGGGATTTCAGGCAAGATGACCGTTACTCTGGATCTCACTACTATCATTGCTATGCTAGTTGCTTCGTTCTATCGCTATGCTGCGCTACCTATCAATTGATCTTCAAGCCTCCCAATTTGCCATGTCAGCCTCTAACCTTTTTCACCCTTCCTAGCAAACCATTGCTTGGCTATGTTACCACTTTGCTCAGCCCCTCTTATAGCGTTGTTAGTTGCAGGTGAAATTGAAGATTGCTCCATGATGGACAGGATTATGTTGGGATATCACAATATCTCTTATTTAATTAATGCATCTATATACTTGGTAAAGGGTGGAAAGCTCGGCCTTATGCCTGGTGTTTTGTTCCACTCTTGCTGCCCTAGTTTCCGTCATACCGTTGTTATGTTCCTTGATTTTGCGTTCCTTACGCTGTTGGGTGATTTATGGGACCCCCTTGATAGTTCGCTTTGAATAAAACTCCTCCAGCAAGGCCCAACCTTGGTTTTACCATTTGCCTCACCTAAGCCTTTTTCCCTTGGGTTTCCGGAGCCCGAGGGTCATCTTTATTTAACCTCCCCCCCCCCCGGGCCAGTGCTCCTTCAAGTGTTGGTCCGAACCGAGTAGACTGCGGGGCCACCTCGGGGAAACTTGAGGGCTGGTTTTACTCATAGGATGTCCCATCCGGTGTGCCCTGAGAACGAGATATGTGCAGCTCCTATCAGGATTTGTCGGCACATCGGGCGGCTTTGCTGGTCTTGTTTTACCATTGTCGAAATGTCTTATAAACCGGGATTCCGAGACTGATCGGGTCTTCCTGGGAGAAGGAATATCCTTCGTTGACCGTGAGAGCTTGTGATGGGCTAAGTTGGGACACCCCTGCAGGGTATAAACTTTCGAGAGCCGTGCCCGCGGTTATGTGGCAAATGGGAATTTGTTAATGTCCGGTTGTAGAGAACTTGACACCAGATTCGAATTAAAAAGCATCAACCGCGTGTGTAGCCGTGATGGTCTTTTTTCGGCGGAGTCCAGGAAGTGAACACGGTTTTGGGTTATGTTTGACATACGTAGGAGTTCAGGATCACTTCTTCATCATTGCTAGCTTCACGACCATTCCGTTTGTTTCTATTCTCGCTCGTATTTGCGTAAGTTAGCCACCATACTTTGCTTAGTCGCTGCTGCAACCTCACCACTTTACCCCTTCCTTTCCCATTAAGCTTTGCTAGTCTTGATACCCATGGTAATGGGATTGCTGAGTCCTCGTGGCTCACAGATTACTACAACAACAGTTGCAGGTACAGGTTTTGCGATGATCATGATGCTAGAGCGATGCTTACTTGTTTTGGAGTTCTTCTTCTGCTTCTTCTTCGATCAGGGGATAGATTTCAGGTCGGCAGCCTGGGCTAGCAGGATGGATATTGTTTGAGTTTCTGTTTGTGTTCCATCCGTAGTCGGATGTTGATCTATTATATGATGTTGATGTAATCTTGGACGTTTGTTCCTTATGTATGTATCCCCAACTATTATGTAATGGTACGATGTAATGATATCCACCTTGCAAAAGTGTATCCAATATGCGCTTCTATCCTTAGTGGGACCTTCGAGTTCCTTTAGGATAGGGTCGCATATTGGGCGTGACATTGGGCTTCTTCACGGAAGTGATAACTTGCTTGCCATTCTACATGAAGTTCCCTTTCTTTCCTTTTCTTGAAACTAGTGGTCTTGTTAATCATCAACACTTGATGCTCTTTCTTGATTTCTACCTCCATCGATTTCATCATCATGAAAAGCTCAGGAATCGTTTTCGTCATCCCTTGCATACTATAGTTCATCACGAAGTTCTACTAACTTAGTGATGGTGACTAGAGAACACTGTCAATCACTATCTTATCTGGAAGATTAACTCCCACTTGATTCAAGCGATTATAATACCCAGACAATCTGAGCACATGCTCACTGCTTGAGCTATTCTTCTCCATCTTTTAGCTATAGAACTTGTTGGAGACTTCATATCTCTCAACTCAGATATTTGCTTAAAATATTAACTTCAACTCATGGAACATCTCATATGGTCCATGACGTTCAAAATGTCTTTGAAGTCCTGACTCTAAGCTGTTAAGCATGGTGCACTAAACTATCAAGTAGTCACAATATTGAGCTAGCCAAATGTTCATAACATCTGCATCTGCTCCTGCAATAGGTCTGTCACCTAGCGGTGCATCAAGGACATAATTCTTCTGTGCAGCAATGAGGATAAACCTCACATCACGGACCTAGTCCGCATCATTACTACTATCATCTTTCAACTTAGTTTTCTCTAGGAACACATATAAAACATAGGGAAGCAACAACATGAGCTATTGATCTACAACATTATTTGCAAAATACTATCAGGACTAAGTTCATGATAAATTAAAGTTCAATTAATCAAATTACTTAAGAACTCCCACTTAGACAGACATCCCTTTAATCATCTAAGTGATCACGTGATCCAAATCAACTAAACCAGTTCCGATCATCACATGAAATGGAGTAGTTTTCAATGCTGAACATCACTATGTTGATCATATCTACTATATGATTCACGCATGACCTTTCGGTCTCAGTGTTCTGAGGCCATATCTGCATATGCTAGGCTCGTCAAGTTTAACCCGAGTATTTCTGGGTGTGCAAAACTGGCTTGCACCCGTTGTAGGTGAACGTTGAGCTTATCACACCCGATCATCACGTGGTGTCTCGGCACGACGAACATTGGCAACGGTGCATACTCAGGGAGAACACTTATACCTGAAATTTAGTGAGAGATCATCTTATAATGCTACTGTCAATCAAAGCAAAATAAGATGCATAAAAGATAAACATCACATGCAATCAATATAAGTGATATGATATGGCCATCATCATCTTGTGCCTTTGATCTCCATCTCCAAAGCACCGTCATGATCACCATCGTCACCGGCGCGACACCTTGATCTCCATCATAGCATCATTGTCGTCTCGCCAACTATTGTTTCTACGACTATCGCTACCGCTTAGTGATAAAGTAAAAACAATTACAGGGCGATTGCATTGCATACAATAAAGCGACAACCATATGGCTCCTGCCAGTTGCCGATAACTCTATTACAAAACATGATCATCTCATACAATAAAATTTAGCATCATGTCTTGACCATATCACATCACAACATGCCCTGCAAAAACAAGTTAGACGTCCTCTACTTTGTTGTTGCAAGTTTTACGTGGCTGCTACGGGCTGAGCAAGAACCGTTCTTACCTACGCATCAAAAACACAACGATATTTCATCAAGTTAATGTTGTTTTAACCTTCACAAGGACCGGACGTAGCCACACTCGATTCAACTAAAGTTGGAGAAACTAACACCCGCCAGCCACCTGTGTGCAAAGCACGTCGGTAGAACCAGTCTCGCGTAAGCGTACGCGTAATGTCGGTCCGGGCCGCTTCATCCAATAATACCGCCAAATCAAAGTATGACATGCTGGTAAGCACTATGACTTGTATCGCCCACAACTCACTTGTGTTCTACACGTGCATATAACATCTACGATAAACCTGGCTCGGATGCCACTGTTGGGGAACGTAGTAATTTCAAAAAAAATCCTATGCACACGCAAGATCATGGTGATGCATAGCAACAAGAGGGAAGAGTGTCGTCCATGTACCCTCGTAGACCGTAAGCAGAAGCGTTATGACAACGCGGTTGATGTAGTCGTACGTCTTCACGATCGGCCGATCCAAGTACCGAACGTATGGCACCTCCGCGATCTTCACACGTTCAACTCGGTGACGTCCCACGAACTCACGGTCCAGTAGAGCTTCGAGGGAGAGTTCCGTCAGCACGACGGCATGATGATGGTGTTGATGAAGCTACCGACGCAGGCCTTCGCCTAAGCATCGCTACAATATGACCGAGGTGGATTATGGTAGAGGGGGGCACCGCACATGGCTAAAAGATCAATGATCAACTTGTGTGTCTTGGGGTGCCCCCCCCCACCCCCGTATATAAAGGAGCTAGGGGGAGGCGGCCGGCCAGCAGGAGGGCGCACCAAGGGGGGAGTCCTACTCCCACCGGGAGTAGGACTCCTCCTTTCCTAGTAGGAGTAGGAGAAGGGGGAAGGAGGAGAGAGGAGGGAAGGAAAGGGGGCGCCCCCCTCCTTGTCCAATTTGGGCTAGAGGGAGAGGGGGCGCGCGGCCCTGCCTTGGCCGCCCCTCCTCTTCTCCATTAAGGCCCATAAGGCCCATTATACTCCCCGGGGGGTTCTGGTAGCCCCCGGTACTCCGGTATATGCCCGAACTTGCCCGGAACACTTCCGAAGTCCAAACATAGTCATCCAATATATCGGTCTTTATGTCTCGACCATTTCGAGACTCCTTGTCATGTCCGTGATCATATCCGGGACTCCGAACTACCTTCGATACATCAAAACACATAAACTCATAATACTGATCGTCACCGAACGTTAAGCGTGCGGACCCTACGGGTTCGAGAACTATGTAGACATGACCGAGACATGTCTCCGGTCAATAACCAATAGCGGAACCTGGATGCTCATATTGGCTCCTACATATTCTACGAATATCTTTATCGGTCAAACCGCATAACAACATACGTTGTTCCCTTTGTCATCGGTATGTTACTTGCCCGAGATTCGATCGTCGGTATCTCAATACCTAGCTCAATCTTGTTACCGGCAAGTCTCTTTACTCGTTCTGTAATACATCATCCCGCAACTAACTAATTAGTCACATTGCTTGCAAGGCTTATAGTGATGTGCATTACCGAGAGGGCCCAGAGATACCTCTCCGACAATCGGAGTGACAAATTCTAATCTTGATCTATGCCAACTCAACAAGTACCATCGGAGACACCTGTAGAGCACCTTTATAATCACCCAGTTACGTTGTGATGTTTGGTAGCACACAAAGTGTCCCTCCGGTATTCGGGAGTTGCATAATCTCATAGTCATTGGAACATGTATAAGTCATGAAGAAAGCAATAGCAACATACTAAACGATCAAGTGCTAAGCTAACAGAATGGGTCAAGTCAATCACACCATTCTCCAATGATGTGATCCCGTTAATCAAATGACAACTCATGTCTATGGCTAGGAAACTTAACCATCTTTGATTCAATGAGCTAGTCAAGTAGAGGCATACTAGTGACACTTTGTTTGTCTATGTATTCACACATGTACTAAGTTTCCGGTTAATAAAATTTTAGCATGAATAATAAACATTTATCATGAAATAAGGAAATAAATAATAACTTTATTATTGCCTCTAGGGCATATTTCCTTCAATTGGCACCACCTAGAGCTGGAACCAAGCATCGAAGGTGCTACGACCCCCTAAAGATTACATGGATTGGCCTTAGAGAAGATCATTGCATTGAAGATCAAAAGAGAGAGAGAAAGAGAAAGCCATATAGCTACTACCATGGACCCATAGGTCCTCAAGGAACTACTCACACATCATCATGGAGGAAGCTAGGTTGATGAAGATAGACTCCTCCCCCTCCGACATCGATAAAATTGTTTCGGGTCTTGCTCCGAGGGTCTCAGAATATATGTGAATTTATAGGCCAAGAATTAGGTCAAAATGAGCTATGAGGAACCCACAAGTCAGGGGAGCGCGCCTACCCCCTGTGCGCACCACCCTGGCTTGTGGAGCCCTCATGGTTCTTCTCGTCCTCCCCCGAAGCTTCTAGTGTCTCTTATGTTCCAGGAAAAATCACTGTAAGGTTTCATCATGTTTGGGCTTCTGTGGTACAGTTTTCTTCTAAAACAAAAAACATGCAAAGAAAACATGAACTAACACTGGGCACTAAATTAATAGGTTAGTTCAGAAAAATAATATGAAATGGCATGTAAAGCATACAAAAATGATAATGTAACAAAATAAAACAATAAAAAATTATAGATACAATAGAGATTATCGCCTATACAATTGCCACTTCCCCTTGCCATTAGCACATCCACTTTCACATTGGGAAGAGTGTCCATTAATGATGGTTAATGCGTTTCGCACCCATTTCCCACCCGTGTGCACCAAATCCAACATATTCCCGCCGAAGCACCAAATTTGCGGGTATATGAACCAGGCCACCCCGCTGTCGCCACTCCGCACTCATCTGCCCCTATTGCTAGCGCCAGTCCTCACCTATCATCCCCCTTCCCTGTGGTCGCCACCCTTACCCCAATCGTCCATGTCGCCAGCCCTCTTGACGGACCTTTCCCCAGCAAGACCGAAGAGAATGCACAGAGAGAAAGTTGTGGGAGAGGGCATGGGATGACTACAAGTGGGTCGAGGTGGACGCACTCTGTAAAACTGAACTAGTTGCCATCTCATAGTGTCTCCCTGCCGTCAAACACTATCTTGGCCCACATATCGGTAGCCTTCTTGGCAAAAATGGATGGCGGGCTTCAGAAATGTGGCCTTGTCCTGCATCAAGGACACACATGTGTTTGTCGACCGCCTGACTGCAGAAGTCGTCACAAGCGAAGCATCCTCTGCACATGGGGTCACATTCAAACCAAAAATCCCATAGCTAAAATTGTAGTTGAAATCATCAATCAAGCCCATTAACGGTCGCGCAAATGGCGCTCGCTCGCTCGCTCCACGTCATCACAGGTACGACAAAAGAAACGCGTTGGTGATTGGGTGGGCGAGAAAAAAGGCAATCGGGGGGTCGCGTCAGAATCCATTCCTTTTCTCTTCGTCCACACGCAGCCTTCTCCTCTCCTCTCTCCCAAAATCACCGCCTACGCCCTCCACTGAACCCGCCGTCCCGCTTAGCTCCGCCCGCGCCTCAGCCCGGCCTACTCTGCCCTCCCTACTCTGCCCACGTCTCCATGACGTTGGTTCCTCTACACCCCGCCGTCTTCGCTATGCTCTGCCCATGGCGGCTGCCATGTCCACTCCTATGACGTGCCGATATGGTGGCGCTGTGGCCGGGTGCGATCTGGAGAACCAGCAGGCGGTGGTGCACGGCCTGGGCGGCTGCGACCTGTGCGGCCCTGGTGCTGCATGGATGCCTCCTTCTGTTGGGGAACGTAGTAATTTCAAAAAAATTCCTACGTACACGCAAGATCATGGTGATGGCATAGCAACGAGAGGGAAGAGTGTTGTCCACGTACCCTCGTAGACCGTAAGCGGAAGCGTTAGCACAACACGGTTGATGTAGTCGTACGTCTTCACGATCCGACCGATCCAAGCACCGAACGTACGGCACCTCCGAGTTCAGCACACGTTCAGCTCGATGACGATCCCCGGGCTCCGATCCAGCAAAGCTTTGGGGATGAGTTCCATCAGCACGACGGTGTGGTGACGATGATGATGCTCTACCGGCACAGGGCTTCGCCTAAACTCCACGACGATATGACCGAGGTGGAATATGGTGGAGGGGGCACCGCACACGGCTAAGGAACGATCCGTAGATCAACTTGTGTGTCTATGGGTTGCCCCCCGCCCCCGTATATAAAGGAGCCAGGGGGGAGGAGGCGGCCGGCCAAGGAGGGCGCGCCAAGGGGGGAGTCCTACTCCCACCGGGAGTAGGACTCCCTTCTTTCCTAGTTGGAATAGGAGAAGGGGGAAAGAGGAGGAAGAGGGGAAGGAAAGGGGGGCGCCGCCCCCCTTCCCTTGTCCTATTTGGACTAGGAAGGGGAGGGGGGCGCGGCCCCCTCCTGCCTCCTTCCCTATTCTCCCTCGAGGCCCATGTAGGCCCAATAACCCCCCGGGGGGTTCCGGTAACCTCCTGGTACTCCGGTAAAATGCCGATTTCACCCGGAACGATTCCGATGTCCAAATATAGGCTTCCAATATATCGATCTTTATGTCTCGACCATTTCGAGACTCCTCATTACGTCCGTGATCACATCCGGGACTCCGAAAAAACTTCGGTACATCAAAACTTATAAACTCATAATAAAACTGTCATCATAACGTTAAGCGTGCGGACCCTACGGGTTCGAGAACTATGTAGACATGACCTAGAACTATTCTCGGTCAATAACCAATAGCGGAACCTAGATGCCCATATTGGTTCCTACATATTCTACGAAGATCTTTATCGGTCAAATCGCATAACAACATACGTTGTTCCCTTTGTCATCGGTATGTTACTTGCCCGAGATTTGATCGTCGGTATCCAATACCTAGTTCAATCTTGTTAACGGCAAGTCTCTTTACTCGTTCCATAATGCATCATCCCGTAACCAACTCATTTGGTCACATTGCTTGCAAGGCTTATAATGATGTGCATTACCGAGAGGGCCCAGAGATACCTCTCCGACAATCGGTGTGACAAAACCTAATCTCGAAATACGCCAACTCAACATGTACCTTCGGAGACACCTGTAGTACTCCTTTATAATCACCCAGTTACGTTGTGACGTTTGGTAGTACCCAAAGTGTTCCTCCGGTAAACGGGAGTTGCATAATTCTCATAGTTACAGGAACATGTATAAGTCATGAAGAAAGCAATAGCAATATACTAAACGATCAATTACTAGGCTAACGGAATGGGTCATGTCAATCACATCATTCTCCTAATGATGTGATCCCATTAATCAAATGACAACACATGTCTATGGTTAGGAGACACAACCATCTTTGATTAATGAGCTAGTCAAGTAGAGGCATACTAGTGACTATATGTTTGTCTATGTATTCACGCGTGTATCATGTTTCCGGTTAATACAATTCTAGCATGAATAATAAACATTTATCATGATATGAGGAAATAAATAATAACTTTATTATTGCCTCTAGGGCATATTTCCTTCAGTCTCCCACTTGCACTAGAGTCAATAATCTAGATTACATAGTAATGATTCTAACACCCATGGAGTCTTGGTGTTGATCATGTTTTGCTCGTGAGAGTGGCTTAGTCAACGGGTCTGCAACATTCAGATTCGTATGTATCTTGCAAATCTCTATGTCTCCCACTTGGACTTGGTCCCGAATGGAATTGAAGCGTCTCTTGATGTGCTTGGTCCTCTTGTGAAATCTGGATTCCTTTGCCAAGGCAATTGCACCAGTATTGTCACAGAAGATTTTCATTGGTCCCGATGCACTAGGTATGACACCTAGATCGGAAATGAACTCCTTCATCCAGACTCCTTCATTTGCTGCTTCCGAAGCAGCTATGTACTCCGCTTCACATGTAGATCCCGCCACGACGCTTTGTTTAGAACTGCACCAACTTATAGCTCCATCGTTTAATAAAAACATGTATCCGGTTTGCGATTTAGAATCGTCCAGATCAGTGTCAAAGCTTGCATCGACGTAACCATTTACGACTAGCTCTTTGTCACCTCCATATACGAGAAACATATCCTTAGTCCTTTTCAGGTATTTCAGGATGTTCTTGACCGCTGTCCAGTGATCCACTCCTGGATTACTTTGGTACCTTCCTGCCAAGCTTATTGCTAAGCATACGTCAGGTCTGGTACACAGCATTGCATACATGATAGAGCCTATGGCTGAAGCATAGGGAACATCTTTCATTTTCTCTCTATCTTCTGCTGTGGTCGGGCATTGAGTTTGACTCAACTTCACACCTTGTAGTACGGGCAAGAACCCTTTCTTTGCCTGATCCATTTTGAACTTTTTAAAAAATTTATCAAGGTATGTGCTTTGTGAAAGTCCTATTAAGCGTCTTGATCTATCTCTATAGATCTTGATGCCCAATATGTAAGCAGCTTCACCGAGGTCTTTCATTGAAAAACTTTTATTCAAGTATCCCTTTATGCTATCCAGAAATTCTATATCATTTCCAATTAATAATATGTCATCTACATATAATATCAGAAATGCTACAGGGCTCCCACTCACTTTATTGTAAATACAGGCTTCTCCAAAAGTCTGTATAAAACCATATGCTTTGATCACACTATCAAAGCGTTTATTCCAACTCCGAGATGCTTGCACCAGTCCATAAATGGAACGCTGGAGCTTGCACACTTTGTTAGCACCTTTTGGATCAACAAAACCTTCTGGCTGCATCATATACAACTCTTCTTCCAGAAATCCATTCAAGAATGCAGTTTTGACATCCATTTGCCAAATTTCATAATCATGAAATGCAGCAATAGCTAACATGATTCGGACAGACTTAAGCATCGCTACGGGTGAGAAAGTCTCATCGTAGTCAACTCCTTGAACTTGTAGAAAACCTTTCGCAACAAGTCGAGCTTTATAGACAGTTACATTACCATCAGTGTCAGTCTTCTTCTTAAAGATCCATTTATTCTCAATTGCTTGCCGATCATCGGGCAAGTCAACCAAAGTCTATACTTTGTTTTCATACATGGATCCCATCTCAGATTTCATGGCCTCTAGCCATTTTGCGGAATCTGGGCTCATCATCGCTTCCTCATAGTTCGTAGGTTCATCATGGTCAAGCAACATGACTTCCAGAATTGGATTACCGTACCACTCTGGTGCGGATCTTACTCTGGTAGACCTACGAGGTTCAGTAGAAACTTGATCTGAAGTTTCATGATCAATATCATTAGCTTCCTCACTAATTGGTGTAGTTGTCACAGGAACCTGTTCTTGTGATGAACTACTTTCCAATAAGGGAGTAGATACAGTTATCTTATCAAGTTCTACTTTCCTCCCACTCACTTCTTTCGAGAGAAACTCCTTCTCTAGAAAGGATCCGATTTTAGCAACGAAAATCTTGCCCTCAGATCTGTGATAGAAGGTGTACCCAATAGTCTCTTTTGGGTATCCTATGAAGACACATTTCTCCGATTTGGGTTCGAGCTTATCTGGTTGAAGTTTCTTCACATAAGCATCGCAGCCCCAAACTTTAAGAAACGACAACTTTGGTTTCTTGCCAAACCACAGTTCATAAGGCGTTGTCTCAATGGATTTTGATTGTGCCCTATTTAACGTGAATGCGGCCGTCTCTAAAGCATAACCCCAAAACGATAGCGGTAAATCAGTAAGAGACATCATAGATCACACCATATCTAGTAAAGTACGATTACGACGTTCGGACACACCATTTCGTTGTGGTGTTCCGGGTGGCGTGAGTTGCGAAACTATTCCGCATTGTTTCAAGTGTAGACCAAACTCGTAACTCAAATATTCTCCTCCACGATCAGATCATAGAAATTTTATTTTCTTGTTACAATGATTTTCCACTTCACTCTGAAATTCTTTGAACTTTTCAAATGTTTCGGACTTGTGTTTCATCAAGTAGATATACCCATATCTGCTCAAATCATCTATGAAGGTGAGAAAATAACGATACCTGCCGCGAGCATCAACATTCATTGGACCACAAACATCAGTATGTATGATTTCCAACAAATCAGTTGCTCGCTCCATAGTTTCGGAGAACGGCGTTTTAGTCATCTTGCCCATGAGGCACGGTTCGCAAGTACCAAGTGATTCATAATCAAGTGATTCCAAAAGCCCATCAGTATGGAGTTTCTTCATGCGCTTTACACCGATATGACCTAAACGACAGTGCCACAAATAAGTTGCACTATCGTTATCAACTCTGCATCTTTTGGTTTCAACACTATGAATATGTGTATCACTACTATCGAGATTCAATAAAAATAGACCACTTTTCAAGGGTGCATGACCATAAAAGATATTACTCATATAAATAGAACAACCATTATTCTCTGATTTAAATGAATAACCGTCTCGCATCAAACAAGATCCAGATATAATGTTCATGCTCAACGCTGGTACCAAATAACAATTATTTAGGTCTAAAACTAATCCCGATGGTAGATGTAGAGGTAGCGTGCCGACCGCGATCACATCGACTTTGGAACCATTTCCCACGCGCATCGTCACCTCGTCCTTAGCCAATCTTCGCTTAATCCGTAGTCCCTGTTTCGAGTTGCAAATATTAGCAACAGAACCAGTATCAAATACCCAGGTGCTACTGCGAGCATTAGTAAGGTACACATCAATAACATGTATATCACATATACCTTTGTTCACTTTGCCATCCTTCTTATCCGCCAAATACTTGGGGTAGTTCCGCTTCTAGTGTCTAGTCTGCTTGCAGTAGAAGCACTCAGTTTCAGGCTTAGGTCCAGACTTGGGTTTCTTCTCTTGAGCAGTAACTTGCTTGCTGTTCTTTTTGAAGTTCCCCTTCTTCTTGTCTTTGCCCTTTTTCTTGAAACTGGTGGTCTTGTTAACCATCAACACTTGATGCTCCTTCTTGATTTCTACCTCCGCGGCTTTTAGCATCGCAAAGAGCTTGGGAATAGTCTTGTTCATCCCTTGCATATTATAGTTCATCACGAAGCTCTTGTAGCTTGGTGGCAGTGATTGAAGAATTCTGTCAATGACACTATCATCAGGAAGATTAACTCCCAGTTGAATCAAGTGATTATTATACCCAGACATTTTGAGTATATGTTCACTGATAGAACTATTCTCCTCCATCTTGCAGCTATAGAACTTATTGGAGACTTCATATCTCTCAATCCGGGCATTTGCTTGAAATATTAACTTCAACTCCTGGAACATCGCATATGCTCCATGACGTTCAAAACGTCGTTGAAGACCCAGTTCTAAGCCGTAAAGCATGGCACACTGAACTATCGAGTAGTCATCAGCTTTGCTCTGCCAGACGTTCTTAACGTCGTCAGTTGCATCAGCAGCAGGCCTGGCACC
Organism: Triticum aestivum; assembly: GCF_018294505.1. Classification (NCBI taxonomy): domain Eukaryota; kingdom Viridiplantae; phylum Streptophyta; class Magnoliopsida; order Poales; family Poaceae; genus Triticum; species Triticum aestivum. Next base: position 150,009,728 of record NC_057813.1, on the reverse strand, counting down.
CAGCGGTGCTTCCAGGACGTAACTTTTCTGTGCAGCAATGAGGATAATCCTCAGGTTACGGACCCAGTTCGTGTAATTGCTACCATCATCATTCAACTTTGCTTTCTCAAGGAACGCATTAAAATTCAACGGAACAACAGCACGAGCCATCTATCTACAAACAAACATAGACAAGCAAAATACTATCAGGTACTAAGTTCATGATAAATTTAAGTTCAATTAATCATATTACTTAAGAACTCCCACTTAGACAGATATCTCTCTAGTCATCTAAGTGATCACGTGATCCAAATCAACTAAACCATGTCCGATCATCACGTGAGATGGAGTAGTTTCAATGGTGAACATCACTATGTTGATCATATCTACTATATGATTCACGTTCGACCTTTCGGTCTCCGTGTTCTGAGGCCATATCTGTATATGCTAGGCTCGTCAAGTATGACCTGAGTATTCCGCGTGTGCAACTGTTTTGCACCCGTTGTATTTGAACGTAGAGCCTATCACACCCGATCATCACGTGGTGTCTCAGCACGAAGAACTTTCGCAACGGTGCATACTCAAGGAGAACACTTCTTGATTATTAGTGAGAGATCATCTTAAAATGCTACCGTCAATCAAAGCAAGATAAGATGCATAAAGGATAAACATCACATACAATCAATATAAGTGATATGATATGGCCATCATCATCTTGTGCTTGTGATCTCCATCTCCGAAGCACCGTCGTGATCACCATCGTCACCGGCGCGACACCTTGATCTCCATCGTAGCATCGTTTTCATTACGCCATCTATTGCTTCTACGACTATCGCTACTGCTTAGAGATAAAGTAAAGCAATTACAGGGCGTTTGCATTTCATACAATAAAGCGACAACCATATGGCTCCTGCCAGTTGCCGATAACTTCGGTTACAAAACATGATCATCTCATACAATAAAATATAGCATCATGTCTTGACCATATCACATCACAACTTGCCCTGCAAAAACAAGTTAGACGTCCTCTACTTTGTTGTTGCAGATTTTACGTGGCTACTACGGGCTTTATCAAGAACCGTTCTTACCTACGCATAAAAACCACAACAATAGTTCGTCAAGTTGGTGTTGTTTTAACCTTCGCAAGGACCGGGCGTAGCCACACTCGATTCAGCTAAAGTGAGAGAGACAGACACCCGCCAGCCACCTTTAAGCATGAGTGCTCGTAATGGTGAAACCAGTCTCGCGTAAGCGTACGCGTAATGTCGGTCCGGGCCGCTTCATCTCACGATACCGCCGAACCAAAGTATGACATGCTGGTAAGCAGTATGACTTGTATTGCCCACAACTCACTTGTGTTCTACTCGTGCATATAACATCAACGCATAAAACCTAGGCTCGGATGCCACTGTTGGGGAACGTAGTAATTTCAAAAAAATTCCTACGTACACGCAAGATCATGGTGATGGCATAGCAACGAGAGGGGAGAGTGTTGTCCACGTACCCTCGTAGACCGTAAGCGAAAGCGTTAGCACAACGCGGTTGATGTAGTCATACGTCTTCACGATCCGACCGATCCAAGCACCGAACGTACGGCACCTCCGAGTTCAGCACACGTTCAGCTCGATGACGATCCCCGGGCTCCGATCTAGCAAAGCTTCGGGGATGAGTTCCGTCAGCACGACGGCGTGGTGACGATGATGATGCTCTACCGGTGCAGGGCTTCGCTTAAACTCCGCGACGATATGACCGAGGTGGAATATGGTGGAGGGGGGCACCGCACACGGCTAAGGAACGATCCGTAGATCAACTTGTGTGTCTATGGGTTGCCCCCCGCCCCCGTATATAAAGGAGCCAGGGGGGAGGAGGCGGCCGGCCAAGGAGGGCGCGCCAAGGGGGGAGTCCTACTCCCACCGGGAGTAGGACTCCCTTCTTTCCTAGTTGGAATAGGAGAAGGGGGGAAAGAGGAGGAAGAGGGGAAGGAAAGGGGGGGCGCCGCCCCCCTTCCCTTGTCCTATTCGGACTAGGAAGGGGAGGGCGCACGGCCCCCTCCTGCCTCCTTCCCTCTTCTCCCTCGAGGCCCATGTAGGCCCAATAACCCCCCGGGGGGTTCTGGTAACCTCCCGGTACTCCGGTAAAATGCCGATTTCACCCAGAACGATTCCGATGTCCAAATATAGGCTTCCAATATATCGATCTTTGTGTCTCGACCATTTCGAGACTCCTTGTTACGTCCGTGATCACATCCGGGACTCCGAACAAACTTCAGTACATCAAAACTTATAAACTCATAATAAAATTGTCATTGTAACGTTAAGCGTGCGGACCCTACGGGTTCGAGAACTATGTAGACATGACCTAGAACTATTCTCGGTCAATAACCAATAGCGGAACCTGGATGCCCATATTGGTTCCTACATATTCTACGAAGATCTTTATCGGTCAAACCGCATAACAACATACGTTGTTCCCTTTGTCATCGGTATGTTACTTGCCCGAGATTTGATCGTCGGTATCCAATACCTAGTTCAATCTCGTTACCGGAAGTCTCTTTACTCATTCCATAATGCATCATCCCGTAACCAACTCATTTGGTCACATTGCTTGCAAGGCTTATAATGATGTGCATTACCGAGAGGGCCCAGAGATACCTCTCCGACAATCGGTGTGACAAAACCTAATCTCGAAATACGCCAACTCAACATGTACCTTCGGAGACACCTGTAGTACTCCTTTATAATCACCCAGTTACGTTGTGACGTTTGGTAGTACCCAAAGTGTTCCTCCGGTAAACGGGAGTTGCATAATTCTCATAGTTACAGGAACATGTATAGGTCATGAAGAAAGCAATAGCAATATACTAAACGATCAATTGCTAGGCTAACGGAATGGGTCATGTCAATCACATCATTCTCCTAATGATGTGATCCCATTAATCAAATGACAACACATGTCTATGGTTAGGAAACACAACCATCTTTAATTAATGAGCTAGTCAAGTAGAGGCATACTAGTGACTATATGTTTGTCTATGTATTCACACATGTATCATGTTTCTTGTTAATACAATTCTAGCATGAATAATAAACATTTATCATGATATGAGGAAATAAATAATAACTTTAATATTGCCTCTAGGGCATATTTCCTTCACCTTCCACGTCGCATTGATCTAAGGCGGCTCTCTCCTAGCCAACCTCCACCGACGAGGATATGGTAGATGGGAGATGGGGCCGCTCGACTCAGCCAAGGCATCGGAGGACCAAATCTGGACTGGTGGGTATGCCTCATCCGCCCCTTCTCTCGTTGCTCTGCTTTCCCCGTCGTTCCTTCTGGCTTCTCGCCTCTTCACACTCCGCTCCTCTTCCTGGCGGCAGAAGCAGTTCACCAGCACGGGCGACAGAGAGATGGACGAGGAAGCCGAGCCGTCCGCGAGGCTATCGACTCGCCCTTCGCTTGTGGGGCAGAGAATAACCAGGAGGTGGAGCAGTCCACGATGTTGTCGCCCTCGCCTTCGAGCCGTCCATGACGCCGTCGCCATCGCCTAGCCACTCACCGCACAGGACGCGGAGATGGGCGAGGACGCCTGTGGGAAGCAGTAGCGGCTTGATGACAGGAAGCAACAGTTCACTCATTCCTAGGTATACTCAGATTGTTGCTCCCACTCCCCTTCCTCCCTCCCTCTCTTGATATTTGATGTGTCTTTGATGGGATCTAGCACGGTTGGATCACGATGGCTGGCTCGCTGGCCAAGCGGTCGCCACTCTCCTCCTCATCTTCGATGGCATGAAGAAGATCGATGTTGAGATGGATGCGTGCTGCAGGAACAACAGAGATCCTATATAGATTTTTGCCAAATCCATTTTCCTTTTCTTACTTGTTTACCGAAAAAGGCTTTCGCCCTGCTTTATATATAAAGCACCAACCACTTACAACGAGCGATACAACACACAACACGACACGCACCCAAGGCAAGATACATAGGTGCTAAGACGTAGCCAACACTCCCCCAAACAATTCCAAGACAACAAAGATACACACTAGGCACACTAGGAAGTCGAGGGAGAACTCAACCGGGAACAAGCCAAGAGAACAAGTTGCAAGCCGTCGATCCATGGACCCAAGGCGGTGCCTTCAAGATGGATACGCCACCAGAGTGCCGCCACCACCCGATCCAGAGGATCAAGATTTTCATCCAGGGTACCTTGGAGGACATGGAGCAACCGCAACGGAGTCTTCAAGAAGATGTCAACGTCCTCGGGCACCGCCTCCGTCGGCCTGGACATGCGAGGCAGGATTTTCATCCAGGTCAACAACTCTGCCTCTGAACAGGTTACGGACAGTCCTGGGGACAAAGCCGCATCACCGCCACTGATCGACAAGCACCAGCCGCCATGCCGCCCACGCGACCATGGAGACTAGCCCGCACCTGAGCCGCGAGCTCCGCCCACGAGCACGCCACTCCCACCACCAAGGCCGCCGCCCTGCTTCCCGAACAGGCTTGGAAATGACCGACCAATCCCTAGCACGGACAGAGCCACCGGTGACCAGCCTGTCCCGAACACCACGAACCCGGAAGCACTAGGCAGGGGAAATGGGGAGGAGAGGAGAGGAGCATTTCCGGACTGGCGCCCCCTGCACCGGTGACGGGTAGAGAGCCCACACCCGTCCCTCCTGCAACCTTCCCAAACGTCACCCCTGACGCCCCGCCATGGCCTCCATCCAGCCCGACGCGGCGCAGCAGCGGCCACCCCATCCACCGTGGCGAGGGTCGCCGGACCGTCCGAATCCTGCAGCCAAAGAGGGCCTCCAAAGCGCCCAGCCACCGATGAACCACACCGCCGCACCGTTGCAGGAGCAGGCCGCACGCTGTCGCGGACCACGCCCCGAGCCACGACCTCGCGAGGTCATGGCCAGCCCCCCGCGCCGCCTGCCAAGAAGGAGCCGCCAGATGTGAAGGCCGATTTGGAGCCCCATTGCAGTCAGGTCCGCGCCGCCTCGGCCACCACGACAAGCAACATCGCCGGCAACACACGCAGCCCTTCACGCCGGAGCAACAACCACCAGCGCCGTTGTGCCCCACAAAGCACCGCATCCCGGAACGAAGGAGCCGTCCCGTGCCGCCCACCACCGCTCGGAGAGGAGAGGAGGCCCCGCCGCCGACGCTGCCGGCCGGGCTTTGCCCGCCGACGAGCTCCGGCGGCGGCGAGGAGAGAGGAGGAGGAGTTGAACACTACTAGGGAAAAGCCTAGCAGCAGCGCGGGTTTTAGGCCTATCAGTAGTGTGGGCAGGAGCGCTACTGATAAGGCGCTACAGCTAATGCTTAGCAATAGCGTGCCTAGACCCACGCTACTACTAAATTGACTTAGTAGTAGCGCTTCTTCAGAACAGCGCTACTGGTAATTAGTAGTAGCGCTTCTCCTTTCTCATGCTACTACTATTATTTAGTATTTTATTTCTTTTTTATTTCATGTTGTATTCATACACCTTTACACAAGTTTTCATACAACAGGAATTTAGAGATTGTTTTTACATCATAATGAGTTATTACATCATGGGGTGAAAGAACCGTGGACTAGTTTCAAGTGGATGTCCATCCAATTGAAACTAATCCGCGGTTCTTTCACCCAATGATATAATAATATCATCATCATCATCATATCATTAACAACTTATCATCATAATACATCATTGACATATAACACCTCCTCAAGATCATCGTTTTCATCATTGACATCACATAACACCTCCTCAAGATCATCATTATCAACTCTAACACATTACCACATAATAAACATATTGTACCTCATAGGACCTATTACATTCGATTAAGACCTACTACATTTTCTAAGGTAAAATAGCAAAAAACAAGATAGCCCCTGACTCTCCATTATGGAGAATGGAGATTAGCTTGTCTCCAATTCTTGCCTTTCGCTGAATGTTACTTCCAAGAACCTCCTTGCGAATGTCCATACATTTCTTCCATTCTTTGATGAACATGTGTTCACGGGTTTTAGAAATCCGATATGCACAGGTGAGCTCCGTAGATTTACCTGGCAGTGTGTTCAGAACTGAGAGGCGACTATGCAGAGACATCAGATGAGGCACACAATCCATCGGGAGTTTCTGTTGAAAAACATAATAATAACTTCGTAGTTAGCAATGATGTACTAGTTTTAGAAGTATGCAAAAGATGCACGGATGTCATAATAGTAAAAAATCTTACCAGGGTATCTTCAGAGAAGTTACCGTGGTTCAACACATGCACTAGTGGCACGTATTCACCATAATTTGGAGGAGTTTGATAATAGTCATTGTAATTCTCAAGAAGAGTACAAAATGCGATCAGATGATTTTTCTCCTTATACGTTAATTCGGTGCCATCCGTGTAGTGGGTTTTATCTACCATCTTCCGCACAGTCTTTGAAGAATCAAAATAAGCTGTCAATGGAAATAAGCTATCAACTATTTTGAAATAAACAATATAAATTAGTTAATAACTATGTTTGAGAAACTCACATAGCGGTACAATCGGAAGCGTATCAACAAGGACCCAAATGTCCATATTGTCTTGCTCGATGTCGGGATCACCAAGATCCATGGTGACAATCATACCCTCATAAAAACCATACATTTTGCAAAGTGCTTCCCAATTTTGGCAACCAAAATGGTTACGCTCTGAGCATTGCACAGATTTACTTTAAAATCCATATCATGATGGGTCCTTAGGTGTATTTTCTTTGTTTCAAAATTTTCATGGTCTTCAAAACCCATCCTCTCCAAGACATAGCGCCTTGCATGGCATGGGATAAGCTAGTCGAATTGTAAAATATGAAAATTAGACGTTGAAATAGTTGAAGTCATGCTTAATTACAAAAAAAAACACTTGTCGTTGTTGCGTACCGTTTCACAATCGAAGGTCCCTCGAGCTTAATGCTGAAGCGCCGATCTTCGTCCAGCCGAACGAACCTGTCGCACATACCTCAATCATCGTGGCACCAGCTACACTCCCCCGGGAGACTGTCGTCGTCCGAGTACGACATTTCCTACAATCATAATTCAGATTAAACTTGTACATATTGTAGCACAAGTCATGCCAGAATTCACGAAAAAATCCGGCATGACCTTTGCTAAAAAAGGACATATCGAGCACCTGAAATTTGCCGGAACGGAAATTAATCAACACTCCAGCAAAACATAGGCCACTCGGAGATGTAAACTGAACATGAATGGCCACTTGGGCAACACAAGATATACAAGGATAGTTGGCTGGTCTCACCTCGATGTCGGAGGGGGTCGGTGACTGGGACGACGGCGGGGATGTCGGAGGGGGTCGGTGACGGGGACGAGGTGGTCACCTGAAACCATATAAGTTATCACTAATACATCCCGAATAATTGCTTAAACTAAAAAATAACAACAATATGACATGTTCAACTAGTTTTATTAATTCAACTAGTTCTTACTAAATATAAACTTACTATAAATAGAAAAAAACTAGTTCTTTCTAAAAATAAAGTAGTTCAACTAGTTATATTAATTATCTTACTAAAAATACATTAGTTCTATTGATTCAACTAGTTCAACTAGTTCAACTACAACTAAAGTAGTTCAACTACCACTACTACTACTAAAAATCTAGTACTAACTAAGCAACATCTAGTACTAGCTATGAACCCTAAATTAACATCTACTACTACTAAATCTAGTACTAACTAGTGGCAGGGGGTGGGGGCGACGGAGAGGTAGCTAGGGGCGGCAAGGTCGAGGGCGGTGGGAGGAGGGCTGCCGGCGGAGGAGGGAGGAGGGGCAGCCGTAGGCGGAGGGAGGAGGGCGGCGGCGGAGGAGGGAGGGGCGGCCGCAGGCGGAGGGAGGAGGGACGGAAGGAGGGGAGTACCTCGGCGGCGGACGGACGAAGGCGGCGGCGGCGGCGGCGATGCACGACGACGATTATCGGCACGCGGGCGAGAGTGAGATCAGTGTGAGTGAGGGCCGGTCGTGCACGTGGGGATAAGGTAGGGATAGTTGTATACAGCTAATCTGAATAGCAGTAGCACTTTGCATATAAACCGCTACTGCTAAGTGTAACTATACAAAAAATACATTGGTCATCAATGATCTTTTTGTGTACAATCTGAATTGTCAATATGAGTCCCCTCCGGTAGGAACCGGAGAGGACTCATATTGCGGCCACAAATTTTACACATAGAGTTCAGTGAAGACCAACTGGTTGTGGTAGTTTCAAAAATAACAAATTTAAGGTGGTAAACACCCTGTTCACGGAGCGAGGTGGGACTAAACTTGTGGGCTGATCTTAGCAGTAGCGGTTTTCCTAGAAGCGCGCTGCTGCTAACTTCTATAGCAGTAGCGTTGTTCTATACAGAGCGCTACTGCTATAACTAGCGGGGGGGCGAGGTCATGGCAATTATAGCAGTAGCGCGGTTTGTGGTGGACGCGCTACTGCTATTTTCCTGTCAGCAGCGGTTTTTGGTGAAACGCGCTGCTGCTAAATAGCAGTAGCGTGGTATTTTGAGGAGCGCTGCTGGTAAGATTCTGTGTATAGGCTTTTCCCTAGTAGTGGAAGGTAGGGGCGGCGGCGGCTAGGGTTTCCCCCCGTCGCTCGCGGGAGCGACGCGGGGGGAGGGAGGGGGCATCTTCAGTTCCGTATCATTCCCCACCCTTACTTGTGTTTACACCTCCCTTAACCCGACAAACATTTGGCACCCAAGAAATCCCAACACCTTCAGTTTACAACAGCGGAGAACAATTGTAAAATATGTTGAATGATGCGAACAAATAACAATATGCGGGCTTTGATTATCTCTCAAACACATGACCATGTTGTTTATTTCAGGTATGTGAACCCTCTTGTCATCTACACGGATAGCTTTCTGTGATTGTGGCAAGGTGCAGAGATGGTTGTACAGTCGGTTATCCTGTCCTTGAAACCATTCATAAGTAAGATACATTTATTTCAGGTCTTGCTTATTATTATTTATGTCTTTCCACATTTTCCTAATTCACAAAATATGATGCCTTTATCTGGAACATTCAGGGATAACATCTGTCATGTCGTTGAAGCTCCTGCTGAGATACCTGAGAAAATGAAGAAGTTAGCTACCAATGTGGCTGAAAAAAAACTATCAAATCATTAGAAGGTGTTGGTGTTTTTGTTGCCGGACTATCTGTTGCAAATGCCAATCCAGTTTGTTCGAACATTTATGCATGTCTAATATAATTGAATCCTCCTATGTTGATGTTGGATCTTTCTCTCATTGATAATTTCACTAGGTTTTATCGAACGAAGTAGCCCCTAGGGTTCACATTAGTGGACACCATATAATCCAGACATGGCACTCTTCACAATACGAGCAACATCTACGTGCTATTCTTGGACTTCCTATTGGTAACCTGTAATTAAAGCACCTGCAGCCATAATGAACAAAATCGTGGGCTATGATGAGGTATGTATATATTTGATTTTGTGTTGATTTGCCCTCCATGTTTTGCTATGTTAAACATTGATAGTTAGGTCAATATTTGCTTTATTTTAGTAACTCATTAATTTTGTAGGTCACCATGTTATTATACTGGTTACCAATTGCTACAATGCAATTTGGGATATTTCTGGGCCCATTAGCTGATTAAGAGGGCGCTAAATATTTCAGGTGCATCAGTCTATTGGCATGCAAAGGCAGGTTCTGCCCACACACATAGCTGTTTGTTGCAGAAAGGTTATAATTCTGCTTATTGCATTCCTGTGCCATTGAGTATTATTTAAAGAATTGTTCTTCCACATATTTGGAAGCAAAGTAAGATGGGTCATATTACAATTGTGGGGCGTTAATTATGTGTTCAGTGTAAAAGCAGATTTGGACAAGTACACAAGAATTTGTTGTTAGGGTCTACCGACAAAACATGTAGGTGAGGCCATTCATATACATCATCTTATCTTGTCCTTTCTTTGTCCTGTTTTCCCCTGATTATGCCTGCAATGGAAGTGCTTATTTAGACTGTGCATATTGGAACAAAATTGATCTATCTCTGCATTTCATTTTGACACTGCATCTTTTCCTGTACTTTCTTTGTTCTATTTCCCCCTTCTGTAATGTGAATTTCAAATGGAACAAATAAAATAGTAAATCACCTCCTTGTCAGCAAGAAGTTTCTTGCTGAAAACATTTGGCCACTGATTTCTAACATTAGAAGCCATGTCACTCTTACCATGTTGTGAACAATGCAACATTTCTCTTGCCATTTTTATGTATAAATATTTCATCGGAAAGGATTGTGCAACTATGCCTTATATATCATAACTCTTGGATGCAACTGTTTGCACAACTTTTGTGCGAGGATGTATTACTACTTTGATGAAAATTTACTTGTTGATTTTTGTGTGCATTGCATTTCAGATCTGACACATAAAGGCACCTTGCCTTGTATCATGCATTCCGCTCCATAGACATGTTCTTTATCAGATCTGATGGTTCTCTAGTGGTTACATGCCGACTGAATCGAATTGGGTTGGATGCTCAGGTTTCTTGTCAACCATTTAATTTTAAGCATTATCTTTCATTCATAGACTATTATGTGCCAATCCCTAATAAAGGAATCTGGTCCAGAATTCTCTAGTGTACAATATCTCAAAAACTCTTTGGAATTGATAGGTAAAAAATGATTTGTTGTGAGCAGAAAGGATCTCGATATGGTGCTTAAAAGCACTAACCCCGTCCTTATTGTTCACATACAGATTTTTATATTTATTTAAATCGATTCACTTTCGTCGGCATTTTAGCGTGTTCCTTTTCATGGCCAGCTTTACCATTTGCTCTAGAAGCAGTTTTTCAACTCGGAAAGAACAAATGATTTGAGACTGCTTTATCTTTCATGTAATAGTTCAGTTCAATTGTTCTTTGTTTTTTCCGTATTAGTTCATAATCAGTCTGAACAATAGTACATCAGTAAAAATAATAGTAGTTAATTTAAGACTGCTTTTACCTTTCCTGCAATAGTTCAAGGTGATTGTTCTTAGTTTTTTTTCTGTAGTAGTTAATTCGATGATCTACTTTACAAAAAAGCAAGCACTGTTTGTAGGTTGCAGGTTCCGAGGTGTGATCATTGTCCATTTGTTTGAGGTCGGGCAACAACGATAATTAGCAGCCCTGTATCCTAACCAGGAGAACATCCCTTTCCCAATATTGGTTTTTAGATTATGTCCAGTTAATTAGAAAAATAGTGGGCTTGCTAAAACATCGCAAATTTCCATGTGAGTCGATATGGAGTTAACAAACACTATATGCTGAATTAGCTCTGATTAATTTTCAGTTGGACAGTTACATTGGAATAGATTCAGCAGCAAATAGATTCTGAAAACAGAACTACATCATGTTTGTTTGTGACATCAACATTTTTGCCATGCTAACTGGTTAGTTTAACTTGTTACAGATCCGCACGAGTCCGATCCACTTCTCCCGATAGTTAGCGATAGGTGCGCTATCTTCTCACGCTCGCTTTCCACTGATTTTTTTTCCTTCTCTCAAAAACCGTAGTAAATCGCTAGTGGTTTTTTCTGGTTTTTCGCTGCGTAATATGAAAAGAAAATAAAGGTGCTTGAAAGAGGATTCAAACCCGGGTCTATGCAATAGTTGTTGAGCCTAATAACCAACTAAGCCACCTGTTGTTATTGTTTATTGTAGATAAACAACGTTATTTAAACCTTTCTTATTTCTGTCATATCAGAAGAAAAAAAAGTTTGGCTTGGTAACTTTGGCATGACCAGCGTGATAACTATGGTATGAGCAACATGATAACTATACCATGATAAGGCTGGTAACTACAGTACGAGAAGGTTAAGGCATGGGGAAGTATGGTAATTTAACATAGAAATTACTGGTGAAAATGTTTCAAAAACTTCCCCCCTTGGATGAAAGATACCGTGGTGTTTAAAACGTAAAATATTAGTTATCATGTCTGCGATGTATACATTATCATATTTTTTACACAGAAATTACCGGGTGTATGTTTTTCAACAAAAAAAAAATCTGGTCAAAAATTACAGTGGCGTTTCTATGGGAGTTATGAACTTTGTATGTCTCTATTATCATGCTATTTACATAGAAATTACCGGGTCCCCCCCACCCCCACCCCTCGCCACAGTCGCCATATTTATCAGGATCGGGTACATAAGTTATCAGGTGTACCATGTATGAGTTATCATGTTATTTGCACATAAGTTACCGTGCCATGTTTCAGCGACTTGCCCCATCCCCACCCTCGCCGACCAAGTCATCAGGACCGGGGGTACATAAGTTATCGGGTCCGCAATGTTTGAGTTATCATGTTATTTGCACAGAAGTTACTATGGTATGTTTCAACAACTCCCCCACCCCCACCCTCGCCGAAGTTATAGACAACGTATCTAGGACCGGGGCACACAAGTTATCAGGTCTATGAAATGTGAGTTACCATGTTGTTCACACGAAAGTTACCAGAGAATATTTCATCACCCCCCCGGGGGGGGGGGGGGGGGTCGGTAAAGTTAGCAGGAACGGGGTACATAAGTTATCAGGTCTGTGATATGTGAGTTACCGCTATTCACAGAAAACATACCGACCCCTCCTTGACCCGGCGTCCAATATAGACGCCGCAGTGGTGCGGGGGCGAGGCCAGCTCCTCCTTCATGTGGCATCTGATCTGGACGCCGCGGTTGTGCCGGGGCGAGGGCGGCTCCTCCTTCATAGGACGGAGCGGGGACGCCGACTCGTGCTTCACGCGATGGCGCGGCAGGGACATGTTGTCTGGCTTGACTCATCGTTACATTGGCTTAATGGAATGTGTTACCTGGCTTGAATCTCATTCGTGCCCGGAAATGGAATGGTAACTGATATACGTGCAACACTTTTTCAACTGATTTTGTGTACGAAAGGTAAAATCACTGTTAGATTCCCTCCCGAGTGATGCTATACATACAATGGTTCCTATCCAAATATACGTACAGTGTTGAGTTAAACATGCATCTTCACCGCTGGTTGTTATGTGAGAAGAATGGAAAATGAATCATGGTCAATCACGTTTTAGTCATACTTGGGACGGAGCAAAAAGGTACACAAAAATGTTTCCCCTTTTTTGGTTCAGCACCATTCAAAGTCAGTGTCATAGCTAAATCGTACATGAACAGTCCAGAGTACTTCCGATGATGATTTCAAGAAAACTCATGCCAACCAAATCGTAGCACATGTCGTGGCCTGGTGGTTGTCAGCACCAGGATTCTACCCTCAGGTCGCTTGTTCGACTCCTCTAACTTAGATTTCTCGTTTATATATTTCTATGCATGTTTCTTTTAACTAACAAACCCGTCTACTGGTATATCGGTAACTATATCTTTTTAACATTCCTTTGGGACAATGAATCATATTCACCTATTCAGTTGTCCATGATCCATTACAGGAATCACCTTTGAGGTAATCTGTTCATTGTGCATTTTTGGTGAGATTTGCATGCGGGCCGTGGGAGGAGCACATGAGAGGCGAAGGTGGCAGCTGCAGCTGCAGCGATTTTGATCTGTGGTACGCCTTCCTGCTGGAGCCAGCAGCGTGATCCGGCCGTGCCACAAGACGTCAACTTCCTAACCGTGCTTACCCGCAAAAAAAAAAAAAAACTTCCTAACCGTGCTACTGCACCAAGACTTACCTGTTTGTATCCCCTTTGGCTTGCCACTAGACTCGCTGTCAGGCCAAGAAAGAGGGCGACAGAGAGGGCTCAACCTCGGTCGTCCGGCAATCACTTAGGATACGTATGTCTCCTCGGTCTATTTCTAGGAATCCTGTATTCTCTAATAATCGTTTACAAATCTGTGGGAACAAGTGATGGGAGGTTAATTCTGAAGTATATACGTTAAGTTCTAATATATTACGCTCATCAAATCCTTAAAGTATACCTTATTCTCCTATCATCACTTGCTGAATTCCTTTCTCTTACTTTTTACGCCACCTCCTCCCAATCCTTTAAGTATCCATGTGCTAAACAGAACAAAGAAAAAATAGGTGAAAGGGTTAGGGTTGCCTCCTACCTAGCACCGCCTGACCTTCCTCTCAGGAGGCGCACCAAGGGTGCGCCCCAACCACTAGTCCACTACAAAAACGCTTCCATTGTTGAGATGAGGAAGGAAGAAGTCTTGATACTCAATGACAAACGGATCCAACATTGGGAAAACAAATAGAAGATACCGTTTACGGCAAGTCTGTGTTTGCGCGTCACCTCGACAACCATCATAATATCATCATAATATTATGGAGTGTGTTCCATGTGTGTTATGAGAGTTACTAATATGATGACTCTGCTAGAGTTGCTCTTAAGCAAGTTCTACCGGACCATATCTTGCCACACAAGCATAGTTTGGACAAAATATACATTATTTTGGCTATATATATTGAACCATACTTAAGCACCAGGTTTGCATCTCGTCACTGAGACTACACGATATCACTTATCCTCTTGGCACGCCCCATCGCCACCATTCTTCTGCTTCGCACGTGCTTGAAAAGCATGCAGTCATGTCTGAACTTTCTGAACCTTAACTCATCACGTGGAGTGGACTTGTCTGAAGTTGCTTCTTCCATGGTTATGGCAGTACTCCTTGCTGAACTAAAACATTGCCCCCCCAAGGTTACCGTTTCTGAAATTTCCTTAGCCGCGTCTGCTGGCGATGATTTTTCGAGTGCATAAGCCATTGAGCCACCACACCATCCATCCTGTTGCCATTCTCCTCCTCCCCAAATAGTTAGTTGAACAGGGTTTGGCCAATTTATTCATCATCGCATTCAGTTTGAGGCTTTGAGCGCCAGGGTGGACTGATTGATGCATACGGTTCAGTATCCACATCCTTATATATAAACGAAAAATAAAATAGGCTCACTTGGTGCGTCTCTTTTCTTCCGAACACGGACGGCATCAGCTCTAGGCTGGACAGTTAGGTGGATCTCGTGATCCATTCCATGACCCATCGACACTTGCTTGGCTGACCATTCGAAGCAGAGGTTGGCCTCCCGTCAAATCAAGAACTGACGCCAGGGTAGAACGGATCCAATGCCACTACCTCGTCGAGAAATTCGGCCAAAGCTATTATCCATCGCCACTTCCGTCCTGGCGTCGATCGATCCGTCGACACGTGCGCTTCGGCGGGCGTCTCCGGCCAGACGTCACCGCGTGAATGCTCACTACCGCATTGCCACTACGTGGAGCACTTGGGCTTCCCCGGCCTAATTTTGTAGCGCACGGCAGGGCAGAAGTCGTTGTTTTGAGCTGTACCGGCCGAGAGCCACCTCTGGGAAGAGGGTGCGCGGTATTATCCATCCAGATGGAATTTCCTTCGGAGGCACGGCCAGGCCAGGTGATAAATCATCCGTCAATAATAATTTGTCAGCAAACAGCGGCATGACTGATTCTCTTCGTAGGGGCCACAAGAGGGAGAGGCCAATCATCAGTGAATGGCGTAGGGAGGAGAGGGCCACACGGGACCTGGACGTACAGCGGAAAGTTTTGATTCACGTGCGCTGCGTCGCACCAGCAGACCGACCAGGCCGTGGATCTGGCCTCTCGACATCTCCAAGGTCCAAGGGGCATACGTGGGCTCCTCCCACATTTTTGGGGAAAACACCTTTCTCCCGCAGAAACAGAAGAAGAGTACACCCATTCCCATTTGAACTCGCGGAGAATACATATAAAGCATTTGGTTCCAGCGACATAATATTTACTATACTCCTAGCATTTTCCTTTACGTTGAAGTTTGGGTTTCACAATCTGTTCGGTTTTGAGTTTGAGTAATCACCATGGTTGGTGTAGAACTGTCGATTTCTCGTTCGTCCCCTTTTTCTTCCCCGGAAGGAAAAGGACACGTGGTTTAACAGAAAAAGGGTAACGTGTTACTCGGCCCAAAGGCTTCCAAAGCAGTTCGATGTCACGAGCTAATTCGGTCCATAAGATAACGTAGTTTACTAAGCCACGATTAGTTGCTGAAATCATCATCATTAGCCATTACGAAAAGCAAGCCAAGCAGAGAGGCAGCAGCTAGCACAACATGATCTCGCGCTCGCTCCACGTCCACGTCCACGTCCACAAATGATGGTAGGTCGGCCCTTTTCACTCGCCGAAAGGGACTCGGTCGCATACAGCTCAACACACGATGGCTCCATGGATGGATGCTACGTACGTACATACTACTGCTCCTTATCTGCTGCTAGTGTACAGTTTAGCAGCGCCGTTTTGGATGGACGGGAGGGAGGCACACGGACGGAGTGGCGAAATTGGGCTCATGTTCCGGTTGCCACTGGAGGCATGTTACCGTCGCCGTCGTGATAAATATCTGGACGGATTATTGGAAAGGTGACCAGATCACCACATGGTCGATCGTCGAATTAGTAGGGTTTTTTTCTTCTTCTTCTTTTGAGCAACTCGAATTAGTAGGTAGGTAGCGGCGGGGCGCAGAAGATATTTCCGTCGTCAGCGCGGCCCTGCTCCTGCTGTCGTGGGGACGAGGTTTTTGGCGACGTGGGCCGCGCGGCCACCAATCAGGAACAAAAGAAAACACCACTTGAGCATTCTTTTACGTATAATATTATCAAGGAGTTCTATTGAGGGAAACGATGAATTATACTCCCTCCGTCTCATAATTTAAGACGTTTTATGACATTATACTAGAGGTAGTACTATATATTGTTTTCTGCGAAGAAGGACAACGATGTGTATCAAATTAATTGAGAAATAAGACGATGTTTTTTAGTTGGAGAAAAATAGACTATGTTAAGGTGTGTCAAACTCGGTCGAATACTCGCCACCATCTCCATCCTTGATATTTTATAGCGACTCAAAAGAGTCTCTTTTGTACACCTGTTGATTTTGCCGGCCGGAATGGAAGTGAACTGACAAGCACTCAAATCAAGCAAGGGGCATGTAAATGCCGACTACGAGTTCAATCACTTTACAGATAACCAAAACACCTACTACGTCCGAATTGCAAAAATATGATGCCTAAAAATCAGCGAAATCAATACAATCGCTTCCATACAGTTTAAAAATATATACTATTTAGTCCTAAATAATACTATTTTTTAATAGATAAAACAGTTTGAAAATATATATATCAATTTCTTTCGCATGTTTTAGAGTATAGGACCATATATGTATGTAGCAAATGTTCACGTGGCTTTCCTAGGCGTGTCGCGCTAACGGTCGGTTCAGTGAGCTCCAGGTGAAAGCCTAGCTCGACTTCCGTCAATGCTGGTGTCGACAACATCAATGATGTTGTTCACTCATTGGAGACATTGTCGTGGAGCCCCTTCGCCTTCCACGTCATTTCGATCTCAAGCTCTACGGATGAAAAAACATGTTTTGGCATTTGTTGAAGCGGGCATCGACAGTGTTCCCTGACGTTTCCCTCCCGGGGGCGACGTTTTCGAGGTCCAGGGTGTTTTGTTAGATGGTGGTGTCTTATGTGTCTTTGCAATTTCGTCGCAAAGCCAGGAGAGTGTGCAGCCTCGGGTCCAATGTGGAACACAGAGCGGTAACTCTGGAATTTTTTTGCGTATGGGCTGTTGGCTTTGGTCGCTTGAGAAACAGAGCCATCGACTAACCTAGTACATGGCCTAGGGGCCGGTAAGGATGCCAGAGTGATGGCTCCAAAAATCTCTCACATAAAGATTATACAACACCAGTCAACCCTGGTGGCACCTCGATGTAGGCTGATGGTCGAGCAAATAAGAGGGTGCTTGGATACAAGGGACTATTTTTAGTCTGACTAAAAATAGTCTCTTTTAGAGGCTAAAGTTCCAAGCACCCCTGACTAAAAAGAGGCTAGGACTAGTCTTGAGGCTAAAATCTTTTAGTCATGGGAAACCTACTAAAATATGTATTAGCTCTCTCTCTTCTCATTTAATTCCTCTCCTTAGTTCTGGATTGGAGGGTTTGGAGGATAATAAATGCTCAATAACTAGATTTTAGTCTCTTTAGTATTTGGATCCAAGCATGGGTGAGACTAACAAGTTTTAGTCCCACTACTTTTAGTCATGGGACTAAAACGTATCCAAGCATGCTATAAGCGGGTGACACCTCGCGACCATCAGTGGCCATCTCTGGCACGACCAACCAGAGCACCAAACGCGACCACGCGAGCAATGTAGCAAAAGAGCCACATCCCAGCAACCGGGAAGCTATGTCAATGACTTGGCTACCGCCATGTCGACGCGCGCCACCGGAGCTCCTCCTCCGTGAAGCCACTGCAGGACACCACACGCGCCACGAGAGATGCAACGTAGGTGTTGGGGAACGCAGTAATTTCAAAAAAATTCTACGATCACGCAAGATCTATCTATGTGATGCATATCAACGAGAGGGAGAGTGTTGTCTACGTACACTCGTAGACAAAAAGCGGAAGCGTTATGACAACGCGGTTGATGTAGTCGTACATATTCACGATCCGACCGATCCAAGTACCGAACATACAGCACCTCCGCGTTCAGCACACGTTCAGCTCGATGACGTCCCTCGTACTCTTGATCCAGTTGAGGCCGAGGGTGAGTTCCGTCAGCACGACGGCGTGATGACGGTGATGATGATGCTACCGGTGCAGGGCTTCGCCTAAGCTCCGCAACGGTATGATCGAGGTGTGTAACTGTGGAGGGGGGCACCGCACACGGCTAAAAGATCAACTTCTGTTGTATGTTGTGTTATTGGGGCACCCCCTGGCCACGTATATAAAGGAGGGAGGGAGAGAGGAGGCCGGCCAGGTTTGGGCGCGCCAGGGGGGAGTCCTACTTGGACTCCTAGTCCAAGTAGGATTCGCCCCCCCTTTCCTTTCTTCCACCGGAGGGAAAGGTAAGGGAGAGAGAGGGGGAAGGAAAGAGGGGGGCCGGCCCCCTCCCCTAGTGCAATTCGGTTTGGGCAAGGGGAGGGGCGCCCCTCTCACGTGGCCCTTTTTCCTCTCCTCTAATAAGGCCCACTAGGCCCAATACTTCTCTCCCGGGGGGTTCTGGTAACCTCCCGGTACTCCGAAAAAATGCCCGAACCACTCGGAACCATTCCGATGTCCAAATGCAACCTTCCAATATATGAATCTTTACCTCTCGACCACTTCGAGACTCTTTGTCATGTCCGTGATCTCATCTGGGACTTCAAACAAACTTCGGTACATCAAATCACATAACTCATAATACAAATCGTCATCGAACGTTAAGCGTGCGGACCCTACGGGTTTGAGAACTATGCAGACATGACCGAGACACATCTCCGGTCAATAACCATTAGCGGAACCTGGATGCTCATATTGGCTCCTACATATTCTACGAAGATCTTTATCGGTCAAACCACATAACAACATACGTTGTTTCCTTTGTCATCGGTATGTTACTTGCCCGAGATTCGATCATCGGTATCATTATACCTAGTTCAATCTTGTTACCGGCAAGTCTCTTTACTCGTTCCATAATACTTCATCCCGCAACTAACTCATTAGTTACAATGCTTGCAAGGCTTATAGTGATGAGTATCATTAAGAGGGCCCAGAGATACCTCTCCGAAACACAGAGTGACAAATCCTAATCTCGATATATGCCAACCCAACAAACACCTTTGGAGACACCTGTAGAGCACCTTTATAATCACCCATTTACGTTGTGAGATTTGGTAGCACACAAAGTGTTCCTCCGGTATTCGGGAGTTGCATAATCTCATAGTCTGAGGAACATGTATAAGTCATGAAGAGAGCAGTAGCAACGAAACTGTAACGATCATAATGCTAAGCTAACGGACGGGTCATGTCCATCACATCATTCTCCTAATGATGTGGTCCCGTTCATCAAATGACAAAACATGTCTATGGTAAGGAAACATAACCATCTTTGATTAATGAGCTAGTCAAGTAGAGGCATACTAGGGACTATAAGTTTTGTCTATGTATTCACACAAGTACTAAGTTTCTGGTTAATACAATTCTAGCATGAATAATAAACATTTATCATGAATTAAGGAAATAAATAATAACTTTATTATTGCATCTAGGGCATATTTCCTTCAGTCTCCCACTTGCACTAGAGTCAATAATCTAGTTCACATCACCATGTGATTTAACACCAATATTCACATATGTATGTGATTAATACCCATAGTTCACATCGTCATGTGACCAACACCCAAATGGTTTACTAGAGTCAATAATCTAGTTCACATCTCTATGTGGTTAACACCCAAAGAGTACTAAGGTGTGATCATGTTTTGCTCGTGAGAGAAGTTTAGTCAACGGGTCTGTCACATTCAGAACCGTATGTATTTTGCAAATATTCTATGTCTACAATGCTCCGCACGAGCTAACTGCTCCCACTTTCAATATGTATCCAAATTGAGACTTAGAGTCATCTGGATTGGTGTAAAAGCTCGCATCAATATAACTTTTTATGACGAGCTCTTTTATCACCTCCATAATCGAGAAATATTTCCTTAGTCCTAACTAAGGATAATCTTGACTGTTGTCCAGTGATCTACTCCTAGATCAAAATTGTACTCCCTTGCCAAACTCAGGGCAGGGTACACAATAATTCTGGTACACGGCACAACATACTTTACAGAACCTATGAGTCTGGCATAGGGAATGACTTTCATTCTTTTTCTATTTTCTGTTGTGGTCGGGCTTTGAGTCTTACTCAACTTTACACCTTGTAATACAGGCAAAAACCATTTTCTTTGACTGATCCATTTTGAACTTCTTCAAAACTTTACCAAGGTATGTGCTTTGTGAAAGTCCAATTAAGCATCTTAATATATCTCTATAGATCTTGATGCCCAATATGTAAGCAGCTTCACCGAGGTCTTTCATTGAAAAAACTCTTATTAAAATATCCCTTTATGCTATTCAGAAATTCTATATCATTTCCAATCAACAATATGTCATCCACATATAATATTAGAAATGCTACTGAACTCCCACTCACTTTCTTGTAAATATAGACTTCTGCAAAAGTCTGTATAAAACCATATGCTTTGATCATATTATCAAAGCATTTTATTCCAACTCCGAGAGGCTTTCCCTAGTCCATAAATGGATCGCTGGAGCTTGCACACTTTGTTAGCACCCTTTGGATCGACAAAACCTTCTGGTTGCATCATATACAACTCTTCTTCCAGAAATCCATTCAGGAATGCAGTTTTGACATCCATCTGCCATATTTCATAATCATAGAATGCAGCAATTGCTAATATGATTCAGACATACTTAAGCATCACTACGGGTGAGAAAGTCTCATCATAGTCAACTCTTTGAACTTTGTCGAAAACCGTTTTCCGACAAGTCGAGCTTTGTAGATAGTAACACTACTATCAACGTCCGTCTTCCTCTTAAATATCCATTTATTTTCTATGGCTTGACGATCATTGGGCAAGTCCACCAAAGTCCTCACTTTGTTCTCATACATGGATCCTATCTCAGATTTCATGGTCTCGAGCCATTTCACGGAATCTGGGCTCATCATCGCTTCCTCATAGTTTGTTGGTTCATCATGGTCTATTAACATGGCCTCTAGAATAGGATCATCGTACCACTCTGGTGCGGACCGTACTCTGGAAGACCTACGAGTTTCTGTAGTAACTTTATCTGAAGTTTCATGATCATCATCATTAGCTTCCTCACTAATTGGTGTAGGAATCATTGGAACTGATTCCTATGATGAACTACTTTCCAATTTAAGAGAAGGTACAATTACCTTATAAAACTCTACTTTTCTCCCACTCACTTCTTTCGAGAGAAACTTCTTCTCTAGAAAGGATCTACTTTAGCAACAAAGATTTTGCCTTTGGATCTGTGATAGAAGGTGTACCCAACAATTTCCTTTGGGTATCCTATGAAGACGCACTTCTCCGATTTGGGTTCGAGCTTATTATGTTGAAGCTTTTTCACATAAGCATCGCAGCCCCAAATTTAAGAAACGACAACTTTGGTTTCTTGCCAAACCACAATTCATAAAGCGTCATCTCAACGGATTTCGATGGTGCCCTATTTAACGTGAATGCAGCTGTCGCTAATGCATAACCCCAAAATAACAGTGGTAAATCGGTAAAATATATCATAGATCGCACCATATTCAATAAAGTGCAGTTACGACATTCGGACACACCATTACGCTGCGGTGTTCCATGTGGCGTGAGCTATAAAACTATTCCACATTGTTTTAAATGAAGGCCAAATTCATAACTCAAATATTCTCCTCTACGATCACATAGTAGAAACTTTATTTTCTTGTTATGATGATTCTCCACTTCACTCTGAAATTCTTTGAACTTTTCAAATGTTTCAGACTTGTGTTTCATTAAGTTGATATACTCATATATGCTCAAATCATCTGTGAAGGTCAGAAAATAACGGTACCTACCACGAGCATCAACACTCATTGGACCACATACATCGGTATGTATTATTTCCAATAAATCACTAGCTCGTTCCATTGTTTCGGAGAACGGAGTTTTAGTTATCTTGCCCATAAGGCATGGTTCGCAAGCATCAAATGATTCATAATCAAGTCATTCCAAAAGTCCATCCTTATGGAGTTTCTTCATGTGCTTTACACCGATATGACCCAAACGGCAGTGCCACAAATATGTTGCATTATCATTATCAACTTTGCATCTTTTGGCATCAATATTATGAATATGTGTATCACTACGATCAAGATTCAATAAACCATCAATATTGGGTGTATGACCATAGAAGGTTTTATTCATGTAAACAAAATAAAAATTTATTCTCTGTCTTACATGAATAATCGTATCGTAATAAACATGATCTAATCATATTTATGCTCAACGCTAACACCAAATAACATTTATTTAGATTCAACACTAATCTCAAAAGTATAGGGAGGTGCGATGATGATCATATCAATCTTGGAACCACTTCCAACACACATCGTCACTTCATCCTCAACTAGTCTTTGTTTATTCTGTAACTCCTGTTTCGAGTTACTAATCTTAGCAACCGAACAAGTATCAAATACCCAGGGGCTACTATAAACACTAGTAAGGTACACATAAATAACATGTATATCAAATATACCCTTGTTTACTTTGCCATCCTTCTTATCCACCAAATATTCAGGGCTTTTTCGTTTCCAGTGACCATTTCCTTTGCAGTAGAAGCACTCAGTTTCAGCCTTTGGTCCAGCTTTGGACTTTTTCACGGGAGTGACAACTTGCTTGCCATTCTACTTGAAGTTCCATTTCTTTCCCTTTGCCCTTTTCTTGAAACTAGTGGTCTTGTCAATCATCAACACTTGATGCTCTTTCTTGATTTCTACCTCGCCGATTTCAGCATCACGAAGAGCTCGGGAATCGCTTTCGTCATCCCTTGCATACTATAGTTCATCACGAAGTTCCAGTAACTTGGCGATGGTGACTAGAGAACTCTGTCAATCACTATCTTATCTGGAAGATTAACTCCCACTTGATTCAAGCGATTGTAGTACCCACACATTCTGAGCACATGCTCACTAGTTGAGCAATTCTCCTCCATCTTTTAGGCAAAGTACTTGTCAGAGGTCTCATACTTCTTGACACGGGTATGATTCTGAAATAATAATTTCAGCTCTTGGAACATCTCATATGCTCCGTGACATTTCAAAAACATTTTTGAAGTCCCGGTTCTAAGCCGTAAAGCATGGTGCACTAAACTATCAAGTAGTTATCATATTGAGCTAGCCAAATTTTCATAACGTCTGCATCTGCTCCTGCAATAGGTCTATCACCTAGCGGTGCATCGAGAACATAATTCTTCTGTGCAGCAATGAGGATACACCTCAGATCACGAACCCAGTCCGCATCATTGCTACTATCATCTTTTAACTTAGTTTTCTCTAGGAACATATAAAAACATAGGGAAGCTATAGCGTGAGCTATTGATCTACAACGTAATTTGCAAAATACTATCAGGACTAAGTTCGTGATAAATTAAAGTTCAATTAATCATATTACTTAAGAACTCCCACTTAGATAGACATCCCTCTAGTTATCTAAATGATCACGTGATCCAAATGAACTAAAGCATGTCTGATCATCACGTGAGATGGAGTTGTTTTCAATGGTGAACATCACTATGTTGATCATATCTACTATATGATTCACGCTCGACCTTTAGGTCTCAGTGTTCCGAGGCCATATCTGCATATGCTAGGCTCGTCAAGTTTAACCCGAGTATTCTGCGTGTGCAAAACTGGCTTGCACCCATTGTATGTGAACGTAGAGCTTATCACACCCGATCATCAGGTGGTGTCTCGGCACGACGAACTGTAGCAACGGTGCATACTCAGGGAGAATAGTAAGGGATCATCTTATAATGCTACCGACGTTCTAAGTAAAATAAGATGCATAAAGGATAAACATCACATGCAATCAAAATATGTGACATGATATGGCCATCATCATCTTGTGCTCATGATCTCCATCACCGAAGCATCGTCATGATCTCCAACGTCACTGGCGCGACACCTTGATCTCCATCATAGCATCATTGTCCTCTCGCCACCTATTGTTACTACGACTATCACTACCGCTTAGTGATAAAGTAAACAATTACATGGCGATTTCATTGCATACAATAAAGCGACAACCATATGGCTCCTGCCAGTTGCCGATAACTTTGTTACAAAACATGATTCATCTCATACAACAATTTATATAACATCATGCTTGACCATATCACATCACAACAAGCCCTGCAAAAACAAAGTTAGACGTCCTCTACTTTGTTGTTGCAAGTTTTACGTGGCTGCTACGGGCTTCTAGCAAGAACCGTTCTTACCTAGGCATCAAAACCACAACGATTTGTTGTCAAGTGTGTTGTTTTAACCTTCAACAAGGACCGGACGTAGCCACACTTGATTCAACTAAAGTTGGAGAAACAGACACTCACCAGCCACCTATGTGCAAAGCACGTCGGTAGAACCAGTCTCGCGTAAGCGTACGCGTAATGTCGGTCTGAGCCGCTTCATCCAACAATACCACCGAATCAAAGTATGACATGCTGTTAAGCAGTATGACTATTATCGCCAACAACTCTTTGTGTTCTACTCGTGCATATAACATCTACGCATAGACCTGGCTCGGATGTCACTGTTGGGGAACGCAGTAATTTCAAAATTTTCCTACGATCATGCAAGATCTATCTATATGATGCATATCAATGAGAGGGGAGAGTGTTGTCTACGTATCCTCGTAGACCAAAAGCGGAAGCGTTATGACAACGCGGTTGATGTAGTCGTACGTCTTCACGATCCGACCGATCCAAGTACCGAACGTACGGCACCTTCGCGTTCAGCACACTTTCAGCTCGATGACGTCCCTCGTACTCTTGATCTAGTTGAGGCCGAGGGTGAGTTCCGTCGGCACGATCGTCATCGAACGTTACGCGTGCGGACCCTACGGGTTCGAGAACTATGTAGACATGACCGAGACTCACTTTCGGTCAATAACCACTAGCAGAACATGGATGCTCATATTGGTTCCTACATATTCTACGAAGATCTTTATCGGTCAAACCGTATAACAACATACGTTATTCCCTTTGTCATCGGTATGTTACTTGCCCGAGATTTGATCATCGGTATCTCAATACCTAGTTCAATCTCATTACCGGAAGTCTCTTTACTCGTTCCATAATACTTCATCCCGCAACTAACTCATTTGTTACAATGATTGCAAGGCTTATAGTGATGAGTATCATTAAGAGCGCCCAGAGATACCTCTCCGAAGCACGGAGTGACAAATCCTAATCTCGATATATGCCAACCCAACAAACATCTTTGGAGACACCTGTAGAGCATCTTTATAATCACCCATTTACGTTGTGACATTTGGTAGCACACAAAGTGTTCCTCCAGTATTCGGGAGTTGCATAATCTCATAGTCTAAGGAACATGTATAAGTCATGAAGAGAGCAGTAGCAATGAAACTATAACGATCATAATGCTAAGCTAACGGATGGGTCATGTCCATCACATCATTCTCCTAATGATGTGACCTCGTTCATCAAATCACAACACATGTCTATGGTTAGGAAACATAATCATCTTTGATTAACGAGCTAGTCAAGTAGAGGCATACTAGGGACTATAAGTTTTGTCTATGTATTCACACATGTACTAAGTTTCCGGTTAATACAATTCTAGCATGATTAATAAACATTTATCATGAATTAAGGAAATAAATAATAACTTTATTATTGCCTCTAGAATATATTTCCTTCAGTAGGCCCCCCTTTGGAGGTGAGGCAGGGCATGGTGGCGGCATACAAGGAAGATAGCGACACGAGATTTTTTTTCTAGGGTTTGTTGGGTCGCCTCCCGAGTCACCTACATGGAGCGGCTCGTAGCCAAACGATACTTGTGAAACCCAACACGGCAGGGCATCTCTAGCAGATCCGTTATCCTAAAACTCCAAAATTCATCTCTTAACCTATTTTCTTATCATTTCTAAGGGATTAAAT
This sequence comes from Triticum aestivum, assembly GCF_018294505.1. NCBI lineage: Eukaryota > Viridiplantae > Streptophyta > Magnoliopsida > Poales > Poaceae > Triticum > Triticum aestivum. Next base: position 149,983,237 of record NC_057813.1, on the reverse strand, counting down.
GTTTTTTTACCTAGAAAAATACCTTAAAACTTAATCCATGACAAAAAATAAGAACATGAATTTTTGCACACAACTCATTTCAAACACTAATTTTAATTAGTTAATTGCATAACTCCTAGTTCTAGAGTCCATGCCTACTATAGTAAGAACAAATCGACATCGAACTAGTTCAAGCATCGATCTAAAGACTATAAAACTACTCCCTCCGTTCGGAATTACTTGTCTCGAAAATGGATGTATCTAGATGTATTTTAGTTCTAGATATATCCATTTCCGAGACAAGTAATTCCGAACGGAGGGAGTACCAGCTAGCTAGCTCTACTAGTCGTCGCCATTAAGATACCTTTCAAAGTGCCCAAGTTGGAGCATGAACCAAGAGCTGCCGCCGCCACCACCACCACCATCGCGCGCGGGAGGGGTCGACCTCATCCTCCTTCTTGAGGAACTCATCGAACAACTGTTTGTTCTCATTTTCAAGGCGGTCGATATTGCCATGCTTGTGGTCAACTGCGCGCTCGTCGTCCACAGACCGGTAGTAGCCTACAATGACGGCAACATGGTTCAGCTCGTACTTGATGAGTTTGGTCAACAACTCATTGTTCGCATGCTCAACTGCCAGCTGTGCCTCAGATTTTCAGTGCTCGTGCAACTCGGGCTAGGAGACAATTAAGTAAACGCAATATAGGCCGAGAAATTAAGCGTCGCCTGCAGGCTGAAGCAGCAAACTGTGGTGGCTTCATAAGCGCATGCCGCATCTTCTCCGTGTCAAAAATACCCAACAATTAACGGCCAATGTCGACGTGGCATATCTTCGCTGCAAATATTCCTAAAGGACGACATCCGAATCCGTGATGCTTTGCAGATGGCAGTGGCAGTGGAAGCAACAACAACATCACCACAAGGCTCGACGAGACGATGAGGGGTTTTGGAGACGGTGGCCAAGAACGGGGCCGAATCATAGAGGACTACAGGGCGAGGGGAGGCGGTAGCGCAACTAGGAGGGCGGTCGTGCTGAAGTCGAGGAAGATGACGCTTGGGCTGTGGGCGGCAGTGCAGAATGGTGGTGGTTTGTGGCGTTGCTGAAAAGAGTCAAATCCTGAAATAAAATATGAGAGAGTTCATTTAGTGCTAAAGTTTCGTGACAAAGTCAAAATAGTGATTTTGGCCACCCATTGAGAGTGCATTAGCCCTCTTGATTTCATCACTCCATTTACTCTTTCTCCTTCTTTATTTTACCTTTGCACTCCATTTCTAGTCGCGAGTCACTCACAATATTTTTTAACTTTCGTCTTCGTTTTATCTTGGAGTGTGACTAACTTGTAGACACAATTTCATAAACCTTAACAAGAGGCAAAAATCATTTTATGTGCTTTTTGTGGGATTGATATTCTTACTTCAAAAAGATTGTAATTAAACTTTATGCACTTGCAGATCATCACCTGTAAGCCGACGTCCAGAATTGCCATATTTTTATCCTGGCCTTTCCAGGTCCGCTTATGGAATACTAGCACAATGCCCGTGCATTGCAACGGGAGAAACACATTCATAGTCTCACAGCGAGAGGGACAGTTCTCTCGCTATAAACGGACACCCGCACAACCCCCTCCTATTAGCACCTGCAATCAGCGACTTAATCCCCTCTGTCATCACAAAGCCTCTTGAATCACAACATAGAAGTTAAGCCACGTCACCACCTTGTCGCACCTCGTCCAAATCCACCAACCATGTCGCCGCGGATTCACACTGCTCTGGCCTGGCCTCCAGAGCAGTTCTAGTCAGGAAATTTTGTTGTTTTGAGGCTAAATTGTTTGATTTCTTTCGTAGCCTGCACATCATCATATAGTATTTAATGGAATTTTACATATTTGTGGAGAACAACTTACCGGAGGGAAAAATCAATTGTCTTGAAATTTTTAAATATCCTTTTCAAATAAAATAAAGTTCTAGGCTCCCTAGATCCACGGAGCCAAATTGCCTCACTTAGTTGTTGATCTGGTATTACACATTTGAGGGTGTTTATCAGACCAAATATTTTCCCTTTATTCATGCAAAATAACTTTTATCAGACTACGCATGTACATCACATATCTTTATCTCTGGTTAATGAAAACATACTGAATATGACACCATCAAATATGTCGGTCTGATAATAGTTTCATGAGAGAAACTATTAAGTCACTTCTCACATGTATTTCATTGAGTTCCTCGCTGGAAACAAAATACTACAATACTCGCAATTGGTTCAACTCTTCGAGAACAAAGCACGAGCTCTTTCATAAGAGTAGAGCGCAAACAAAGCATTTATTATTTCAAACAATGAAAACCAGTCATCTCATTAATAAAAAAGTAGATGATCTCACAAGAAGATTTTATACTAAATAACAAATAGAGAAAAGGAAGTAAAGACAGGTTTCGAAGTCGAAGTAGCGCTTAACAAAACCAGCTTGAGACTGGGCAAGATATGTTTAAGTATGCATGACTCCATAGTCATTATACATCACAATATCGATGAATGGAATTGAAAGGATCGAGAAGAGGTGTCTAGAGGGGGGTGATTAGACACTAAGTGAGAAAAGTTGCAGTTTTTAATTTCTTTAAGTTGAAGTGGAGTTTTGGCACAAGTTTAACAATCACAGTACATAACAAGCAAGCATGTAAAGAGTATATGAGCAGCAGAAAGTAAAGATGCAACTTTCAAGAATGTAAAGGGATGGGATTGGAGTGTGCAAACGCAATTTAGAGACACGGAGATTTTTGAGACGTGGTTCCGATAGGTGGTGCCATCGTACATCCACGTTGATGGAGACTTCAACCCACGAAGGGTAACGGCTGCGCGAGTCCACGGAGGGCTCCACCAACGAAGGGTCCACGAAGAAGCAACCTTGTCTATCCCACCATGGCCGTCGTCCACGAAGGACTTGCCTCACTAGGGTAGATCTTCACGAAGTAGGCAATCTCCTTGCCCTTACAAACTCCTTGGTTCAACTCCACAATCTTGTCGGAGGCTCCCAAGTGACACCTAGCCAATCTAGGAGACACCACTCTCCAAGAAGTAACAAATGGTGTGTTGATGATGAACTCCTTGCTCTTGTGCTTCAAATGATAGTCTCCCCAACACTCAACTCTCTCTCACAGGATTTGGATTTGGTGGAAAGAAGGTTTGAGTGGAAAGCAACTTGGGGAAGGCTAGAGATCAAGATTCATATGGTAGGAATGGAATATCTTGGTCTCAACACATGAGTAGGTGGTTCTCTCTCAGAAAATGTAGGCTGGAAGTGTAGGCACGTTCTGATGGCTTTCTCCACAAATGAAGAGTGGGTGGAGGGGTATATATAGCCTCCACACAAAACTAACCGTTACACACAACTTACCAATCTTGGTGGGACCAAATTGAGAAACTCGGTCAGACCGATTCAGCAAATGATGTGACCATTAGGATTTTTGGTGGGACCGGCATGCAACTCGGTAGGACCTATTAGGGTTAGGGCATAACGTAATCTCGGTGGGACCGATTACACAAACTCGGTGGGACCGATTTTGGCAATAAGCTAACCAGAGAGTTGGCCAGGCAAACTCAGTGGGGCCGATTCACTCATCTCGGTTGGACCGAAATGTTACGAAGAGGAACAGAGAATTTGCATTGTAATCCCGGTAGGACCAATTACACAAACTCGTAAGACCGATTTTGGTAATGGACATACACAAAGAGATTGCAATCCCATCTCGGTGAGACCGAGATCCCTACCGGTGATACCGATTTGCCTAGGGTTTGTGGCAGTGGCTATGACATCTGAACTCGATGGCGCCGGATGGAAAGAATCGGTGGGGCCGAGTTTGACTTTTGGTTTAGGTCATATGTGGATGTGAGAAAGTGGTTGAGGGCTTTGGAGCATATCACTAAGCACTTTGATCAAGCAAGCCATTAAGCAACACCTCATCCCCTCTTGATAGTATTGGCTTTTCCTATAGACTCAATGTGATCTTGGATCACTAAAATAGAAAATGTAGAGTCTTGTGCTTTGAGCTTGAGCCAATCCTTTGTCCTTAGCATCTTGAAGGGGTTCCACATCCTCTAGTCCATGCCACTCCATTGTTGAACTTATCTGAAACATGCTAGGTAAAAGTGTTAGTCCTGTTGGGGAACGTAGCAGAAATTCAAAATTTTCCTACGTGTCACCAAGATCTATCTATGGAGAAACCAGCAACGAGGGGAAGGAGAGTGCATCTACATACCCTTGTAGATCGCGAAGCGGAAGCGTTCAAGAGAACGGGGTTGAAGGAGTCGTACTCGTCGTGATCCAAATCACCGGAGATCCTAGTGCCGAACGGACGGCACCTCCGCGTTCAACACACGTACAGCCCAGTGACGTCTCCCATGCCTTGATCCAGCAAGGAGAGAGGGAGAGGTTGAGGAAGACTCCATCCAACAGCAGCACAACGGCGTGGTGGTGGTGGAGGAGCGTGGCAACCCTGCAGGGCTTCGCCAAGCACCGCGAGATATGAGGAGAAGGGAGAGAGGTAGGGCTGCACCAAGAGGAGAAGTTCTCATGTGTTGGAAGCCCCAAAACCTCAAGTATATATAGGGGGAAGGGGGGCTGCGCCCCCTTTAGGGTTTCCCACCCCAAGGGGTGCGGCCAAGGGGGGGAGGAGTGCCTCCCAAGTCAAGTGGAGGCCCTCCCCCTTAGGGTTTCCCCCTTCCCATGCGCATGGGCTTTGGGGGGGCTAGTGCCCCTGGCCCATTAAGGCTAGGGCGCCCCCCTATAGCCCATGCTACTGTATTGGACGTGGTGGAACAATTTCCGGACTTCCGGGCCCCTTCGGAATCCTCCGGAACCTTCTGGAAGCTTCCCGGTACAATACCGAAAAAACCCGAACTTTTTCCGGAACCCGAACAACAACTTTCCATATATAAATCTTTACCTCCGGACCATTCCGGAACTCCTCGTGACGTCCGGGATCTCATCCGGGACTCCGAACAATATTCGGTAACCACATACAAACTTCCTTTATAACCCTAGCGTCATCGAACCTTAAGTGTGTAGACCCTACGGGTTCGGGAGACATGTAGACATGACCGAGACGTTCTCCGGTCAATAACCAACAGCGGGATCTGGATACCCATGTTGGCTCCCACATGTTCCACGATGATCTCATCGTATGAACCACGATGTCAAGGACTCAATCGATCCCGTATACAATTCCCTTTGTCTAGCGGTATTTTACTTGCCCGAGATTCGATCGTCGGTATACCGATACCTTGTTCAATCTCGTTACCGGCAAGTCTCTTTACTCATTCCATAACACATCATCCCGTGATCAACCCCTTGGTCACATTGTGCACATTCTGATGATGTCCTACCGAGTGGGCCCAGAGATACCTCTCCGTTTACACGGAGTGACAAATCCCAGTCTCGATTTGTGCCAACCCAACAGACAGTTTCGGAGATACCTGTAATGCACCTTTATAGCCACCCAGTTACGTTGTGACGTTTGGTACACCCAAAGCATTCCTACGGTATCCGAGAGTTGCACAATCTCATGGTCTAAGGAAAAGATACTTGACATTAGAAAAGCTTTAGCATACGAACTACACGATCTATGTGCTAGGCTTAGGATTGGGTCTTGTCCATCACATCATTCTCCTAATGATGTGATCCCGTTATCAATGACATCCAATGTCCATGGTCAGGAAACCGTAACCATCTATTGATCAACGAGCTAGTCAACTAGAGGCTTACTAGGGACATGGTGTTGTCTATGTATCCACACATGTATCTGAGTTTCCTATCAATACAATTATAGCATGGATAATAAACGATTATCATGAACAAGGAAATATAATAATAACTAATTTATTATTGCCTCTAGGGCATATTTCCAACAGTCTCCCACTTGCACTAGAGTCAATAATCTAGTTCACATCACCATGTGATTAACACTGACAGGTCACATCTCCATGTGACCAACATCCAAAGAGTTTACTAGTGTCATTAAACTAGTTCACATCATCATGTGATTTAGACTCAATGAGATCTGGGGTTTGGTCATGTTCTGCTTGTGAGAGAGGTTTTAGTCAACGGGTCTGCAACATTCAGATCTGTATGTACTTCGCAAATCTCTAGGTCATATTGTAAACGCTGCTACCATTCTCCACTTGGAGCTATTCCAAATGGTTGTTCCACTATACGTATCCGGTTTGCTACTCAGAGTCATTCGGATAGGTGTTAAAGCTTGCATCGACGTAACCCTTTACGCCGAACTCTTTATCACCTCCATAACCAAGAAACCTATCCTTATTCCTTTAAGGATAATTTTGACCACTATCTGGTGATCCACTCCTTGATCACCTTTGTACTCTCTTGCTAGGCAAGTGGCAAGGCACACATCAGGTGTGGTACTTAGCATAGCATACTGTAGAGCCTACGTCTAAAGCATAGGGGACGACCTTTGTCCTTTCTCTCTTTTCTGCCGTGGTCGAGCTTTAAGTCTTAACTTCGTACCTTACAACTCAGGCAAGAACTCCTTCTTTGACTGGTTCATCTTGAACACCTTCAAGATCATGTCAAGGTATGTGCTCATTTGAAACTACCATTAAGCATTTTGATCTATCCTTATAGATCTTGATGCTCAATGCTCAAGTAGCTTAATCCAGGCTTTCCATTGAAAAACAATTTCAAAATAACCCTATATGCTTTCCAGAAATTCTACGTCATTTCTGATCAACAATATGTCAACAACATATACTTATCAGAAATTCTATAGTGCTCCCACTCACTTCTTTGGAAATACAAGTTTCTCATAAACTTTGTACAAACCCAAAATCTCTGATCATCATCAAAGCATAAATTCCAACTCCGAGATGCTCACTCCAGTCCTTAGAAGGATTGCTGGAGCTTTTCATACTTATTAGCATCTTTCGGGATTGACAAAACCTTCCGGTTGTATCACATACAACCTTTCCTCAAGAAAATCGTCGAGGAAACAATGTTTTGACATCCTATCTGTAATATTTCATAAATAATGCAGTAATCGCTAATATAATTCCAACAGACTCTTAGCATCGCTACGAGTGAGAAAATCTCATTGTAGTCAACTCCTTGAACTTGTCGGAAAACATCTTAACGACAAGTCGAGCTTTCTTAATGGTGACATTTACCATCATTGTCCGTCTTCCTTTTAAAATCCATCTGTACTCATTAGCCTTACGACCATCGAGCCGTTCTGCCAAAGTCTTCACTTTGTTTTCATACATGGATCCTCTCTCGGATTTTTATGGCCTCAAGCCATTTATCGGAATCCGGGCCCACCATCGCTTCTCCATAGCTCGTAGGTTCATTGTTGTCTAGCAACATGACCTTCAAGACAGGATTACTGTACCACTCTGAAGTAGTACGTATCCTTGTCACCCTACGAGGTTTGGGAGTGACTTGATCTGAAGTTTCATGATCAATATCATAAGCTTCCACTTCAATTGGTGTAGGTGCCACGGGAACAACTTCCTGTGCCCTGCTACACACTAGTTGAAGTGATGGTTCAATAACCTCATCAAGTCTCCACCATCCTCCCACTCAACTCTTTCGAGAGAAACCTTTCCTCGAGAAAGGACCCGATTCAAGAAACAATTCATATTGCTTTCGGATCTGAATTAGGAGGTATACCCAACTGTTTTGGGTGTCCTATGAAGATGCATTTTATCCTCTTTGGGTTCGAGCTTATCAATCCTGAAACTTTTTCACATAAGCGTCGCAGCCCCAAACCTTTAAGAAACGACAACTTAGGTTTCTCCAAACGGTGTCGTCTCAACGGAATTACGTGGTGCCCTATTTAAAGTGAATGTGGTTGTCTCTAATGCCTAACCCATAAACTATTGTGGTAATTTGATAAGAGACATCATGGTATGCATCATATCCAATAGGGTGTAGTTATGATGTTCGGACACACCATCACACTATGGTGTTCCAGGCGGTATTAATTGTGAAACAATTTCCACAATGTCTTAATTGTGTGCCAAAACTCGTAACTCAGATATTCATCTCTATGATCATATTATAGACATTATATCCTCTTGTCACAATGATCTTCTACTTCACTCTGAAATTACTTGAACCATTCAATAATTCAGACTTGTGTTTCATCAAGTAAATATTCTCAACATCTACTCGAATCATCTGTGAAGTAAGAACATAACGATATTCACTGCATGCCTCAGCACTCATTGGACTGCACACATCGAAATGTGTTACTTCCAACGAGTTGCTATCTTGTTTCGTCTTACTAAAACAAGGCTTTCAGTCATCTTGCCCATGTGGTATGATTTGCATGTCTCAAGTGATTCAAAATCAAGTGAGTTCAAACGGTCCATTTGCATGGAGTTTCTTCATGCGTATACACCAACAGACATGGTTCGCATGTCTCAAACTTTTCAAAAACGAGTGAGTCCAAAGATCCATCAACATGGAGCTTCTTCATGCGTTTTATACCGATATGACTTACGTGGCAGTGCCACAAGTAGGTGGTACTATCATTACTATCTTATATCTTTTGGCATGAAAATGTGTATCACTACGATCGAGATTCAATAAACCATTTTTAGGTGCAAGACCACTGAAGGTATTATTCACATAAATAGAGTAACTATTATTCTCCTTAAATGAATAACCGTATTGCAATAGACATAATCCAATCATGTCTATGCTCAACGCAAACACCAATCTCGATGGTAGAGGGAGCGTACGATATTTGATCAACCTTGGAAATACTTCCAACACATATCGTCATCTCACCTTTAGCTAGTCTCCGTTTATTCCGTAGCTTTTATTTCGAGTTACTAACACTTAGCAACCGATCCGGTATCTTAATACCCTGGTGCTACTAGGAGTACTAGTAAAGTACACATTAACATAATGTATATCCAATATACTTCTATCGACTTTGCCAGCCTTCTCATCTACCAAGTATCTAAGGCAATTCTGCTCCAGTGGCTGTTCCCCTTATTGCAGAAGCACTTAGTCTCGGGTTTGGGTTCAACCTTGGGTTTCTTCACTGGAGCAGCAGCTGATTTGCCGTTTCATGAAGTATCCCTTCTTGCCCTTGCCCTTCTTGAAACTAGTGGTTTCACCAACCATCAACAATTGATGCTCCTTCTTAATTTCTACTTTCGCGGTGTCAAACATCACGAATATCTCAAGGATCATCATATCTATCCCTGATTTGTTATAGTTCATCACAAAGCTCTAGCAGCTTGGTAGTAATGACTTTGGAGAAACATCACTATCTTATCTGGAAGATCAACTCCCACTCGATTCAAGTGATTGTTGCACTCAGACAATCTGAGCACAAGCTCAACGATTGAGCTTTTCTCCCTTAGTTTGCAGGCTAAGAAAATCGTCGGAGGTATTATACCTCTTGACGTGGGCACGAGCCTGAAATCCCAATTTTAGCCCTCGAAACATCTCATATGTTCCGCGACATTTCGAAAAACATCTTTGGTGCCTTTACTTAAGCCATTTAACTGAACTATCACGTAGTTATCAAAACGTGTATGTCCGATGTTCGCAACATCCACAGACGACGTTTGGGGTTCAGCACACTGAGCAGTGCATTAAGGACATAAGCTTTCTACTGTTCGCATAATTGCTACTATCAACTTTCAACTATATTTTCTCTAGGAACATATCTAAAACAGTAGAACTAAAGCGCGAGCTACGACATAATTTGCAAAATCTTTTTGACTATGTTCAGGATAATTAAGTTCATCTTATGAACTCCCACTCAGCTAGACATCCCTCTGGTCATCTAAGTGATTACATGATACGAGTCAACTAGGCCGTGTCCGATCATCACGTGAGACTGACTAGTCATCATCGGTGAACATCTTCATGTTGATCGTATCTGCTATACGACTCATGCTCGACCTTTCGGTCTCCGTGTTCCGAGGCCATGTCTGTACATGCTAGGCTCGTCAAGTTAACCCTAAGTGTTTTCGTTGTGTAAAACTGTCTTACACCCGTTGTATGTGAACGTAAGAATCCATCACACCCGATCATCACGTGGTGCTTAGAAGCGACGAACTGTAGCAACGGTGCACAGTTAGGGGGGAACACTTCTTGAAATTTTGTAAGGGATCATCTTATTTACTACCTCGTCCTAAGTAAACAAGATGCATAATCATAATAAACATCACATGCAATTATATAGTTGTGACATGATATGGCCAATATCATATAGCTCCATTGATCTTCATCTTCGGGGCTCCATGATCATCTTGTCACCGGCTTGACACCATGATCTCCATCATCATGATCTCCATCATCGTGTCTTCATGAAGTTGTCACGCCAACGACTACTTCTACTTCTATGGCTAACGCGTTTAGCAATAAAGTAAAGTAAGTTACATGGCATTCTTCAATGACACGCAGGTCATACAATAAATAAAGACAACTCCTATGGCTCCTGCCGGTTGTCATACTCATTGACATGCAAGTCGTGAATCCTATTACAAGAACATGATCAATCTCATACATCACATATCATTCATCACATTCTTCTTGGCCATATCACATCACATAGCATACCCTGCAAAAACAAGTTAGACGTCCTCTAATTGTTGTTTGCATGTTTTACGTGGCTGCTATGGGTTTCTAGCAAGAACGTTTCTTACCTACGCAAAACCACAACGTGATATGCCAATTGCTATTTACCCTTCATAAGGACCCTTTTCATCGAATCCGTTCCGACTAAAGTGGGAGAGACTGGCACCCGCTAGCCACCTTATGCACCAAGTGCATGTCAGTCGGTGGAACCTGTCTCACGTAAGAGTACGTGTAAGGTCGGTCCGGGCCTCTTCATCCCACAATACCGTCGAAACAAGATAGGACTAGTAACGGTAAGCATATTGAACAACATCAACGCCCACAACTACTTTGTGTTCTACTCGTGCAAAGAATCTACGCAATAGACCTAGCTCATGATGCCACTGTTGGGGAACGTAGCAGAAATTCAAAATTTTCCTACGTGTCACCAAGATCTATCTATGGAGAAACCAGCAACGAGGGGAAGGAGAGTGCATCTACATACCCTTGTAGATCGCTAAGCGGAAGCGTTCAAGAGAACGGGGTTGAAGGAGTCGTACTCGTCGTGATCCAAATCACCGGAGATCCTAGTGCCGAACGGACGGCACCTCCGCGTTCAACACACGTACAGCCCGGTGACGTCTCCCATGCCTTGATCCAGCAAGGAGAGAGGGAGAGGTTGAGGAAGACTCCATCCAACAGCAGCACAACGGCGTGGTGGTGGTGGAGGAGCGTGGCAACCCTGCAGGGCTTCGCCAAGCACCGCGAGATATGAGGAGAAGGGAGAGAGGTAGGGCTGCACCAAGAGGAGAAGTTCTCATGTGTTGGCAGCCCCAAAACCTCAAGTATATATAGGGGGAAGGGGGGCTGCGCCCCCTTTAGGGTTTCCCACCCCAAGGGGTGCGGCCAAGGGGGGAGGAGTGCCTCCCAAGTCAAGTGGAGGCCCTCCCCCTTAGGGTTTCCCCCTTCCCATGCGCATGGGCCTTGGGGGGGCTAGTGCCCCTGGCCCATTAAGGCTAGGGAGCCCCCCTACAGCCCATGCTACTGTATTGGACGTGGTGGAACAATTTCCGGACTTCCGGACCCCTCCGGAATCCTCCGGAACCTTCTGGAAGCTTCCCGGTACAATACCGAAAAAACCCGAACTTTTTCCGGAACCCGAACAACAACTTTCCATATATAAATCTTTACCTCCGGACCATTCCGGAACTCCTCGTGACGTCCGGGATCTCATCCGGGACTCCGAACAACATTCGGTAACCACATACAAACTTCCTTTATAACCCTAGCGTCATCGAACCTTAAGTGTGTAGACCCTACGGGTTCGGGAGACATGTAGACATGACCGAGACGTTCTCCGGTCAATAACCAACAGCGGGATCTGGATACCCATGTTGGCTCCCACATGTTCCACGATGATCTCATCGGATGAACCACGATGTCAAGGACTCAATCGATCCCGTATACAATTCCCTTTGTCTAGCGGTATTTTACTTGCCCGAGATTCGATCGTCGGTATACCGATACCTTGTTCAATCTCGTTACCGGCAAGTCTTTACTCGTTCCGTAACACATCATCCCGTGATCAACCCCTTGGTCACATTGTGCACATTCTGATGATGTCCTACCGAGTGGGCCCAGAGATACCTCTCCGTTTACACGGAGTGACAAATCCCAGTCTCGATTCGTGCCAACCCAACAGACACTTTTGGAGATACCTGTAATGCACCTTTATAGCCACCCAGTTACGTTGTGACGTTTGGTACACCCAAAGCATTCCTACGGTATCTGGGAGTTGCACAATCTCCTGGTCTAAGGAAAAGATACTTGACATTAGAAAAGCTTTAGCATACGAACTACACGATCTATGTGCTAGGCTTAGGATTGGGTCTTGTCCATCACATCATTCTCCTAATGATGTGATCCCGTTATCAATGACATCCAATGTCCATGGTCAGGAAACCGTAACCATCTATTGATCAACGAGCTAGTCAACTAGAGGCTTACTAGGGACATGGTGTTGTCTATGTATCCACACATGTATCTGAGTTTCCTATCAATACAATTATAGCATGCATAATAAACGATTATCATGAACAAGGAAATATAATAATAACTAATTTATTATTGCCTCTAGGGCATATTTCCAACAGTCTCCCACTTGCACTAGAGTCAATAATCTAGTTCACATCACCATGTGATTAACACTGACAGGTCACATCTCCATGTGACCAACATCCAAAGAGTTTACTAGTGTCATTAAACTAGTTCACATCATCATGTGATTTAGACTCAATGAGATCTGGGGTTTGGTCATGTTCTGCTTGTGAGAGAGGTTTTAGTCAACGGGTCTGCAACATTCAGATCCGTATGTACTTCGCAAATCTCTAGGTCATATTGTAAACGCTGCTACCATTCTCCACTTGGAGCTATTCCAAATGGTTGTTCCACTATACGTATCCGGTTTGCTACTCAGAGTCATTCGGATAAGTGTTAAAGCTTGCATCGACGTAACCCTTTACGCCGAACTCTTTATCACCTCCATAACCGAGAAACCTATCCTTATTCCTTTAAGGATAATTTTGACCACTATCTGGTGATCCACTCCTTGATCACCTTTGTACTCTCTTGCTAGGCAAGTGGCAAGGCACACATCAGGTGCGGTACTTAGCATAGCATACTGTAGAGCCTACGTCTAAAGCATAGGGGACGTCCTTTGTCCTTTCTCTCTTTTCTGCCGTGGTCGAGCTTTAAGTCTTAACTTCGTACCTTACAACTCAGGCAAGAACTCCTTCTTTGACTGGTTCATCTTGAACACCTTCAAGATCATGTCAAGGTATGTGCTCATTTCAAAGCACCATTAAGCGTTTTGATCTATCCTTATAGATCTTGATGCTCAATGCTCAAGTAGCTTAATCCAGGCTTTCCATTGAAAAACAATTTCAAAATAACCCTATATGCTTTCTAGAAATTCTACGTCATTTCTGATCAACAATATGTCAACAACATATACTTATCAGAAATTCTATAGTGCTCCCACTCACTTCTTTGGAAATACAAGTTTCTCATAAACTTTGTACAAACCCAAAATCTCTGATCATCATCAAAGCATAAATTCCAACTCCGAGATGCTCACTCCAGTCCTTAGAAGGATTGCTGGAGCTTTTCATACTTATTAGCATCTTTCGGGATTGACAAAACCTTCCGGTTGTATCACATACAACCTTTCCTCAAGAAAATCGTCGAGGAAACAATGTTTTGACATCCTATCTGTAATATTTCATAAATAATGCAGTAATCGCTAATATAATTCCAACAGACTCTTAGCATCGCTACGAGTGAGAAAATCTCATTGTAGTCAACTCCTTGAACTTGTCGGAAAACATCTTAACGACAAGTCGAGCTTTCTTAATGGTGACATTTACCATCATTGTCCGTCTTCCTTTTAAAATCCATCTGTACTCATTAGCCTTACGACCATCGAGCCGTTCTGCCAAAGTCTTCACTTTGTTTTCATACATGGATCCTCTCTCGGATTTTTATGGCCTCAAGCCATTTATCGGAATCCGGGCCCACCATCGCTTCTCCATAGCTCGTAGGTTCATTGTTGTCTAGCAACATGACCTTCAAGACAGGATTACTGTACCACTCTGAAGTAGTACGTATCCTTGTCACCCTACGAGGTTTGGGAGTGACTTGATCTGAAGTTTCATGATCAATATCATAAGCTTCCACTTCAATTGGTGTAGGTGCCACGGGAACAACTTCCTGTGCCCTGCTACACACTGGTTGAAGTGATGTTTCAATAACCTCATCAAGTCTCCACCATCCTACCACTCAACTCTTTCGAGAGAAACCTTTCCTCGAGAAAGGACCCGATTCAAGAAACAATTCATATTGCTTTCGGATCTGAATTAGGAGGTATACCCAACTGTTTTGGGACACCTACTAGCCAGAGCAAATAGAAGAAACCACAAGAGAACCAAGACTGGGATGACATGTAGATTGAGTACTAAGTACCACATTGAATATAGACATGTCTCCAAAGGTAAAGATGTGCAATGAATTTTAAGGATTTCCTTCCCTTAGATATCTTGCTCCCCCTGAATCAAGCATGGGATACTGGGAGAGGATAGGGAACTGAAAATCAGAGCAAGATCAGAGCTCAAAGAAAACAAACAGAGCTAATGCAAACAAGCACATATGAACATGTCTTTCCCCTCTTGAAGACATGTGACTTCTCTCCTCTTGGAAACCAAGCATCTGGGGTCCTTGATGATTACTCTTTCTCCCCTTCAGTATTCTCTCCCCTTATAGATATGATTAAGCTTTTATCTGATCTCTCTCTCCCCCTTTGACATCAATTTCCAAGAAGGGTTCTTCTGGATTTTGTCATGATGGGTTTGGTCCTTGAGTCACAGAACAAAGCAGCAAGTTGTATGTGATGCTGGTAGAGGACAAGATTCATTGAGTGGAGCTGGATCAAAAGGAATGCAGAAACAAGTGGCAAGGTGTCTTTCCTGTAGTGAAATCAGTGGCTCCGAGTTTTATGCTTCGGTTGCGCCGAAAGGATTCGGTTAAACCGAAAATAGCAGACTGATACGTCCATTTTGCATCATGCTTTTATATCATCATTTATTGCATTATGGGCTGTTATTACACATTATATCTCAATACTTATGGCTATTCCCTCTTATTTTAAAAGGTTTACCATGAAGAGGGGGAATACCGGCAGCTGGAATTCTGGCTGGAAAAGGAGCAAACATTGGAAACCTATTTTGCATTGCTCCAAAAATCCTGAAACTCCACGAAACATGTTTTTGGAATTTATAAGAATTATTGAGCGAAAGAAATACACGAGGGGGCCCACACCCTGTCCAGGAGAGTGGAGGGCGCGCCCCCCCTACTAGGCGCGCCCCCTATATCCTGGGCCCCTTGGTGGGCCTCCGGTGTCCATCTTCTGCTATATCAGAGCTTTTACCCTGGAAAAAAATCGTTGGCAAGCTTACAGGACGAAACTCCGCCGCCACGAGGCGGAACCTTGGCGGAATCAATCTAGGGCTCCGGCAGAGCTGTTCTGCCGGGGACACTTCCCTCCGGGAGGGGGGAATCATCACCAACGTCACCACCAACAATCCTCTCATCGGGAGGGGGTCAATCTCCATCAACATCTTCACCAGCACCATCCCCTCTCAAAACCCTAGTTCATCTCTTGTATCCAATCTTGTATCAAAACCATACATTGGTACCTGTGGGTTGCTAGTAGTGTTGATTACTCCTTGTAGTTGATGCTAATTGGTTTACTTGGTGGAAGATCATATGTTCAGATCCTTTATGCATATTATTACTCCTCTGATTATGAACATGAATATGCTTTGTGAGTAGTTACGTTTGTTCCTGAGGACATGGGTGAAGTCTTGCTATTAGTAGTCATGTGAATTTGGTATTCGTTCGATATTTTGATGAGATGTATGTTGTCTTTTCCTCTAGTGGTGTTATGTGAACGTCGACTACATGACACTTCACCATTATTTGGGCCTAGAGGAAGACATGGGGAAGTAATAAGTAGATGATGGGTTGCTAGAGTGACAGAAGCTTAAACCCTAGTTTATGTGTTGCTTCGTTAGGGGCTGATATGGATCCATATGTCTAATGTTGTGGTTAGGTTTACCTTAATACTTCTTTTGTAGTTGCGGACGCTTGCAATAGGGGTTAATCATAAGTGGGATGCTTGTCCAAGTAAGGGCAGTACCCAAGCACCGGTCCACCCACATATCAAATTATCAAAGTACCAAATGCGAATCATATGAACGTGATGAAAACTAGCTTGATGATAATTCCCATGTGTCCTCGGGAGCTCCTTTCTCATTATTAGAAATTGTCCAGGCTTATCCTTTGCTACATAAAGGATTGGTCCACCTTTATGCACTTTATTTACTTTATTTACTTGTTACTCATTACTATTTATCTTATCACAAAACTATCTATCACCTACAATTTCAGTGCTTGCAGAGAAAACCTTACCGAAAAACCGCTTATCATTTCCTTCTGCTCCTCGTTGGGTTCGACACTCTTACTTATCGAAAGGACTACGATAGATCCCCTACACTTGTGGGTCATCAAGACTCTTTTCTGGCGCCGTTACCGGGGAGTGTAGCGCTTTTGGTGAGTGGAACTTGGTAAGGAAATATTTATATAGTGTGCTGAAATTTTCTGTTACTTGTCACTATGGAAACTAATCCTTTGAGGGGCTTGTTCGGGGTATCTTCACCCCGACCAGAAGAGTAAAGAGTTGCTCCTCAACCTACTGAACTTTACGAAAATATTTACTTTGAGATTCCTCCGGGTATGATAGAGAAACTGCTAGCTAATCCATTTGCAGGAGATGGAACATTGCATCCCGATTTACACCTTATCTTTGTGGATGAAGTTTGTGGATTATTTAAGCTTGCAGGTATTCCCGATGATGTTGTCAAAAGGAAGGTCTTCCCTTTATCTTTGAAGGGAGATGCATTGACATGGTATAGGCTATGTGATGATACGAGATCTTGGAATTATAAGCGATTGAAGTTGGAATTTCACCAGAAGTTCTATCCTATGCATCTTCTTCATCGTGATCGTAATTACATATATAATTTCTGGCCTCACGAAGGAGAAAGCATCGCTCAAGCTTGGGGGAGGCTTAAGTCAATGTTATATTCATGCCCCAATCATGAGCTCTCTCGGTAAATGATTATTCAGAACTTTTATGCTTGGCTTTCTCTTGATAATCGCAACCTGCTCGATACTTCCTGTGCTGGTTCTTATATGCCGAAGACTATTGATTTCGAATGGGACTTATTGGAAAGAATTAAATGCAACTCTGAAGATTGGGGTTCCGACGATGATAAGGAGTTAGGTATGACACCTAAGTTCGATTGTGCTAAATCTTTTATGGATACCGATGCTTTTCGTGGATTTAGCGCTAAGTATGGACTTGACTTTGAGATAGTAGCTTCTTTCTGTGAATCTTTTGCTACTCACGTTGATCTCCCTAAAGAGAAGTGGTTTAAATATAATCCTCCTGTTGAAGTGAAAGTAGTTGCACCTATTATAGTTGAAGAAAAGACTATCACCTATAGTGATCCAATTGTTCCTACTACTTATGTTGAGAAACCTCCTTTTCCTGTTAGGATAAAAGATCATGCTAAAGCTTCGACTGTTGTTCGTAAGAGTACTACTAGGACTTATACACCTCCTGAGCAAATCAATGTTGAACCTAGTGTTGCTATGGTTAAATTTCTCTTGGATGATGATTTAGATGGGCATGTTATTTATTTCTGTGGTGAGACTGCTAATATTGCTAGACCAGATACTAAGATACATAGACCTGTTGTAGGCATGCCTATTATTTCTGTTAAAATAGGAGATCATTGTTATCATGGATTATGTGATATGGGTGCTAGTGCTAGTGCAATACCTTATACCTTATATCAAGAAATTATGCATGACATTGCACCCATTGAATTAGAAGACATTGATTTTACTATTAAGCTTGCTAATAGGGATACCATTAAACCCTTTGGGATTGTTAGAGATGTTGAAGTTTTGTGGGAAGGTTAAATACCCTGCTGATTTTCTTGTTCTTGGTTCCCCACAAGATGATTTTTGTCCCATTATTTTCGGTAGACCCTTCTTGAATACAGCTAGTGCTAAGATTGATTGTGAAAAAGATACTGTCACAGTTGGCATAGATGGTATGTCTCATGAGTTTAATTTTGTTAAGTTTCATAGACAACCTCGTGATAGGGAACCACCTAGTAAGGATGATATTATTAGTCTTGCTTCCATTGTTGTTCCTCCTACTGATCCGTTAGAACAATATTTGCTAGACCATGAAAACAATATGTTTATGAAGGAAAAAGGGAAATAGATGAAGTGTTCCTTAAACAGGAACCTATGTTGAAACATAACCTTCCCGTTGAAATTCTTGGGGATCCTCCTCCACCCAAGGGTGATCCCATGTTTGAACTCAAACCATTACCTGATAATCTTAAGTATGCTTATCTTGATGAAAAGGAAATATATCCTGTTATTATTAGTGCTAACCTTTCAGAGCAAGAAGAAGAAAGATTATTGAAAACTCTGAAGAAGCACCAAGCAGCTATTGGATATACTCTGGATGATCTCAAGGGCATTAGTCCCACATTATGCCAACACAAAATTATAGTGGAAAAAGAAGCCAAACCAGTTAGAGATCCTCAAAGACGACTAAATCCCAAGATGAAAGAAGTGGTAAAAAAGGAGATACTAAAGCTCCTTGAGGCAGGTATTACTTATCTCATTGCTGATAGTGAATGGATAAGTCCTGTCCATTGTGTTCCTAAAAAGGGATGTATTACCGTTGTTCCTATTGATAAAGATGTAAAAAAGGAGATACTAAAGCTCCTTGAGGCAGGTATTACTTATCCCGTTGCTGATAGTGAATGGATAAGTCCTATCCATTGTGTTCCTAAAAAGGGATGTATTACCGTTGTTCCTATTGATAAATATGAATTGATCCCGCAAAGAATTATTACAGGTTATAGGATGGTAATTTATTTCTATAAGTTAAATAAAGCTACTAAGAAAGATCATTACCCTTTACCTTTTATAGATCAAATGCTAGGAAGACTATCCAAACACACACATTTCTTCTTTCTTGATGGTTATTCTGGTTTCTCTCAGATACCTGTGTCAGCGAAGGATCAATCTAAAACTACTTTTACCTGCCCTTTTGGTACTTTTGCTTATAGACGTATGCCTTTTGGTTTATGTAATGCACCTGCTACCTTTCAAAGTGCATGATGGCTATATTCTCTGATTTTTGTGAAAAGATTTGTGAGGTATTCATGGATGACTTTTCTGTTTATGGATCCTCTTTTGATGATTGTTTGAGCAACCTTGATCGAGTTTTGCAGAGATGCGAAGACACTAGTCTCATCCTGAATTGGGAAAAGTGTCACTTTATGGTTAATGAAGGCATTGTCTTGGGGCATAAGATTTCCGAGAGAGGTATAGAATTTGACAAAGCCAAAGTTGATGCTATTGAAAAGATGTCGTGTCCCAACATAAAAGGTATAAGAAGATTCCTTGGTCATGCCGGTTTTTATAGGAGGTTCATTAAGGACTTTTCTAAAATCTCTAGGCCTCTGACTAATTTATTGCAAAAAGATATTCCTTTTGTCTTTGATGATGATTGCATAGAAGCATTTGAAATACTTAAGAAAGCTTTGATCACTGCACCTATTGTTCAGCCACCTGATTGGAATTTACCTTTTGAAATTATGTGCGATGCTAGCGATTATGCTGTAGGTGTTGTTCTAGGGCAAAGAGTCGATAAGAAATTGAATGTTATCCAGTATGCTAGTAAGACTCTTGATACTGCCCAGAGAAATTATGCTACTACTGAAAAAGAGTTCTTAGCAATTGTGTTTGCATGTGATAAGTTTAGACCTTATATTGTTGATTCCAAAGTTACTATTCACACTGATCATGCTGCTATTAAATATCTTATGGAAAAGAAAGATGTTAAGCCTAGACTCATTAGATGGGTTCTCTTGCTCCAAGAATTTGACTTGCATATTATTGATAGAAAGGGAGCTGAGAACGCCGTTGTAGACAACTTGTCTAGGTTAGAGAATGTTCTTGATGACCCACTGCCTATTGATGATAGCTTTCCTGATGAACAATTAGCGGTCGCTAATGCTTCTCGTGCTGCTCCTTGGTATGCTGATTATGCTAATTACATTGTTGCTAAATTTATACCGCCTAGCTTCACATACCAGCAAAAGAAAAAGTTCTTTTATGATTTAAGACATTACTTCTGGGATGACCCACACCTTTATAAAGAAGTACTAGATGGTGTTATTAGACGTTGTGTGCCTGAGCATGAACAGGAACAAATCCTATGCAAGTGTCACTCTGAATCCTATGGAGGACACCATGCTGGAGATAGAACTGCACACAAGGTACTACAATCTGGTTTTTATTGGCCTACTCTCTTCAAAGATGCTCGTAAGTTTGTCTTATCTTGTGATGAATGTCAAAGAATAGGTAACATTAGTAGATGTCAAGAAATGCCTATGAATTATTCTCTTGTTATTGAACCATTTGATGTTTGGGGCTTTGATTATATGGGACCTTTTCCTGCCTCTAATGGTTATACACATATTTTAGTTGTTGTTTATTACGTTACTAAGTGGGTAGAAGCTACTCCAACTAGTAGTGCTGATCATAACACTTCTATTAAAATGCTTAAAGAAGTTATTTTTCCGAGGTTTGGAGTCCCTAGATATCTTATGACTGATGGTGGTTCACATTTTATTCATGGTGCTTTCCGTAAGATGCTTGCTAAGTATGATGCTAATCATAGAATCGCATCTCCTTATCATCCGCAGTCTAGTGGTCAAGTAGAGTTGAGCAATAGAGAGCTCAAATTAATTTTGCAAAAGACTGTGAATAGATCTACAAAGAATTGGTCCAAAAAACTTGATGGTGCATTATGGGCCTATAGAACTGCATACAAAAATCCTATGGGTATGTCTCCATATAAGATGGTTTATGGAAAAGCGTGTCATTTACCTCTTGAACTTGAACAAGGCATATTGGACTATTAAAGAGCTCAACTATGACTTCAAACTTGCCGGTGAGAAGAGGTTATTTGATATTACCTCACTTGAGAATGGAGAACGCAAGCCTATGAGAATGCCAAGCTATTCAAAGAAAAAGTCAAACACTGGCATGACAAAAGGATACAAAAGCGTGAGTTTAACGTAGGAGATTATGTGTTATTATTCAACTCTCATTTAAGATTTTTTGCAGGAAAACTTCTCTCAAAATGGGAAGGTCCTTACGTTATCGAGGAGGTCTATCGTTCTGGTGCCATAAAAATCAACAACTTCGATGGCACAAGTCCGAGGGTGGTAAAAGGTCAAAGAATTAAACATTATATTTCAGGTAATCCTATCAATGTTGAAACTAATATTATTGAAACCGTAACCCCGGAGGAATACATAAAGGACACTTTTCAGAACGTTCCAGACTCCAAAAAGGAATAGGTATGTGGTACGGTAAGCAAACCGACTCCAAAACAACTCCAATGGAAATTTTTATTAGTTTTGGAATATTTAAGAATTTTAGGAAGAAAGATGTAGTCCGAAAGGGACACGAGGCCCCCACGAGAGTGGAGGGCGCGCCCACCCTTACTGGGCGCACCCCCTATCTCGTGGGCACCTCGTGTGCCTCCCGGACTATGTTTTCTTGCACGTTACGTATTTTGGTCGGTAAAAATTCACATTAAATACTCCCGAAGGTTTTGACCACCGTATCATGCAAATATCCTCTATTTTCGTTTTGAGTTGTTTCTGTTGCAGATTAAGAGCACCATGGCGTCGCCCTCCTCCAACAACGAAGACAAGGATGCTTGGCTATTGAAGATAGAGCTAAAAAGAGAAGAACTAGAAGAGATCAACAAGGATGAAGGGATCAAGAAGGCCATGGAGGTTCAAGCTCCGGCGGTGAAAGAAGAAGACATCCCTCAACCTTTACCTAACCTTTTCACTCCAACAAAGATTGAAGCTTTCAAGATGATTGAGTTAGCTCGCATACAGAACAAGTATCTCACACAGGAGAATATTCTGTTGAAGGATCATATCGCCGGACTCAAGGGCATTATCCGCAAGTTGGAGGAACTTTTACGCTCAATGTACGATTATCCACCATCATCATCACCACCTCCATCACCTCCGAGGACATAATCACATGGATATGGGCACTCCCCTTGGCAACTACCAAGCTTGGGGGAGGTGCCCCGGTATCGTATCACCATCACACTCCTATCTTTACCATTTTATTTAGTTCGGTCCTTTTAGTAGTATCTTGATCTAGTAGATTGAAGTTTTGTTATTAAGTAGTTTTGAGTTTTGCTTTGTGATCTCTTTTTGTAATCGAGACCGTGAGCTATCTATAATAAAGATTAGTGTTGAGTCAAGGGCTTTGCTATGTTGCTATGATCTTGAGAAAGTAGAAAGAATAAAAGGGTTCATATTGATCTTATGAATAGTGATGACTTCACACATAGAAAGTATGGGGCATAAAAGTTGTTGAGAGTTGATAAACGTAGCCTTGGTCATCGTTGCAATTAATAGGAAGTGATAAGGAAAGAGAGGTTCACATATAAATATATTATCTTGGACACCTTTTATAATTGGGAGCACTCATTAAGTATGACATGCTAAAAGAGTCGACGTTGGACAAGGAAGACAACGTAATGGTTTATGTTTTCCGACTCTCAGTTAAAGTATATTGTCATTGACCTTCCAAACATGTTGAGCTTGCCTTTCCCCCTCATGCTAGCCAAATTCCTTGCATCAAGTAGAGATACTACTTGTGCTTCCAAATATCCTTAAACCCAGTTTTGCCATGAGAGTCCACCATATCTACCTATGGATTGAGTAAGATCCTTCAAGTAAGTTTTCATGTTGCAAGCAATAAATATTGCTATCTAAATATGTATGACTTATTAGTGCAGAGAAAATAAGCTTTGTACAATCTTGTTGTGGAAGTAATAAAAGCGACGGACTGCATAATAAAGGTCCACATACAAGGGGCAATATAAAGTGATGTTCTTTTGCATTAAGATTTTGTGCATCAACTCTAAACGCACATGACAACCTCTGCTTCTCTCTGCGAAGGGCCTATCTTTTACTTTATGTTTTTACTTTATGCTTGAGTCAAGGTGATTCTCACATTTCCCCTTTTCATTTTATCCTTTGGCAAGCTCCTCGTGTTTGAAAGATCATGATATATATATCCAATTGGATGTAAGTTAGCATGGGCTATTATTGTTGACATCACCTAAAGGTGAATACATTGGGAGGCAACACAATAAGCCCATGTCTTTCTCAGTGTTCGGCTGAAACTCCATAAACACGAGTAGTGTGCGAGTGTTAGCAATTATAGAAGACTACATGATAGTTGAGTATGTGAACTTGCTGAAAAGCTCTATTCTTGACCCTTTATGATGTTATGACAAATTGCAATTGCTTCAACGACTGAGATTATAGTTTATTAGCTCCCAATGAAGATTTTGAACCATACTTGACATTGTGAATCGGTTGTTACTTGAGCATAAGAAATCATATGATAAAATCTATATACGTTGCTGTTATAAGAATGATCATGATGCCCTCATGTCCGTATTTTATTTTTATCAATACCTCTATCTCTAAACATGTGGGCATATTTTTCGATTTCGGCTTCCGCTTGAGGACAAGCGAGGTCTAAGCTTGGGGGAGTTGATACGTCCATTTTGCATCATGCTTTTATATCATCATTTATTGCATTATAGGCTGTTATTACACATTATATCTCAATACTTATGGCTATCCCCTCTTATTTTACAAGGTTTACCATGAAGAGGGGGAATACCGGCAGCTGGAATTCTGGCTGGAAAAGGAGCAAACATTGGAAACCTATTCTACATTGCTCCAAAAATCCTGAAACTCCACGAAACATGTTTTTGGAATTTATAAGAATTATTGAGCGAAAGAAATACACCAGGGGGCCCACTGTTGGGGAACGTAGTAATTTCAAAAAAATCCTACGTACACGCAAGATCATGGTGATGGCATAGCAACGAGAGGGGAGACTGTTGTCCACGTACCCTCGTAGATCGTAAGCGGAAGCGTTAGCACAACGCGGTTGATGTAGTCGTACGTCTTCATGATCCGACCGATCCAAGCACCGAAGGTACGGCACCTCCGAGTTCAGCACACGTTCAGCTCGATGACGATCCCCGGGCTCCGATCCAGCAAAGCTTCGGGGATGAGTTCCGTCAGCACGACGGCGTGGTGACGATGATGATGCTCTACCGGCGCAGGGCTTCGCCTAAACTCCGCGACAATATGACCGAGGTGGAATATGGTGGAGGGGGGCACCGCACATGGCTAAGGAACGATCCGTAGATCAACTTGTGTTGTGCCTAGAGGTGCCCCCCTGCCCCCGTATATAAAGGAGCAAGGGGGGAGGGGGCGGCCGGCCTAGTAGGGGCGCGCCAAGGGGAGTCCTACTCCCACCGGGAGTAGGACTCCCTCCTTCCTTGTTGGAGTAGGAGAAGGGGGAAAGAGGGGGAGAGGAGGAAGGAAAAAGGGGCCGCACCCCTTGTCCAATTCGGACCAGAGGGGGACTGTGCGCCTCCTTCCTTTCGGCCTCTCTCCTCTATTCCCGTATGGCCCAATAAGGCCCATATACTCCCCGGCGAATTCCCGTAACTCTCCGGTACTCCGAAAAATACCCGAATCACTCGGAACCTTTCCGAGCTCCGAATATAGTCGTCCAATATATCGATCTTTACGTCTTGACCATTTCGAGACTCCTTGTCATGTCCCCGATCTCATCCGGGACTCCGAACTCCTTCGGTACATCAAAACTCATAAACTCATAATATAACTGTCATCGAAACCTTAAGCGTGCGGACCCTTCGGGTTCGAGAACAATGTAGACATGACCTAGACTATTCTCGGCCAATAACCAATAGCGGAACCTAGATGCTCATATTGGCTCCCACATATTTTACGAAGATCTTTATCGGTCAAACCGCATAACAACATACGTTGTTCTCTTTGTCATCGGCATGTTACTTGCCCAGATTCGATCGTCGGTATCCAATACCTAGTTCAATCTCGTTACTGGCAAGTCTCTTTACTCATTACGTAATGCATCATTCCGTAACTAACTCATTAGTTACATTGCTTGCAAGGCTTATAGTGATGTGCATTACCGAGAAGGCCCAGAGATACCTCTCCGACAATCGGAGTGACAAAACCTAATCTCGAAATACGCCAACCCAACATGTACCTTTGGAGACACCTGTAGTACTCGTTTATAACCACCTAGTTACGTTGTGACGTTTGGTAGCAACCAAAGTGTTCCTCCGGTAAACGGGAGTTGCATAATCTCATAGTTACAGGAACATGTATAAGTCATGAAGAAAGCAATAGCAATATACTAAACGATCAAGTGCTAAGCTAACTGAATGGGTCAAGTCAATCACATCATTCTCCTAATGATGTGATCCCGTTAATCAAATGACAACTCTTTTGTCTATGGTTAGGAAACATAACCATCTTTGATAAACGAGCTAGTCAAGTAGATGCATACTAGTGACACTATGTTTGTCTATGTATTCACACATGTATTATGTTTCCGGTTAATACAATTCTAGCATGAATAATAAACATTTATCATGATATAAGGAAATAAATAATAACTTTATTATTGCCTCTAGGGCATATTTCCTTTAGTCTCCCACTTGCACTAGAGTCAATAATCTAGTTCACATCATCATGTGATTTAACACCAATATTCATATCTGTATATGATTAACACCCAGAGTTCACATCGTCATGTGACCAACACCCAAAGGGTTTACTAGAGTCAACAATCTAGTTCACATTGCTATGTGATTAACACCCAAAGAGTACTAAGGTATGATCATGTTTTGCTCGTGAGAAAAGTTTAGTCAACGGGTCTGTCACATACAGAGCCGTATGTATTTTGCAAATATTGTATGTCTACAATGCTCTGCACGGAGCTACTCTAGCTAATTGCTCCCACTTTCAATATGTATCCAGATTGCGACTTAGAGTCATCTGGATCAGTGTAAAATCATACACCGATGTAACTCTTTACTACGGGCTCTTTTATCACCTCCATAATCGAGAAATATTTCCTTAGTCCTCACTAAGGATATTCTTGACCAATGTCCAGTGATCTACTCCTAGATCACTATTGTACTCCCTTGCCAAATTCAGAGCAAGGTATACAATAGGTCTGGTACATAGCATAACATACTTTATAGAACCTGTGCTGAGGCATAGGGAATGACTTTCATTCTCTTTCTATTTTCTGCTGTGGTCGGGATTTGAGTCTTACTCAATTTCATACCTTTGCAACACAGGCAAGAACTCTCTCTTTGACTGTTCCATTTTGAACTACTTCAAAATCTTGTCAAGGTATGTACTCATTGAAAATCTTATCAAGCGTCTTGATCTATCTCAATAGACCTTGATGCTCAATATGTAAGTAGCTTTGCCGAGGTCTTTCTTTGAAAAATCTCCTTTCAAACACTCCTTTATGCTTTGCAGAATAATTCTACATTATTTCTGATCAACAATATGTCATTCACATATACTTATCAGAAATGCTGTAGTGCTCCCACTCACTTTCTTGTAAATACAGGCTTCACCGTAAGTCTGTACAAAACTATATGCTTTGATCAACTTATCAAAGCGTATATTCCAACTCTGAGATGCTTGCACCAGTCCATTGATGGATCACTGGAGCTTGCACATTTTGTTAGCACCTTTCAGATCGACAAAAACTTCTGGTTGTATCATATACAACTCTCGTTTCAGAAAACCATTAAGGAATGCAGTTTTGACATCCATTTGCCAGATTTCATAAAATGTGGCAATTGCTAACATGATTCAGACAGACTTAAGCATCGATACGAGTGAAAAAATCTCATCGTATTCAACACCTTGAACTTGTTGAAAACCTTTCGCAACAAGTCGAGCTTAGTAGATAGTAACACTACTATCAGTGTCCATCTTCCTCTTGAAGATCCATTTATTTAACATGGCTTGCTGATCATCGAGCAAGTCAATCAAAGTCCATACTTTGTTCTCATACATGGATCATATCTCAGATTTTATGGCCTCAAGCCATTTCGTGGAATCTGGGCTCATCATCGCTTCTCCATAGTTCGCAGGTTCATCATGGTCTAGTAACATGACTTCCAGAACATGATTATTGCACCACTCTGGTGTGGATCTTACTCTAGAAGACCTACGAGGTTTGGTAGTAACTTGATCTGAAGTTTCATGATCATCATCATTAACTTCCTCACTAATTGGTGTAGGAATCACTGGAACTGATTTCTGTGATAAACTACTTTCCAACAAGGGAGTAGATATAGTTACCTCTTCAAGTTCTACTTTCCTCCCACTCACTTCTTTCGAGAGAAACTCCTTCTCTAGAAAGGATCCATTCTTAGCAACAAATGTTTTGCCTTTGGATCTATGATAGAAGGAGTACCCAACAGTTTCCTTTGGGTATTCTATGAAGACGCACTTCTCCGATTTGGGTTCGAGCTTATCAGGTTGAAAACCTTTTTCATACAAGCATCGCAACTCCAAACTTTAAGAAACGATAGCTTAGGTTTACTGCTAAACCATAGTTCATACGGTGTTGTCTCAACGGATTTAGATGGTGCCCTTTTAACGTGAATGCAGCTGTCTCTAATGCATAACCCCAAAACAATAGTGGTAAATCAGTAAGAGACATCATAGATCGCACCATATCCAATAAAGTGCGGTTACGACGTTCGGACACACCATAACATTGTGGTGTTCCAGGTGGCGTGAGCTGTGAAACTATTCCACATTGTTTTAATTGAAGACCAAACTCGTAACTCAAATATTTGTCTCCGCGATCAGATCGCAGAAACTTTATTTTCTTGTTACGATGATTTTTCCACTTCACTCTGAAATTCTTTGAACCTTTCAACTATTTCAGACTTATGTTTCATCAAGTAGATATACCCATATCCGCTCAAATCATCTTGTGAAGGTCAGAAAATAACGATACTTGCCACGAGCATCAACACTCATTGGATCGCATACATCGGTATGTATTATTTCCAATAAGTCAGTAGCTTGTTCCATTGTTCCAGAGAACGGAGTTTTAGTCATCTTGCCCAAAAGGCACGGTTCGCAAGCATCAAATGATTCATAACCAAGTGATTCCGAAAATCCATCTTTATGGAGTTTCTTCATGCGCTTTACACCGATATGACCCAAACGGCAGTGCCACAAATAGGTTGCACTATCATTATTAACTTTGCATGTTTTGGCATCAATATTATGAATATGTGTATCACTACGATCGAGATCCAACAAACTATTTTCATTGGGTATATAACCATTGAAGGTCTTATTCATGTAAACAGAATAACAATTATTTTTAACTTCAAATGAATAACTGTATCGCAATAAACATGATCAAATCATATTCATGCTCAACGCAAACGCTAAATAACATTTATTTAGGTTTAACACTAATCCCGAAAGTATAGGGAGTGTGTGATGATGATCATATCAATCTTGGAACTATTTCCAACACTCATCGTCACTTCCCCTCAACTAGTCTCTGTTTATTCTGTAACTCCTGTTTCGAGTTACTAATCTTAGTAACCGAACAAGTATCAAATACTCAGGGGCTACTATAAACACTAGTAAGGCACACATCAATAACCTGTATATCATATATACTCTTGTTCACTTTGCCATCCTTCTTATCCACCAAATATTCAGGGCATTTCCGCTTCCAGTGACCATTTCCTTTGCAGTGTAAGCACTCAGTTTCAGGCTTTGGTCCAGCTTTGGTCTTCTTCACGGGAGTGACAACTTGCTTGCCATTCTGCTTGAAGTTCCCTTTCTTTCCCTTTGCCCTTTTCTTGAAACTAGTGGTCTTGTCAATCATCAACACTTGATGCTCTTTCTTGATTTCTACCTTCGTCGATTTCAGCATCACGAAGAGCTCGGGAATCGTTTTCGTCATCCCTTGCATTATAGTTCATCACGAAGTTCTATAACTTGGTGGTGGTGACTAGAGAATTCTGTCAATCACTATCTTATCTGGAAGATTAACTCCCAATTGATTCAAGCGATTGTAGTACCCAGACAATCTGAGCACATGCTCACTAGTTGAGCGATTCTCCTCCATCTTTTAGCTATAGAACTTGTTGGAGACTTCATATCTCTCAACTCGGGTATTTGCTTGAAATATTAACTTCAATTCCTGGAACATCTCATATGATCCATGACGTTCAAAACATCTTTGAAATCCCGATTCTAAGCCGTTAAGCATGGTGCACTAAACTATCAAATAATCATCATATTGAGCTAGCCAAACGTTCATAACGTCTGCGTTTGCTCCTACAATAGGTCTGTCACCTAGCGGTGCATTAAGGACATAATTATTCTGTGCAGCAATGAGGATAAACCTCAGATCACGGATCCAATCCGCATCATTGCTACTAACATCTTTCAACACAATTTTCTCTAGGAACATATCAAAATAAACATATGAAAGCAACAACGCAAGCTATTGATCTACAACATAATTTGCAAAATACTACCAGGACTAAGTTCATGATAAATTTAAGTTCAATTAATCATATTACTTAAGAACTCCCACTTAGATAGACATCCCTCTAATCCTCTAAGTGATTACGTGATCCATATCAACTACACCATGTCCGATCGTCACGTGAGATGGAGTAGTTTCAACGGTGAACATCAATATGTTGATCATATCTACTATATGATTCACGCTCGACCTTTCGGTCTCCGTGTTCCGAGGCCATATCTGTATATGCTAGGCTCGTCAAGTTTAACCTGAGTATTCCGCGTGTGCAACTGTTTTGCACCCGTTGTATTTGAACGTAGAGGCTATCACACCCGATCATCACGTGGTGTCTCAGCACTCAACCTGGCAGTCGGGTCGGGTTTGCCCGGGTCGAGGTCTACCAAACCCATGCCTGATTACTAAATGGGTCTACCCAGTCGCCCGCGACCCTGCCCATGGGCGAAGGATCAGACCCACGCCCGAACCCGATGGGTAACCCGACCCGATGGGTTACCCATCGGGCTGCTGTATATTGTTCTTGTACAGTGTACAACAGAGTAGTGGCAAAATTCATATAACAAATATTGGTTCACACAGTGACAAAAATGCACAAATAGCTTCAGTTACTAACCATCAGTGTGAATATATAGTAGAACAGCTAGAAAACACAATATCAGGAAGGCAAATACAAGGTTCAAGAGCACAAATAGCATCACAAATACATGGTGCAGGTCTTCAGAAGCACAAATACAAGGTTCGGGAGCAGAGATACAAGGTTCAGGTGCACAAATAGCAGCAGAAAGACAAAGTTCAGCAGCAGCACAAATACAAGGTTCAGGTTGAGTAGTTGTGTTCCAACAAGCTAGCAGTAGGAAGTAGTAGTGTAGCAGCCATGGATAAATGTAAATAACAACAGGTAGCAGTGTAGCACGCCGGGTCGTCCGCCTTCTCGTCGCAACCAAGCAGCAGCAGCAACATCATACAATCATGTTTCAGGCTTCAGTTAGGATGGATTGATCATCAACCTCCTGAAACACAAGAAAATAGAAGCATTCAAAGTAAACAACAAGATTTGCATTAAAATCTATAAGATTAAAAGGCATGCTAAGTTGCTAAAAGTAGAATCTGTTACCATCATTTCTGTGTCATCCTTAAGAACAGTTTCGAAGTCCGCAAAGAGAGTAGAATTGCAATCCCCTGATGCATAGATTTAGATATTAACATATAGCAAGGAAATAATATTGTGTATGGAAAGAAGAGTCATGATTAAAATAGATTATCACCTAACATGTCTGCACGGGACCAAGCTTGCATACACATAAGAGCTTCAGTCATGTTTGGTGCCACCTGTGCTTGCTGCACTAAGCCATTTTTTTACAATACATGCATTGAGCTTGCCATCTCCCACCAATAAATTCTTTATGAAACTCATTCCATACTTCAGATGTAAGTTTCCTCCTTTTAGGTTGTCCAGGTTCTGTACCAGTACCTTGGGTCGTCTCAGCCTCGATGCCATATGTACCTTGTGGAGTGGATGACTTGTCATGTTGAGTTCCATGCACAGTTGAGCTTTCCACTCCCGGCGCCGAGAAACTATCCACTGGTGAACTCATCTATACAAGACCACACAAAATTACTTAGTTGAACTCATCTCTCATCTATTATACTGATGTAAAGTGAATAGAAAAGGTTGGGAATTGTTCTACTGTTGCAAACCTTGGTGAGACAGAAGGAGGGCGCGGTGATGGCCTCGGTGCTGCTCCGGCTTGATGATGGCCTCGGTGCTGGTCTGCGGTGATGCCTTGGAGGAAGAACAAGGATGGCGGTGGTGCTGCTCCGGTTGGACCGGATCGATGCAGAGCTGGCGGTGTTGTTGCTCCGGCGCGGTGAGCCTGCTGCTCGAGGGATGGAGGCGGAGGTGGTGCTTGGTCGTAGATCTAGCAAGGATGGAGGCGGCCTGCAGGGGGGATCCTACGTCCCCGCGAGGATGGAGGAAACGGGGATCCTATGGCCCAGGAGGATGGCGGCCGCGGGGATCCGGCAGCCTGCGACGGTGTCGGACAGTGGGCGGCGGCGGCGGCTTGCCGATGGGACTGGGAGGGGCGAGAGGAGTGGGCGGCTAGGTTTGTGTGTTGGCTGTGCCGCCTGCGCGAGGAGGAGTGGAGGACGGGGTTGGCAGCACTGGCTTCTCTGCCTCATAAAACCTAGGTTTTGACTTACTGGACTGGGCCGGGGACTGTGGGCTGGACTGCGGGAGACTAGCCTACTACTACTATTTAGATATAAATGGCCCACATGTCAGCTAATCGGGCGACCCATCGGGTGACCCATGGGCAGGACCTCGTACCCATGCCCTAACCATGACTAATCGGGTTACCCGTCGGGCTTACCCATGGGTGAATATGCCGACATATACCCTACCCATTCGGGTCGGGTGCCCATGGGCGCGGCCACCCATGGGTCGAATTGCCGGGTTGACTCAGCACGAAGAACTTTCACAACGGTGCATACTCAGGGAGAACACTTCTTGATAATTAGTGAGAGATCATCTTAAAATGCTACCGTCAATCAAAGCAAGATGAGATGCATAAAGGATAACCATCACATGCAATCAATATAAGTGATATGATATGGCCATCATCATCTTGTGCTTGTGATCTCCATCTTCAAAGCACCATCGTGATCACCATCGTCACCGGCGCGACACCTTGATCTCCATCGTAGCATCATTGTCGTTACACCATCTATTGCTTCTACGACTATCGCTACCGCTTAGTGATAAAGTAAAGCAATTACAGGGCGTTTGCATTTCATACAATAAAGCGACAACCATATGGCTCCTGCCGGTTGCCGATAACTTCGGTTACAAAACATGATCATCTCATACAATAAAATATAGCATCACGTCTTGAACATATCACATCACAACATGCCCTGCAAAAACAAGTTAGACGTCCTCTACATTGTTGTTGCAAATTTTACGTGGCTACTACGGGCTTAGCAAGAACCGTTCTTACCTACGCATCAAAACCACAACGATAGTTCGTCAAGTTAGTGCTGTTTTAACCTTCTTAAGGACCGGGCGTAGCCACACTCGGTTCAACTAAAGTTGGAGAAACAGACACCCGCTAGTCACCTGTGTGCAAAGCACGGCGGTAAAACCAGTCTCGCGTAAGCGTACGCGTAATGTCGGTTCGGGCCGCTTCATCCAACAATACCGCCGAACCAAAGTATGACATGCTGGTAAGCAGTATGACTTGTATCGCCCATAACTCACTTGTGTTCTACTCGTGCATATAACATCAACGCATAAAACCTAGGCTCGGATGCCACTGTTGGGGAACGTAGTAATTTCAAAAAAATTCCTACGTACACGCAAGATCATGGTGATGGCATAGCAACGAGAGGGGAGAGTTTGTCCATGTACCCTCGTAGACCGTAAGCGGAAGCGTTAGCACAACGCAGTTGATGTAGTCGTACGTCTTCACGATCCGACCGATCCAAGCACCGAACATACAACACCTCCGAGTTCAGCACACATTCAGCTCGATGACGATCCCCGGGCTCCGATCCAGCAAAGCTTCGGGGATGAGTTCCGTCAGCACGACGGCGTGGTGACGATGATGATGCTCTACCGGCGCAGGGCTTTGCCTAAACTCCGCGACCATATGACCGAGGTGGAATATGGTGGAGGGGGACACGGCACACGGCTAAGGAACGATCCGTAGATCAACTTGTGTTGTGCCTAGAGGTGCCCCCCTGCCCCCGTATATAAAGGAGCAAGGGGGGAGGGGGCGGCCGGCCTAGTAGGGGCGTGCCAAGGGGAGTCCTACTCCCACCGGGAGTAGGACTCCCTCCTTCCTTGTTGGAGTAGGAGAAGGGGGAAAGAGGGGGAGAGGAGGAAGGAAAAAGGGGCCGCACCCCTTGTCCAATTCGGACCAGAGGGGGGCTGCGCGCCTCCTTCCTTTCGGCCTCTCTCCTCTATTCCCGTATGGCCCAATAAGGCCCATATACTCCCCGGCGAATTCCCGTAACTCTTCGGTACTCCGAAAAATACCCGAATCACTCGGAACCTTTCCGAACTCCGAATATAGTCGTCCAATATATCGATCTTTACGTCTCGACCATTTCGAGACTCCTCGTCATGTCCCCGATCTCATCCGGGACTCCGAACTCCTTCGGTACATCAAAACTCATAAACTCATAATATAACTGTCATCGAAACCTTAAGCGTGCGAACCCTACGGGTTCGAGAACAATGTAGACATGACCTAGAACTATTCTCGGTCAATAAACAATAGCAGAACCTGGATGCTCATATTGGCTCCCACATATTCTACGAAGATCTTTATCGGTCAAACCGCATAACAACATATGTTGTTCTCTTTGTCATCGGTATGTTACTTGCCCGAGATTCGATCGTCGGTATCCAATACGTAGTTCAATCTCGTTACTGGCAAGTCTCTTTACTTGTTATGCAATGCATCATTCCATAACTAACTCATTAGTTACATCGCTTGCAAGGCTTATAGTGATGTGCATTACCGAGAAGGCCCAGAGATACCTCTCCGACAATCGGAGTGACAAAACCTAATCTCGAAATACGCCAACCCAACATGTACCTTTGGAGACACCTGTAGTACTCGTTTATAATCACCCAGTTATGTTGTGACGTTTGGTAGCACCCAAAGTGTTCCTCCGGTAAACGGGAGTTGGATAATCTCATAGTTACAGGAACATGTATAAGTCATGAAGAAAGCAATAGCAATATACTAAACGATCAAGTGCTAAGCTAACTGAATGGGTCAAGTCAATCACATCATTCTCCTAATGATGTGATCCCGTTAATCAAATGACAACTCTTTTGTCTATGGTTAGGAAACATAACCATCTTTGATAAACGAGCTAGTCAAGTAGAGGCATACTAGTGACACTATGTTTGTCTATGTATTCACACATGTATTATGTTTCCGGTTAATACAATTCTAGCATGAATAATAAACATTTATCATGATATAAGGAAATAAATAATAACTTTATTATTGCCTCTAGGGCATATTTCCTTCACCCACACCCTGTCCAGGAGAGTGGAGGGCGCCCCCCCCTATTGGGCGTGCCCCCTATCTCCTAGGCCCCCTGGTGGGCCTCCGGTGTCCATCATCTGCTATATCAGAGCTTTTACCCTGGAAAAAAATCATGGGCAAGCTTACGGGACGAAACTCCACCGCCACGAGGCGGAACCTTGGCGGAATCAATCTAGGGCTCCGGCGGAGCTGTTCTGCCGGGGACACTTCCCTCCGGGAGGGGGAAATCATCACCAACGTCATCACCAATGATCCTCTCATCGGGAGGGGGTCAATCTCCATCAACATCTTCACCAGCACCATCCCCTCTCAAAACCCTAGTTCATCTCTTGTATCCAGTCTTGTATCAAAACCACAAATTGGTACCTGTGGGTTGCTAGTAGTGTTGATTACTCCTTGTAGTTGATGCTAATTGGTTTACT
Source organism: Triticum aestivum (assembly GCF_018294505.1). NCBI lineage: Eukaryota > Viridiplantae > Streptophyta > Magnoliopsida > Poales > Poaceae > Triticum > Triticum aestivum. Next base: position 149,947,948 of record NC_057813.1, on the reverse strand, counting down.
TGGTGAAAGATCATATGTTCAGATCCTTTATGCATATTGTTACTCCTCTGATTATGAACGTGAATATGCTTTGTGAGTAGTTACGTTTGTTCCTGAGGACATGGGTGAAGTCTTGCTATTAGTAGTCATGTGAATTTGGTATTCGTTCGATATTTTGATGAGATGTATGTTGTCTTTTCCTCTAGTGGTGTTATGTGAACGTCGACTACATGACACTTCACCATTATTTGGGCCTAGAGGAAGGCATGGGGAAGTAATAAGTAGATGATGGGTTGCTAGAGTGACAGAAGCTTAAACCCTAGTTTATGCGTTGCTTCGTTAGGGGCTGATATGGATCCATATGTCTAATGATGTGGTAAGGTTTACCTTAGTAGTTCTTTTGTAGTTGCGGACGCTTGCAATAGGGGTTAATCATAAGTGGGATGCTTGTCCAAGTAAGGGCAGTACCCAAGCACCGGTCCACCCACATATCAAATTATCAAAGTACCGAACACGAATCATATGAACGTGATGAAAACTAGCTTGACGATAATTCCCATATGTCCTCTGGAGCTCCTTTCTCATTATTATAAATTGTCCAGACTTATCCTTTGCTACATAAAGGATTGGGCCACCTTGCTGCACTTTATTTACTTTATTTACTTGTTACTCGTTACTATTTATCTTATCACAAAACTATCTATCACCTACAATTTCAGTGCTTGTAGAGAAAACCTTACCGAAAAACCGCTTATCATTTCCTTCTGCTCCTCGTTGGGTTCGACACTCTTACTTATCGAAAGGACTACGATAGATCCCGTACATTTGTGGGTCATCACAGACCGGTGTTACCGAGTTCATCACAGAGAAAACACTTGTCACCTCAACTCACTAGACAAGTAAGATCTCATAAGGATTTGCAAGGAATTAACTGAAGGATTTGCAAGGAATTGGATGCAGGGAATGCATAATAGAAGGAAACAGAAAAGAAATCTGGATGAAGTTTTTTTTGAAAGGGGAAACAAATATGCATGAGACAAATGCAAGAGCACAAAATAAAAGAACACACGAAAACTTCATCTAGAATTGGTCGGCGACAAGGTCACCTATGTTAGAGTATATTGAATTAGGAGTCAAGTGAGATCACTTGATCATAGGTCATACTCATCGTTTAAGATCAAAATGGGTTTACCATTTTTCGTTTAAGCATCTTGATGTATTCACATCTTGTCGAGTTGCTTTGACTCATGACTTGGAGTAAAGCTTCTCTAAGATGGAATAACATACCTTGGGGGGTGGTGTTGATCGTGATCATGTAGTTGAACTTATGTGGGATGCTCAAGGTTGATGTAGCTCATCAAGAGTTGGGAGCACCACTTTTGAATTTGAGTTCATCTACCTACATGGGTTAGTTTTGCAAGGAAGAGCACTTGTGTATCCAAAATGACAATCATGAATCTCAATAAGAAATTTGTCAAAGGATATGTTTGAATGGTTCCGTGCTTCCTTGTCTTCAACCACTGTTGTGTAGAGACTTGGTGATGTACAGATTGCTCAAGATGTGAGTAAGTTACAATCTCATAGATTTAGATTCATCCAAGTACCTACATGGGTTAGATAACATGCAAGGTGCAAATATATCCAAGACATAAGGTTATCATTATAAGAGAAATATCAAGGATTAGTCATAGGCTCATGTCTTGCATGTATCAAATGGAGTTCCTACTCCAAGTTTGAAGCATCAATGATGTTCAATTCACCTCTTAACCTGCAACACATTTTCTCATCAAGTGGTTTAGTGAAAATATCTGCTAATTGCTTATCGGTGCAAACATGTTTAAGATTAATGTCCCCTTTGGCAACATGATCTCGAATGAAATGATGACGAACTTCAATATGCTTAGTTCGAGAATGTTGCACGGGATTGTGAGCAATCTTGATAGGACTTTCATTGTCACAAAGTAATGGAACATGTTTCACATATATCCCATAATCTTTAAGAGTTTGGGTCATCCAAAGTAATTGAGCACAACATGAACCAGCGGCAAGGTATTCTGCTTCGGCGGTGGATAAGGATACCGAGTTTTGTTTCTTCGAAGACCAAGACACAAGAGATCTACCAAGACATTGACAAGTACCCGAAGTGGACTTTCTATCAACCTTGTCACCGGCATAGTCCGAGTCGGAGTAGCCAACAAGATTAAAGGAGGCCCTCTTAGGATACCAAATGCCAAAAATTGGTGTATGAATTAAGTATCTCACTATCCTTTTCACGGCCTTAAGATGACATTCTTTAGGAGCGGCTTGATATCGTGCACACATGCACACACTTAGCATAATGTCGGGATGTGAAGCACATATATATAACAATGAACCAATCATAGAGCGATAAACCTTTTGATCAACCGGTTCACCATCTTTGGTTAAATCAAGATGTCCGCTAGTAGGCATGGGTGTAGTCATACCTTTGCATTCTTGCATATTGAACTTCTTGAATAAGTCCTTGGTGTACTTCGTTTGAGAGACAAAGGTACCTTCCTTAGTTTGCTTGATTTGCAACCCAAGAAAGAATTTGAGTTCACTCATCATCGACATCTCAAACTTCTCCGACATTAGCTTTCCAAACTTTTCACTAAAGTGAGGGTTAGTTGAACCAAATATAATATCATCAACATAGATTTGGCACACAAATAGCTCCCCATTAACCCTTTTAGTAAAAAGAGTAGAATCAATTTTTCCAATTTCAAAGCCTTTTTCAATAAGGAACTTGGTCAAGCATTTATACCATGCTCTAGGAGCTTGTTTAAGACCATAAAGAGCTTTGTGAAGTTTGTAAACATGATTAGGTTTCTTAGGATTGACAAATCCGGGAGGTTGCTTGATACGTCTTCAACGTATCTATAATTTTTGATTGCTCCATGCTACTTTATCTACTGTTTTGGACTATACTGGGCTTTATTTTCCAATTTTATATTACTTTTGGGACTAACCTATTAACCGGAGGCCCAGCCCAGAATTGCTGTTTTTTGCCTTTTTCAGTATTTTGAAGAAACAGAATATCAAACGGAGTCCAAACGGAATGAAACCTTCGGGATCATGATTTTCCAACCGAACGTGATCCAGGAGACTTGGACCCTACTCCAAGCAGTGCCAGAGGCGGTCACGAGGGTGGAGGGCGCGCCCCCCTACCTCGTGGGCCCCTCGATGCTCCACCGACGTACTCCTTCCTCCTATATATACCTACGTATCCCCGAACGATCAGAACAGGAGCCAAAAACCTAATTCCACCGCCGCAACCTTCTGTATCCACGAGATCCCATCTTGGGGCCTGTTCCGGAGCTCCGGCGGAGGGGGCATCCACCATGGAGGGCTTCTACATCATCACCATAGCCCCTTCGATGAAGTGTGAGTAGTTTACTTCAGACCTTCGGGTCCATAGCTAGTAGCTAGATGGCTTCTTCTCTCTTTTTGGATCTCAATACAATGTTCTCCCCCTCTCTTGTGGAGATCTATTCGATGTAATCTTCTTTTTGCGGTGTGTTTGTTGAGACCGATGAATTGTGGGTTTATGATCCAGTATTATCTATGGAAAATATTTGATTCTTCTCTGAATTCTTTTATGTATGATTGAGTTATCTTTGCAAGTCTCTTCAAATTATCCTTTTTGGTTTGGCCAACTAGATTGGTAGTTCTTGCAATGGGAGAAGTGCTTAGCTTTGGGTTCAATCTTGTAGTATCCTTACCCAGTGACAGAAAGGGTTGCAAGGCACGTATTGTATTGTTGCCATCGAGGATAACAAGATGGGGGTTTTATCATATTGCATGAATTTATCCCTCTACATCATGTCATCTTGCTTAAGGCGTTACTCTGTTTTTACTCAATACTCTAGATGCATGCTGGATAGCGGTCGATGAGTGGAGTAATAGTAGTAGATGCAGAATCGTTTCGATCTACTTGTTTTGGACGTGATGCCTATATACATGATCATTGCCTAGATATACTCATAACTATGCTCAATTCTGTCAATTGCTCAACAGTAATTTGTTCACCCACCGTAGAATACTTATGCTCTCGAGAGAAGCCACTAGTGGAACCTATGGCCCCGGGTCTATTCTCATCATATCAATCTCTATCACTTTATTTACTTGCTTTGTTTTTACTTTGCCTTTTTCTTTTTTACTTTGCATCTATCTATCAAAAATACCAAAAATATTATCTATCAGATCTCACTCTCGTAAGTGACCGTGAAGGGATTGACAACCCCTAAGCGTTGGTTGCGAGTTGCTATCGTTTTGTGTAGGTACGAGGGACTTGTGCGTGGTCTCCTACTGGATTGATACCTTGCTTCTCAAAAACTGAGCGAAATACTTACGCTACTTTGCTGCATCATCCTCTCCTCTTCGGGGAAATCCAACGCAGTGCTCAAGAGGTAGCAAGAAGAATTTCTGGCGCCATTGCCGGGGAGGATCACGCTAGCAAGTCAACAATACCAAGTACCCATCGCAATCCCTATCTCTCGCATTACATTATTTGTCATTTGCCTCTCATTTTCCTCTCCCCCACTTCACCCTTGCCGTTTTATTCGCCCTCTCTTTCCCAATCTCCTCCTCTCTTTTCCATTTGCCTTTTTCCCGTTACCTTTCTGTTTGCTTGTGTGTTGGATTACTTGTTGCCATGGCACAAGATAATACCAAATTGTGTGATTTCTCTAATACCAATAATAATGATTTCCTTAGTACTCCGATTGCTCCTCTTAATAATGACGAGTCTTGTGAAATCAATACCGCTTTGTTGAATCTTGTTATGAAAGATCAATTTGCCAGCCTTCCTAGTGAAGATGCCGCTACTCATCTAAACAATTTTGTTGATTTGTGTGATATGCAAAAGAAAAAAGATACGGATAACAATATTGTCAAATTGAAGTTATTTCCGTTTTCACTTAGAGATCGTGCTCAAGTTTGGTTTTCGTCTTTGCCTAAAAATAGTATTGATTCTTGGAACAAGTGCAAAGATGCTTTTATCTCTAAGTATTTTCCTCCCGCTAAGATTATCACTCTTAGGAACGATATCATGAATTTTAAACAACTTGATCATGAGCATGTTGCCCAATCTTGGGAAAGAATGAAATTAATGCTTCGCAATTGCCCTACTCATGGTTTGAATTTATGGATGGTCATACAAATTTTTTATGCCGGATTGAATTTTGCTTCTAGAAATCTTTTAGATTCGGCCGCGGGAGGCACGTTTATGGAAATTACGTTAGGGGATGCTACCAAATTGCTTGATAATATTATGGCTAAGTATTCTCAATGGCACACCGAAAGATCTTGTAGTAAAAAAGTGCATGCTATAGAAGAAACCAATGTTTTGAGTGAAAAGATGGATGAACTTATGAAGATGTTTGCTCCTAAAAATACTCCTCTTGATCCCAATGATATGCCTTTGTCTACTTTGCTTGAGAATAATAATGAATTTATGGATGTGAATTTTGTTGGTAGGAATAGTTTTGGAAACAATGCTTATAAAGGGAATTTTAATCCTAGGCCTTATCCTAGTAATCCTTCTAATAATTATGGAAATTCCTACAACAACTCTTATGGAAATTTTAATAAGATGCCCTCTGAATTTGAGAGTAGTGTTAAAGAGTTCATGAATTCACAAAATAATTTTAATGCTTTGCTTGAAGAGAAATTGCTTAAAGTTGATGATTTGGCTAGGAACGTTGATAGAATTTCTCTTGAAATTGATTCTTTAAAGCTTAGATCTATTCCTCCTAAGCATGATATCAATGAGTCTCTCAAAGCCATGAGAATTTCCATTGATGAGTGCAAGGAAAGAACTGCTAGGATGCGTGCTTCCAAAGATGCTTTTATTAAAGCGTGTTCTTCCAATTCCTATGAAAATCAAGATGAAGATCTAAAAGTTATTGATGTGCCCCCCATTAAATCTTTGTTTTGCAATATGAATCTTGATGAAACTGAATATGATCTTCCTTTACCTAGAAGGCGTTCTAAGAATTCGGAGTTTCTAGATCTTGATGATGAAATTGATGAAAGTGGGATTGAAAGAAATAAAAGCCTAGATGTTGCTAAACCCACTATTTTGGATCTCAAGGAATTTAATTATGAAAATTGCTCTTTGATTGGTTGTATTTCCTTGTTGCAATCCGTGCTAGATTCTCCTCATGCTTATAGTCAAAATAAGGCATTTACCAAACACATTGTTGATGCTTTGATGCAGTCTTATGAAGAAAAACTTGAGTTGAAAGTTTCTATCCCTAGAAAACTCTATGATGAGTGGGAACCTACTATTAAAATTAAAATTAAAGATTATGAGTTTCATGATTTTTGTGATTTGGGTGCTAGTGTCTCTACTATTCCCAAAGCTTTGTGTGATTTGCTAGATTTCCGTGATTTTGATGATTGCTCTCTAAATTTGCATCTTGCGAATTCCACTATTAAAAAACCTACGGGAAGAATTAATGATGTTCTTATTATTGCAAATAGGAATTATGTGCCCGTAGATTTTATCGTTCTTGATATAGATTGCAATCCTTCATGTCCTATTATTCTTGGTAGACCTTTCCTTAGAACGATTGGTGCAATTATTGATATGAAGGAAGGGAATATTAGATTCCAATTTCCCTTAAATAAGGGTATGGAACACTTCCCTAGAAAGAAAATAAAATTACCATATGAATCTATCAAGAGAGCCACTTATGGATTGCCTACCAAAGATGGCAATACCTAGATCTATCCTCGCTTTTATGCCTAGCTAGGGGCGTTAAATGATAGCGCTTGTTGGGAGGCAACCCAATTTTATTTTGTGTTTTTTGTTTTTGCTTCTGTTTAGGAATAAATAATACATCTAGCTTCTGTTTGGATGTGGTTTTATCTTTTAATTAGTGTTTGTGCCAAGTAGAACCTATAGGATAACCTACCATGATAGTTGATTTGATTCTGCTGAAAAACAGAAACTTTGCACGCACGAATATAGTTATGTTAAATCACAGGAACGTGCTTTTGCGTTGGTTCTTGTTGCTACTGTTCAATAAACAATTTGTCCAGGACTTCCTATTTTGGTAGAATTTTTAGAGTTCCAGAAGTTTGCGTTAGTTACAGATTTCTACAGACTGTTGTGTTTTTGACAGATTCTGTTTTTCGTGTGTTGTTTGCTTATTTTGATGAATCTATGGCTAGTAAAATAGTTTATAAACCATAGAGAAGTTGGAATACAGTAGGTTTAATACCAAAATAAATAAAGAATGAGTTCATTACAGTACCTTGAAGTAGTCTTTTCTTTTCTTTCTCTAACGGAGCTCACGAGATTTCTGTTGAGTTTTGTGTTGTGAAGTTTTCAAGTTTTGGGTGAATTCTTTTGATAGATTATGGAACAAGGAGTGGCAAGAGCCTAATCTTGGGTATTCCCATGGCACCCCCAAGATAATCCAAGGACACCAAAAAGTCAAAGCTTGGGGATGCCCCAGAAGGCATCCCCTCTTTCGTCCACTTCCATCGGTAATTTACTTAGAGCTATATTTTTATTCACCACATGATATGTGTTTGCTTGGAGCGTCTTGTATTATTTGTGTCTTTGCTTGTTAGTTTACCACAATCATCCTTGCTATACACACCTTTTGAGAGAGCCATACATGAACTGGAGTTTGTTAGAATACTCTATGTGCTTCACTTATATCTTTTGAGCTTGATAGCTTTGCTCATAGTGCTTCACTTATATCTTTTGAGCGTGATAATTTTTGCTCTAGTACTTCACTTAGATCTTTTAGAGCACGGTGGTGGATTTGTTTTAAAGAAACTTTTGATCTCTCATGCTTCACTTAGATTATTTTTAGATTCGTTAATAGCATGGTAATTCGCTTAATGTTAATATACTTGGTGTTCAAGCTATGTGAAACTTTCTTTTGAGTGCATTGAATAATAAGATAAGTTTGATGCTTGATAATTTTTTTGAGATATGGAGGTGATAATATCAAAGTAATGCTAGCTGGGTGATTATGAATTTAAAAAATGCTTGTGTTGAAGTTTGTGATTCCCGTAGCATGCACGTATGGTGAACCGCTTTGTGATGAAGTTGGAGCACAATTTTATTTATTGATTGTCTTCCTTATGAGTGGCGGTCGGGGACGAGCGATGGTCTTTTCGTACCAATCTATCCCCCTAGGAGCATGCGTGTAGTGCTTTGGTTTTTGATGACTTCTAAATTTTTGCAACAAGTGCATGAGTTCTTATGATTAATGTTGAGTCCATGGATTATACGCACTGCCATCTTTCCACCTTTGCTAGCCTCTCTAATACTGCTCACTTTTCGCCGGTATCATACACCCACCATATACCTTCCTCAAAACAGCCACCATACCTACCTATCATGGCATTTCCATAGCCATTCCGAGATATATTGCCATGCAACTTTCCACCGTTCCGTTTATTATGACACGCTCCATCATTGTTATATTGCTTTTTGCATGAACATGTAGTTGACATTGTATTTGTGGCAAGGCCACCTTCATAATTTTCATACATGTCGCTCTTGATTCATTGCATATCCCGGTACACCGCCGGAGGCATTCATATAGAGTCATACTTTGTTCTAAGTATCGAGTTGTAATTGTTGAGTTGTAAGAAAAATAAAAGTGTGATGATCATCATTATTAGAGCATTGTCCCAAGTGAGGAAAGGATGATGGAGACTATGATTCCCCCGTAAGTCGGGATGAGACTCCGGACGAAATAAAATAAAAGAGGCCAAAGAAGCCCAAATAATAAAAAAAGAGGCCATAAAAAAGAAAAAAAAGAGAGAAAAGGCCCAAATAAAAAAATGAGATAAAAAGAGAGAGAAGGGACAATGCTACTATCCTTTTACCACACTTGTGCTTCAAAGTAGCACCATGATCTTCATGATAGAGAGTCTCCTATGTTGTCACTTTCATATACTAGTGGGAATTTTTTATTATAGGACTTGGTTTGTATATTCCAATGATGGGCTTCCTCAAAAGTGCCCTAGGTCTTTGTGAGCAAGCAAGTTGGATGCACACTCACTTAGTTTCTTTCGTTGAGCTTTCATATACTTATAGCTCTAGTGCATCCGTTGCATGGCAATCCCTACTCACTCACATTGATATCTATTGATGGGCATCTCCATAGCCCGTTGATACGCCTAGTTGATGTGAGACTATCTTCTCCTTTTTTGTCTTCTCCACAACCACCATTCTATTCCACCTATAGTGCTATGTCCATGGCTCACGCTCATGTATTGCGTGAAAGTTGAAAGAGTTTGAGATTATTAAAGTATGAAACAATTGCTTGGCTTGTCATCGGGGTTGTGCATGATTAAATACTTTGTGTGATGAAGATAGAGCAACAGCCAGACTATATGATTTTGTAGGGATAACTTTCTTTAGCCATGTTATTTTGAGAAGACATGATTTCTTTGATTAGTATGCTTGAAGTATTATTACTTGTATGTCAATATGAACTTTTGTCTTGAATCTTTCGGATCTGAATATTCATATCACAATTAAGAAGTTTTACATTGAAATTATGCCAAAGTATCACTCCGCATCAAAAATTCTTTTTTATCATTTACCTACTCGAGGACGAGCAGGAATTAAGCTTGGGGATGCTTGATACGTCTCCAGCGTATCTATAATTTTTGATTGCTCCATGCTACTTTATCTACTATTTTGGACTATATTGGGCTTTATTTTCCACTTTTATATTACTTTTGGGACTGACCTATTAGCCGGAGGCCCAACCTAGAATTGCTGTTTTTTGCCTTTTTTAGTATTTCGAAGAAACAGAATATCAAATGGAGTCCAAACAGAATGAAACCTTCGGGATCGTGATTTTCCAACCGAACGTGATCCAGAAGACTTGGACCCTACTCCAAGCAGTGCCAGAGGCGGTCACGAGGGTGGAGGGCGCCCCCTGGGCGCGCCCCCTACCTCGTGAGCCCCTCGACGCTCCATCGACGTACTCCTTCCTCCTATATATACCTATGTATCCCCAAACGATCAGAATAGGAGCCAAAAACCTAATTCCACCGCCGCAACCTTCTGTATCCACGAGATCCCATCTTGGGGCCTGTTCCGGAGCTCCACCGGAGGGGGCATCCACCACGGAGGGCTTCTACATCATCACCATAGCCCCTCCGATGAAGTGTGAGTAGTTTACTTCAGACCTTTGGGTCCGTAGCTAGTAGCTAGATGGCTTCTTCTCTCCTTTTGAATCTCAATACAATTTTCTCCCCCTCTCTCGTGGAGATCTATTCGATGTAATCTTCTTTTTGAGGTGTGTTTGTTGAGACCGATGAATTGTGGGTTTATGATCCAGTATTATCTATGGAAAATATTTGATTCTTCTCTGAATTCTTTTATGTATGATTGAGTTATCTTTGCAAGTCTCTTCGAATTATCCTTTTTGGTTTGGCCAACTAGATTGGTAGTTCTTGCAATGGGAGAAGTGCTTAGCTTTGGGTTCAATCTTGCGGTGTCCTTACCCAGTGACATAAAGGGTTGCAAGGCACGTAATGTATTGTTGCCATCGAGGATAACAAGATGGGTTTTTTTTATCATATTGCATGAATTTATCCCTCTACATCATGTCATCTTGCTTAAGGCGTTACTCTGTTTTTACTTAATACTCTAGATGCATGCTGGATAGCGGTCGATGAGTGGAGTAATAGTAGTAGATGCAGAATTGTTTTGATCTACTTGTTTTGGACGTGATGCCTATATACATGATCATTGCCTAGATATACTCATAACTATGCTCAATTCTGTCAATTGCTCAACTGGACGGATTCCTTTCTGTAAACTGAGTTAATGGAGTCAAGAAAGAAGCTAGTACAGTAGGCATTCTTATTCCGTAAAATAAGTCACTGGTAGGCAAGACTTTCTCTCGAGAGTCAGAGCTTCGAGGCAAGTGAAGTTGGTGAGCCGTATGATGGGCAACTATCTCCTGCGGTTCGGAGAGGACTCAGCTGTTAGTTAGTACCCCCTTGGTTTCGAGGTGGACCCTTTCACTCTATTTTATTATATACGCTTACGTTGACCCAGGAAATCAAGTATCAAAGGACCCGGGCAATAGGTTTATGACTGAACTGAAACTAGAGCAGGGAATAGCCCAACGTAGTCTTAGCCCTAGAACACATGGAGCTTGGAGCACTGATAATAAGTCTGTCTGATTTTCAAGAGTAATTTGTTCACCCACCGTAGAATACTTATGTTCTCGAGAGAAGCCACTAGTGAAACCTATGGCCCCCGGGTCTATTCTCATCATATCAATCTCTATCACTTTATTTACTTGCTTTGTTTTTACTTTGCCTTTTTCTTTTTTACTTTGCATTTATCTATCAAAAATACCAAAAATATTATCTATCAGATCTCACTCTCGTAAGTGACCGTGAAGGGATTGACAACCCCTAAGCATTGGTTGCGAGTTGCTATCATTTTGTGTAGGTACGAGGGACTTGTGCGTGATCTCCTACTGGATTGATACCTTGGTTCTCAAAAACTGAGGCAAATACTTACGCTACTTTGCTGCATCATCCTCTCCTCTTCGAGGAAATCCAACGCAGTGCTCAAGAGGTAGCATTGCTTAACATAAACTTCCTCCTCTATTTCACCATTTAGAAAAGCACTTTTAATGTCCATTTGGTACAAGGTGATATCATGGTGATTAGCATAGCCAAGTAAGATGCGAATGGACTCAAGTCTAGCAATGGGGGCATATGTCTCACCATAGTCCATACCTTCGACTTGAGTGTAGCCTTGGGCGACAAGACGTTCTTTGTTGCGAACTACTTGTCCATCTTCATCTTGCTTGTTGCGAAACACCCATTTTGGTACCGATGATGTTGTGGTTGTTGTCGGGCTTCTCAACCAATGTCCAAACTTGATTTCTCTCAAAGTTGTGTAGCTCTTCATGCATGGCGTTTATCCAATCCGGATCTTCCAACGCTTCTTCAACCTTCATAGGTTCAATGCTAGAGATGAATGAATAGTGTTCACAAAAGTTAGCTAAACGAGTTTTAGAGCGAGTGATTCTCCCGGTTTGGATATCATTGTAGATTTGCTCGACGGGATGGTCTTTAGCAATTCTTGCTCGAACTCGTGAAAGCTTTTGCTTGGATCTTAGTGGAACATATTCTTCATCTTCTTCTTCTTCTTGGCCTTCTTCATTGTTGATGATGTCGTTCCCTTGTCGTGGTGGAGAAGGAGGTTGTTGATGTTCATCTTGGTGTACTTCCTCGTTTTCTTCATCTTGGTGTGTCCGACTTGTGGATGCTTCCGTATCAACTATTGGTTCACCTTGTCATGAAGTGGAAGCTTCCACTTGTACGGACGAGGTACTCTCCTTCACCTCCGTTGGACGAATCTTGCCAATAGACAAGTCTTGGATTGCTTCCGAGGGGTCTTTGTCTCCTACATCAATTAGAAATTGCTCTACTTGCGAGCCGTTAGATTCATCAAACTTCACATCTACCGTCTCTTCAACCTTTCGGGTGAAATTATTGTAGACACGGTAAGTGTGAGAGTTTGAGCCATAACCAAGTAGGAAACCTTCATGAGACTTAGGAGCAAATTTAGAACAACGATGTTTATCAAGAATGTAGCACTTTGAACCGAATACTCGAAATTATCCAACTTGGGGTTTATTACCGGTGAGGAGCTCGTATGCAGTCTTGCCAAGTAGCTTGTGAAGATACAAACGATTTGTCACGTGACAAGCTGTCTCAATTGCTTCCGCCCAAAAGTGCTTCGGTGTCTTGTACTCATCACGCATCGTTCTCGCCATTTCGATGAGCGTCCGGTTCTTCCTCTCAACAACTCCATTTTGTTGAGGTGTAGCCGAGAACTCATGTGAAATCCCTTCTTCGTCAAGAAAGGTGTCCACATTTGCGTTCTTGAACTCCATTCCGTTATCGCTACGAGCCTTCTTGATCTTCACTTCAAATTGATTTTGGGCCTTCCTAGCGAAGTTTTTGAAGATCTTTTGGACCTGCGATTTATCATCGAGAAAGAACACCCACGTAAATCTTGAAAAATCATCAACTATAACTAGACCAAAAGAATTTCCACCGAGACTTTTGTAGGCGTTGGGACCAAAAAGGTCCATGTGAAGTAGCTCGAGCGGCCTCCTTGTGGTCATGATGTTCTTCACGGGATGCCTTCCTCCAACCTGTTTACCTGCTTGACAAGCGCTGCAAAGTCTATCCTTATCAAATATGACATCGTTAACGCCAAGGATATGATTTCCTTTAATAAGCTTATCAAGGTTTCACATGCCAACATGACCTAATCGTCTATGCCATAACCAGCCTTTAGAGGATTTAGCAATTAAGCAAGTTTTAGGTTGGGACTTTTTGGTGAAATCAACAATGTAAAGATCACCTCTACGTATACCGGTAAAGACCATTTTATGATTATCTCTGCGAAACACTTGGCAATCTACTTCAGTAAATAGGACATTGAAACCGAAATCAGCAAGTCTAGATACTGAAAGTAAATTGTAGCCAAGAGATTCAATGAGCATGACATTTTGTATGGAGCTATCATGTGATATGGCCACCTTACCGAGGCCAACCACCTTACCCTTTGAGTTATCACCAAAAGTGACATACTTTCGAGGGCCGTTATTTTCAGCAAGCTCACGAAACATATCTTTATCTCCGGTCATGTGATCGGTACATCCACTATCAAGAACCCATTCCTTTCCTCCTGCCATATATCCCCGAAGATTTGCCATAAGACCAAAATGTCTCATTGCATCATCAAGATCAAAGTCACTATTATCATCCTCATCATAGTATCCATGTTCAATATCTTCATATGGTGGATCAAATCCTAGAGAGGGTGATTCGTTAGAGTGAGTTTGACAATGATCTTCTTTATGAATTTTAATAGCTTCGGAAATAATATCACTAATAATTCCAACATCTCCTTTGGCATGCATAAGGTTTGTAAGCTCAAATAGACAATCACCAAACATAGGATCATTGGAATTCATCTTACTCAAGGCAATAGACTCATGGAGAGTTTCATCTAGATTTTTCAAGGAATAATTTGGAAAACGTTCCTCAAGAAATTTCCATATATTGTAGGCACACTTAAGAGTAGGCAAACATCCAATCAAGTTTCTAGGCAAGCCTCTAGTGATAAGATTAACTGTTCTAAGATTGCGAATCATATCAATTGACTCATCAAGGGTAGGATGCATAGGATCAACATGAGGTGCACAAGGGCTAGCAATGTACTTGTTCAAATGATATTCATTGAAAATCACAAGCATTTCATTTTTTCACTCATGAAAGTATTCTCCATCAAGTATATGCACTCTATGTCTAAGATTCCCCAAAGTAGACTCATCCATCTTCCTCCAATGGTGTTTAAACCAAAGCAATGGACACCAAAGCTCTTATACAAATTGAAAGGATCGAGAAGAGGTGTCTAGAGGGGGGGTGATTCGACACTAAGTGAGAAAAGTTGCAGGTTTTAATTTCTTTAAGTTGAAGTGGAGTTTTGGCGCAAGTTTAACAATCACAATACATAACAAGCAAGCATGCAAAGAGTATATGAGCAGCGAAAAGTAAAGCATGCAACTTGCAAGAATGTAAAGGGATGGGATTGGAGTGTGCAAACACAATTTGGAGACACGGAGATTTTTTAGAAGAGGTTCCGATAGGTGGTGCTATCGTACATCCACGTTGATGGAGACTTCAACCCACGAAGGGTAACGGCTGCGTGGGTCCACGGAGGGCTCCACTCATGAAGGGTCCACGAAGAAGCAACCTTGTCTATCCCACCATGTCCGTCGCCCACGAAGGACTTGCCTCACTAGGGTAGATCTTCACGAAGTAGGCGATCTCCTTGCCCTTACAAACTCCTTGGTTCAACTCCATAATCTTGTCGAAGGCTCCCAAGTGACACCTAGCCAATCTAGGAGACACCACTCTCCAAGAAGTAACAAATGGTGTGTTGATGATGAACTCCTTGCTCTTGTGCTTCAAATGATAGTCTCTCCAACACTCAACTCTCTCTCACAGGATTTGGATTTGGTGGAAAGAAGGTTTGAGTGGAAAGCAACTTGGGGAAGGCTAGAGATCAAGATTCATATGGTAGGAATGGAATATCTTGGTCTCAACACATGAGTAAGTGGTTCTCTCTCAGAAAATGTAGGTTGGAAGTGTAGGCATGTTCTGATGGCTTTCTCCACAAATGAAGAGTGGGTGGAGGGGTATATATAACCTCCACACAAAATCTAACCGTTACACACAACTTACCAATCTCGGTGGGACCGAACTGAGAAACTCGGTTGGACCGATTCAGCAAATGATGTGACCGTTAGGATTTTCGGTGGGACCGACATGCAACTCGGTAGGACCGATTTCATTAGGGTTAGGGCATAACGTAATCTCGGTGAGACCGATTACACAAACTCGATGGGACCGATTTTGGCAATAAGCTAACCAGAGAGTTGGTCAGGCAAACTTGAGGGGACCGATTCGCTCATCTCGGTCGAAATGTTACGAAGAGGAACAGAGAGTTTGCATTGTAATCCTAGTAGGACCGATTACACAAACTTGGTGAGACCGATTTTGGTAATGGACATACACAGAGAGATTACAATCCCATCTCGGTGAGACCGAGATCCCTATCGGTGATACTGATTTGCCTAGGGTTTGTGGCAGTGGCTATGACATCTGAACTCGGTGGCGCCGGATGGAAAGAATCGGTGGGGCCGAGTTTGGCTTTTGGTTTAGGTCATATGTCGATGTGAGAAAGTGGTTGAGGGCTTTGGAGCATATCACTAAGCACTTTGAGCAAGCAAGCCATTAAGCAACACCTCATCCCCTCTTGATAGTATTGGCTTTTCCTATAGACTCAATGTGATCTTGGATCACTAAAATAGAAAATGTAGAGTCTTGTGCTTTGAGCTTGAGCCAATCCTTTGTCCTTAGCATCTTGAAGGGGTTCCACATCCTCTAGTCCATGCCACTTCCATTGTTGAACTTATCTGAAACATACTAGGTAAAAGTGTTAGTCCAACAAGAGATATGTTGACATTAATTGCCAAAACTACCCAGGGAGCACTTGTGCTTTCAGGAATAAACGGCGGCTGAAAAAACAGAGGCCAAATGCCTGCTCTGGAAGCAAAAGATATGCTTCAGGAGAAACGCAAATCACAAGAAATCTGCTCCATGCTAGTAGTAGGTGGATCTAATGTTGCTGAGGATGAGTAGCATGTAGCCGGGGGCAGTGGTGGTAGGGGTTGTTGCAACAGGAAATGGAGGAGGCATGAGGGGCTTTGTTGGGGCACGGACGCCGCCGGAGGCAAAGTTGCGATGCGTAGGTCGTCGGAGGAGTCGTGGGAGGGGGCGGAGGGGACGGCGAGGATGAGGGTGTGTGGTGTTGATGATGGGTGGTCGGACTACTGCAACAGAGGAGAAGCAGGAGATGTGTCGGCCAATTGACACGTCGGTGTCGTACTTGTCATGGTCGGGCAGAGGAAGGAAGGGAGTGGGGGAGGCAGCGAGGAGGGGAGAGTCGTGGTACTGGTGGGCGACAGGGTGGAGAGGAGCGTGGGCCGGACAGCGCCGATAACAACCATTGCGGTAGATCAGTTCTGACACTGTCAAGATCGGTGGGACAAGATTTGCCGGCCGAAGGATCGTGGTGGGCTTGGGATCAAAAACTTGCAACATCAATCGCTAGCGCTCAGGGTAAGATGGGAATGGCTAAAGCGTACGGAGCCTGACAGGCCTTGGCAGGGACTGCCGATGATTGAGGACAAGATGGCTAGGGAAGTGTTCGACAGTTTGGTTCACATCTCAGTTGGCGTGGGTGACAAGGTGATTTTTTGGCGAGATCGGTGGATTCATGGATTTGCAGTGGCGGACATAGCACCGTTACTACTTGCAACAGTCCACATGAGGGTGATCAATAACAGAACGGTGCAACATGCGCTTCTCAATGATAGTTGGAGGGGAGATTGCCAACCCGAGAACTCCTTCATGGCTCTAATGCAATGCATGCACTTGAGTCATGCGTTGGCAACGGTACAAAGGAATGAGGCCGAGCAAGATACATTCACCTGGATGTGCTCTAGCTCTGGACAATACTCTGCCAAATCTATCTATCAGAGCCTTTGCAATGGGTGGCCCAAGTCGCCCCTGGCGAAGTGTGTTTGGAGGAGTTGGGCACCTCTGAAATGCAAGCTCTTTGTCTGGTTGGCGATGCAGTACAAGATTTGGACGTCGGACGGGAGGGTGAGGCATGGCCTACAGGATGCGAGTGCAGCTTGCTATACTTGCTTGCAGGACGAGGACAACGTGGATCACATCCTTTTGCAGTGCCCGTACACACGACAGGTGTGGTACAACATATGGGACACTCTACAGATCAACACGCCTCCTTCGACCTCAACAGGGACTACCTTGGAGTGGTGGCTTCGCGCACGGAAGAGTTTCCAGGGACCGGACATGAGAGGCTTCGACACCACGGTCCTCTGGGCTTCGTGGAAGCAAAGGAATGCGAGAGTGTTCAATAGGGTGGAGCAACAAAAAACCCAGCTCGAGCTAGTCACCTCTACGCTTAGTGAGATAGCCGAGTGGAGGCAAGCGGCAGGCGATGTTGGTGGGTTACAACGCTTTGTGAGGAGTTAGCCTAGATTTAGTTGGTTGGTGTTGGTGTTGGGTTATTGTGTGGGGCGTTTGTTCGCATTCGAGCCACACGTCTTGTAATTATACTTTCTTCTTCTTCTACAAAGATATGGTACGCCTTTGACGTACTCTCGAAAAAAAAAATTGGTAGAGACATCATCACCACCAACTTAGATTTTTGTAGGAGTAGAGAGATGTGGCTAGTCGGGAGAGACATGGGGTTATCTTAAAATATCTACATCAGTGCGGGTGCCTTTCTGCAAAATTGCCACAAATTGCCTCCTATCTGTTAGATGCAGATCCGATGATTGAAAATCAAGAATGACAGACACACCATCACCACCAACTCAGATTTTTAAGGAGTAGAGACATTAGAAATGTGATGTCTAGAGGTAGCCTTGAGCTTAACCACCCTAGGGCTGGTGTATCTATCCTTGCGTTGGTGTTTTATGATCGGACATGGCGACGATGGACCGTGGGTGTTTATATCTTGCTGAGGATGTTTACCCCTTGAGAGAAAAGAAATCACTGTAATGGTTCTTCTATAGATGTCCATGTTATGCACGTAGTTTATTGATGGCTTTTATCTCTTCTTTTACACCAAGTTAAATAAAAATGATAATGCTATCCGACGAACGTGCGCTGGGTAGCAAAACAAATGTTTTTTTACGGCAATTTATATAGTCGGGGTATGGCGATGGCAATTCCTTCAACCGGAAATTTTCGTAGTAAATCCTTTGTTTGCCAGAATTTGGCAGGATTCACATTTGCCATGTTTTTAGGAACGTCTAAGAGTAACTCCAACGGGCCGATCCAAACGGATGGCGATTTCGTTCGATTTTTGTCCGTTTGGGTCGGCCAGGCGAACACGAGCGTCCGTTTTCACGTTTGGGTCGGCGCGTGCGCCCAACGCTGACGCGATCCATTTCGACAGCGTAAAAAAACCGAATGCATGCATATTTAACATAAAAACTAAATTAATTAAACATTAAAGCCGGCCACGAAGGCCGGCGGGAGTCCACGCGTCCACACTAGCATTTAGGAGAAATAAAACAAACTTAAAACTAGGCGCCGACGCACTGCCCTATGAGGCGTCGTCGTCGTCCTCAGGGTCCGTGAGGTCGATGAGAATTGGCGCCGGACCGGTCCAGCTGAACATCGTGTTCCAGAGTGCGGCCATGTCGGGCACGGGCTGTGCCGCCGCCTGGGCCGCCGCGGCCTGCCGGCGCCTCCTTCTTAGCCTCGAGCCGCTCGGCCTCGGCGTCGTGCTCGAGCATCTCGAGGTACTCGCCCTCGCGGCGCTCCTCGGCCACCCGGATCTGCCGCCAGTGCTCGAGGTATGCCGCCTCTTGCTCCGGCGTGGGCTGCATCAAGACCGGCGGCGCCCTCACCCACTCGCGCATGACTCCCTTCCAGGAGTAGCGCTCGATGGGCTCCCGCTACAGTTCGGCTTTGGCGAGGCGGCGTGGAGGGGACGACAGGGCCACCGGCGGCACCACGCAGTCGCCGACCGCGGGAGAGGGCCATGGCCTGCGCCATGGCTGCCTTGTACCGAGCTTCTTCTTCTTCTGGCGCCTCCGCCCTGTGCCGCTCGTCCTCCTCGCTCTCCCGGTAGACGGCCGCAAGGGCCGCTTGGTAGACGTCCTCCGCCGCCTGGTCTTCCTCTTTGAAGATGAGCGGCGGCGGCGGCACGCTGTGGTCGACCTCGCGCACGCCGCGCCGCCTCGCCTCCTCATGCTCGAAGGCGAACCAACGCGCCCAGTTAGGCGAGTCGTAGGCGTAGGCCTCGTCGCGGCACTGCTCCGGCGTCAGGAGCGCCCGCCGACGACGCACCTCCTTCGTGTGCGCCCTAGTCGACCGCGGCGTCGCCGGCACTGGGATCCTTTCCGGATCCAGATGCCAGTCGTGCGGCAGCGTCACGTCGGGGTACGGCAGCGGCACGCGGTGGCGCCAGTGCCACTCCACCTGGTGCACGAGCACGTTCACCCGCTGCCTTCGCCGGCGAGCCGGCGCAGGCGGAGGCGGGGTGAACTCCGCGGGGAAGGGGACGGCGGGGGCCTTGTCCTTCGACTTGCTACTGCTGCTGCCGGAGAAGAGCCTCATTTGGGCGGCTGGGGTGGCTAGGGTTTGCTTGCCGGCGACGGGGGAGCGAGCGTGGCCTAGATGGGAACGGGAACCGGATGAGGACGGCTCTGCCGCACGGTCGGCTTAAAAAGGACGACCGCCGTCGCTGACGCGTGGCCCTGGTCATAAATTAAACTGACCGGCGAGGGGGCGGGTAGTTGGGCGACTGTCAGATGGAGCCGCGGCGGACATCGAAAAGGCGCGCGTGGCGTCCGTTCCGTGTCCGTGCCGACGCATTTGGGGCGCAAATTTGGGTCGCAAATGCGTCGGCACGTACGTGAAGCGGACGCGTTTTAGGTTTGGGTCGACATGTTGGGCCTCCACTTTTGTCCACACCGACCCAAACGGACGGCGGCGGACGAAATGAGTTGTCCCGTTCGAGTTGCTCTAAGCCGGTCCAACAAAAAAGAACATGAGCATCATAGATTTTCCAAAATATGTACCAACGTAGGCCCCCTTTGCGGTGGGGGACGCAGTGGGCACCGGCCCTGACCACCTCGAACAGTATAGCAACTCAAGTCATCATAGCCTGTCGGGTCCCTTTTGCCGATATTTTGAGGTTGCACAGCTAGACGAGTTAGAAAAGACAACGTTCTCTGCATGCAGCACAGGGCGGGAAGGAAGGAAGGAAATATCTCCCCGCGCACAACACCACAATCATAGCAACAGAATAACTGGACGTAGGGCACACACACAGACGGACTTAAATATCGAGGTTGACGATGCACGGAGAAGCGGAAATATCTGGAAAATATCTCCGGGGCGCGACGAGTGGCGACGGAATATCCAAGTCCCTCCCGGCTCCCGTCCGTCCATCCTAGTACCACTGCCACACAAAAGCGCACGCGAAATTCATAAAATACAGCCGCCCGTCCGAAAGTCGGAAAGCCTCGCCTTTCAGCTGCTAACCAAAACGGGCCGTCGCTGTGAGCCCGGGCCCGCCCGCCAGTGACCAAGGCCGGGGCCCGCCTCCTCCTCCCACGGTGTGGACCGCTGCCCTGCGCCAGTGCGCGGACGAGTGAGAGTCTACTAGTGGCGGGCGCAGCAGTGGAACTTTTCGCCCGAACAATACCCGCCAAGCCACCCTCCACGCACGCCGCTCCTGCTTAAGGGACGTCGCTGACATGGTGGACCAGCCGTAGAGACATGGCCCGCATGTCAGTGATGGAAGGAGTGGATCGGCGGCGTGGTGTGGACCGCACCGGCGGGGGCCGGGCGACCGGGGGCACACGTGGCGCGCCTATCCTCGGCGGGAATGACGAGGGTGCCCTCCGAAAAGCGCAAAAGCGCGGGCCGAGGGGGGAGATACCCTTTTCGCTTTCCCCGTGGCCCACCCGGTCCAGCGCGGGCGGGCCCCGCCACCCCATCTCCCCCCTACGCTACCACTTCTACCACTACTACTTGTACCGCACCACGCCCTCTCTTCCTCTCTTTTGTTGTGCTCCTCTCCTCCTCTGCTGTACATCTCTCTCTCTTATCTCTCCCAGAAAATTCCTCCTTCGTCCCGCCCCTCTTTTTTTTTTCCCCCTATCTCTCTCTGAGAAAAATAATTTCTACCCGGGCCTGGGCCGCCGGAGCGAGTTTCTGGCCGCTCCCCACCGCCTGGGGTCTCCCGGCGCCGGCTGGATCTGAGGAGCCGCTGTTGCTTCCTTCTTCCTTCAAGGTGCGTGCTGTCTCTCCCTTCTTTCGTAGCTTGTTCATGTCTCTGTTTGGAACTTTGGATTTGGGAACTCCGGTAGCGCGAATCTGATGATTTGTGTCGGTCCCAGCACAGCGTCCTGTGGTCTGGATCCATTTTTTATGCTCGGGAAGCTGCGGTGTCGCTGGATTTGATTTTTCTTTTCTTTTCACGGCCGCCGTTTTATTATGCTGATCACGCGGCTTGCTTTGATCCGGGGTGTTTTACTTTTCTATTGGTTTGGTTCGGGTTTTCACGATTGGGCTGGCGACTTTCGGTTGATTTAGCTTCGATTATGTCACTGAGGCTCGTGACCCTTCCACAGCAGTCTTGTCGTCTAGTTCAATTTCGATTTCTGCACTTCTATATATTATTAGGATCGGTTTTCCTCGAGCCATCCTCCGTTTTTTAGCAACAAGCGTAAAATGATTCCTTCTGCATACACGTTTTTCTCAGATGTTTTTTAATGAAAATAACATATTTTTCTTAATTTAATTGTCACCATGTTTTCGATTATAGATTTTTTTATTAATGAGCTTCCCTTATTAAATGGCAAAAAAGGAACGCTCGGTATTTAAATAGAGTTTAATAAATTAAATTGTATATTTATTCGCAAAGGAGATGTCAAAATCTATGTATTTTAGCTTTTATTATCCGCTAAAGCGTGCTTAGGTGCGCACGAACTGAAAATATCTTTTTAACTTTCGAAAAAATATAACTTTCATATAAAACAACTTTTTGTACCGCTTTGTTCGCACGAACGAATAGTCCATTTTCGTTTCCTTTACTTTTTCTTTTCCATTTACATTTTCCTTCTGGGCTATCTAATGCCATTTTATAGTACTAGAAATCGGTCATTTTTAGTTTTCGCATTAAAAATAAACACCTAATGTTTCCTAGTAGTTCCAGCCCAATAGAATCAATATTGTGAAGTCTTTGTTCCCTTCATTTTTGTAACTCCTGTTTGATATTATTCCCCTCATTCACGATGCTTCTTGCAAACCGCTTATTGTCCTTAGGTAAAGTTGTGATAGAATATAGTTCATTCAAATGTAAACAACGATATGGTTGCAGTACCTATTGACCAGTGGGGAATATATACTTGCAAGCTACCATTGTGAATTATAGAAAGTACCGAGAGCATAAGATCCCAAGACTCGTGGTTTGTACTTTTGTAGTGGGACTCCTACTTCTTTATGCTGGTCGGCAAATCGAGGCGGAGTCCACGGGTGTACGTGCCCATCGAAACCTAAAATCTTCTTAATGAAGATGGCGGCAAGATGTCCCAATTAGGAAGTAGATATATATTATCCATGGTTTTATATTATTGTTACCTTGATGCAAGATGTCTATGTGGCACAGCATGATTGTTGCTGCATGTTTTGAACTCTTTTCTTTGTTTGAATTGAAAGGGCGGTTCCTTGGGTCAGTATATAGTAACTGCATCATGTTAGTCTCATGTATGCACCATTAAATCCATGTGTGCTGGTTTATGATTTTATATTCTTTTCCGTCCTGATGAGTTCTACTAGCACACTTCTTTAATAATTGCTTGTCACTACTACACAGGTTTCTTGCAAATTTGGGTGACCTTGAAAGCTTGTGAAGAAGGGTTGTTGGCCAAGTAAAAGATCCTGGAGCTGGCTTAGAGTGTTGTCCATAAAAAAATCATGGGTGCTCTCTGCGATTACTGTGGGGAGCATAGGTCCATGGTTTACTGCCGATCCGATGCGGCTTCTTTGTGCTTGTCATGTGATCGCAATGTGCATTCAGCTAATGCTCTTTCTCGGCGCCATACAAGAACTCTTCTATGTGACCGGTGTGCTTCACAGCCTGCCATGGTCCGCTGCCTAGAGGAGAACACCTCACTTTGCCAAAATTGTGATTGGAATGGGCATAGTGCTGGATCCTCTGCTGCTGGACACAAAAGACAGAATATAAACTGCTATTCAGGGTGCCCATCATCTGCAGAGCTTTCAAGAATGTGGTCATTCATTTTGGATATTCCTAATGTGGCTCCTGAGCTGAATTGTGAGCAAGTAATAAGCATGATGAGCATCAGTGACAGTGCTGTCAGTAATGGAGACAACGCTCAAGGGGACAACAGTTTGGTAGATATGGCTTGCGCAACACTTGATGAAGAAGACAAACAAAAGTCTGTGATAGGCTCATCTTCTGAAGCTGCTCTGAACCTTCTTCCACCTGCTAATAATCAGACAGCTGTATCTGTGGATTCGACGACAGCTAAGGTGCAATAAGATTCTCACATATCCTTCTGCATGTAGAACTATTAATAAACTTATGCTGTTGCATTGCATATACTACTACGGTACTATGTGGCTATGCCATCGTTTTAAGATAGCTAGCAGCTTTCCTTCCTACAGTTGGCAAGTCATTCACTTGCACTACTAGTATTTATACACGTGCAATGCACGTCCTAGAATTATGGAGTCATTTTGTCATAAAGAAAAGGGTCATATACATGCTTATAGGTTCAAGGTAAAAAATATTGTTAATGTAATAATGCAGATTTTCTTTTTTAGAAATATGCCGAATATAAGTACTGCTGAGGTAGCAATTAGTATGGAAGCCTCACTTTGATGACATGGACAAGAATTCAACGACTTTATTTTCTCTTCTTCCCATTGTCCTCCTAGATCATCTCGCTTGGGCTCAGCATGTCTTCCACTCAATCTGCAACATGGCCCAAGATATCTCACGTATGGGCCTTTTTTTCTGGGAAGGACAGGCGATGGTTCCAGAACATAGTGGAGGCTGTTGTGGTCTACTGTTCACCACGAATCCTGCTGCTATGAGCCGTTAGATTAAGCAGACCAACGGCTAGGATTGATGCTTCAGATTTAATTCAAAACTCGTACACTATATAGTAGTAAAGATATGTCATGATTTTATTTTATTTTGTGCACACATATTGCACTTGAATATTTTTTGTTACTTACTGTATGAAATTATTGCAACTTAGTAAAAATATATACCCCTAGTGGATTTTTTCCAAAAAAAATGCTGCCTACAATATGCTAGCATTGGTGGGGTTACAAATGAATCTTGATTCTTGCCATGCCATGGGTCATTCAGGACATTTTTGGAAATATGAACACTACTTGCTACTGATGGCATGACAAGGTTACATGGCATCCCACCAGTGGAGTGATATGTAAGATTCATTTTCAGAAACAAATTTGGGTGAGTTTCTTTTAGAACAATTTTTTCAAAAAAACTTTATTTTGGGGAACAAATTAGGATGCACTTTTGTAAGTAATTAGCATATGTAAGTGAATATTAACACAGGCCAGATGATAGGAAAGCTGTGCGTATCACACAACTAATGCTGTGCTTAATTGGAATGAGATACTTGCCATAACCTATGGGGTAAATAGGTAACCATTCAATATGAGTAATGGATGGTCTACATGCAAGTTAGCGGACTGTGAGCATCTCCTTAGTGAGTTCTTAAGTTGGGAAAATTTGCAGATGTGTGATAAAAGACTTAACAGGAAAATTCCTCTCTGTGGACTAGCATATGCAACATCTATAGGCTTCTCCTAAGTTCTTACCCTGCCCTGTGCTTCTTCAGATATTAAATTTTCACTAACGTGTGCTTATGATTTCCTTGTGCAGTATACGCCAGACAAACATATGTTCAGCAAGGACAGCATATATGAAGATTTCTCTATGGATGATATTGATCTGAGTTACGAAAATTATGAAGAACTATTTGGTAACTCTCATATTCAGACTGAGGAACTCTTTGATGATGCTGGCATTGACAGTTACTTTGAAGTTAAGGAAGCGACTGCTGTGAATTCTGATGAGGTTTGTAGCTTATTCCCACTAGCCATTTATTTAGTTAGAAGATATGTTTTATAGGTGTTCACATTCATGTGGCGATGTTCTCATAACTGGAGTTCTCTCTTTGTTTGAACAATCACCTCGCTCTGATGTTAATTTTGAATTCCTCCGATGCAGACATACTTGAGATATACAATTTCATGTTCCCTTGCAAGAATTCAGTTTAAGAACTTAATGTGTAAATGATTGTTATGGTTTCCCTTTTGAATTACAATCATTGTTGAGAAAAGCATCAGCTGTCACTTTTGAATTACAATCATTGTTGGAAAAGCATCAGCTGTCATCTTTTTCTTTGTCATATTGCAATGCTTTTTCTTTCTTTCTTTTTTTGTCTGACCTCAAGATTACTTGGTTTCAGCAGCCCAAGCCAAAGCAGCCTGCTGCTAGCAATGCGTTATCTGCTGACTCTGGGATGTCAAATCCAGCAGTAAAAGAAGATGATTCCAGTCTTTGTATTCCTGTGAGGCAAGCTATTTCCTATTCTGGCTTTACTGGTGAGAGCATTCCTGAAGAATACCAAGATTGTGGTGTATCACCAATGCTCCTTATGGGCGAGCCTCCTTGGCTTCCTCCTGGCCCTGATGGGTCATTTGCCTGAATTAGAGACAGTGCTATCACAAGGTACAAGGAGAAGAAGAAAAGAAGAAAGTAAGTGTCTTTATTACTAAACTTCTTCTGCCTTTTTTATTTCTGGAAGGCGTTGCATGTTTACTTGTAACCATGTGGTAACTTTTAATCATACAACAAAAATATTCTGTAGCTTGTATGTTTTCTGACATGCTACTGCCTATGTAGCTCTATCTCCTATTTTTCCTTGATAGCTAGCTGACTATTCTTCATCTGTTGTGGCCCTTTTTATAGGTTTGACCACAAGATCAGGTATGAATCTCGCAAGGCTAGGGCGGATGTGAGGAAGAGAGTCAAGGGACGGTTTGTTAAGGCCGGTGAAGCGTATGACTATGATCCGCTCGACACAAGGAGCTACTGAATGCAGAAAAGCATTGTGCTTAGATTAGCAATCTTAAACCAGTGCCTATTGCAGCTGGGAAAAATCGATAAATCAGACGCTGAAGCAATCATGGCATACCCACCTCTGGAAAGAAAAGAATGGAAAGCAACCAGCGAGGCAAAAAAAATTGAAAGTTGTGCAAGTTTTCGACGCCGTTTCTCCTGTTCCTTCTGTACAGCGGATGGATCTCGCGTCTTCTATTGCTTCCAGAGCAGTTTTGGTGAACGAAGACAACGCAACTAGATGGACTTTCTGCGTTTTTCTCCCTTCTACTGACTATGTGGCATCCACCTACCCTTGTTGTGGTGTTTACGGCGGTATGCTTCCAGATTGTGTTCTCTTAGGCAAAAGCTGTAGTTGTGAAGTATCCTGCTGCGTTATATTTTTACATGAATTCTGCTGCAATCCGGAGTTTTGTGTGCAATTATGCATGTGTAAATACCAGGTCGGAAATAAGCTGGTGGTGGTTGTAAAGTTTGTTGTTTCAAGCTGGTGGTGGTGATGGAGCCCATGTAAACTTGCCACCAATTTTGTGTGCTCACCCTGCCCAAATAAGGAAACCTTCAGACCTACTCAATGCTACTATTTGTACTTGAGCATATATATATGCTCAGATATGTCATTTTTGATCATCTGATTCACCTCTAGTTGCTCTGAAAAATGTCACATTTATCATCACACAGAATTTCACCGAGCCAAGGTGCTGAAAGAGTAGAAATTTAATTGTATCAAGCATGGTTGTTACTGATGTATCATCCTATCAGTAAAAAGAAGATGCATGATTGTCACTATTGTGTTCCGATGTACTGAAAATCTCAGGAAAATGTGTATGTACACGCCTGATATCAGGCTTCATAGTTAATAACAGCACACATGGCCGAAGAGACCTAGCGATTTGGCTTAACTACGAAGCTGGTTTCCCAGACCTCCAGGTATAAAGGTTCTACCCCTTCAATTGTTTACCCCATCAATTTTCCTTTTGAGTATAAGTGTTGAAAAGAATGGTGATTTATCTATAGGGAGTTTACAACTCCATGGACACTTGCCGGTGCTTGTCATCTAACATGAAGGCTATATATCTGAATACTAAGGGCCTGTTTGGTTCCAATAAGTCACCTGACTTATAAGTCAGGTGACTTAAAATCAGTGACTCACGTCTGTTTGGTTGTCATCTGACTTATAAGTCACCTGACACATCTTTCCCAACCAATCCACATCATGCAGGTGGTGGGATCCATGTAAAAGTGGGTGACTTATAAGTTTTAAGTTGGGGTGAAGCAACTTATAACTTATAAGTTGGGGTGACTTATAAGTCGGGTCTGTTTGGCAAAATAAGTCACTTTTTCCACTTATTGACTTATAAGTTGGTGACTTATTTGGAACCAAACAGGGCCTAATCAAACTACATTCTTGGCCCTTCTTTTAGTTCTCCAATTGGCCCGTGGAATCATCCTCACTATGTACAATTCTCACCGAAACTCAAAATAGGTCAATGCTGAAGATGCTTTCTGGTGATCCATATATGTATGTGGACCAGCAAAAGTAGGATGCGAAAAATGGCTCCTAGTTAGCTGGTATGAGTTCCTTCTCAAGTTGGCTGAATGTGCAGAAGAGAAAATAAGATGCGAAAAATGGCTCCTAGTTAGCTGGTATGAGTTCCTTCTCAAGTTGGCTGAATATCTTCTTGAGGCGAGAAGACAACTTGGATGCCACTTCTTGCGTGATCTTCTTTCGATTCTTGCAGCTCTTTAACCATGCCATGCCGATAAATACTTGGACACTGCATGACTTCTGCTTGGACGAGGCCTGCTCCAACTGGTATCGAATATGGAGCTGTGGAAATTAAGTAATAACTATGTCAGAAGTCGAAAAAACTGAAATCTTGGTCATGACAAAATGACGACAAAATAGACAGTAGTTGTTGCCTTTGACAAAACTAATGAACTAAACAGAGACAACTTTTCTCATGTTTAGTTGTATAATGCATACATCTGTAAACAATGTGATTGTTTTGTATATTGTGTACCGACAACTTTCTGAATTCAGGATGACCACTTCACCACAATGACCATAGAAATCTTATTGAAAGGTTTTCAATTAAAAAAAATATTTTATTGGAAGTCATGAACAAAGCAACCAAGATATATGTTTGGTGTTTGGTTAACCAAAATGAGGAAATACATATAGAACAAAAGAAGAGGACATACAAATTCAAGATTATAAAGCTAACAAAAGGTCAATTGTTTGACTATAAAGATGTCATGTCAACCATCAAGAGGAAGGTGTGACCAAAAAAGCAACATAAGAAGAGCAGGCAAGAATAAGACAAGATTAACACAGATATAATATCATGCACAATTGAATTATATAGCTAATACTACGATTTTAATAAAAAACAAAAATTTAATGTCAGAAAGTCGTTTCTTACATTGAAACATTCGCCAACTGGAATGCCTTCAAATGTCATCACTTCTTCAATGAGCCATCCATTCTTATCAGGTAATGGGGACTTCTGTTGGGTGCTCATTACTTCACCATCACGGCGTGCCACTTTCTTGTCAAGCCTGCAATGGACTTGTCTCTGGTGCGCATCGTCCCTGACAGGTTCCCATGCTGTCACAGAGTAGTCCATACAGCCAACTTTCTCCATAATTCGACGCTCCACAGGACCACCCTCAAATATGCCCATGAGTATTGGCACCTGGATGAAACATGGAAGTTGCTTTCAATCCAAAATTGTAACTGTTTCACTTGTTGCACATCACATAGTGGATTGTACATCAATGTCAGAACGAGATAAGGAAATCTTACGTCAAAAGGTATTGTAGATGAAAATACTTCTGACATTTTGACATCCTCTATGCCTAAGAAAGATCCACCTTCCTCAGTTTGGAGGTCTTTCGCTTCTGATTCCTCTTCTACCAGCTGAATTTTTTCTTCAGGGGTCAAAGATCTCGCCTTCCACAGTGCCATTATTGTTCTGCAAAGCATGCAACTCACAATTTTGAACAACATGCTCATGAAGAAAGAAAATTAAACCGGACAATAAATTGGTGTGCCTGCAAGTAGTTTATTGTGATGGCCAGCCACATATGACGAGTTAATGTTAATCATCCAAGAAAACGAACTTACTTATGTGCCGCATTGAATGACACAAAGGACTGGAGATGAAACTTGAGTCTCCCTTCATCGTCCAGTTGCTTTGCTCCATGCCTTGCATCCATTCCTCTGCCCTTGCGAAGGGTAATCAGCAGAGATGGGCTTCCCATCAAAGATAGGGTTGCAGGGACCAGTTGGATCTCTTCAATATCTTCCCAAAGAAAGAAGAATTTTGTTTTGTGGCCAAAAAGATTGGTGTAGAACCCAATAATTCTTGGGGATAAAAACAAGCGACCCTGCAAGACAGCCATGAGCACGAGCAGTCAAACAAAGGCACACAAAACAGAAGTTTATGTCTAATTAAGGTGTAAGTTCAGATTAACAGTAGCATGGCCATGCGAAATATGACAATGATTACTGGTAATCATAAGTATGGTTAAATGGTTAACAGACAATATTTGATAGTACCTTTTTATGGTAGAGCAGGAAAATCGAAACAAGGCAGAAAGATGAATAATTATATTGTTTTAACTGGGTTCAGAAACTGAATAAGTTTGAATGGAATCTTTGTACTACATCATACTGGCTGAAAATAGTGACCACCATCTGTAGATTTGCATACTCTTGTAATCTGGAATGACAGTTGTGCCTATAGTGACGCAGGATCCCAACTGACTCTTTAATTTGAGGATACTGAATCCACTTTCTCAGCACGTGGTGCTGTATTGCAAAATGAATGAGGGTTTGCTTGCAGTACAACAGAAACACAGTAGAATCAAATAAATTTACCTGTGTGAGCATCTTGCGCTTTAAATGGCAGGTAAAATCATTGATAAGGAATTCTTCTGGTGGCAAAGAAAAGATCTTCTGGAACTCTAGGTTCGTGTGAGGTGACCGCATAGCAATCTGCATAATGAAATTGGCATCAATCAAGTCATGGGCTGATTACATGTTACCATATACACATGTATTTGTTCTGCACACTTGTGCATTTCAAAATTTCTCACTAAAATTGTAGACATGTGTTGCATGTGATAAAAGAAACATACTTAATGACAAAATAAGCATGCAAACTTTGGTCTTCTTGGTAACAGTGCAAATGTGATTATATTCTTGTAGAACTTTTAGCAAGTGAACATTTTCCAAGTTTCTAATATGCTCTACATTTATAAATTCTATGAATGTACGCAATTGTAGTATTTGAATGATAGGTGCATATAGTCCTAAGAGTATATGAACTTTTACCACTTGATAGGGAATAGAGACCTACCTTTCTGCCAACCTCTTTCTCCATCCTGTCCAGGTAATCCTTCACAACTTCTGTACCCCTTGAATTGTTCAAGAAAATTCTCAAATGTAATTTTGATTGACATGCTTGAGCCAGCTTTCCCTTGAGAGGAATCCAAATGTCGGCAAGCTCAGATATACTATATTTCAAGAAATTTACTTCAACGTGACCAAGGGAGGCAACTTCATCAAAGGGTCCATCAAAATCATATACGTTTATTTCCATCACTGAGGGTGGGTCTTCCATGGCATCAAATTCAAAAATTTCTGCAAATTTTGAAAAGGTTATAATGAAACCTTGCCACTTAAAAGGCCTAAAAATATTTACAAATAAATAGAGGTTCCTTTGAGCCCATTAATACATTTTGGTTACTGGGAGTTCTAAAGTTTAGCACTATGTGAATTAAAGCAAAATGCTAGCAAATGTAAATAGGTCAAATAAAGATGGCTTCAAATGTGTTCTAGCGAGTTATGAGATACTCCCTCCAGTCCAAAATAAGTGTCGTGGATCGTGGAACACGACACTTATTTTGGACCGGGGGAGTAGCTAGTAAATATTGCAAACAAAAAAAATTATAAGCTGGATTCAAATGCATTTCTAACGAGTTATGAGATGGCTAATAAATATTGCAAACAAATTAAATTATAGCTTTACCATTCCATTGAGGCTCAAGAGTGTGAAACTTAATCGAACTTGTCTTTGTCTGTCCATTGCAAGTAAATACAACATATGGATCAGAGTAACCAGATGACTTTGTTGCTGCTAAGTTGGTCCCATCTATCAAAGCAACAGTCAGCAACCAGCCATCGCCTTTTGCTTTGACACCATGATCACCGCCTAAACATCTCAAAAGACCATGTTAGCAAAGTTTGCTGATGCGTGCAGATTATGAGTATATGTCCAGGCCGGGGGCATTCCCTCCTTTTTGAAAAAAGAAGAGTATATGTCCAGAATAATAAGTGAAGATTCTGTTGAAGAAAATAAAAAGTAACAGCAACCCTTTTTTGCATCAGAATATTCGTAAAGAAGCATTTGTATCTTGTCACTGTCAAGTGCCAAGAACTGTTGGGTTTATCTGCTGAAATTATTCGCAATGATTCTGTTAAATAACACATGAGTTCATCCATAATGCTTCTATTCCTACTAGGAAAAAGAACGGGAGTAAAATCAGAAAGGAGATATGAGCTACCTCTTCGCCTCCTTGCCTGGACAAACCGTGCAATCATATTAAGGACACGTTGTCCTTGCAGAACAAGAACTCCACAAACCACAACTTCACCAACAGAATCTGGCAAGTCCAGGCCAGGGAACTCGAGACCTTGAATTATACTAGGACTTGCAAGGATGATGTGTGCAAAAACATAAATAAGTGCAACAATTGAGGATACAACAGTAAAATTTCCAAAGATTCGGAATGCTAGTTTCCAATCAGATTCTGTTTCCGGTTGCATGGAAGACAAGCTTTCATTATTAGTTGTTGTATCTTTTGCATCAACTGGTCTGACATTTTGAGCCAGAAGTTCAGAGAACTGATTGAAGTTGTCCTTCAATCCTTGTTTTGCACCATTTTCTATCATGCCCTTCATCATGGTACTTTGCATGAAATTTAAGCGCCAAGAGATTACAAGTCGTGAAGATCTTTCATCATCTCTTAGTTCAGGCCCTGGCATTATACAGGTCAAAATCTCCACCCTAAAATTATTGCCAAAAGGGACTTCAGGAGTACTAACATCTGCTAAAACTGCATACATATCTCCATCTGCCTTCAGATATGCCACGTCTTCTGTTGCTTTCACGGCTTTAACTAGTTTAGTAGCAGCTTTTGTGTAGGTTACAACCCTCTTCAAGACCTCACCATCATTTTCAAGTCTCCAGTGTTGAATATCCAGACCAGTAGTCCCTTGCATCTTCGCTAGTGATTGCAGAAAGTCTGAACTTGGTGAGAAAAGACGTGTATTCAAGTCACTGGGTGCAACTGCATAAACCTGATCAATAAGAACTCCACCTGACAAATGTCCAGGCATATCATTCCCTTCATGCTTAGATGCAAAGGCCTTCAGTAGTTCATCAAACAACATATTTGCACTAGTTTCAGAGTCCTGCTCATCAGAAAGTTGTGAGCTTGTTAACGGCATTTCTTCAAGAGTATCCAAACCATGGTCATGCTTGAAGAGAGGTGGAACAGAAGCTTCTGTGTCTTTTGGTTTTACTGAAAAAAATTGATTTAGCCGGTTGACAAATGATGGACCAACATTTGATTTATCCTGCTTGGTAATTTCTGCTTCATCACTAACTGGTGGCGATGTGGATTGTTCTATATGAATATTTGGCAAAGAAGATCCCTTCCTAAGTTCACTTGATTTGTCTGAACTTGATGCAAAGTCGTCTGAAGCCCAATGTGCAAGTGTCGCTGTCTCTTCAGGATAACTTTGAGATAGAGATATAGTAAGATGAATTTCTCCTACAGAATATGTTTAGCAGCATGTAAATAGTTGCCCACTCTGAAAAATAGGCTGCAGTCTATGCACAAATAACCAAAGAGGATAATCACGTCGGTCAGATATGCACCATTCTTATTCACCTCATTACAAGCCAAAATAGTGAATATTTGATGCTTAGGAAAAGGGTCCCCATAGTCCAGTTTTCTATAATTCCTAACAGATTAAGTCATTAAATACATCATTCAAGGGATAAACAGCTGATAGTGGGTTGGAAGCTAAGGATAAGTATAAAAAAGGCAGTAAAGCTATGACAGGCATACATCCACTACTGTATTGATTATGTCATAAGTTTTGGATAATCTGGGAAGTAATATGTTACCAGAAGTGATAAGGAACTGCTAACTGTTTCATAGCCCAACGGCATGGCACCCTGCTCCTCAGGAACCAACTATAGATTGATTCATAGCAACCACGGCTGGTGGGTTATCGCTTATCGGTATGAATTTTCCCTATAATTTGCCAGATTTGAACTCATGACCCCTTGCTTGCGAGCCTTCAGATGAGTACACAATTATTAACTAAAAAAAGAACATGAACAACATGATGTATGGAAGGTTATGGACAGAAGCTATTGCCGAAAAGAGGATGCAAGAAGGAGGGTTAAACTAACACAACCCCATCTATCACAACACTGGGTCAGTCACTGTCTAACTACACGAATTCAGAAAAAACAACACCACATTATCATCACCATGAAACAATTATTTAACTAAGAAAAGAATAGTGGAAAAAAATGATGTGTGGAAAGAAGATGGTTACCGCAATCTCTGATCTTGGACTTCTTGCTCTTGGGCTGCAGCGGGTACCAGCGCGTCCCGAGGGAACGGTTGTCGGCGTCGAGCACGGCGGAGAGGGGCACCTTGACCTGGCCCAGGAAGTCGTCGGAGAAGTACTTGTCCTCGTCGGTGATGCGTATGAGGAGCTCCTCCTTGAGGTCCCCGACCCGGAAGGCGAACTCCTCGTCCCAGACGGGGTTGGTCGACTTCCTGATCACCTTGGTCTTGGCCCGCTGCCTCCCCAGCTGCAGCTTGGCGTACGGGTCGCCCAGCCCCTGCGCCTCCGCCGCCGGGAGGTTGCGGGCCTCCAGCACATGCACCACAAGCCTCATTTCTTTCTTTCTTTCTTGTTTTTGTTGTTGTCAAGATTAATTCGGGCGGTCTGCGTGGTTCAAATCAAATCAAGAAGCTTCGACCTCTTTTTTAATTCTCCTTTTTTGAATTCAGACTGAAATTCAGCTCTTTTTTTTTTTTTGCGAAGGAGTTCAGAACGAAATCATGGCGGCGGTTGGGATCGAATCAAATCAGCGAGAAGTAGCAGAAGAAGGCGGCGTTCGCTTGCTGGGTCCAGGAAACGCGGGAGAGAGCTGAGACCACATAAAGTTGGAAGCAAGCGAGCGAGCAAAACGAATCAAACAATCCAGATTGAAGCGCGGCGAATCCGGGGAAAACGACTGGGCGCTTTCCAGAATGAAGCAACAAAAAGGAAGGGGATCCCCCGAAAGACCGGGAAATACTAGAAGATTCGAGGAAAGGAACAGCGATGAGCGCCACGCGGAGAGGATGCACGGCGAGTCGAGTAGGGCTCAGGGCCTGGCGGAGAGCGGGGCGGGGTTCCGGCGGCGGGAGGAGGGTTTCTTGGGGGAGGGAGGGGGAATGGGCGGTGGGTTTGGGGGCATTGAAGACTTTGATTTGGGGAGGGAGAAGAGGAGAGGAGAGGAGATGGAAAATGAGGGAGAATTTTTGGAGAAAAGGAGTGACTTCACTGCCCGCGTCGCCTCCCTCCCTCTGCTGAGTCTGCTGCTGACTTTCAAACTGCCGCAGCCCCCGCAGCCGCGGCGAAGGTCGTGCGCGCGCCGCCGCAGTTCTTTCTGCCCCTTCCCTCACGCCCGTTTTACTACGCTCATCTTTTTTCTTGAATACGCACGAGTGTGCGTATCATATACTTCCTCCGTCTGAAAATACTTGTCATCAAAATGGATAGAAAGGGACGTATCTAGAATTAAAATACATCTAGATACATCCTCTTTTATTAATTTTGATGACAAGTATTTTCGGACGGAGGGAGTATTATAGAAGGAAAGGGCAGAAACCCTTCACATATGAAGATACAAAGTTATTTACAGGTAGCCCTCGGCCACCCCGCCCGACTAGCTAATTAGCGGATTACTCGCTACTCTCCCACAGTGCCAGGCCCGACATGAACCCCTCAACTTCCCCGCGTAGTAGTCCTGCTTGCTTCCAATCCCTTGCTTTGCTATCGATGCACTTGAGCACCTTTTGTGTGGATGGCGCCTCCCCGTCGAAGATCACGGCATTCCGATGGATCCACAGCTCCCATAGGACCAATATAGATATTGTCCTAGCCAATTTCCGGTGTTGTCTGATTCCGTCCTGCCTGATGCACCACTCCGGTAGTGACTCCGACGCCGTTGGAGCACTATCTGGTCGTCCCAAGGCCAGGCACACCTTGCTCCAAACCTCTCGAGCGAAAACACATCCGATCATGATGTGTGTGATGGTCTCTTCATGCTGGCCACAGAATGGACATGAGCTTTGGTGAGGGAGGCCCCTCCTAGCAAGGCGGTCGGAGGTCCAGCATCTATTTCTCATGGCTAGCCAAACGAAGAACCGATGCTGTAAGGGGGCCCGTGACACCCACGTGAACTCCGCCGTTGGTGCAATCTCAAGTCCCGCAAACTTGGCCGCGTATGCCGATCATGCCGAGAACATGCCATCCTTCTCCCACGCCCAAAGGATCTTGTCCGGCTCATCCTGACGGAGGGCCACACCCTCCACTTGCTGCCACAGTCCCAGGAACTGCGTGAGCATGCCGGCCGAAAGCTCAGGCCCACAATCCGCCGCCCATGAATGATTTATGAGTGCTTCCGCTACTGTTCGTGAGGATCTCGCGTGCCTCGATACCTTAGAGTAAAGCATGGGTGCCAGGTCCTGGACTCTGTAGCCGTCGATCCACTTGTCCTCCCAAAAGCGTGTGTCATGCCCATGCCCCACTGAAGTTGTTGTCGCCGCGTGAAAGAGTGCTCTCGACTCTGCTGGGATTGCGATTTGGAAATCAGCCCATGGTCTTGAATGATCTGTATGTTGAAGCCACGGCCATCTGGCCATCAACGCGATGTTCAACCATCTCAAGTTTGGTATGCCGAGCCCTCTGGCCCACCTAGGGCGGCAAACCAAATCCCACGCCACGGCGCAATTGCCACCGCGCGCATCCATCTTCCCACACCAGAGGAAACCGCGGCAAATCTTCGTCAGGGTGGTGAGGGTCTTCGGAGGTATGTTCATGGCGAGCATGGCATGAATTGGGATTGCGCATAGTACAGAGAGAATTAGAATGAGCCGTCCACTTTTTGGTAGGGTAGCGGCCTTCCAGTTGGGCAGGCGGTTAGCGAACTTCTCGACCAAGTATTGGAATTGTGCCGGAGTGGCCTTCCTGATTGAGAGCGGTAGGCCAAGGTACTTGCAAGGGAAGGAAGCTTTTGCGCAGTCCAAGGATGTGCAAACTGCATCTAGCTCCTCCGCTGAGCATCGGATGGGTAGTGCCGCACTCTTAGCAAGGTTCACCACAAGGCCCGAGGCAGCCCCAAACAATTCCAGGAGCACTCTGCAAGCTCGGATTTCCTGGGCCAAGGGCTTGAAGAACAGCATGACATCGTCGGTGAACATGGACAAACGCTGGTGCACACCATTTGTAGCTAGAGGGGCGAAGATGCCCTGGTCCGTGGCTTTGCTGAACAAGGCTTGCAGAGGCTCCATACAGAGGATGAAAAGCATGGGGGAAATCGGATCTCCTTGTCCCATAAAGTGTACCCTTTACCAAGTACGGTTATTCTTCTTTAAAAAAAACCCAGCTAATAATGATTAGGGGATGGTGGTATCCCCTATCCATCAGAATTCAAGTTTAGACATTGATGCTCACATTTTTCTGTATTTTTTCCCGTCCTTCCGACGATATGCGTTCAGTGGGAAGAGGCATTCCCGTCAACTATGAAGGCGTTTGTGACGACTTTGTATCTAACTTACGTGCTGACTCAGTTTCTCGAAAGTGTTGTTACAGTAGGATGTCGTGTGTGCATTCATAGGGGTGACCCGTGTACACAAGCGACTTTCGATTCTATTGTGTTGTAGAAAAGGGCATTGATATTATTATTATTATTATTATTATTATTATTTTAGTTGAAAGTGGTATCCCATTACTCATACTGCTCGGCTAAATCCATGATTAAATCATTCATATTACTACACAAAATAGAGACCTCAATCCATCTTTTGCACGGCTCATTCCCGCAACTTTTCTTAGCTAAAGTATCAACTAGTATATCATTAAGCTAAACACATGGACGTCTCATTAGTAAGACGATTTCTTCTCACGCCTAGCACAGCTACAAGCATTCCTCGAATGCAGAGACAAGACGGAGGATATCTGATCCCGCGGAACATCTGCTACCAACTACGAATTACCTTGTTTCCATGAAATCCATGTTTCTGGCACCTTGGCCCCCTCTACCTATGAAATTCTGATTCCTATGGTTGAAGAAAGTACAGCGTTGTCAATTCAACCTGAAAAAAGGGGAATAAGTTGACAAAGTCAGCTTGAATATTACGATATGGATCAAAGGAAGCTATACCCGCATTGATTTCTATCAAACTAAACCTAACTGACCTTATAGGCTTCTGAGAATAAAATCTTGACTTCCTCAACCATATTGCAATAAATATGGCTGGATTCATCTATGAAGCAATGTAGTGGTTGGGGGTAGTAAAAGCTTCCATTGTTATCTGGCTTAGCTTTTCCAACGGCTTTCTCAAACCTAACTTCTCATTCATATCAGCATCTTTGTTTTGCATGATTCTTAAAAGAAAATACATGATTTGAGCGGCACGTTTTCTCGCTTGAATCCTACTTCCTTCGTTCCAAAATAGATGACCCAATTTTGTACTAAAGTCCCTCCGTCTTAAAATAAGTGTCTTGAGCTTAGTACAAATTTATACTAGAGCTAGTACAAAGTTGAGACACTTATTTTAGGACAGAGGGAGTACAAAGTTGGGTCATCTGTTTTGGAACGGGGGGAGTATATTTGATTAGAAAACCACTTAATTTTTTATCAAATAGTGTTTGACGTCACGAGAAAACAAAAACTGAGTTTTGGATAGAAAAAGTTGTCCTCCAAAATAGGGTGCAAAGCAATCCTTAGGAATAGCCGCTATGGATTCCAATCCTGTGAATCAAACGAGCTATGTATGAAATGTTCCTAAGTATCCAATCATGCAAACCATTCTAGACATGGCACCATGACAGGTAGTAAGACATGATGTTCGCCTAGACCAGGTGAGCTCATCGGCGGTACAGTAAGCTGCCTATGCCTAACGAAAATTCTGAGAGGGGAATACTTGATTGTTGTGCTGACAACTAATTATATTGAATGATGTACTCTTGCGCGACAAGCCGCCTACCTTGCTCAGTTCCTTTCACTTTCAAGAAAAGAGATCCGTGCCATGTCAAAATGGATACCTTTTGTTTTACCGAACCTTAATTTGACTAATCTAGATTCATGACAAATTGACAAGATGCACAAGTGGTAACGACACTTGATTGGCTCGAAGACGAAGACGATTAGCTTAAGTACATTTATTCCAAAGGAAGAACCACTGTGTTTTTCTTCCCTTGAAATCTCTAATTGTGATCTAGTATAAAAATAACGCTTCTCAAAACAACTATTCATGATCAGGGTTTTTCTCTCTCTCTAAAAGGAGGCTGAACACCCGGCCTCTACATCAAGGGTGCGCACAATCATCTTTATTAAATTATTATCCAACAGAGTATGAAAAAACAAATACGTG
The DNA here is from genome assembly GCF_018294505.1 of Triticum aestivum. Classification (NCBI taxonomy): domain Eukaryota; kingdom Viridiplantae; phylum Streptophyta; class Magnoliopsida; order Poales; family Poaceae; genus Triticum; species Triticum aestivum. Next base: position 149,908,863 of record NC_057813.1, on the reverse strand, counting down.
GAACCCAAGGACGCCTTCCCGACGACCCATGCCGTTACACCTACAAATTGATGATGCGCCCCGACCTCGCACTAACACACACCATCTAAACCAGTTGCCTCATTGTTAGGGCATATTTCTCCCTAAGTGATTTTGGTGATTGTTGACAATGTGTTCGCGGACTAATCGTGTGCATTGAGCATTTCAGATTATCAAACATATGGCACAAGACAATTTGAGCCCCTTAGAGTTCCATAGTGAAGACGATTTCCTTTCCTGCATTTCTTTTTCGGTGGATTTGAGTCGTAGAGAAAACCGTACTATCAAGAGGGGGTTTGCTTCGAAAAGGTTTGGGTGGAATCATCACGTACACACTCTTATTGCACCCATCTAATCTTTCCGCTTCTTTGGAGTAGTCCATCTGTTTTGCTGAAGAAGTGGTGGAGAGCAGCAAGCGGCAGTACCGCGGGCGGCACGGTAGTACCGCTGCTAGACCCGCTTGTACTACCGCTCACTGTTGATGTCTCGACTTTTCGTGTCGGGTTCTACGGTAGTACCTCTGTGTCTCTACCGTGCAAGCTTATTAGACTTAGCAGGACGAGCGGAAGTAGGAGCGGCAGTACCGACCCTACCACTGTACTACTACCGCTCGGCGCCAGGTTCTCCCCTGTTTTCTTCTTTCTCCTCAGCATACCGAAGGAAGCGGTAGTACCGCTCCCAGAGCGGTAGTACCACTTGTGTGTGGGCTGAGAAGAGCATGACGGTTGGATTTGTTCCTCACTATAAAAGGGGGTCTTCTTCCTCAAGAAGACTTACCTCTTCCTTCCCCAAAACTCCATTGTTGCTCCAAAGCTCATTTTCGCCCGATCTCTCATTGTTGCTCTAAAACTCCATTGTTCCTCACTATAAAGGTGGATTGTCCTTATGAAAAAAGGGAAGACAACGGTGGCAAGCTCATTCGCAAAGACAAAGCCAAGTCCTTCCCAAGCAAGAACAACTTCACCAATAAGATACCTCAAAAGGGCTTGGTGGCACATGAAGAGTACGCCTCCGATGATGATGATGAAGGTACTAGTGGTGAGGGAATGGCAATGGCAACCGTGGCCATTGCCACCTCTTCCCCAACCAAGGTGTCCCTCTTCGGTGCCCTAACGAGAACCTCATCATCAAGTGCCTTATGGCCAAAGGTATCAACAAGGTAACCCCCAACATCAAAACCACCATCACTACTACTCCCTCCTTGTTAAATTGTGTAGATGATACTAAGGTGGTGAAATTCGATGATAATGAGTTTGACAAATTCTTGAGCAAGCTCAAGGGTGATACCAAGAAGCACTTTGTTGCTCTCTTTGAACAACTTGGTGAGGCCAATGATATCATTGAGTCTCATGAGAACACCATCTCCAAGTTGGAGGGGCATAGTCGTGATTATGCCGATGAGATTGCTGATCTTTCCATGCTCTTAGGAAGAGCGAGGACTTCATTTGACTCTTGAGGAGTCACACAACGTTGTTCTTGCTAAATTGCAAAAAAGATATTGATCATGCTAATGTTCTTTCTCGTGTGCTTAAATCTGAGAAGGGTACACTTGGGATTGATCATGGGAAAATCGAAAAGGAGTTGGATATACTCGACAAGGCTCACAAAGTCTTGAAGGGCGTTCACACTTCCCTCAAAGAGTCTCATGATCAAATCCAAGTGAAGCTAACCAAGGAGATTGCTACATGTCCTCCTTTCGTTCTAATTTGATAATGCAAATGCCACTAACCCTTGTTGTGAGCATGTGCACCTTGTGAAGGAAAATGCCAAGTTGAAAGATCAACTAGAGAAAGGCCTTGTGGCTTGTATACAAGGCGAGAAGAGTCTCAAGGACCTTTTGAGAAATCAAAAGGAAGTTGTGGCAAAGGAAGGACTTGGTTATGTAACCAAGTCAAAGAAGAAGAAGAAGCAACATGTCCCAATCAAAGAAGTCTTCATAAAAGCGGGAGAGGGTGCTCATGAGGAGAAGAAGAACATGAGTATGGGTGGTAATGCCAAGAAGGGAAAGACCACCCCATCTAACCAATCTAGCGGCCTTAATCCTTCATATGTTCTATGTCATGCTAGTGATGGGCATGTTTATGCCAAATTTGTTGGTTCTTCTTACGAGTACATTGAATGGTCTATTTGGGTCCATAAGATCCTTGTTTCTAACCTCAAAGTACCCATTCAAAAATGGGTACCTAAATCCAAGCATTGATCTCTTGTAGGAGTTTACTTCCGGTGGGGTGTCATGGTTACTCGATAATGGAGCAACAAATCATATGATCGGGAGCAAGGACTTGGTGGTGGATGTGCATCCAATTCCATCTATGCCCACCCATGTCCAATTCGGTGATGCTTCAACATCTAAGGTAGTGGGACTTGGCAAGGTGATCATCTCTCAAGATTTATCTATTGAGAAGGTCATGCTTGTTGAGTCCGTTGCATACAATTTGCTTTTCGTTCGTCAACTTGCACTTATGGGCTTTACAACATTCTTTGATCTTGATACCGTGGCCCTTTTGTGGACCAAGACTCTTAAAGTAGCCTTTGTTGGGCATGTCGAGAACGGTCTCTATGTGGTGAACTTTTCGGAGCGACCCACAAAGACCGCGATTTGCCTAATGGCTAAAGTTGATGTGGGATGGCTTTGGCATCGCCGACTAGCCCATGTCAATATGAGATCTTTGCAAAGTCTCCTCAAGGGTGACCACGTTCATGGACTAACAAATGTGAGTTTTGCTAAATACCGTGCTTGCAGTGCTTGTATCGAAGGAAAGCTTCATGAAACGGCTCACCGACCCACAACTATCATCTACTCGAAGAGGCCCTTGGAGCTCCTCCACATGGATCTCTTTGGTCCTCCATCCTTTGATAGCCTTGGGGGAAGAAAGTATTGCTTGGTGATTGTGGATGATTACTCAAGATACTCTTGGGTGTACTTCTTCAAGAGGAAGAGTGAGACCCAACAAACCGTCATCGACTTTGCTAATGAAGCTCAACGTCCACATGAAGCAAAGATATTGATGATTAGAAGTGGCAACGGCACCAAGTTCAAGAACTAAACCTTGGATGAGTTCCTTATTGATGAGGGGATCAAGCATCAATATGCCGCACCCTATATCCCTCAACAAAATGGTGTTGCGGAGAGGAAGAACCAGACTTTGATGGACACGGCAAGAACCTGTTGCGGAACGTAGTAATTTCAAAAAAAAATTACGCACACGCAAGATCATGGTGATGCATAGCAACAAGAGGGGAGAGTGTTGTCCATGTACCCTCCTAGACCGAAAGCGGAAGTGTTAGCACAACGCGGTTGATGTAGTCGTACGTCTTCACGATCCGACCGATCAAGTACCGAACGTACGACACCTCCGAGTTCAGCACACGTTCATCTCGATGGCGTCCCACGAACTCCGATCCAGCAGAGCTTTGCAGGAGAGTTCCGACAGCACGACGGCGTGTTGACGGTGTTGATGATGCTACCGACGTAGGGCTTCGCCTAAGCACCGCTACGATATTACCGAGGTGGAATATGGTGGAGGGGGGCACCGCACACGGCTAAGAGATCAAGAGATCAATTGTTGTGTCTAGAGGTGCCCCCTGCCCCCGTATATAAAGGATCAAGGGGGATGGGGCGGCCGGCCAGGAGGAGGCGCGCCAGGGAGGAGTCCTACTCCCACCGGGTGTAGGACTCCCTCTTTTCCTAGTTGGAGTAGGAGGGGGAAAGGAAGGGAGAGAGGAGAGGAAGGACGCCCCCATCCTTGTCCTATTCGGACTAGAGGGGGAGGGGGGCGCGGCCTGCCCTGGCCGCCCCTCCTCTTCTCCACCAGGGCCCATGAGGCCCAATAAACCCCCCGGGGGGTTCTGGTAACCCCCCCGTTACTTCGGTATATGCCCGAAACCTTCCGAAACCATTCCGGTGTCCGAACATAGTCATACAATATATCGATCTTTACGTCTCGACCATTTCGAGACTCCTCGTCATGTCCGTGATCTTATCCGGGACTCCGAACTACCTTCGGTACATCAAAATACAAAAACTCATAATACCGATCGTCACCAAACTTTAAGCGTGCGGACCCTACGGGTTCGAGAACTATGTAGACATGACCGAGACTCGTTTCTGGTAAATAACCAATAGCAGAACCTGGATGCTCATATTGGTTCCCACATATTCTACGAAGATCTTTATCGGTCCAACTGCATAACTACATACGTTGTTCTCTTTGTCATCGGTTTGTTACTTGCCCGAGATTCAATCATCAGTATCTCAATACCTAGTTCAATCTCATTACCGGCAAGTCTCTTTACTCGTTATGTAATGCATCATCCCGCAATTAACTCATTAATCACATTGCTTCCAAGGCTTATAGTGATGTGCATTACCGAGAGGGCCCAGAGATACCTCTCCGACAATCGGAGTGACAAATCCTAATCTCGAAATACGCCAACTCAACATGTACCTTCGGATACACCTGTAGAGCTCCTTTATAATCACCCAGTTACGTTGTGACGTTTGGTAGAACACAAAGTGTTCCTCCGGTAAACGGGAGTTGCATAATCTCATAGTCATAGGAACATGTATTAGTCATGAAGAAAGCAATAGCAACATACTAAACGATCAAGTGCTAAGCTAACAGAATGGGTCAAGTCAATCACATCATTCTCTATTGATGTGATCCTGTTAATCAAATGACAACTCATGTCTATGGCTAGGAAACTTAACCATCTTTGATTCAACGAGCTAGTCAAGTAGAGGCATACTAGTGACACTTTGTTTGTCTATATATTCACACATGTACTAAGTTTCCGGTTAATACAATTCTAGCATGAATAATAAACATTTATCATGAAATAAGGAAATAAATAATAACTTTATTATTGCCTCTAGGGCATATTTCCTTCAGTCTCCTACTTGCACTAGAGTCAATAATCTAGTTCACATCACCATGTGATTTAACACCAATATTCACATTTGTATGTGATTAATACCCATAGTTCACATCGTCATGTGATCAACACCCAAAGGGTTTACTAGAGTCAATAATCTAGTTCACATTGCTATGTGATTAACACCCAAAGAGTACTAAAGTATGATCATGTTTTGCTCGTGAGAGAAGTTTAGTCAATGGGTCTGTCACATTCAGAGCCGTATGTATTTTGCAAAATATTCTATGTCTACAATGCTCTACACGGAGGTACTCTAGCTAATTGCTCCCACTTTTCAATATATATCCAGACTGAGACTTAGAGTCATCTGGATTGGTGTAAAAGCTTGCACCGATGTAACTCTTTACGACGAACTCTTTTATCATCTCCATAATCGAGAAACATTTCCTTAGTCCTCACTAAGGATATTCTTGACCGCTGTCCAATGATCTACTCCTAGATCAAAATTGTACTCCCTTGCCAAACTCAGAGCAAGGTATACAATAGGTCTGGTACACAGCATAGCATACTTTATAGAACCTATGTCTGAGGCATAGGGAATGACTTTTCATTCTCTTTCTATTTTTTGCCATAGTCGGGTTTTGAGTCTTACTCAACTTCACACCTTGCTACACAGTCAAGAACTCCTTCTTTGACTGTTCCATTTTGAATTACTTCAAAATCTTATCAAGGTATGTACTCATTGAAAAATCTTATCAAGCGTCTTGATCTATCTCTATAGATCTTGATGCTCAATGTGTAAGCAGCTTCACCGAGGTCATTCATTGAAAAACTCTTATTCAAGTATCCTTTTATGCTATCCAGAATTTCTATATCATTTCCAATCAACAATATGTCATCTACATATAGTTTTAGAAATGCTACAGAGATCCCACTCACTTTCTTGTAAATACATGCCTCTCCAAAAGTATGGATAAAACCATATGCTTTGATCAACTCATCAAAGTGTATATTCCAACTCCGAGATGCTTGCACCAATCCATAGGTGGATCGCTGGAGCTTGCACATTTTGTTAGCACCTTTAGGATTGACAAAACCTTCTGGTTGCATCATATAGAACTCTTCTTTAATAAATCTATTAAGGAATGCAGTTTTGACATCCATTTGCCAGATTTCATAAAATGTGGCAATTGCTAACATGATTCAGACAGACTTAAGCATCGATACGAGTGAGAAAATCTCATTGTATTCAACACCTTGAACTGGTCAAAAAACTTTTTGCGACAAGTCGAGCTTTGTAGATAGTAACACTACTATCAGCGTCTCTCTTCCTCTTGAAGATCCATTTATTTTCTATGGCTTGCCGATCATCGGGCAAGTCCACCAAAGTCCACACTTTGTTCTCATACATGGACCCCACCTCAGATTCCATGGCCTTCAAGCCATTTCGCGGAATCTGGGCTCATCATCGCTTCCTCGTAGTTCGTAGGTTTATCATGGTCTAGTAACATGACTTCCAGAACAGGATTACCGTACCACTCTGGTGCGAACCGTACTCTGGAAGACCTACGAGTTTCTGTAATAACTTGATCTGAAGTTTCATGATCATCATCATTAACTTCCTCACTAATTGGTGTAGGAATCACTGGAACTGATTTCTGTGATGAACTACTTTCCAATTCGGGAGAAGGTACAATTACCTCATCAAGTTCTACTTTCCTCCCACTCACTTCTTTTGAGAGAAACTCCTTCTCTAGAAAGGATCCATTTTTAGCAACAAATATCTTGCCTTTCGGATATGTGATAGAAGGTGTACCCAACAGTTTCCTTTGGGTACTCTATGAAGACGCACTTCTCTGATTTGGGTTCGAGCTTATCAGGTTGAAACTTTTTCACATAAGCATCGCAACCCCAAATTTTAAGAAACGACAACTTTGGTTTCTTGCCAAACCACAGTTAATAAGGCGTCGTCTCAACGGATTTTGGTGGTGCCCTATTTAAAGTGAATGCAGCTGTCTCTAATGTATAACTCCAAAACGATTGTGGTAAATCGGCAAGATACATCATAGATCACACCATATCCAATAAAGTGCAGTTATGACGTTCGGACACACCATTACGCTGTGGTGTTCCATGTGGCGTGAGCTGTGAAACTATTCCACATTGTTTTAAATGAAGGCCAAACTCGTAACTCAAATATTCTCCTCTACGATTAGATTGTAGAAACTTTATTTTCTTGTTATGATGATTCTCCAATTCACTTCTGAAATTCTTTGAACTTTTCAAATGTTTCAGACTTGTGCTTCATTAAGTAGATATACTCATATCTGCTCAAATCATTTGTGAAGGGCAGAAAATAACGATACTCGCCACGAGCATCAACACTCATTGGACCGCATACATCGGTATGTATTATTTCCAACAAGTCAGTAGCTCATTCCATTGTTCCGGAGAATGGAGTTTTAGTCATCTTGCCCAAAAGCCACGGTTCGCAAGCATCAAATGATTCATAACCAAGTGATTCCGAAAATCCATCTTTATGGAGTTTCTTCATGCGCTTTACACCGATATGACCCAAATGGCAGTGCCACAAATAAGTTGCACTATCATTATTAACTTTGCATCTTTTGGCATCAATATTATGAATATGTGTATCACTACGATCGAGATCCAACAAACTATTTTCATTGGGTGTATGACCATTGAAGGTTTTATTCATGTAAACAGAACAACAATTATTCTCCGACTTTAAATGAATAACCGTATTGCAATAAACATGATCAAATCATATTCATGCTCAACGCAAACGCCAAATAACATTTATTTAGGTTCAACACTAATCCCAAAAGTATAGGGAGTGTGCGATGATGATCATATCAATCTTGGAACTACTTCCAACACTCATCATCACTTCACCCTCAACTAGTCTCTGTTTATTCTGTAACTCCTGTTTCGAGTTACTAATCTTAGCAACCGAACAAGTATCAAATACCCAGGGGCTACTATAAACACAAGTAAGGTACACATAAATAACCTGTATATCAAATATACCCTTGTTCACTTTGCCATCCTTCTTATCCACCAAATATTCAGGGTATTTCCGCTTCCAGTGACCATTTCCTTTGCAGTAGAAGCACTCAATTTCAGGCTTTGGTCCAGATTTGGGCTTCCTCGCGGGAGTGACAACTTGCTTGTCATTCTACTTGAAGTTCCCTTTCTTTCCCTTTGCCCTTTTCTTGAAACTAGTGGTCTTGTCAATCATCAACACTTGATGCTCTTTCTTGATTTATACCTTCGTTGATTTCAACATCACGAAGAGCTCGGGAATCGTTTTCGTCATCCCTTGCATACTTAGTTTATCACGAAGTTCTAGCAACTTGGTGATGGTGACTAGAGAACTCTGTCAATCACTATCTTATCTGGAAGATTAACTCCCACTTGATTCAAGCGATTGTAGTACCCAGACAATCTGAGCACATGCTCACTGCTTGAGCTATTCTCCTCCATCTTTTAGCTATAGAACTTGTTGGAGACTTCATATCTCTCAACTCAGGTATTTGCTTGAAATATTAACTTCAATTCCTGGAACATCTCATATGGTCCATGACGTTCAAAACATCTTTGAAGTCCCGATTCTAAGCCGTTAAGCATGGTGCACTAAACTATCAAGTAGTCATCATATTGAGCTAGCCAAACGTTCATAACGTCTGCATCTGCTCCTGCAACAGGTCTGTCACCCAACGGTGCATCAAGGACATAATTCTTCTGTGCAGATAAACCTCAAGTTATGGACCCAGTCTGTGTAATTGCTACCATCATCTTTCAACTTAGTTTTCTCTAGGAACACATATAAAACATAGGGAAGCAACAACGCGAGCTATTGATCTACAACATTATTTGCAAAATACTATCAGGACTAAGTTCATGATAAATTGAAGTTCAATTAATCATATTACTTAAGAACTCCCACTTAGATAGTCATCCCTCTAATCATCTAAGTGATCACGTGATCCAAATCAACTAAACCATGTCCGATCATCACGTGAGATGGAGTAGTTTTCAATGGTGAACATCACTATGTTGATCATATCTACTATATGATTCATGCTCGACCTTTCGGTCTTAGTGTTCCGAGGCCATATCTGTATATGCTAGGCTCGTCAAGTTTAACCTGAGTATTCTGCGTGTGTAAAACTATCTTACAACCATTGTATTTGAACGTAGAGCTTATCACACCCGATCATCACGTGGTGTCTCAGCACGAAGAACTTTTGTAATGGTGCATACTCAGGGAGAACACTTATACCTTGAAATTTAGTGAGAGATCATCTTATAATGCTACCAACAATCAAGCAAAATAAGATGCATAAAGGATAAACATCACATACAATCAATATAAGTCATATGATATGGCCATCATCATCTTGTGCTTGTGATCTCCATCTCCGAAGCACCATCATGACCACTATCGTCACCGGCGTGACACCTTGATCTCCATCGTAGCATCGTTATCGTCTCGCCAACTATTGCTTCTACGACTATTGCTACCGCTTAGTGATAAAGTAAAGCAATTACAGGGTGATTGCATTGCATACAAAAAAGCGACAACCATATGGCTCCTGCCAGTTGCCGATAACTTTGTTACAAAACATGATCATCTCATACAATAAAATTTAGCATCATGTCTTGACCATATCACATCACAACATGCCCCGCAAAAACAAGTTAGACGTCCTCTACTTTGTCATTGCAAGTTTTACGTGGCTGCTACGGGCTGAGCAAGAACCGTTCTTACCTACGCATCAAAACCACAACGATAGTTCGCCAAGTTAGTGCTATTTTAACCTTCTCAAGGACCGGGCGTAGCCACACTCGGGTCAACTAAAGTTGGAGAAACTGACACCCGCCAGCCACGTATGTGCAAAGCACGTCGGTAGAACCAGTCTCGCGTAAGCGTACGCATAATGTCGGTCCGGGCCGCTTCATCCAACAATACCATCAAACCAAAGTATGACACGCTAGTAAGCACTATGACTTGTATCGCCGACAACTCACTTGTGTTCTACTCGTGCATATAGCATCTACGCGTAAAACCAGGCTCGGATGCCACTGTTGGGGAACATAGTGATTTCAAAAAAATTCCTATGCACACGCAAGATCATGGTGATGCATAGCAACAAGAGGGGAGAGTGTTGTCCACGTACCCTCGTAGACTGAAAGCGGAAGCGTTAGCACAACGCGGTTGATGTAGTCGTACGTCTTCACGACCGATTGATCAAATACCGAACGTACGACACCTCCGAGTTCAGCACACATTCAGCTCGATGACGTCCCACGAACTCCGATCCAATAGAGCTTTGTGGGAGAGTTCCGTCAGCACGGCGATGTGTTGATGGTGTTGATGATGCTACCGACGCAGGGCTTCGCCTAAGCACCGCTACAATATTACCGAGGTGGAATATGGTGGAGGGGGGAACCACACACGGCTAAGAGATCAAGAGATCAATTGTTGTGTCTAGAGGTGGCCCCCTGCCCCCGTATATAAAGGATCAAGGGGGAGGGGGTGGCCGGCCAGGAGGAGGTGTGCCAGGGAGGAGTCCTACTCCCACCGGGAGTAGGACTCCCTCTTTTCCTAGTTGGAGTAGGAGGGGGAAAGGAAGGGAGAGAGGAGAGGAAGGAAAGGGGGGGCGCCGCCCCCCTCCTTGTCCTATTCGGACTAGAGGGTGAGGGGGCGCGTAGCCTACCCTGGCCGCCCCTCCTCTTCTCCACTAGGGCCCATGAGGCCCAATAAACCCCCCGGGGGGTTCCGGTAACCCCGCGTTACTTTGGTATATGCCTGTAACCTTCCGAAACCATTCCGGTGTCCGAACATAGTCATCCAATATATCGATCTTTACGTCTCGACCATTTTGAGACTCCACGTCATGTACGTGATCTTATCGGGGACTCAGAACTACCTTCGGTACATCAAAATACAAAAAATCATAATACCGATCGTCACCAAACTTTAAGCGTGCGGACCCTACGGGTTCGAGAACTATGTAGACATGACCGAGACTCGTTTCCGTCCAATAACCAATAGCGGAACCTGGATGCTCATATTGGTTCCCACATATTTGAGGAAATATGCCCTAGAGGCAATAATAAAGTTATTATTTATTTCCTTATTTCATGATAAATGTTTATTATTCATGCTAGAATTGTATTAACCGGAAACATAATACATGTGTGAATACATAGACAAACATAGTGTCACTAGTATGCCTCTACTTGACTAGCTCGTTGAATCAAAGATGGTTGTGTTTCCTAGCCATAGACATGAGTTGCCATTTGATTAACGGGAGCACATCATTAGGAGAATGATGTGATTGACTTGACCCATAACGTTAGCTTAGCACTTGATCGTTTAGTACGTTCCTATTGCTTTCTTCATGACTTATACATGTTCTTATGACTATGAGATTATGCAACTCCCATTTACCGGAGGAACACTTTGTGTGCTACCAAAAGTCACAACATAACTGGGTGATTATAAAGGAGCTCTATAGGTGTCTTCGAAGGTACATGTTGAGTTGGCGTATTTCGAGATTAGGATTTGTCACTCCGATTGTCGGAGAAGTATCTCTGGGCCCTCTCGGTAATGCACATCACTATAAGCCTTGCAAGCAATGTGATTAATGAGTTAGTTACGGGATGATGCATTACATAACGAGTAAAGAGACTTGCCGGTAACGAGATTGAACTAGGTATTGAGATACCGACGATCGACTCTCGGGCAAGTAACATACCGATGACAAAGGGAACAACATATGTTGTTATGCGGTTTGACCGATAAAGATCTTTGTAGAATATGTGGGAGCCAATATGAGCATCCAGGTTCCGCTATTGGTTATTGACCGAAGACGTATCTTGGTCATGTATACATAGTTCTCGAACCCGTAGGGTCCGCACGCTTAAAGTTCGATGACAGTTATATTATGAGTTTATGTGTTTTGATGTACCGAAGGAGTTCGGAGTCCCGGATGAGATTGGGGACATGACGAGGAGTCTCGAAATGGTCGAGACGTAAAGATCAATATATTGGACGACTATATTCGGACATCGGAAGGGTTCCGAGTGATTCATGTATTTTTCGGAGTACCGGAGAGTTACGGGAATTCATATTGGGACTGAATGGGCCATACGGGAAAGGAGAGAAAGGCCTCAAAAGGTGGCCGCACCCCTCCCCATGGTCTGGTCCGAATTGGACTAGGGTGGGGGGCACCCCCTTCCTTCCTTATCCTTTTCCCTTCCCTTTTTCCTATTCCATGTGGGAGGAGGAATCCTACTAGGACTAGGGAGTCCTAGTAGGACTCCACACTTCTGGCGCGCCCTAGGGGCTGGCCGGCCTCTCCTCCTCCATCCTTTATATACGGGGGTAGAGGGGCACCTCTAGACACAACAATTGATCTCTTGATCTCTTAGCCGTGTGCGGTGCCCCCCCTCCATGATAATCCACCTCAATAATATCGTAGCGGTGCTTAGGCGAAGCCCTGTGTCGGTAGAACATCATCATCGTCACCACACCATCATGTTGATGGAACTCTCCCTCAAAGCTCGACTGGATCGGAGTTCAAGGGATGTCATCAAGCTGAACGTGTGCAGAACTCGGAGGTGCCGTGCGTTCGGTACTTGGATCGGTCGGATCGTGAAGACGTACGACTACATCAACCGCGTTGTCATAACGCTTCTGTGTTCGGTCTACAAGGGTACGTGGACAACACTCTCCCCTCTCGTTGCTATGCATCACCATGATCTTGCGTGTGCATAGGAATTTTTTTGAAATTACTATGTTCCCGTCAATATTCTACGAAGATCTTTATCGGTCAAACTGCATAACTACATACGTTGTTCTCTTTGTCATCGGTATGTTACTTGCCCGAGATTCGATCGTCAGTATCTCAGTACCTATTTCAATCTCGTTACCAGCAAGTCTCTTTACTCGTTATGTAATGCATCATCTCGCAACTAACTCATTAGTCACATTGCTTGCAAGGCTTATAGTGATGTGCATTACCGAGAGGGACCAGAGATACCTCTCCGACAATCGAAGTGACAAATCCTAATCTTGAAATACGCCAACTCAACATGTACCTTCGGATACACCCATAGAGCTCCTTTATAATCACCCAGTTACGTTGTGACGTTTGGTAGCACACAAAGTGTTCCTCCGGTAAACGGGAGTTGCATGATCTCATAGTCATAGGAACATGTTTAAGTCATGAAGAAAGCAATAGCAATAAACTAAATGATCAAGTGCTAAGCTAACGGAATGGGTCAAGTCAATCACATCATTCTCTAATGATGTGATCCCGTTAATCAAATGACAACTCATATCTATGGCTAGGAAACTTAACCATCTTTGATTCAACGAGCTAGTCAAGTAGAGGCATACTAGTGACACTTTGTTTGTCTATATATTCACACATGTACTAAGTTTTCGGTTAATACAATTCTAGCATGAATAATAAACATTTATCATGAAATAAGGAAATAAATAATAGCTTTATTATTGCCTCTAGGGCATATTTCCTTCAGAACCATGATGGCGGAATTCAAATCTCCATACAACTTTTGGGCCGAAGCCATCAACACCGCATGTCATGCATCCAACCGTCTCTACCTCCGCAAAGGCTTGAACAAGACTCCATATGAGATACTTATTGGCAACAAGCCCAACCTCAAGTACTTCCGGGTGTTCGGCTGGAAGTGTTTCATTCTCAAGAAAGGCGTTTGTTTGTCTAAGTTTGAACCTAGAGCTCAAGAGGTCATATTTGTTGGTTATGCTACAAACTCTCCTGCTTACCGTGTCCCGAACAAGTCCACAGACTCATTGAGGAGACATGTAACATAGAGTTTGATGAAAATAATGGCTCCCAAGTGGAGCAAAGTTGTCTTTGTTATGTAGGTGATGAAATTCCTCCTCAAGCCATAAGAAGAATGGGGTTTGATCAAATACTTCCCATTGAGGAACCCTTTGTGGCTGAAGGATAAGGACAATGCTCTACTTAAGTGGAGCCACCATCAACGCTATACCCACACGCTTCCGAAGAACAAAGTGAAAACCCTCAACCAAGTGAACTAGATCAAGGGCAAGATCAACCTCATGATGATGGTGTTGCACCAAGTGATTCCCAAGATCAAGTTCATGACCCTAAGCAAGTTCAAGATCAGGAGGTTGCTCAAGATCAAGAGCAAGCTCAAGACGGTGCTCAAAATGATCAAGATGATGATCCTCAAATGCCAATCGAGGAATTATTGGTGGCATAAGGCTACTCCCAAGTCGAGGGTATCGACTATGGTGAAACCTTTGACCTCGTTGCTCGTCTTGAATCTATTTGCATGTTGCTTGCATATGCATCTCATCATGATTTTAAGTTGCAACAAATGGATGTGAAGAGTGCATTTCTTAATGGTCCTTTGAATGGGTTGGTATATGTCAAACAACCTCCGGGATTCAAGAATCCCGAGCTCCCCAATCATGTATACAAACTCAAGAAGGCGCTCTATGGCCTTAAACAAGCCCCACGTGCATGGTATGAGCACCTTACCGAGTTATTGCAGGATCGTGGGTTTGAAATTGGGAAAATTGATCCCACTCTTTTTACTAAGAGGGTCAAAGAGGGGATTTGTTCATATGCCAACTATAATTTGATGATATTATATTCGGTTCTCCTAACAAATCTTTTAATGATGAGTTTGCGGCACTAATGAACCAGAAGTTTGAGATGTCTATGATGGGAGAGTTGATGTTCTTTCTTGGGTTTGAAGTCAAGCAAAAGAGAGAAGGAATGTTCATCAACCAAGCCAAGTATACCCAAGACATGCTCAAGAGATTCAAGCTAGATGATGTCAAGCTGGTCAAGTTTCCCATGCCCACCAAATGCAAGCTTGACAGTGATCCCAATGGTAAAGCGGTGGATCAAAAGGTATATTGCTCCATGATTGGATCCTTGCTTTACCTTTGTGCATCTAGACCGGATATCATGTTGAGTGTGGGAATTTGTGCATAGTTTCAAGCCGCACCTAAGGAAAGCCACTATGTGGTGGTCAAGCGAATCTTTCAATATTTGGCTCATACCCCAAACTTTAGCTTATGGTACCCCAAAGGATCAAGCTTTGATCTCATGGGGTATTCAGACTCGCCTGGGAAGGAGACTGCATGGAGAGGAAGTCAACTTCCGGAGGGTGCCAATTCCTTGGTCGCTCTTTGGTGAGTTGGTCTTTGAAGAAGCAAAATTGTGTGTCCCTCTACTCCACTGAGGCCGAGTATGTAGCTACCACAAGTTGTTGTGCACAATTGCGATGGGTGAGGCGAACTTTAAAGGATTATAGTGTCACTTGTGACAAAGTGCCTCTTCTATGTGACAATGAAAGTGCTACCAAGATTTCATACAATCAGGTGCAACATAGCAAGACGAATCACATTGAGATTCGTCATCATTCATTTGGGACCACATCAAGCGTGAAGATATTGAAATCATCTACATCAACATTCAAGAGAAACTAGCGGATATTTTCACCAAGCCTCTAGATGAATCAAGATTTCGCGAGTTAAGGCATGAGCTAAATATCATTGATTCGAGCAATGTGGCTTGAATCTAGGCACACCCCACTGCATTCATCATTATATCTTGTTCTAGATGTTGGCATGGACATAGGGGGAGTGTTGTTCTCTCAATGAACTCTCCCTCCCCCCATTATGTATAAATCGATCTAGTCTTGCACATTAGCCATTTTATGGTACTTGTGCTTCGAAGATGAGTTTTAGTCATGAGCCCAATGTTAAAATCTTCGCGGTGTCATACCACTTCACTCAAACATAGGTGGCTTCTGCCACTGCCCTCTCTTGGAGAGGATAACACTCGGGTTGCCTTTTTTTGTTGTTTCTTGTCTTTAGGGCTTTTTGTGTGTTTTGAGTCTCTCTTAGGTTGCTTTCGTTTTATTTGTTTGTGTTTGGAGTGAATCTTCTCTTTTGTTGTTGATTCTTGTCTCCTCCATTGCATAAGCCACCCCTCACTACTTGTTCCTGCTTGCTGTCGTCTGCGCGGTACTACCCGCAGTGTACGAGCGGTACTACCGCCTTGCTCCTCGGTACTACCGCACGAGTGATACTACCAGGCCTTCTACCATGGGCCTGTACCGGGGTGGTACTACCGCTCCCGGAGCGGTACTACCACTTAGCGGCTGGGAGTGGGGGTTATGAGTCGGGCAGGGGGAGTTTCCACTCGCCCATACCCATTCGTTTCTCTCCTCCTCTCCCTTTCCTCTCTCAGGCGACCAGCAAGCACCAGAGGGCCGCCACCAGGCAGTCGGTTTCGGGCCGTCTCCCACGATTCCGACCGGTGGGATCGATCCCCACCTTCTCCTCGTGCCATGGAAGCCGGTTTTGCCCCTATCCCTCTCTCCTATGATTCTATTTCTTGAATCTAGGTCTAGGGCTCTATGTGTTGCTTTCTTCGATTTTTGGTCAAATCGAGGCATGAGTAGGACTTTGGAGACTGCTAGAGTAGGTAGATTGAAGGTTTAACCGCGAATATTTGACTTTGGCACCTTCGGTCGTACCGGTTCTCTCCACGGCAGTTCTCAGCCCCGCCGACCTCTGGAGCGGTACTTCCGCTGAGAGGTGCGGTACTACCGCTTCGAGCTGTCAATTTCTAGTTTTTCCGTTCAACCTTCATTCGTGTGTATCTTCTTTTCCTTGGCTTATGCAATTTGTTTACTCATGTCTTCCTTCGTGCTTTTGCGTGTGTGTTCCAGGTGGTGGTAGCTCCGGGTATCTGGCTCGTCGCAAGAATCCCGCTCGTACCGGTGGCTCCAAGCGTTACCGTTCTGCTGATGTGCCAAAGAGTGGCTCCATGCCAGAGAGTGGCCCTAGTGAGCAGCCGAGACAGAGGGTAAAAGTGATCGATTCCAAGGGCAAGGGGACCAAGGGTGCTCATCAGATGCCTACCCAAGAGTTCTATTTGGCGCATAAGCGCAATCCATATCGGGTGCCTCGGGATCCTTCGCTTGTGAGACGCCCGTTTTGGAACAAGTTGCAGGAGTCTATCTATCATGATGTGTTGAAGGGCAAGAAGAAATTGTATGTGAAAGTTAAGTTTGTTGATCTTTCTCACATGGAGAGGGACTTGCCGTACTTTGGAGCTGCGTTGCAGAGGTGTGAGGAGCTAGATATCAAGAGGATCATTTCGTTCAACAAGGACTTTGATGCGGAACTTGTGGCCCAGTTCTGTGCCACAGTGCACTTTGGTCATGATGAGGACATGACTCCCACTTGGATGACCAATGGTCGGCGTCTGTCCGTTACATGGAGCTTCGTGGAGAGTTTATCTTATGATGATCAGGAGGCCCAGAACGCAATTGGGTTTCTACCCCACCAAGAGACATCTACTACTCACAAGGAAGCACTTTGTCCATTCTTTACCAGGAAGGTTTCTAAAAGTGGGCATGTCTCCTATGAGCTCTGGCCCTTTCTTGATATCATGCATCGGATCTTCAGGAACACTTTGTTCCCTCGCGTTGGCAACCTAGATAAGGTGCACTCCTTTCTGGTGGACCTACTTCTCTTCTACCAGAAGCAGCAGGGCACTCAGGAGGTGTTGGACGTTTCTCATGTTATGTGGTTAAAACTTCACTCTGCGATCATGGAGCGTAAGTACATCATCTATGGCCCTTTCTTGATGCAGCTCATTAAGGAGACTTGGGCCTCATATTTTCCGGATGAGGAGCTTTTCACTAGTGACTTGGTTTCTCTCGATGTTATTCAGTTGAGACAGAAGGAGAAGTGGGGTACTTCTGCTCCTGCCCCTCCAAAGGGTGACACTGTCAGGTCTGATGATGATGACGAGCCAGACTATGAGCCACCGTCTAAGGAGCCCTCTTGGTCTAAGAAGCTCAAGCAGAAGATGAATAAGTTGTTCTGCTTCCAAGCAAAGGGACAATACAAGGCTCACATGGCAGCAAAGAAGGTTCGAAGTCGTGACAAGGCCATCATGAGGCAGGTTGCCCTCAACATTTCTAGTGGCTCCGAGGACAGGATCACCGATTAGGATTCTTGGGTCAGGGTGCACTGCCTGTGGACTGATTCTGATGAGGGGACTGGAGGTCCACCACCTGCTGCAGAGGAGTCTGAGAAAGAGGAGCACGATTGGTGATGTCCTGGAGTACTGCTACCACCTTCGTTCTTAGGTGTACTCTCTGCCCTTTTGGTGTCTCGATGCCAAAGGGGGAGATATTTTAGGGATTTGCTGTGTCATGTCGAGTGTGTGTCCTCTTATTTTCCGTTGCTTTCCTCGCTTGAACTATTTCATTTGCTTTGGTTTGTGTCTGTCTTATGAGTTTGAGACCATATGGTGTGAGATATATGTGCCACCCTATCTCTATCTATTTTCTCAAGTACTTCATATTAGTATTTGGCATTGCATGTGAGATGTATCTTATGGTAATGTCCTTATCTGTATGCTCACATGTTATTACTTGCCTGCTATCTTGATTATTATGTTTTTGCAAGTATTGCTTGGTCTATAAAATATAGAGGTGATACGTCTCCAACGTATCTATAATTTTTGTTTGTTCCATGCTATTATATTTTTTTGAGAAATAGTAGGAGAGGCTCCTACTATTCTATATTAATATATAATAAGTATTTACATGAGTGGGAAGAAAGTCCCCCAAAATGAAAAAAACAAGCAGAGTCTAAAGTGAATTTACAAAAGAAATGATATAATCACTGAGATCAGGGGACACTCTGTATCTAAGCCAGGTAAGATCAACCTTAGTTCTCTCAAGCCAAGCTCTATATGAAGGATTGATCTGATTGAAGATGAAGTTATTTCTCTCCTTCCAAATATTCCAAGCAGTAATGGTGAAGATTTCAAAGAAAAGTCTGCCAGAATAAATTTCATTTGCCCTAATTGTAGCCTCAATCTGTGAGATGTCAGAATTGTATGAGATACCAATCTTCGACCAACAAGTTTGGCTAAAAGGACAATTAAAGATCAAGTGGTCAATGGTCTCTTCCTCATGGGCAGTGCAGAGGACGCATGTTTCAATATCCATGCTATTATATTACCCCTTTTTGGATGTTTATGGGCTTTATTTTACACATTTATATCATTTTTGGGACTAACCTACTAACCGGAGGCCCAGCCCGTAATGCTGTTTTTTTTGCCTATTTTAGTATTTTGAAGAAAAGGAATATCAAACGGAGTCCAAACGGAATGAAACCTTTGGGAGCGTGATTTTTGGAACGAACGTGATCCAGAGGACTTGGAGTGCAAGTCAAGAAGAAGCCGAGGCCTCCACAAGATAGGAGGGCGCCCCCCATAGGGCGCGCCCCCTGTCTCGTGGGCCCCTCGGGCGTCCACCGACGTACTTCTTCCTCCTATATAAGCCTACGTATTGCGAAAACTTCTAGGGAGTAGACGAAACACAATTTCTACCACCGTAACCTTCTATATCCGCGAGATCCCATCTGGGAGCCTTCGCCGGTGCTCTGCCAGAGGGGGAATCGACCATGGAGGGCTTCTACATCAACATCCTTGCCCCTCCGATGAGTTGTGAGTAGTTTACCACAGACCTACGGGTCCATAGTTATTAGCTAGATGGCTTCTTCTCTCTTTTTGGATCTCAATACAATGTTCTCCCCCTCTCTTGTGGAGATCTATTTGATGTAAACTCTTTTTGCGGTGTGTTTGTCGAGATCCGATGAATTATGGGTTTATGATCAAGTTTATCTATGAATAATATTTGAATCTTCTCTGAATTCTTTTATGTCTGATTGAGTTATCTTTGCAAGTCTCTTCGAATTATCAGTTTGGTTTGGCCTACTAGATTGATCTTTCTTGCCATGGGAGAAGTGCTTAGCTTTGGGTTCAATCTTGCGGTGTCCTTACCCAGTGAAAGAAAGGGTTGCAAGGCACGTATTGTATTGTTGCCATCGAGGATAACAAGATGGGGTTTATATCATATTGCTTGAGTTTATCCCTCTACATCATGTCATCTTGCTTAATGTATTACTCTGTTCTTATGAACTTAATACTCTAGATGCAGGCAGGAGTCGGTCGATGTGTGGAGTAATAGTAGTAGATGCAGGAAGGAGTCGGTCTACTTGTTGCGGACGTGACGCCTATATACATGATCATGCCTAGATAATCTCATAATTGTTTGCTTTTCTATCAATTGCTCGACAGTAATTTGTTCACCCACCGTAATACTTATGCTATCTTGAGAGAAGCCACTAGTGAAACCTATGGCCCCCGGGTCTATCTCTTATCATATTTGCTTCCAATCTACTTTTATTTGCATCTTTACTTTTTGCATCTATATTATAAAATACCAAAAATATATTTAACTTATCTTATTATCTCTATTAGATCTCACTTTCGCAAGTTGCCATGAAGGGATTGACAACCCCTTTATTGTGTTGGTTGCAAGTTGTTTGTTTGTTTGTGTAGGTGCGTGGGACTTTTGAGGAGCCTCCTACTGGATTGATACCTTGGTTCTCAAAAAGCTGAGGGAAATACTTACGCTACTTTGCTGCATCACCCTTTCCTCTTCAAGGAAAACCAACGCAAGCTCAAGACGTAGCAAGAGGTAGTGTTGATCCTAAATGTGTGCACTTTGCTTTCCAAAAGCTTATCTAAAGTAGTGCACACATCTAGGGGGGCGTCTATATTTTGTAGACTATGGGTTTGCACACCTTGTTTGTTGTTATATCTTTAGTGTAAATCCCATGTTACCATCAGTCCATCAAAAAGGGGGAGATTGTTAGGGCATATTCCTACCTAAGTGGTTTTGGTGATTGATGACAATGTGTTCGCGGACTAATCGTGTGCATTGAGAATTTCAGATTATCAAACATATGGCACAAGACGATTTGAGCCCCTCGAAGTTTCAGAATGAAGACGGTTTCTTTCCTGCGTTTCTTTTTCGGTGGATTTCAATCATAGGGAAAACCATACTATCAAGAGGGGGTCCGCCTCGGGAAGGTTTGGGTGGAATCATCACGTACACACTCTTATTGCACCCATCTCATCTTTCCGCTTCTTTGGAGTAGTACATCTGTTTTTCTAAAGAAGTGGTGGAGAGCAGCAAGTGGTAGTACCACGGGCGACAGCGGTAGTACCGCTGCTAGACCCGCTTGTACTACCGCTCACTGCTGGGGTCTCGACTTTTCGTGTCGGGTTCAACCGTAGTACCTCTGGGTCTCTCCCGTGCAACCTTATTAGACCTAGCAGGACGAGCGGAAGTAGGAGCGGCAGTAGAGGCGATAGTACCGTCCCTACCATTGCTACTACTACCACTCAACACCATGTTCTCCCCTGTTTTCTTCTTTCTCCTCAGCATACTGAAGGAAGCGGTAGTACCGCTTGTGTGCGGACTGAGAAGAGCATAATGATTGGATTTGTTCCCCACTATAAAAGTGGTCTTCTTCCTCAAGAAGACTTACCTCTTCCTCCCCCAAAACTCTATTGTTGCTCCAAAGTGAAGGAAATATGCCCTAGAGGCAATAATAAAGTTATTATTTATTTCCTCATATCATGATAAATGTTTATTATTCATGCTAGAATTGTATGAACCGGAAACATGATACATGTGTGAATACATAGACAAACTTGATGTCACTAGTATGCCTCTACTTGACTAGCTCATTAATCAAAGATGGTTATGTTTCATAACCATAGACATGAGTTGTCATTTGATTAACGGGATCACGTCATTAGGAGAATGATGTGATTGACATGTCCCATTCCGTTAGCTTAGCACTTGATCGTATAGTATGTTGCTATTGCTTTCTTCATAACTTATACATGTTCCTACAACTATGAGATTATGCAACTCCCGTTTACCGGAGGAACACTTTGTGTGCTACCAAACGTCACAACGTAACTGGGTGATTATAAAGGAGCTCTACAGGTGTCTCCAAAGGTACATGTTGAGTTGGCGTATTTCGAGATTAAGTTTTGTCACTCCGATTGTCGGAGAGGTATCTCTGGGCCCTCTCGGTAATGCACATCACTATAAGCCTTGCAAGCAATGTAGCTAATGAGTTAGTTACGGAATGATGCATTACGTAACGAGTAAAGAGACTTGCCGGTAACGAGATTGAGCTAGGTATTGGGATACCGATGATCGAATCTCGGGCAAATAACATACCGATGACAAAGGGAACAATGTATGTTGTTATGCGGTTTGACCGATAAAGATCTTCGTAGAATATGTAGGAGCCAATATGAGCATCCAGGTTCCGCTATTGGTTATTGACCGGAAACGTGTCTCGGTCATGTCTACATAGTTCTCGAACCCGTAGGGTCCACACGCTTAAGGTTACGATGACAGTTATATTGTGAGTTTATGAGTTTTGATGTACTGAAGATTGTTCGGAGTCCCAAATGTGATTACAGAGATGACGAGGAGTCTTGAAATGGTCGAGACATGAAGATTGATATATTGGAAGCCTATATTTGGATGTCGGAAGTGTTCCGGGTGAAATCGGGATTTTACCGGAGTACCGGGAGGTTACCGGAACCCCCCCAGGAGCTTAATGGGCCTACATGGGCCTTACTGGAAATAGAGGGCAGCAAGAGGAGTGTGGGGCACGCCCCCAAGGCCCAAACCAAATTGGTTTAGGGCATGGGGGGCCGGCCCCCCTCTTTCCTTCTCCTCCTCTCCCTTTCCTTCCCCCTCTCCTAGTCCAACAAGGAAGGAGGGAGTCCTACTCCCGGTGGGAGTAGGACTCCCCATGGCACGCCCCCTCCTAGGCCGGCCGCCCCTCCCCCCTTGCTCCTTTATATACGGGGGGAGGGGGGCACCTCTATACACAACAATTGATCTCTTGAACTCTTAGCCGTGTGTGGTGCCCCCCTCCACCATAGTCCTCCTCGATAATATTGTAGCGGTGCTTAGGCGAAGCCCTGCAACGGTAGAACATCAAGATTGTCACCATGCCATCGTGCTGATGAAACTCTCCCTCGACACTCGGCTGGATCGGAGTACGAGGGACGTCATCGAGCTGAACGTGTGCTAGAACTCGGAGGTGCCGTAGTTTCGGTGCTTGATCGGTCGGGCCGTGAAGACGTACGACTACATCTACCGCGTTGTTCTGACGCTTCCGCTTTCGGTCTATGAGGGTACGTGGACATACTCTCCCCTCTCGTTGCTATGCATCACCATGATCTTGCGTGTGTGTAGGAACTTCTTTGAAATTACTACGTTCCCCAACAGTGGCATCCGAGCCTGGTTTTATGCGTAGATGTTATATGCACGAGTAGAACACAAGTGAGTTGTGGGTGATGCAAGTCATACTGCTTACCAGCATGTCATACTTTGGTTCGGTGGTATTGTTGGATGAAGCGGCCCTGACCGACATTACGCGTACGCTTATGCAAGATTGGTTCTACCGACGTGCTTTGCACACAGGTGGCTGGCTGGTGTCAGTTTCTCCAACTTTAGTCGAGCCGAGTGTGGCTACGCCCAGTCCTTGAGAAGGTTAAAACAGCACTAACTTGACGAACTACCGTTGTGGTTTTGATGCGTAGGTAAGAACGGTTCTTGCTTAGCCCGTAGCAGCCACGTAAAATTTGCAACAACAAAGTAGAGGACGTCTAACTTGTTTTTGCAGGGCATGTTGTGATGTGATATGGTCAAGACGTGATGCTATATTTTATTGTATGAGATGATCATGTTTTGTATCCGAGTTATCGGCAACTGGCAGGAGCCATATGGTTGTCTCTTTATTGTATGAAATGCAAGCACCCTGTAATTGCTTTACTTTATCACTAAGCGATAGCGATAGTCGTAGAAGCAATAGATGGCGGAACGACAATGATGCTACGATGGAGATCAAGGTGTTGCGCCGGTGACGATGGTGATCACGATGGTGCTTCGGAGATGGAGATCACAAGCACAAGATGATGATGGCCATATCATATCACTTATATTGATTGCATGTGATGTTTATCCTTTATGCATCTTATCTTGCTTTGATTGACGGTAGCATTTTAAGATGATCTCTCACTAATTATCAAGAAGTGTTCTCCCTGAGTATGCACCATTGCGAAAGTTCTTTGTGCTGAGACACCACGTGATGATCGGGTGTGATAGGCTCTACGTTCAAATACAACGGGTGCAAAACAGTTGCACACGCGGAATACTCAGGTTAAACTTGACGAGCCTAGCATATACAGATATGGCCTAGGAACACGGAGACCGAAAGGTCGAACGTGAATCATATAGTAGATATGATCAACATAGTGATGTTCACCATTGAAAACTACTCCATCTCACGTGATGATCGGACATGGTTTAGTTGATTTGGATCACGTGATCACTTAGATGACTAGAGAGATGCCTGTCTAAGTGGGAGTTCTTTAGTAATATGATTAATTGAACTTAAATTTATCATGAACTTAGTACCTGATAGTATTTTGCGATAGATGGCTCGTGCTGTTGTTCCGTTGAATTTTAATGCGTTCCTTGAGAAAGCTAAGTTGAAAGATGATGGTAGAAATTATACGGACTAGGTCCATAACTTGAGGATTACCCTCATTGCTGCATAGAAGAATTACGTCCTGGAAGCACCGCTGGGTGCCAGGCCTGCTGCAAATGCAACTGACGACGTTAAGAATGTCTGGCAGAGCAAAGCTGATGACTACTCGATAGTTCAGTGTGCCATGCTTTACGGCTTAGAACCGGAACTTCAACGATGTTTTGAACGTCATGGAGCATATGAGATGTTCCAGGAGTTGAAGTTAATATTTCAAGCAAATTCCCGGATTGAGAGATATGAAGTCTCCAATAAGTTCTATAGCTGAAAGATGGAGGAGAATAGTTCTGTCAGTGAACATATACTCAAATGTCTGGGTATAATAATCACTTGATTCAACTGGGAGTTAATCTTCCTGATGATAGTGTCATTGACATAATTCTTCAATCACTGCCACCAAGCTACAAGAGCTTCATGATGAACTATAATATGCAAGGGATGGACAAGACTATTCCCGAGCTCTTCGCAATGCTAAAAGCTACGAAGGTAGAAATCAAGAAGGAGCATCAAGTGTTGATGGTCAATAAGACCACCAGTTTCAAGAAAAAGGGTAAAGGGAAGAAGAAGGGGAACTTCAAGAAGAACAACAAACAAGTTGCTACTCAAGAGAAGAAACCCAAGTCTAGACCTAAGCCTGAAACTGAGTGCTTCTACTGCAAGCAGACTGGTCACTGGAAGCGGAACTGCCCCAAGTATTTGGCGGATAAGAAGGATGGCAAGGTGAACAAAGGTATATGTGATATACATGTTATTGATGTGTACCTTACTAAATGCTCGCAGTAGCACCTGGGTATTTGATACTGGTTCTGTTGCTAATATCTGCAACTCGAAACAGGGACTACGGATTAAGCGAAGATTGGCGAAGGACGAGGTGACGATGCGCGTGGGAAATGGTTCCAAAGTCGATGTGATCGCGGTCGGCACGCTACCTCTACATCTACCTTCGGGATTAGTTTTAGACCTGAATAATTGTTATTTGGTGCCAGCGTTGAGCATGAACATTATATCTAGATCTTGTTTGATGCGAGACGGTTATTCATTTAAATCTGAGAATAATGGTTGTTCTATTTATATGAGTAATATCTTTTATGGTCATGCACCCTTGAAGAGTGGTCTATTTTTATTAAATCTCGATAGTAGTGATACACATATTCATAATGTTGAAGCCAAAAGATGCAGAGTTGATAATGATAGTGCAATTTATTTGTGGCACTGCCGTTTGGGTCATATTGGTGTAAAGGGCATGAAGAAACTCCATACCGATGGACTTCTGGAATCACTTGATTATGAATCACTTGGTACTTGCAAACCGTGCCTCATGGGCAAGATGACTAAAACGCTGTTCTCCGGAACTATGGAGCGAGCAACTGATTTGTTGGAAATCATACATACTGATGTATGTGGTCCAATGAATATTGAGGTTCGCGGCGGGTATCGTTATTTTCTCACCTTCACAGATGATTTGAGCAGATATGGGTATATCTACTTGATGAAACACAAGTCCAAAACATTTGAAAAGTTCAAAGAATTTCAGAGCGAAGTGGAAAATCATTGTAACAAGAAAATAAAGTTTCTACGATCTGATCGTGGAGGAGAATATTTGAGTTACGAGTTTGGTTTACATTTGAAGCAATGCGGAATAGTTTCGCAACTCATGCCACCCGGAACATCACAAAGAAATGGTGTGTTCGAACATCATAATCGTACTTTACTAGATATGGTGCGATCTACGATGTCTCTTATTGATTTACCGCTATCATTTTGGGGTTATGCTTTAGAGACGGCCGCATTCACATTAAATAGGGCACCATCAAAATCGGTTGAGACGACGCCTTATGAATTGTGGTTTGGCAATAAACCAAAGTAGTCATTTCTTAAAGTTTAGGGCTGCGATGCTTATGTGAAGAAACTTCATCCAGATAAGCTCGAACCCAAATCGGAGAAATGTGTCTTCATAGGATACCCAAAAGAGACTATTGGGTACACCTTCTATCATAGATCTGAGGGCAAGATTTTTGTTGCTAAATTCGGATCCTTTCTAGAGAAGGAGTTTCTCTCGAAAGAAGTGAGTGGGAGGAAAGTAGAACTTGATGAGGTAACTGTACCTGCTCCCTTATTGGAAAGTAGTTCATCACAAGAACCGGTTCCTGTGACAACTACACCAATCAGTGAGGAAGCTAATGATATTGATCATGAAACTTTAGATCAAGTTACTACGAAACCTCGTAGGTCAACCAGAGTAAGACCGTACTAGAGTGGCACGGTAATCCTATTCTGGAAGTCATGTTACATGACCATGGCGAACCTGTCACGCCCAATATGCGATACTATCCTAAAGAGACTCGAAGGTCCCACCAAGGATAGAACCGCATATTGATACGCTTTTGCAAGGTGGATATCATTACATCAACATTACATAATAGATGGGGATACAAACAAGAGGCATACAATGCCACACGAATACAACTATACATCATCCATAAGAACATCATCCGACTACGGATGAAACACAAACAGAAACTCAAGCGACATCCACCCTACTAGCCCAGGCTGCCGACCTGGAACCTATCCCCTGATCGAAGAAGAAGCAGAAGAAGAACTCCAAGACAAGCAAACATCGCTCTCGCGTCTCGATCATCGCATAACCTGTACCTGCAACTGTTGTTGTAGTAATCTGTGAGCCACGAGGACTCAGCAATCCCATTACCATGTGTATCAAGACTAGCAAAGCTTAAAGGGAAAGGAAGGGGTAAAGTGGTGAGGTTGCAGCAGCGACTAAGCATGGTATGGTGGCTAACTTACGCAAATAAGAGTGAGAAGAGAAACAACGGAACGGTCGTGAAGCTAGCAATGATCAAGAGGTGATCCTGAACTCCTACTTACGTCAAACATAACCCAAAACCGTGTTCACTTCCCGGACTCCGCCGAAAAGAGACCATCATGGCTACACACGCGGTTGATGCATTTTAATTCGAGTCAGGTGTCAAGTTATCTACAACCGGATATTAACAAATTCCCATCTGCCACATAACCGCGGGCACGGCTCTTGAAAGTTTATACCCTGCAGGGGTGTCCCAACTTAGCCCATGATAAGCTCTCGCAATCAACGAAGGATATTCCTTCTCCCAGGAAGACCCGATCAGCCTCGGAATCCCGGTTTACAAGACATTTCGACAATGGTAAAACAAGACCAGCAAAGCCGCCTGATGTGCCGACAATCCCGATAGGAGCTGCACATATCTCGTTCTCAGGGCAACACCGGATAAGTCAAGCTACGAGTAAAACCAGACCTCGAGTTTCCCCGAGGTTGCCCCGCAGGCTGCTCGGTTCGGACCAGCACTTAGAGAAGCACTGGCCCGGGGGGGGGGGCTAAAATAAAGATGACCCTCGGGCTCTGGAAACCCAAGGGAAAAAGGGCTAGGTGAGGCAAATGGTAAAACCAAGGTTGGGCCTTGCTGGAGGAGTTTTATTCAAAGCGAACTGTCAAGGGGGTCCCATAAATCACCCAACCGTGTAAGGAACGCAAAATCCGGGAACAGAACACCAGTATGACGGAAACTAGGGCGGCAAGAGTGGAACAAAACACCAGGCATAAGGCCGAGCCTTCCACCCTTTACCAAGTATATAGATGCATTAATTAAATAAGAGATATTGTGATATCCCAACATAACCCTGTTCACCATGGAGCAATCTTCAACTTCACCTGCAACTAACAACGCTATAAGAGGGGCTGAGCAAAGCGGTAACATAGCCAAGCAACAGTTTGCTAGGAAGGGTGAAAAAGGTTAGAGGCTGACATGGCAATTCGGGAGGCTTGAAGAACAAGTGATAGGTAGCGCAACATAGCAATAGAACGAAGCAACTAGCATAGCAATGATAGTAGTGAGATCCAAGGTGACGGTCATCTTGCCTGAAATCCCGCTAGGAAGAAGAACGAGTCCATGAAGAAGATGAAGCCACGAAGACAAACCAAGCGTAGACGAACGAATCCTCATGATCGCAACAAAATGGGAACTATTGAGAAGAAGCACACAACATAGTAAACACACCACACATATACATGACATGATGCACAACCAAGCATGATGCAAGACAAGACTACATGAAGCTACTCATGGCAAGACATGATGCAAACAAGAGCGACACATCAAAGCAAGTTTAAATGAGACCGGGAACTACATATAACAATTCCGGTAAGTCCTCATATGCATATTCAGAAATTGTTCCAGGTCTGCATAAACCTTATGTTCAAGTTGTTAAACAGCAAGTTAAGGTGCACCAAGAAGATCTACACAAAAATATAGTCAAGTTACATATAAAGTTCAATTAGTTCGGAGCTACGGCCTAGAAGATATGAGCAAAACAAGTTAAACATGGCATTGATGAAAAATGCATACAAATATCAAGCAAACACCTCAAAACAAGGATGCCACATGATAATATGAAACTACAATGAAGATCAAGCAAGTTTCATATAGAGCACACTCAAAACGGAGCAACGGTTCAACACATACACTATACAAGTTTAAAGGACAAGCTGTCCAAAACAGCAACTAGGCATCTAGCACGTATCAAAACAATATGCTACGGCACCCTAACATGATAATAAAAGGCATGGATGTGAAGTACAGGTAAAGCATGACAAAACATGAACACTGAGCTATCTCCAGAAACTACTAGAACATGCTCAAAAGGACATGGCAAGATTGCAAATAATAACAGTTTACAGACTTGGCAGAAATAATATCAGGTTGCAATGTTTAGAGCTATCAAACAACATGCTACAGGAACTTATCATGGCAAACAAAGGCATGTCATGAATATACTAATTGCATAGAACAAAAGTCCCTTACTTACCATGAGCCAAAAGGGTACAGAAAATATGATGGCACCCATGTAAACATGGCAAGTTATATGACAGATTCAGACATGGCAGGAACAACAATAAGTAGGCATGTTGGTGAGCTGGTAAAACTCACCACAAAGCAATACATGGCATGGCAAGGTGACCAACAGTAAGAAGGCATGTTTTTGAAGCTAAGCATGGTAATAGAAAGTTCATAGGGTGCATGGATCACTAGAAAAGCTCATGGCAAAACTGAACTTAATGTTAACAGGCTGACAACAACATTATTTAGCAGTTATGAGGGCAAGATAACAACAAGCTACAACAGGCTATAAATGCAACCAGGGGCATGGATGGATAGTGCATGACATGTGTAACAAATCATCCTTAGTGAACATCTCCAGATTATGCATAGAATGACTTGTAGAAGCAGGTTTACATAGCATCATGATATAGCAGATTCAGTCTAGCAAAACAAAAACAGCAAGTACCCTACTTCATGAGCTCGATGCACTCAGTACAAGACTCACAAAAATACATGGATGGAACCACTATGAAGATGGCATGATGTAGTACAAAACACATGTAGAGCTCATGCTCATAGGATGCACGCACAAAACGCAAGGAAAAAGACAAATCATCAAGTTCTGTTAACAGACAACAGTTAACATCATATAGCACTCTTGCAACGATGATAAGGGCATCAAGATGAACTCAAACAAACATGGCATGATGGAACAAAATGAAGAGCACATCATGATGAACTTTTTGATATATTACACACACGAAACGGAGCAGCACACACAAAGATATGGCACGATGAACATGGCATCAGAATGCAATATTTCGGGGACTTGGAGGAATTTCGAAGTCAACCTTGGGTTCGCTGGATCTGGATCTGGGTGGCACGGATCCCGAGGATCGCCGGAGTGCGCCGGAGGGCAGGGGAGGACGCCGACGAGGCCGGGCCGGACCGGATCTGGCTGGACCCAACCGGAGTTGGCGCGGGCGGCGCGGAGAAGGACGACGGTAGGGACCGGGGCGACGGGCGGCGGCGGCCGCGGCCGGCGGGAGGCGGGGCGCCTCGGGCGCGGCCAGGCGCTGCGGGGGCGCCGGGGCGACAAGCGGCGGCGGCCGCGGGTCGGGGAGGTGGCGGCGGATCCGGGGTGCGGGGAGGCGGCGCTTGAGGCGGGCGGCGACCGGAGGGCGCGGCGGAGAGGCGGCGGGGAACCGGCAAACGGGCGGCGGGGCACGGACGGCGGCGAGCGGGCCTGGCGAGGCCCGGTTCGGCCCCGGGGCGGGCCAGATCTGGGCCCCGGGCGGCGGCGGCAGTGTGGGCGCAGGCGACGGCGAATCGGGAGGCAACACATGGCAGCGGCAAGGGGGCTGGACACGTCCGTCGGTGGGTGGTTTCGTCCGGCGGCGGAGAGGGGAATTTGCTAGGGTTTGGTCTGCGCGAAAATCTGGGGGGGGGGTGCACATATTTATAGGTAGAGGGAGCTAGGAGAGTCCAAATGAGGAGCGGTTTTTGGCCACGCGATCGTGATCAAGCGACTGAGAGCATGGAGTGGGTTTGGATGGGTTATTAGGCCACTTTGAAGGGGTGTTGGGCTGCACACAAAAGAGGCTTTCATGGTACCCCAGTTAACCGTTGGAGTATCAAACGAACTCCAAATGGCACGAAACTTGACAGGCGGTCTACCGGTGCTAGACCAAGGCCGCTTGGCAAACCTCGGGCCATTCCGAGAAAGTTTAACACCCGCTCACAATAGGAGACAAAAGGGGGACGCCGAAGGACATAGGAGTGTCGGATTGCGAAACGGACAACGGGGAAAATGCTCGGATGCATGAGACGAACATGTATGCAAATGAGATGCACATGATAAAATGCAACACGCAAGCAAATGACATGGCAATGACGGCGAATAACTGGCAGACACCTGGCGCATCGAATCCGGGGCATTACAACACTCCTCCACTAACAAGAGATCTCATCCCGAGATCTTAGGACCGAGACGGAAGGGCAAAAGGGATGAGGTGAAACAAGAACTCAAGAGAAAAGATGAACAAAGTCGAGAGCACTCGGGTAGAAAAGATGAACGACGAATATGAAGAGAATGAAAAGCTCAAGAAGAAGACAAACTCTGAAACCACTCCGATTAGAACAAGATAGAAAAGGAATGAATAAAAGAATTTGGGCAGCATTCCGACTGAAAAAAAATGAAGGATTAGAACATGAACTCCACAAGATGGGATGGCACTTGACGAGATGAACAATGCAATGCCTTCGGAAGAATTGAAAGAATGGAATGAAAAGAACTTAGAAGGAAGGGTTGAACGGAGTTGTTGAGAAAATCAACAACGAAAAGAATACGCTTGTTGTGGACTTATGGATAACATCTCAAAATTATGAGGTGATAACCGACCACGAGCGGAAAATATTGAATAGCTGAGAAGAATGAAGAAATGCAAAACTCCGCTTCAAAAGATTACGGAGAATTAATTGCACTTCGAGACGCGAGAAGAAAAGATACTTGAACTCCACCAACAAAAATCTTGATGAACTCTTGAAGAATGAATTAAATCATGAAGAACCACCGTGAAGAACTCCGGTAAACAAAAGGACAATGAGATAGAATTGAAGGATGAAAAGAATAAGATTAAAGCTTGTGATGATTTAGATGGAGGTTCCGACGAGATGGCCGAGGAAATTGAACTCCGAAAAGAAAAGATGAAAACACTTGGAACTAAGAATTATTCAACATGAACAATCTCCAAAGAAAAGAATTAATCAACTTGACCACGATGAAATGAGAATAAGAATTATGTTATGCTTATCCTTCATCAAATTAAATTGATGACAAGCAATGGATTTTGCATACTACTTATTCTTCTTGAAAAGGATTGAGAAGTGACATAGCGCCACCATTAGGAAGGTTTTCAATGAACCACCGTTGGGATTGAAAGAACGAATGAATTAATATGATAATTGTCGTGGAATTGTCACGTCAGATGTCCTCGTGAAAGGACTTAGTTGTGGAGCCATCGCAACTAGGAAGCTTGAAGGGGTTAAATCGGGAGAAAGGACACGAGAAAGTTTATACTAGTTCGTCCCCTTACAGTGAAGGTAGGCCTACGTCTAGTTGGGTTGGTATTGATGTTTCGATGACCAGGGAGCGAGATACGCTATGCCCGACTCTCGATGAGTTGTTTCTTGCCCTAAGCCGCCAGCAGGTCATCCCCTTATATACACGGGTTGACGCCCTGTGGCTTGTAGAGTCCCGGCCGGCTTATAAACAATGTCTGGCTCGGTGACTAGTTAAATCTACCTTATGTTACAAGTCATGCCATCATGGCGGTTTACTACAACGGGCTTTAAGTCACCTGTAGGACTTAAGCCCTTTATCGAATCGCCATCTTCATGCTTGGTCTTGGGCTTCTCTCTGATGAGTCTTCTTCGTGTAACCCAGCCCCTCCTGGGCGGCTTATGCAAATAGTTATATCCCCAACATTAGGCCCCATATTGATTTGAACCTGTTCATGTTAGTCTTAAAAAATATTTTTAAAGAATAAATCTTCAATCTTCTGGCTATACAGAGGGTTTTCTTTTAACCCGCCATGACATCATCTTCTGGATCCGTCTTAACCCGGCGTGACGCCATCCTTTTTTTAATTCATTTTCTATTCCATCGTATCCTTCAACGGATCTCTGCTTTTATTGATTGTTCCAAAAATCGAGGTGTCGGGGCCGCTGGATAGTAATTCTTATCTCCTTATTTCCCGCGCTGTCTCAGTTATCCTCTCTCTGTAAATAGATGCGACTTAGGTCTTTCATTTTCCTCCTTCCAGTCGTCTTCTTCCTCTCCTCTCTGCCACTCGAGCTCCGCCGCCGCCGCCGTCCAACCCCTTGTCTTCATCGACTCAGGCCGCTGCATCAACCTGACTCTGACCAAAAATCGACGGCGAACCTCCACAGCTCGTCTTCATCCGTGAGCTCCTCTCCTTCCCTTTCTGTAGATCTGCATTGGAACCATGCTGAGTTCGTCAGTGTTCATCACCGCCCGACACAAACTCTCGCTAGTTTGCACCTCCAATGCCCTGTTTAGATCGTAAAAACTATGTAGAACTGCTGCGGTAAGTTTTGTGTTGATCTTGCATAGAAACAAATCTCATTTCCCTTGTTTGGAAACCCTCTTCGAGTGCATGAACTTCTCTGCCCTGTTTTTAGGTCTAGAAAATTTTCCTTTCAGAGCAATAATTTGATTCAGAATAATAACTGTCGTAAGTGAAACTTGTTTCTATCACCTGGAAAACTTCTTCTGGTAAATGCCCTTAAACACACTGCCCAGACGTTCGGTTTAAGTAAGTGATACTGAGTTACAAGCCTTGCCTTCTTCTCATGACCTTAAAAATTTTGAATTGCTCTTGGTACTTGTAGCGACTTAAATACTGTTGCACAATCACCCTTATATCATTAGGCCCCTTCTTAAGCCGCCACTTTAAATAATGTAAACATTTCTCCCGGGTTAAAGTTTGAACCGGAGCTTCTTATTTTGTCATAGGCCAACTGTTGTCATGGCACCTAAGGCGGCCAAAGCCCCTGTGACTTGCAATTGGGTCCCATCCACAGTTACTAAGAGTAAACTTGCTGAGTTCGTGAAGTCTGGCCACCTGCCAAAAAAGGAGACTATGTCGTATCGTGCTCCTGACCCGTCCGAAGAGAAGCCTCAACCCAAAGACGGGGAGGTGATCGTTTTCACAGATCACATGAACCGGGGATTTGCCCCTCCCGGCTCAAAATTCTTCAGGGAAGTTCTGGACTTTTTTGATCTTAGACCTCAAGACATTGGACCCAATTCCATGTCAAACCTTTGCAATTTCCAAGTCTTCTGCGAGGTGTACCTTGGAGAAGAGCCAAGTCTGCTTTTGTTCAGAGAACTTTTTTATTTGAACCGGCAAAATGAACGTGCCAACAGGCCTAGTCTTGAGCTCGGCGGCATCTCAATCCAGCGGTGGAGAGATTGTCTTTTCTCTTATGCTGAGCTGCCGAGTCACCCGAAAGACTGGAACCAGACGTGGTTCTACTGTCAAGACACGTCACCGGCTGATGAGAGGCCTCTGCCCGGTTTTCGCGCCCTGCGCCTTGAATCCAACCATCCGCTGGTAGATAAGTTATCCGCTGTTGAGCGCCTGCCTCTCAACCCCACCATCACGAGGATCAAAGCTCTTCTAGGGAACGGGTTAAACGGCATCGATCTGGTTCGAGTCTGGGTCACCTGGCGGATACTACCATTAAGCCGCCGCTCCGGCTTAATGTGTACTTACACAGGCGAAAAGGATGATCCAATGCGTCATAGCCCCGACAACTTACCAGATGATGTGGTAGATGCTACAACCCAGTCACTGTTGAAGGAGGGCACTGTGACTAGTAATGCCTTCGGCTTACTTCCCTTCTGCAAGAAGAACCCGGCCCCTGCGGTAAGTTACCAATCTTCAAAAATACTCTTTAACATGTTATACCTTCTTGTATTTATGATTCCTTATCTTTTTCCACAGGCCGGTGACAATTTCTGGAAGGTCAAGTATGACTATGAGGCTGCCAAACAGGCCAGGGTAGCCAAGAAAACCGAAAGGAAGGCCACCAAGACGGGCACCTCTAAGAAGAAGAATCCCAGCGCCTCTGATATGCTTAAATTGGATGACTCGTCTTCGGATGAGGAAGAGGTAATCTTTTAATTTTCTTAACTCCTTTGGCGTTACTGTACTGACATTCTATCCTTTTAGGAGGATACTGGGAACAGTCAAGCAATTGACGAAGAGGTAACTATAATCTCCTCCGACTCAGAGCTTTTGCCAAAGCAAAAAATCCGAAGGGTGACCCGGAAAGTAAGATTTTCACATCCTCTAGCTTACCAAGATCCTCAATTTCTTTTGAAGCAACAACAGCTTGAGAACCGGAGGCAGACTCGGGCCAACCAAGACGCAGAACTCTCCTCCGGCTTACCCGATGTAACCAGGAAACGTCGGACCAAGGTTATCTCCGATTCACATTCTGCTTTACCCTTGGGAGGTTTGATTCGCCAACCTCTTAATTCAACTGACTCCAATTATCAGGATAACTCTCCTTCCTCTGACGAGTCGATGCAATCAAACATGCCGGCTTTCAAAACAGCTCCTGGGTAATGTAACCTTTCTTACTTTAAGTTTTTCCGTACTTATACTTCAATACTCATCCTTCTACCTTTATTGACAGCCTGCAAGTGAAGCCCAGCAAGAGGGCAAAGAAGAATAAGCCGTCCCAAGACCCGGTGGTCACTGAACCGGTGTTTGACTCATTCGTTCCTGGCAGCTCCACTCATCAGCCACCGCCTGAATCGGCTTGTGATATTCCGGTGCCAACTTCTGACCCGCCTGCAGAAGATGTTATCCACAATCCTGACAACCCGGAGATTCCTAGCCCGGTCAAGACGACTGACCCGGAAGTTGAAATTGTGAAAAGTCAATATGTTGAACCGGGCCGTCCTACTGTTCTTGCTCAATGCACCACCAAGGAAGAGTTTGCCCAACGTCGAAAAGCCAAACAGGATATCACAGATTATACTCACCTAAGCATTGGTGATATAGTCTTGGGCTATCTGAATCAAGTGCATAATAGTCGTGACCTGGAAATTGATATGGTGAAGCAAATACAACACAAATCTGAGGTATAAATTATGCTTTTTCCTGAATCTTACTTACTGTACCAGCCCCCAAGTCTACTGTTTATGAATGAATATGCTGTAGACTTAGAAATCTACTTACTGTTAGTTTGTCCGGTTTAAAGAGAATATATATAACCCGGTTAGAACATGATAGTTTTAAATTTGCAATACACATTAGCCCCCAAGGGTCAAGTATCTCTACTTGTAGAGTGCTTGAGACTTAATATGTGTAACCTGGTATGGTAGGTTTTAAAATTTCTTCAGCATACATTAGCCCCCAAGTGCCAAATATCTTTACTTGTAAAGTGTTTGGGACTTGAATGTTACCTTACCATGATTCTCACCATAACCTGGTGTCAATGCAGGCCACCATAAGTCAATTTGAATCGGAGATTGTTGACCTGAAGAGCCAGCTGAAACTTCAAGAGCTTGAAACTCAGAAAGCAAACTCCAAGTTTGAATTTAGCATCTCTGAACAAGAGAAATTTAAGAAAAAATTTCAATCGGAGAAGAAAGCTTGGGTTGATGAGAGGGCTTCACTAGTGACTCGGGCCGAGGCGGCAGAAGCATCTCTTGCGGAAGCAACAACTGAGCTGTCCGACTTAAAACGGTAGATATCCCAAATGGTCTCAGCCATCTTCGGTAAGTCACTCTGAAGAACCTTTAAACATTGTACTATTCCAAGGATAATTGTAATAACTATCTCCGGCTCATTGCTATGCTTGTGAACATACAGGCCCCAGGAGTACCAACCTCAAGCAAAACATGCTGATCAAGCTTAAGGCGGTTTACACCTTAGTAGAGCAGCTGTACTCCGGGTCACAACGTGCTTTGGCCGTTGTGGCCTTATCAAATACCACTCCTCGCCTCCTACAAGATGTGCTGAAGCATCTCGCAGTGCTACCTCAACGGATTAAGGATTTAAGGCAGGCATCTGCAAGAGCCGGAGCCGTGGCCGCCTTAAGCCGGGCAAAGGCATGGGTGCCAGAACTTGACTTGGCTGATCTTACTCTTGGATACCCAAGCCTGAAGGAGGATGGCTCTGTATTTGATGATTAAGACTTCACCGCCTGTGTCAAAGTCATGCGTCCCTTGGCAACTCTCATTGGGAATGATACTGATCTCACTAAGTATTCACCGGGCTATGATAGCGAGAACCGGAGAATCCCAAACGTTCCATATGACCAAGTTAGCCTGATCCCTCCAACGCGTAAGCATACCTTTGCCCATGAAGTGGATTCGGCCGGTTTAATAGATGATGAGGCTGAATTTGAAGCCTTGAGCGGCATTGACTGGGCCTCATCCACCTTCCAGGACAAAGCAACCGACGGAGAGGCGGAGAAGGATAACCCGGAGTCTTCAAGCCCGCCGAAGGAATGAATCGCCAGGCGTTTCATAACTTTGAAAAAACAATGCTTCACTTATTCAGACTCGGGGAGTCTTGTAATAGGATAGAAAAAACCTCTCAATGTTTGCCATGCCTTCGCGCATGTTTATGGCGCTTACACTTTCAGAAACCGCCGTTGTTATATATTTCTGGCTTATGTTGATCGTTTGTCTCTTGGATGTTAAATTTGTTTTGCCTTGTCCTGCACATAAAATAAGCAAAATTTTCTGGGCGGCTTACTGCGCCAGGAGTTTATAGAGTATTGATAACCCGGAACATAACACAAGACATCATATACAGGCTGATTTATGATTGTTCATTAAATATAATCACAATAGCATACCTGCGAACCCTTTGATAACCTTCCCGGCTCATATGATGCTTTACCTGGTATTTTTAGAACCTGGGGTAATCAATATTAAACCGGAAGAATCAAGAACCATCTCCTCAAGAAGGTTTCAAGATAGTTAAAGTAACTATATTTATAAGCAATGTTCACAGGCTCCTGATTCGAATACGATCAGAGAACCGTCCCAAAGGGGTTAAGCTAAGATTCGGATACGATCATATAGCCCCCAGTGGCTTTGGCGATGCCGATCAAGTGGATATCGACAGCTATGTTCTCTTTGGTTTGAATATGACCTATGTTTGAACAGGAAGCCCCCAAGTGAACATAAGAGTTGTTTAATGACGCTGATTCGAATACGATCCACGTCAGACCCAAAGGGTTAAGCTGTGATTCAAATATGATCAAGAAGCCCCCAAGTGGGTTTGGCAGTATGCCGATCAAGTGGGTATCGACAGCTATGTTCTCTTTGGTTCGAATACAACCTAGGTTTGAACAGGAAGCCCCCAAGTGACCACGGCTAGATTCAGATATGACCATAAGCCGGACCAAAGGGAAAGCCGGATTCAGATATGATCCGGTCCCTGTTGGTAGTGTCCACCACCTGATAAAGAAGACATAAAAACATTCTTTATGGGAAAAAAGGACAGAGGTCCTGATTTATTGCTTTATATAATATGTACATCGTCAAAAGTATATACATCTTAAGAGCCGATGGCTTAAGTATAGTAAGGCCGAAGATGGGCAATATTCCACGGTCGGGGGGTCTCCTCCTCCGATTTACGCGAGTCTTTGTGCTCTCGAACATCAATGAGGTAATATGACCTGTTGTTTAGATTCTTGCTGACCACAAAGGGTCCTTCCCAAGGCGGAGATAGCTTGTGCATGTTAGATTGATCTTGGATGAGCCGGAGTACCAAGTCGCCTTCCTGAAAAGCTCTGCTCTTAACTCGACGGCTGTGATAGCGGCGCAGGTCTTGCTGGTAAATCGCCGAGCGGGCTATTGCCAAGTCTCGTTCCTCATCCAACAAGTCAAGTGCAGCCTGACGAGCCTTCTCATTATCCGCCTCAACGTAAGCCGCCACACGGGGTGAGTCGTGTCGGATGTCACTTGGCAGAACTGCCTCTGCTCCATAGACCATGAAGAAAGGTGTGTATCCCGTAGATCTGTTAGGCGTAGTGTTGATGCTCCATAACACGGAGGGTAACTCCTCCACCCAACAACCCGGAGTCCGCTGTAAGGGGACTAAGAGCCGGGGCTTGATACCTTTCAGGATCTCTTGATTAGCTCGTTCTACTTGACCATTGGATTGAGGATGAGCAACAGCCGAAACATCAAGCCGGATATGTTCTCTTTGACAGAACTCTTCCATGGCACCCTTGGAGAGATTAGTGCCATTATCAGTTATGATGCTATGTGGGAAACCAAAACGAAAGATCACCTTTTTCATGAATTGAACCGCCGTGGCCGCATCACATTTACTGACCGGCTCTGCCTCAACCCACTTGGTAAATTTATCCACTGCCACCAGGAGATGTGTCTTTTTATCCTTGGACCTCTTGAAAGGCCCAACCATATCAAGCCCCCAGACTGCGAACGGCCAAGTGATTGGGATCATCCTCAATTCTTGATCCGGCACATGAGCTCGTCGTGAGAACTTTTGACAACTGTCACACTTGCCAACCAGATCCTCCACATCAGCATGAGCCATCAGCCAATAGAAACCATGACGAAAAGTTTTGGCTACAAGGGATTTTGACCCGACATGATGGCCACAATCCCCTTCATGGATCTCACGGAGTATTTCTTGACCTTCTGCAGGGGACACACAATGTTGAAATGCCCCAGTGACACTTAGGTGATGTAACTCGCCATTAACAATCGTCATATATTTGGAGCGCCTGACGAGTTGTCTTGCCAAGGTCTCATCCTCAGGTAACTCATCCCGGGTCATATAAGCCAAATAGGGCATTGTTCAATCCGGGATAACATGAAGAGCCGCCACCAGCTGTGCCTCCGGATCT
The DNA here is from genome assembly GCF_018294505.1 of Triticum aestivum. Classification (NCBI taxonomy): domain Eukaryota; kingdom Viridiplantae; phylum Streptophyta; class Magnoliopsida; order Poales; family Poaceae; genus Triticum; species Triticum aestivum. The sequence goes on along the minus strand of NC_057813.1, from coordinate 149,869,077 downwards.
GGTACTGCTAGCTCTTCCTCGGTAGGCACCTTGACAGAAGGGTTATGTAACACATCAAGAAAGGTGTTAGGAGGCACCGGCTTACGTTGGGATCCCAGCCGGCTTAAAGCATCAGCCGCCTCATTCTTCCTTCGATCAATGTGTTCCACTTGATAACCTTTGAAGTGACCAGCTACCGCATCTACTTCACGATGATAAGCTTCCATAAGGGGATCCTTGGAATCCCACTTGCCTGACACTTGTTGAGCCACGAGGTCTGAGTCGCCCAAGCATCTTACCCGGCTTAAGTTCATCTCCTTAGCCATCCGGAGACCATGGAGTAAGGCCTCGTACTCAGCTGCATTGTTAGTACATGGAAACATAAGCCGGAGTACATAACAAAATTTGTCACCTCGAGGGGAAGTTAACACCACTCCAGCCCCCGAGCCTTCTAGCTGCCTGGACCCATCAAAGTGAATCGTCCAATATGAGTTATCGGGCTTCTCCTCAGGGGCATGTAACTCTGTCCAATCATTGATAAAGTCCACCAAGGCCTGAGACTTAATAGCAGTACGCAGCATATACTTCAAATCATGAGGCCCAAGTTCAATGGCCCACTTGGCGACTCGTCATGTGGCCTCCCTGTTCTGAATGATGTCTCCCAAAGGGGCAGAACTTACCACAATTATAGGGTGGCTTTGAAAGTACTGCTTCAACTTCCGGTTGGCCATAAACACTCCATAAACAAGTTTCTGCCAATGCGGATACCTTTGCTTAGATTCAATGAGCACCTCACTGATGTAGTAAACTGGCCGTTGAACCAGATGCTCCTTGCCAGCTTCCTTGCGCTCCACCACGATGGCAACACCAACGGCTCGCGAATTGGTAGCCACGTATAACAGCAATGGCTCTTTATCAATGGGAGCCGCGAGAACCGGCGATTCAGACAACTGTCTCTTCAAATCTTCAAAGGCAGCATCAGCAGCCTCGCTCCAGAAAAAAGTGTCAGTTTTCTTCATCATCTGATACAATGGAAGGGCCTTCTCACCTAACCGGCTTATGAACTGGCTTAAGGCGGCAACACGACCCACCAGACGCTGAACATCATTGATGCACACCGGCTTAGCCAGAGAGGTAATAGCCTTAATCTTCTCCGGGTTAGCTTCGATGCCTCTGTTTGATACCAGAAAACCAAAGAGCTTGCCCGCAGGTACGCCAAATACACACTTGGCCGGGTTAAGCATCATCTTGTATACCCGGAGATTATCAAAGGTCTCTTTTAAGTCAGATATCAAGGTTTCCTTTTCTCTGGACTTCACCACAATGTCATCCATGTAAGCATGAACATTACGCCCAATTTGGTCGTGCAAACAGTTCTGCACACACCGCTGGTAAGTCGCCTGGGCACTTTTGAGTCCAAACGGCATAGATACATAGCAAAAGGCCCCAAACGGAGTGATGAAAGCCGTTTTCTCCTGGTCCTTAACTGCCATTTTGATCTGATGATAACCAGAGTAAGCATCCAAAAAACTCAAACGTTCACAACCCGCCGTAGCATCAATGATTTGATCAATACGGGGGAGAGCAAAACGATCAGCCGGACAAGCCTTGTTTAAATCCGTGTAATCCACACACATTCGCCAAGTGCTGTTCTTCTTGAGGACAAGCACCGGGTTAGCCAACCACTCTGGGTGAAAAACTTCAACAATAAACCCGGCCGCTAAGAGCCGGGCCACCTCTTCCCCAATAGCCTTCCGTCTCTCTTTGTTGAACCGCCGAAGAAACTGCCTGACTGGCTTATACTTTGGATCAATATTGAGAGTGTGCTCAGCGAGTTCCCTCGGTACACCCGGCATGTCAGAAGGTTTCCATGCAAAGATGTCCCGGTTCTCACGGATGAACTCGATGAGTGCGCTTTCCTATTTAGGATCCAAATTGGCACTGATATTGAACTTCTTAGAGGCATCTCCTGGAGTAAAGTCCACAACCCTTGTCTCAACGGCCGATTTAAACTTCAACGCCGGGTCATGCTCAGTAGTGGGTTTCTTGAGGGAGGTCATATCCGCCGGGTCAACATTGTCTTGATAAAATTTGAGCTCTTCAGCTGCACAGGCCGACTCAGCATAAGTCGCGTCGCCTTCTTCACATTCCAATGCCACCTTCCGACTTCCATGCACAGTGATGGTGCCCTTGTGACCCGGCATCTTGAGCTGCAAATAAACATAACACTACCCGGCCATGAACTTAGCATAAGCCGGCCGCCCAAACAGAGCATGATATGGGATCCTGATTTTGACCACCTCAAACGTTAACTTCTAAGCTCTGGAATCATATTCGTCTCCGAAGGCCACCTCCAGCTCAATCTTGCCAACTGGGTAAGCCAACTTACCAGGGACCACTCCAAGGAAAACAGTGTTGGAAGTCTTCAGATTTTTGTCAGTTAACCCCATACGCTGGAAAGTTTCGTAGTAGAGGATATTGATGCTGCTACCGCCATCCATGAGCACCTTAGTGAATTTATATCCACCAACCTGGGGTGCTACCACCAAGGCTAGATGACCCGTATTATTGACCCGTGGAGGGTGATCCTCTCTGTTCCATATGATGGGCTGTTCTGACCACCTCAAATAACGAGGAATCGCCGGCTCAACAGAATTGACAGCCCTCTTATGAACCTTCTGGTCACGTTTACATAAACTAGTGGTAAACACGTGATACTGCCCACCACTCAACTGCTTCGGATGGCTTTGATAACCCGATTGCTGCTGCTGTTACCCTCCTTGACCAGACTGCTGCTGACTATTACCGCCTGGATGCCCCTGAAAGCCGAAATTCGAGCCGCCGCCCGGGCCATGGAAACCGCCAGCCCCTGAGCCACCGCCATCGAAGGTGTTGGAATTTTTAAACGCCTTCATGATCGCGCAGTCCTTCCATAGGTGTGTGGCGGGGTGCTCTCGGGTGCCGTGTATCGGGCAGGGCTCATTGAGCAGCTGCTCAAGAGACGGGCCTGACCCGCCGGGTCGAGGCGGCTTACCTTTACGTCTCTGATTGTTGCCTTGCGCATTGGCATTGTCCACAAACTCCGGGTTACCGTCCGCCTTACGCTTATTGCTGTTTTGATTCCCCGGGTTATGTTGTTGACCCTCTCCATTGCCGTTCCTTTTTCCCTTCCCTGTCTTCTCATCGTCAGACGCGGGATCCTTGGTACTATCAGAATCGGCATATTTAACTAAAGTCGCCATCAGCTTACCCATATCCGTGCAGTTACGTTTAAGGCGCCCTAGTTTCTGCCTCAGCGGCTCAAAGCGGCATTTTTTCTCCAGCATAAGGACTACAGAGCCGGCATCCATCTTATCGGATGAATGAATTATCTCCTTGACCCGGCGTACCCAATGGGTGGTGGATTCGCCTTCCCCTTGCTTACAATCTGTCAAGTCCACAATCGACATAGATTGCTTACAGGTGTCCTTGAAGTCCTGGATGAACCGGGCCTTTAACTCGTCCCATGAACCAATGGAATTGGGTGGCAAGCCCTTTAACCAAGACCGGGTCGTTCCATCTAGCATCATGGTGAAATATTTAGCCATCGCCTCGTCACTAACTTCCAACAGCTCCATGGCCATCTCGTAACTCCCAATCCATGCTCCGGGCTGCAAATCGGTCGTGTAATTCGGCACCTTTCGAGGTCCCTTGAAGTCCTTGGGCAACTGCACATTACGCAAAGCCGGAACCAGGCAAGGAACACCACCAGTTCTAGTGGCTACTCCCGCCTCAACGGAAGTTGTTGGATACTCTGTACAATCTTGATGTGCCGTCTGTTGAGCCGCTAGCTGAGCCGCCCGCTCGTTCTCCTGACGTATTCGATCTTACACTGGATTATAACCACCGGGCTGGTTACGGTGTTGGGCGTTGCTTGACAAAGCTTCCGACTCCATGTGCCTGCTGTAACTCGGGCTCCGGTTCTAGCGATGCGGTGCTAACCAAGGCGGGGGAGTTGAATGAATTCTGTCCCGGCTGTAAGAATAGGTCTCCTGCTGAGCTAAAGCCGTCTGGAGGAGTTCTCTGACTCTCCGGGTCTCCACTGCCGCCGGGTCATCACCGTCCATAGGAAGAGCCGCCAAATGTGTTGAAGCTGCGATTAAGTTCTCCATGGGGTTGGAAAAGTGACCCGGTGGAATCGGCACATAACGCGGCGGTGGCATGCTCACGTGAGGCGGTGCCATATCCCGAGGCTGAACCGGTCCTCCTGTTCCAGCTGTCATAAGCTGATTGGCTTCTGGCGGGTTACTTGGGCCGGCTCCGGGTGTAGCAAAGAGAACCTGGGGGTCGTAATTCGGAGGTAAACGGGACTGAGTTTTCTGATATCTCCTCCTCATTACCTCATTGGATGCGTTTAAGCTCATCGTGAGCTGGTAAGCTTCTGACTACAAGCGCTGTGCCCGGGCGTCAAGAGCCGCCCGCTCTGTAGCTAGTCTAGTATCCTCAACTGCCAAGGCCTCCTTGTCCTGAGCTATCTCCTCACGCACCTGTGCTACCGCTGCGTCATGCTCATCTTTGTCTGCAGGAATAACCGTGGCGGTTAACAGGGCCGTAAGCTTGTCCATGAGATCTATCAGCACCTGAGCTGGTGGGCGTACGGGGCCGCCTGCCCCGGCTGCTCCTAACCCGGATGTTATCGCTGCAGCAGCTATAGAGTTTGAGCCGGGCTGAGTTCCAGCCATGAAGATCCCTGCCCATCTTGGCGGCTCATAGGGTTCCGGAATACTGATGCCATCGGAACAGCCCCCGAGCGCGCCGTCTTGCACCTGATAAAACGAATCTGTTGAACCGGCGGACGAATCACCATCTGAGAGGATGGCCTACTCACCCCTATCTTCAGATCCTTCAGAAAATTCCTCTCCGTGGACGCAACCCACGAAGGCACGCCTTATGGCAGGTTGAGTCCGGGTCTTCCTCGCACGCTGAGCCGTCTCGACGAGGTCGGTGCAGTTGTCCGGCTCAGGGCCCGGCTCACCGATCCGGCCGATGAAGACGTGGATTCTGCCGAAGGGGACCCGGTATCCGTACTTAATTGAGCCGGCATCGGGACCCCAGCCTTCGTCGTCAATGTAGATCTTGCCGCGATGACTCTTGGTCATCCGACCCACTACGTATCCCTTGAGCCCTTCGAAGTTGCCCTTCAAGAACTCAAATCCACCGTGCGCTGGCCCCACGGTGGGCGCCAGCTGTCGTGGAATTATCACGTCAGATATCCTCATGAAAGGACTTAGTTGTGGAGCCATCGCAACTAGGAAGCTTGAAGGGGTTAAATCGGGAGAAAGGACACGAGAGAGTTTATACTAGTTCGGCCCCTTACGGTAAAGGTAGGCCTACGTCTAGTTGGGTTGGTATTGATGTTTCGATGACCAGGGAGCGAGATATGCTATGCCCGGCTCTCGATGAGTTGTTTCTTTCCCAAAGCCGCCAGCAGGTCGTCCCCTTATATACACGGGTTGACGCCCTGTGGCTTGTAGAGTCCCGGCCGGCTTATAAACAGTGTCCGGCTCGGTGACTAGTTAAATCTACCTTATGTTACAAGTCATGCCATCATGGCGGTTTACTACAACGGGCCTTAAGTCGCCTATAGGCCTTAAGCCCTTTATCAAATCGCCATCTTCATGCTTGGTCTTGGGCTTCTCTTTGATGAGTCTTCTTCGTGTAACCCGGCCCCTCCTGGGCGGCTTACACAAATAGTTATATCCCCAACAATAATCAAAGAAAAAGAATGTTGAACGAACCACCGTAAGAATTCGAAAATGACTGATGAAAGAGAATGAATCACCGAGGAGAATAAGAAGGACAAATATGCTAGAGGGGATTTAGATGCAAAAGAACAAAGAGATCATGAGCTGATTATAGAACACTAGAATGAAGCACCGGGATAATTGGATAAAGGTAGCTGAAATGTGAGGACGAAGAATTCTTCTGGAACGATGGCCTCCGGTGAAAAGAAACGGGAAAACAACTCCTGACATACTCCGAATGGGTAAGAAAACAATATCTGACAAATGGAATAATTCGAGAGGATAACATGAAGCTAGAACCACGAAACTTCGCGAGAACAGACAAGATTTAGAGCAAAACTCTTCTTCGGTCTTCAAATGACGATGAGAAACACCACCAAAATTGTTGAGAAACTCCAGAATAATGAAAAAGAGGAAAAGTAGAACCAAAGATGAAAAGAATTTGAAATAGATCTTGGAGAAGGCATGTGACTGATGGAATCCATTCTTACGTCACACTTTGAAAAGAATTTGGGAATAGCTTCGGATTAATTAGAAGAGTCAGGTAAGATCATGGGGAAAAACCTGTGGGTTAGGGCCCACTAAAAAGAAACATCGTTGAGAGGGGGATTGAGGGAATCCCGGATTAGGGGGTGTCCGGATAGCCAAACTATCATCGTCGGCCGGACTCCTGGACTTTGAAGATACAAGATTGAAGACTTCGTCCCGTGTTTGGATGGGACTTTCCTTGGCGTGGAAGGCAAGCTTGGCGATACGGATATGTAGATCTCCTACCATTATAACCGACTCTGTGTAACCCTAACCCTCTCCAGTGTCTATATAAACCGGAGGGTTTTAGTCCGTAGGACGAACAACAATCATACCATAGGCTAGCTTCTAGGGTTTAGCCTCTTTGATCTCGTGGTAGATCTACTCTTGTACTACCCATATCATCAATATTAATCAAGCAAGAGTAGGGTTTTACCTCCATCATGAGGGCCCGAACCTGGGTAAAAACATCATGTCCCTTGTCTCCTGTTACCATCCACCTAGATGCACAGTTCGGGACCCCCTACCCGAGATCCGCCGGTTTTGACACCGACATTGGTGCTTTCATTAAGAGTTCCTCTGTGTCATCGCCATCAGGAAGGATGCCTCGTCCCGTATTTAAAGACGGCACCGTTGCTAAAGGAGCTTTGGCCATCGGCCAAACTCTCCGGCTTGGCAGTTTTCTTATGACCGCCTGTTCGGCCGCCGCGCCGACGATGACTTCTCGGGTCATCGAAAGCAATCTTCACGTCAACTCGGAACTTGCTGAGCAGTTAGATCTGATGGAGCTCTCTTCCTTAAACGAGCTCTTGGATCGCATCGCCGCCCTGGGAGTCGCTACAGACTATGACTAGATTGGGCCTAAAACCGATCTGAGAGAGTTTAACTCTCCCCAGGCTACCCACCACGTTGCTGTCGTAGATGAACAATATGGCGACCCTCCTTCTATCCTAAGGACTAGCTATGTCCGGATTCCTGACCCCTCCATGCCGGATTCCCGCGGAGGGGAGAACACCACTCAAGCCCTGAACTTAAAGTCAGGCAGCGGGCTAGATTCATCGGACAACATCCAAGAACCCAAGCTTCCAAGTTCAGAAACTTCTTGGCCCCTGAGTCTTAGATCGGACGGAGCTCGGAATTTAACTCCACCCGCCCACCCAAACATAAGCGATCTATCCCAAATCTGGCAAGAGCCTGCTGAAACAGTACATCTTTACTGGGCCAGATTCTTCCTGGTCATGAACAGGATAAAGGACTGTCGTGAAGAGGTCTGCATTAATTGCACGGATGAAGGAATCCTCAACACCGTAAGTCGTCGCAAAATTACACGCTTTGCTGACTTGGCGTCCATAGCACGAAAGTACTGTGCGATGGAGAGCGCCTGGAAAACCGAATCAAATTTTGGGATAATCCGGCCTTGAACACAACCCTAGTCCAAAGTAAAAGGGTGCATCATTACCAGGCACCTGGGTTAAATACCAAAAAGCAAAAACCCTCTAAAGGGCATGGAACCGTACTGGAGGGATTGCTCAATGGACCCTGCAAAATTCATAGTACAGAGGGCGTCACTCCAACTCATAGCCTTAGAGCATGTTGGATACTACGGCAGGTGGCCAAAAGTGGTGAAGAGCTTCTAGCTCCAGAGTACCAGCCCAGCAATACCAGTACGGTATTAACAGTCTTTGAAACTTTAGCATCAAATAATATGCGGAAATGAACACTCCGCAGCCTTGCCGTAATCCACCAGGTAGCAACAATAAATCCATGGAGTGACACGACTATTACCTTTAACGCCAGTGACGAACCTAAATTCTGAACAGCCCGAGCACCAGCCGCATTGGTCCTCAGTCCAATAGTGGACGGCTTTCGCCTTACCAAGGTACTCATGGACGTCGGCAGCGGATTAAACCTCATTTACGAGGAAACCCTTCGAAAAATGGAAATAGACTGGAGCCGCATTGAGCGAAGCAGCATAACCTTTAGAGGAATAATCCCCAGTCGGGAAGCATGCTGTACAGGAAAAATCACACTGGATGTGGTGTTCGGCACGCCGGATAATTACAGGTCCGAGGAGGTCACATTCCAAGTGACCCCGTTCAGCAGCGGATACCACGCTCTATTAGGGCGAGAGGCATTCACAATTTTTCAAGCTATACCCCATTACGGGTACATGAAGCTCAAAATGCCCGGACCCAATGGAATCATCACTCTTGCTAGTGACCCGGACATAGCACTCCGCGCCGAAAATAAAACAGCCGCACTTGCCCTTGAGGCACTATCCGAAGCCCTAGCGGCCGAGGAACTCACTGCGCTGCGCTCCACGGTGAGCAGGGACGATGTGATACTCGATAAGAGATCCAAGTCCACCTCTTTTAAACCGGCGGACGAAATAGTCAAATTCCAAGTCCATCCAACGGACCCTACAAAAACGGCCTCCATCGGGGCACAATTAAACCCTGATGTAGACGCCGCACTACGAGAATTCCTACGCGAAAATTGGGACATCTTTGCCTGGCACCCTTCAGACATGCCAGGAATCCCACGCCGGCTGGCCGAGCACAGCCTAAATATCCTAAAAGGATTCAAGCCAGTCAAACAAGCTCTTCGGTGTTTCTCCGAACCTAAGAGACATGCCATGGGAGAGGAGCTAGCCAAACTATTGGAGGCCGGATTCATTAGAGATATAAAACATCCGGACTGGCTAGCAAACCTGGTAATGGTACCAAAGAAGGACAAATCCTGGCGCCTGTGTGTCGATTTCAAGGACCTTAACAAGGCTTGCCCAAAGGATCCCTTCCCCCTTCCCCGCATCGATCAAATTATCGATGCTACCGCAGGACATGATTCATTGTGCTTCCTCGACGCATACTCTAGCTACCACCAAATTAAGATGGCAGAGCCAGACCAAGCCGCAACGGCATTCATCACTCCATACGGCCCATTCTGCTTCAACACAATGCCCTTCAGGCTCAAAAACGCCGGCGCAACATATCAGCGCATGATTCAGACATGTCTGGCAAACCAGATCGGCAAAACAGTGGAGGCATACGTAGATGATGTGGTCGTCAAATCCAAGCATGTCAAAACTCTAGTAGACGACTTGAGGCTCACATTCGACAATCTCCCAGCATATGACATTAAGCTCAACCCGGAAAAATGCGTTTTCGGCGTACCAGCCGGAAAGCTCTTGGGCTTCATTGTATCCGGTAGAGGAATTGAAGCAAACCCAGCCAAGATCCAAGCTCTCTCACAATTGGATATCCCAAAAGACCTCAAACAAATACAAAAATTGACTGGATGCATGGCGGCTCTAAGCCGCTTTATCTCCCGCTTATGAGAAAAGGCATTACCCCTTTATCGCCTCCTGCGGCGCACCGAACACTTCGAGTGGACGGATGCCGCCACGGCCGGACTCGAAGAAATCAAAGCCATATTGGCAACAAATCCGGTCCTGGCCGCGCCCAACATGGGCGAACCAATGCTATTATACATCACGGCAACCCATCAAGTTGTAAGCGCGGTGCTCATTGTCGAACGAGAAACGGACGGACACAAGTTCCCTCTCCAAAAACCAGTTTACTACGTGTCCACTGTCCTAACTCCATGCAAGTCATGATACCCGCATTATCAAAAGATAGCATACGCGGTGTTCATGGCATCCCGGAAGCTGTGACACTACTTCCAAGAGTGTTCGATAACAGTAGCCTCCGAAGTACCTCTTAATGACATTATAAACAACCGCGACGCAACGGGCCGGATTGCCAAATGGGCCATCGAGCTCCTCCCGTTCGACATAACCTACATGCCATGTCGAGCTATTAAGTCGCAAGTTTTGGGCGACTTCGTCGCCGAATGGACTGAAGCTGAACTCCCTAAAGAGTACGGCGCATATTCCAACTGGATCATGCACTTCGACGGCTCCAAAATGTTGGCTGGCCTAGGGGCTGGAGTTGTTCTGATGTCCCCAACTGGAGATACAGTCCAATACGTACTTCAGATAATGTACACGGACTCCAACAACGTAGCTGAATACGAGGCCCTTCTACATGGTCTCCGGATGGCAGTCTCCATGGGCATTCAACGCCTAGAGGTCCGCGGGGATTCAAACCTCGCGATATCCAAAATAAATGGAGACTTTGATGCCAAGGATCGGAAAATGGCAGCTTATCGCAACGCCGTCCTAAAAATGTCAGCTCGGTTTGAGGGGCTCGAATTTCACCATATAGCCCGGGAGAACAACCAGGCAGCAGACGTGTTGGCACACATTGGCGCAAAGCACGATGTCGTCCCTCCCAACATCTTCCTAGAGAGGCTTTTTAAGCCATCCGTATTATGGGAGGGAGAGTCCGGAAATAACATCCCGGACCCAACCACACTACCCCACACCGAACATTCTGACATAGTTGGTGGTTCTGCCAACGAAATAACACCGTCAGCCCACACAATAATGGCAGTCATTGCCCCGTGGATAGAACCATTCCTAGCCTACCTAACTAGGCAGGAACTTCCCGAGGACCAAAACGAGGCCCGCTGCATAGTGCGGCGATCTAAAGCCTATAAGGTCCATGAGGGAGAGCTTTATAAGAAAAGCACAACCGGAGTCCTTCAAAGGTGTATCTCCGAAGAGGAAGGGCGGAATCTTCTGGCTGAAATTCATGCCGGACTCGGCAGGCACCACGCCGCAGCCCGGGCCCTTGTAGGCAAGGCCTTCCGTACAGGATTTTATTGGCCGACGGCCCGGGCAGATGCTCAGGACTTGGTCCAACGATGCGTCGGATGCCAGCTCTTTGCTAATCAAAGCCACATGCCACCTACCACCCTCAAAACTATACCCATCACCTGGCTGTTCGCGGTCTGGGGGCTTGATATGGTTGGACCCCTTAAAGGAGGAACCCGCAAGCAAAAATACCTATTGGTCATGGTGGATAAATTCACCAAATGGATAGAGGCAAAGCCTGTTAAGACGGCCGAATCCGGACCAGTGATAGACTTCGTATCAGGGGTAGTACACTGTTACGGCGTCCCCCATAGCATCATCACTGATAATGGCACGAACTTCACGGCCGACGAGGTCAAACTCTGGTGCAAAAACATGGGCATCAAGCTCGACTACTCTTCAGTCTATCACCCTCAAACTAACGGTCAAGTCGAGCGAGCAAATGGTCTAATCATGAGCGGCATTAAACCCAGACTAGTGCGATCCCTCAAGGAATCTAATACGCACTGGGTAGAGGAGCTCGACTCCGTACTCTGGGGGCTGCAGACCACGCCGAATCGCACTACCGGATTCACACCATTTTTTATGGTGTACGGCGCAGAGGCAGTTTTGCCCTGCGACATAATTCATGACTCACCTCGCGTGCGCATGTACGAAGAAAGAGAAGCCGAGCTCGATCAGCAGGACAGTTTGGACGCCTTGGAGGAGGAGCGCGACGTGGAAAAGGCCCGTTCCGCAATCTATCAACAGCAGGCTCGAAGATACCAAAGCAGAGAAGTACGGGCCAAAGCTTACAATGTTGGCGAATTAGTTCTACGCCTGCCGGATAAGAAAAAGGACAAACTCAAGCCCAAATGGGAGGGTCCCTTCATCATCAACCAAGTCCTGACCGGCGGAGCGTACCGTCTGTGGAACGCATCGGATAACCGACTTGAGCCGAACCCGTGGAACGCAGCCCGTCTCCGAAGATTCTATGCCTAGCGCCGGACTCTGGGTTCGTCTCCTTCCTCCGTCTATATTTTATACTTTAACTGTCTTTTATTTCTCTCCTTCTCCCTCCTTTTTTCTGAGCCGTTGGAGGCTCGTTTGTGCACTGTTCGCACACACTCGACGCGTTATCCGCGCTCAGTATACCTGGGGGCTTCTTTAACAGAAGCTTATTTATATGGGCTTTATACCCAACACATGTGTCACACTTCCGCATGTACCTTTTATTCACCATTATATGCATCGATATGACTTAAGTTATGGCCAAGCTGGGTTGCCTGACTCCTGTGCTTACCCCTACGTTCCCGACTGTTTGGCTAGGTGGTAAAGGGAGCACCTCTGCGATTGTTACCGCCGGGTCAGCCGGACGTGTACCTCAGACTGGGTGAAGCCGAAAGCTAGCGTTCTTAAGGGAATATTCGGTCGGTGAACTAAAAGACGATTTCTTACTTATTCATTTATCTGCCCCCAGATGTTTTTCAGCTTTTTTCGCAGTCCGGACATGCACTTTAGGGCATATGCCTCCCAGGGAAAGGAACCCCTAACGGAACTATTCTCCCTGGAAGATGTTTCTTACCAACCATGTAATATAACATAACTAGTTGGGCACTTGTCCGATAAAGCACTCAAGACCCCTATGCCTAGTCTCCACGCATGCCCCGGTTCTTACATAACCGCGAGGGTATTCGGAAACACTCCGGACTGTCGGGTCCCGAGGTTGAAGCGAAAAGGTCCGCTACGACAAACGATCTACAATCCGGCTAGAAGGCATTCTACATGTCATTTTAAATTACATAGTCAAATTGACTGATTGTATTCCTCTTCAATACCATCTAATAGGTTGTCTAGTTTACAGTCCCGCTGGGAATACTTTGCGGCCAACTCTACTTGGCCGTATACTAAGCTCACAGGGATATCCTTCCCATCGGGCCCCATAGGTCCGACCTCGGCCATGTGGTTTGGGTCAGCCTTCGTGTACCGCGTCTTCACCATGGCCCAGGCCTCCCTGGCGCCTTAACGGCAGGCCAATATCTTCCATAGCCGAAAGCGCCGCCGTGCTCCCTGAAGCCTCTCTGCAAGCTCTCCAAGGCCTTCGGGTAGGGAGCTGGATGGCCACAAGGCCTGGGCGACGCCTCTCATCACCTGCTGAACTCGTTCGTGCAGTTGCAGCAGCTCGAGAAGTAGGTCACCCGTTGAACCGGGCATTTCCTCTGCAGGACGACCTGTGAGCATACCTACAGACATATTTCTGTTAGTTGACTTCCTCGCCGAACTCTTCTTTTCAAAAAGTTCGCTCAAGCACTTACTATAAATGTCGCGACGAAGCCGCCGATTCTCCTTAACGGAGTCAGACAGCTGGGCTCAAACATCCTTTAGTTCCTCACCCAGCTGGGTGTTGGCATCTTGGAGATTATTTTTCTCTTGCCTCACCCTTGTAAGCACATTCTCGCCGGCCTTTAACCGGCGCAGGAGTTGTTGCTTCTCCGGATCTAGTCCGGTGCCATCTGCAATATTATTGTCAGACTTATACACACGCCGCATTTCACTAACTACTTATCTTTCGAAGTATATATTACCGAAGGGGGTCTCTGTGGCTCCCCCTGTGGCGGCTAGTGCAGCTTCAAGCTGGGCCTTGCACTCTTCAAGCTCCTGAGAAAGTCGGGTATTCTTTTCCGTAAGATCCTGCATGACAAATGATCCTTAAATCAGTTCTCCTAACTATTTTAAGTCTCGGGGGCTACTGGCATATATAACTGTCAAATCTCCTCACTCGTATGTCCTTTACATACTGCTCCGTGGCTCTGGCTAGACCATCTTGAGCGGCACGGAGGTGCGCGTCTCCCGAATTGAAGGCGTTCAATGCCTCTTGGGAGAAACATGCGTCATGAAGAACTATCCGGCGGCGCCTGTGATTCATGGCACTCTCCACCTCAGAGTTGGTGGCGGACAATCTGTCGGCATCCTCTGTCGGGGGAGCATCCGACGCACGCCTCATGTTCACCTCCGCTTCCGGACCCGGCGTTGGAGCCTGGCTGGCGGAGGCTCGATTGGCCATCTCTCCGGACACAGTCCGGCGAGCGCTCTTTTTCCTAAAAGGAGCACCAGCGTTAATATACCTTCCCGGAATCAATCCCGGGAATACGGTGACACGCCTTACAGTTGCGGCGGCATTTCAATCCGGACCGCACTTCTTTTTAGCCTGCGTGGCCGTGCTACCCCTTGTTGGCTAGCCGCCGCGGGCTCGGCCTCCTGCCTCGAAGGCACCCCCTGCGAAACACCATTGATATACGATGATCAAAAATAAGCACGGATGGGTCATTAACAAAGTACTGGGGCTTCGGTCTCAGTTACCTGTGAGGCTGGAAGTATTCCGGGGTAATCGGCCGTAATGGCAACCAAGGCATTATCGATGCTTAGTTGGTGAATACCCCATCAATTAGCTCCACCAATATGTCGGGATCCTCTTGGGAGGTCGGAACGAGGAACCGTTCTGGATCCTCGGGTTGCGGAGGCGGGATGTCTATATCTTTTACGGCCTGGCACAGTTCCTGCGTCGAAATCACAAAATGAGATATCTAACCATGGGAGTACGGATCGGATGTGCAAGAAAGGAAATGTCCGCTTACCCAGCTTCGGGGATTGTTCATAGAAAATCCGTTCAATGGACTGACGCAGAGAAAATCCTCCTCTTCCCCCTTGTACAGCGCGGACAAGATCTTCACTAGATCGGCGACCGATCCCGGCCCCTTACGGCCGTGACGGGTGGCATCGTCCTCCTCGTTGAAATCCCACATGGGGTGGCCCCTATACTAGAGCGGCTGCACCCCCCGCATAATGCAGGTGGCCATGTCACCGATCATGGTCAGTCCGGAATGAGCTAGCAACCTTATTCGGCTCATCAGGTAAAGGACGTCCCTGTCGTTTTCCCTCTGGGGGCTCCGTGGACGCCAACTTAGGCGTTTCTTCAAGGGAGCATTACTGAACTCCGGGAGGCCGATCCGAACGGGATCCGGTAGCGGGGCGTCTTCTATATAGAACCATTCCGAAGGCCAGTCTTGAACGCCTTCTTCGGGGTTCCGGATAAATATCCGATCCCGACGATGCGCCATAGCTCGGCTCTGCCCACTTGATATATTGACCCCTCATGAGAACGGGGTACGAGGCAGAATAATCTCTTCCACAACGCAAAATGAGCCTCGACGCCCAAGAACAGTTCGCAAAGGGCCACGAAGCCCGCGATATGAAGAATGGAGGCAGGCGTAAGGTGGTGCAGCTGGAGGCCGTAGAACTCCAGGAGCCCCCGGAGAAATGGATGTATTGGAAATCCGAGTCCTCTTACCAGATAAGAGATAAAGCATACCCGCTCTCCTTTGGAAGGACCGGGGACGCTCTCCGCTTGCTTCTGCCCTTATAGGTGGCGAGTCCGGCTCGAACCGTAACCATGAAGGCCGGGGGAAGAAATCCCTTGGCTTGGAGCGTCACTAACTTGCTATGCGGGACTGAGCATCTCTCCCAATCCCCAGGCTGAGGGCTGGGAGCACGAGAGGAGGAGCCGCGTCGACTGTCCATGATGGAATGGATTTTTTGTCAGAGGCGCTCCGATGAAAGCTTGCGGAGGGGGGATGGTGTGATTCGGATCTAGATCCTCGTCTCTTTTTATAGGCGGCTCATTTGCGCAGCTAGGGGGGGAATGTAAAAATACCCTGGCTTTGCGCATTCGTTCGACACGTGGAAGATGGCCATTATTGGGCGTGGAAGCCAAGGAGCGCAGCATTTATCAGAAGCCGGACACCATTCGACAAGTATATGGAATTTGGAGAAGAACCCGTCTCGCAATGCCGAAGACAATCTACGCGCCGGACTCGTCGTCATTGAAGCCTGGTTCGGGGGCTACTGAGGGAGTCCCGGATTAGGGGGTGTCCGGATAGCCGAACTATCATCGTCGGCCAGACTCCTGGACTATGAAGATACAAGATTGAAGACTTCGTCCTGTGTCCGGATGGGACTTTCCTTGGCGTGGAAGGCAAGCTTGGCGATATGGATATGTAGATCTCCTACCATTATAACTGACTCTGTGTAACCCTAACCCTCTCCGGTGTCTATATAAACCAGAGGGTTTTAGTCTGTAGGACGAACAACAATCATACCATAGGCTAGCTTCTAGGGTTTAGCCTCTTTGATCTCGTGGTAGATCTACTCTTGTACTACCCATATCATCAATATTAATCAAGCAGGAGTAGGGTTTTACCTCCATCGTGAGGGCCCGAACCTGGGTAAAAACATCATGTCCCTTGTCTCCTGTTACCATCCGCCTAGACGCACAGTTCGGGACCCCCTACCCGAGATCCGCCAGTTTTAACACCGACAGGGATGTTGAACAGATAGATGATGCACCGGAACAATAGAATTATTTGAATGAGGTGGCAACCTTGAATTAATTGAAACACAGACGAATCTCCTGAGATGTCTTGAGCACTCCGAAAGGATTGAATGGTGAGAGGCGAACGAGCAAGGAAAACACTTGAGCTACGGAAAAGAATATAATCAACCCGAAAAAAACTTGAATTGAATCCACCGGAAAGAAAAAGAGATGAAGAATGTCAAACGAGACGAGAACTCACCGGTTGAAATAATTGAGGGAAGACTGAAGAGGCTCCACATGAATGAAATTGATGGTCGAAAGAGACTCAGACTCCGGGAATAAAAAGGGTGGGAGGGCGGGAAAACAAAGGCAACTTGGAAGGGGAAATGATGAATATCTTCAAGAGGAAACACCGGTTGAAAGAATGCAAATGCTTCGCACGAGTAGGATGGATACTCAATTACAGACTCCAGTTCCGAGAAGAAAAGAGGTCGGCGGGTGGGAAAAAGAAAGACAACTTCGGATGGGGAAAACAACGTCGATTGAGAAAGAACTGACGACTGATCTTGCAAAAGATGACGAGGTTCGAAACCACTCGAAGAGAAATTCGCCGGATTGAAAAGAGGATGACAACGAATGAAAACTAACCGTGTGATCCTAAAGAAAAATTTGAAGGGGAAGAGGAGTAATTCAAAACACCTACGTCAGGATTCCTCACCAGAGCGACGAAGGGGATGAGGAGTAAAAAGAATTCCTACTCTCCGATATAACTAGACTCCCCAAAACAGTTTTCTTCTAGACTCAACAATGGCCAAACTACACGATCAATCAAGGGGGCTCCTATGGTCGGTCGAGGCTCTGATACCAACTTGTCACACCCAATATGCGATACTATCCTAAAGAGACTCGAAGGTCCCACCAAGGATAGAACTGCATATTGATACACTTTTGCAAGGTGGATATCATTACATCAACATTACATAATAGATGAGGATACATACAAGAGGCGTACAATGCCACACGAATACAACTATACATCATCCATAAGAACATCATCCGACTACGGATGAAACACAAACAAAAACTCAAACGACATCCACCCTGCTAGCCCAGGCTGCCGACCTGGAACCTATCCCCTGATCGAAGAAGAAGCAGAAGAAGAACTCCAAGATAAGCAAACATCGCTCTCGCGTCTCGATCATCGCATAACCTATACCTGCAACTGTTGTTGTAGTAATCTGTGAGCCAGAGGACTCAGCAATCCCATTACCATGGGTATTAAGACTAGCAAAGCTTAAAGGGAAAGGAAGGGGTAAAGTGGTGAGGTTGCAGCAGCGACTAAGCATGTTATGGTGGCTAACTTACTCAAATAAGAGCGAGAAGAGAAACAACGGAATGGTCGTGAAGCTAGCAATGATCAAGAGGTGATCCTGAACTCCTACTTACGTCAAACATAACCCAAAACCGCGTTCACTTCCCGGACTCCACTGAAAAGAGACCATCACGGCTACACACGCGGTTGATGCATTTTAATTCGAATCAGGTGTCAAGTTATCTACAACCAGATATTAACAAATTCCCATCTGCCACATAACGGAGGGCGCGGCTCTCGAAAGTTTATACCCTGCAGGGGTGTCCCAACTTAGCCCATGATAAGCTCTCGCGATCAATGAAGGATATTCCTTCTCCTTGGAAGACCCGATCAGCCCCGGAATCCCGGTTTACAAGACATTTCGACAATGGTAAAACAAGACCAGCAAAGCCGCCCGATGTGCCGACAATCCCGATAGGAGCTGCACATATCTCGTTCTCAGGGCAACACCGGATAAGTCAAGCTACGAGTAAAACCAGACCTCGAGTTTCCTCGAGGTGGCCCCGCAGGCTGCTCGGTTCAGACCAGCACTAAGAGAAGCACTGGACCGGGGGGGGGGGCTAAAATAAAGATGACCCTCGGGCTCCGGAAACCCAAGGGAAAAAGGGCTAGGTTAGGCAAATGGTAAAACCAAGGTTGGGCCTTGCTGGAGGTGTTTTATTCAAAGCGAACTGTCAAGGGGGTCCCATAAATCACCCAACCGCATAAGGAATGCAAAATCCGGGAACATAACACCAGTATGACGGAAACTAGGGCGGCAAGAGTGGAACAAAACACCAGGCATAAGGCCGAGTCTTCCACCCTTTACCAAGTATATAGATGCATTAATAAAATAAGAGATATTGTGATATCCCAACATAACCCTGTTCACCATGGAGTAATCTTCAACTTCACCTGCAACTAACAACGCTATAAGAGGGGTTGAGCAAAGTGGTAACATAGCCAAGCAACCGTTTTCTAGGAAGGGTGAAAAAGGTTAGAGGCTGACATGGCAATTCGGGAGGCTTGAAGAACAAGTGATAGGTAGCGCAGCATAGCAATAGAACGAAGCAACTAGAATAGCAATGATAGTAGTGAGATCCAAGGTGACGGTCATCTTGCCTGAAATCCCATTAGGAATAAGAACGAGTCCATGAAGAAGATGAAGCCACGAAGACGAAGCAAGCGTAGACGAACGAATCCTCACGATCACAACGAAAGGAGAACTATCAAGAAGAAGCACACAACATAGTAAACACACCACACATATACATGACACGATGCACAACCAAGCATGATGCAAGACAAGACTACATGAAGATACTGATGGCAAGAGATGATGCAAATAAGAGCAACACATCAAAGCAAGTTTGAATGAGGCCGAGAACAACATATAACAATTCCGGTAAGTCCTCATATGCATATTTAGAAATTGTTCCAGGTTTGTATAAACCTTATGTTCAAGTTGTTAAACAGCAAGTTAAGGTGCACCAAGAAGATCTACACAAAAATCTAGTCAAGTTACATATAAAGTTCAATTAGTTCGGAGCTACGGCCTAGAAGATATGAGCAAAACAAGTTAAACATGGCATTGATGAAAAATGCATACAAACATCAAGCAAACAGCTCAAAACAAGGATGCCACATGATAATATGAAACTACATGCAAAATCAAGCAAGTTTCATATAGAGCACACTCAAAACATGCTCAAAAGGACATGTCAAGATTGCAAATAATAACAGTTTACAGACTTGGCAGAAATAACATCAGGTTGCAATGTTTAGAGCTATCAAACAATATGCTACAGGAACTTATCATGGCAAACAAAGTCTCGGCACGAATCTACTAATTGCATAGAACAAAAGTCCCTTACTGACCATGAGCCAAAAGGGTACAGAAAATATGATGGCACCCATGTAAACATGGCAAGTTATATGACAGATTCAGACATGACAAGAACAACAATAAGTAGGCATGTTGGTGAGCTTGTAAAAATCACCAAAAAGCAATACATGGCATGGCAAGGTGACCAATAGTAAGAAGGCATGTTTGTGAAGCTAAGCATGGTAATAGCAAGTTCATAGGGTGCATGGATCACTAGCAAAGCTCATGGCAAAACTGAACTTAATGTTAACAGGCTGACAGCAAAATTATTTAGCAGTTTTGAGGGCAAGATAACAACAAGCTACAGCAAGCTATAAATGCAACCAGGGGCATCGATGGATAGAGAATGACATTTACAACAAATCATCCTTAGTGAACATCTCCAGATTATGCATAGAATGACTTGTAGAAGCAGGTTTACATAGCATCATGATATAGCAGATTCAGTCTAGCAAAACAGAAACAACAAATACCCTACTTCATGAGATCGATGCACTCAGTACAAGACCCACGAAAATACATGGATGGTACCACTGTGAATATGGCATGATGTAGTACAAAACACATGTAGAGCTCATGCTCATAGGATGCACGCACAAAACGCAAGGAAAAAGACAAATCATCAAGTTCTGTTAACAGACAGCAGTTAACATCATATAGCACTCTTGCAACGATGATAAGGGGATCAAGATGAGCTCCAAAAGACATGGCACAATGGAACAAAATGAAGAGCACATCATGATGAACATTTTGATATATTACACGCACGAAACGGAGCAGCACACACAAAGATATGTCACGATGAACATGGAATCAGAATGCAATATTCCGGGGACTTAGAGGAATTTCAAAGTCAACCTTGGGTTCGCTGGATCTGGATCCGGGTGGCACGGATCCCGAGGATTGCCGAAGTGCGCCGGAGGGCAGAGGAGGACGCCGACGAGGCCGGGCCAGACCGGATCTGGCCGGACCCGGCCGGAGCTGGCGCGGGCGGCACGGAGAAGGACGACGGCAGGGACCGGGGCGG